>NC_134083.1:14661493-15304306 GCF_000715075.1 Nicotiana tabacum | reverse complement strand
AGCTTATTCGACAAGGCTCCGAAATTCCCGCAACTAACCGGACATTACGGCAGAAATCACGGAACATACCAAAAAAGAGAACAGTCAGCAAATCAGTGTCCTTTTTACTTTTTATAAGAACAATAGAATAATCTATATTATTATAAAAGTATGAATACAATGTCGGTTTACAAAAATAACCTTCTAATATTATGCATAATAACTCATAATAAAAGGACATAACCGAAATTCTAGATATTAGCCTTATAATCCTATTAGTTTTAGGACATAATACTATACGTTAGAACTCCTACATGATCACCTTTAGGAATCCTATTAGTATAATTACTTTTCGGCTGTCTAATTCATATAAAATTGAACAAGTAAATATATTTTATCATTTAATCCTATTACTTTTAGGATATACTTCTTAAAAATTTCTATTACTAATTTAATTTGAAAATGTATTTTAATGTCCTATTACTAATCTAATTTGAGAATGTATTATATTGTCCAAATCCATTTAGAAAAAGGAGAGCCTATATTATTATAAAAGCATAAATACAATATTAATATACCAAAATAGCCCAAAAATATTAAACGGAAGAACTCACAGGGAACGGGCATAACTGCAATAACTTATTTTTTGGACTACAATACCTTCTATGCTAATTTTTAATATTTAACATTCTAGATTTAATAAAATTTGTCTATTAAATTCTTATTAAAAATATGTAGGAAGGTTTAATAAAATCAATTTCATCAGAATCCTCTGTATTGGTAATACGTTACCACTCCATAATGTCCAATACAAAAAAAAAGTAATATTAAATGGACTGCATAAAAAGTTGACATTGAGAAAAAAAATGCCCCTACAATAATATATTTTTATATTATATTTGAACTATTTTCCTACTCAAATAATATATTTTTTTAATTAATTTTTTGTGTAATATTAAAAAATACCCAATTATTAAACTATAACTAAGAAAATATTTAAGAATATAAATGTGAGGAAGAGAAAAAAAATGGTTGGTAAGAGTCAATACCACTAATGATTCTACAAACATAAAGATCTAAAAGTGAAATATCATATCAATCTTTTACTCTTTGAAAATAAAATTTATGGTGGATAAAATTATAATTAAGATTAAATATTCAAAACAAGAGATGAAGTGGTGAACTAATATTAGATCTAAATCAACATAGAATAAATTACTTTTTATGTTAAACTCAAATAATTAAATATTTCAATTAATTATTTAGCAAGAGAATCCAATTCAATTATTTTTTTTAATTCATCACATGAGTAAAATTCTTATTCAAGTTTAAAAAAATCTTAGAGTACATAAATTTATTCCATAAAAAGAGCGTTAAAATAAAAAGTAAAAAGGATAATATACTATTAAGAATCAAAATGCTATACAAGTGTTTTAAGAAGCACAATCAAAGCTAAATACTCCCCATGTTTCAATTTATATGAATTTATTTTCTTTTCGGTCCGTGGCAAAAAGAATGACTCATTTCCTTATATGACAACAATTTACTTTTATACAATGATTTATAACCACACAAAATATATGTGACTCATTTTACACCACAAGTTCAAAAGTCTTCTCTCTTTTCTTAAACTTTGTGCCCAGTCAAATGGGTTTACATAAATTGAAACGGAGGGAGTATTAAACAAGAACAAGCTTTTAAGACTATATTATAAAGATTCAACTCTGCTATAACGTGATTATTCTTTGTAGATGCCTTCGGTGGAATCGAAATAATATTCCTATGTCATGCATTACTTGCAAATATCATATCAAGAGGCATGACACTGTTAGCAATAATAGCAAGTGGTGTACGTGTACCAATAACGATGTTATTGTGAGGCCACCCACTTTAGATTTGATATACCTCTTCAAACAATTTAAATAACCATCACAAATATATCAAAGCAAAGCAATGGTGCTAAATTTATAAGGAAATCAGAATTAATAATATGGGATGAAGCACTTATGGCTAAGTGTCAAACAGAGTTCTAGAGATATATTGGATATTAATGAACTGTTTGGTGAAAAATTAATGGTTTGGGAGGTAATTTATGTCAAGTACTACCAGTAGTTCCAAAATCGACAAAAGCACAGACAGTAAAAGGCAGTTTGCCAAAGTTATACTTCTGGCCTCAAATGAAAAAGATTCAACTGAGAAATATAAAGTAAGAACAAATCCAGTATTCAGTGTCTTCTGGCTTCGTGTCGGAAACGAATAAGAGCATCCAATAAAAGATGATTTGGTTCTTCCTAAACACTTGGTTATCAATCCCAATGGTAATAGTAGTGCATTTAATAAGAGAAATATTTCTATCATTAGATTAAGACGCAATTTGTGCAAATCGCATGATAGAATTAAAAAGACATCTTAGCTAGCAGAAATGAATATGTTGATCAACTAAATTTATAGTAAGAACAAAATATTTTCCTGTTTTTGACTCATCAGAAAATGATACCAATAATTACCACCAAGAAGAATATTTAAATACTTTAATATCATTTGATCTTCCATTGTAATAGATTGATTTTGAAGAAAAATATGCCCGTCATGCTACTGAAAAATTTAAATACGTCGAATAGCTTATGTAATAGCACACAGATGGTATATAGAAGTTTTGACAATAACGTCATACATGCAAAAATTATGATACCGGTCAATGTGCTTCTAAGTATATTCTTATCCCTGAATTCAACTTTCGTCTTCCGAAACTAAGGAATATCCGTTTAAATTTGTGTGAAAATATTTTTTAGTATGTTTATGTTTTGCAAATAGAATAAATAAAGAACAAGGACAAACATCCTAAATATTGGACTATATTTACCGCAATATATTTTCTTACACGAACAACTGTATGTTGCACTTTCAAGAGGGATATCAAGATCGACAACAAGAGTTCTGGTTAAGGCAGAGCAACCAAAGCATTAGGAGGAAATATACACAAAAAAATATTGTCCGCAAAGAAGTGTTCGTTAAGATACCATCACATTAAATTCTTTAAAACTATAATACATAATTATCTAACTAACATGACAAAATTGATCATTTGTGTAAGTTTTGATGATGTCCTTTTATTTTAAATTCATGTATTATGCTAATGTAATAATTTTTTTCGGTATTTAGATGATTGTTATTATACATAAAATTTTTCTTATTAATTAAATTTTATTGTTCCTTCGTATAAATAAATATTTAAATCATCACGTACCATTATTAACGTGCAACACACGTTCATAGATACTAGTATCTTAAAAGTAGGTTCCTCTAATATATAAAGGAGGTCTCACAATTGTAACATACACTCATAAGCAATACATTATCGTTATTCTTTAAGTTCTTATTCTTTGGTATTTTGGTGTCAATCAAAGTATATTCATTTCGAGGGTGGACAACTTTCCTAGGCTAAAATTATTCAATCCGTATGGTTTGCAGTTAATTTATCGTTTAGTATCAAATTAATCTGTATATCCTTTAAACCACTAACAAATTTAATTGTTATCCGATTTTGAGGGTAAACATTTTGGCGCCCACCGTGTGGCTAAGGATAATAGAGGCATTTTGATGCAAATTATCATAACACACCCCATTTTATACTTGCTCTCTGAAGTATTTCTGATTTCAGGTTAGGGTCGAAAATTTCAAACCCACAGTATGTCCTTCTAAACATAGACACAGAATCCGACCACCATGGCAGGAATAACAATGCAGCGCTCGGTAACGAGGTAACACCGGTCGATCTTGGTAGAATCCCGATGGTGGTTACCATTGACGCCTATTCGCATATTGCCATCGACACAAACCAGTCCACCGACCCCGAAAACAACGTGCGCAGGGAAGTGCGTTCGATTGCCCAAAACACGCACGACGGCAAAAATTATGGGATCAACCTGCGTATGATCTTTGAAATGCTACAGGCTCAACAGATGGCGATAGCTCAATTGCAGAACCAAGGTCGAACACCAAGCAGGAATGAACCCGAGCTCCCCCGGGAAGCCATCCGCAGGAACGAACCAATCTCGGAAAGAACGAGCGAGAGTGAATCGGGGACTAACCCCGAAATCATGAAATTGCTCGAAGAATTGACGAAACGAATAGAATTAAGAAAAAATAAAATCGAAGCCAACGATAAAAAGGTGGAAACCTACAATTTAAGGGTCGATCAAATCCCGAAAGTGCCCCCAATACTGAAGAGCCTGGATTCCAAGAAATTTATTCAGAAACCTTTTCCCCCAAGTGCGGCTCCAAAGCCGATCCCCAAGAAGTTTCGCATGCCTGATATTCCTAAGTACAATGGAACGACCGACCCAAATGAGCATGTGACCTCCTATATATGTGCCATCAAAGGAAACTACTTGGAGGATGATAAGATCGAGTCTGTCCTGTTGAAGAAATTCAGGGAGACCCTATCGAAAGGAGCTATGATATGGTATCACAACCTTCCTCCTAATTATATTGACTCGTTTGCTATGCTTGCAGAATCCTTTGTAAAGGCACACGCCGGGGCTATAAAGGTCGAGACGAGGAAGTCAAACAATTTCAAAGTAAAACAGAGGGATAACGAGATGCTCAGAGAATTCGTATCCCGATTCCAAATGTAACAGATAGATTTGCCCCCGGTCGTGGACGATTGGGTTGTTCAGGCTTTCACCCAAGGACTCAACGTTCGAAGCTCGCTGGCTTCATAGTAGTTAAAACAAAACTTGGTAGAATATACAGGAATCACTTGGATTGATGTCCATAACCAGTACCAATCAAAAATTAGGGTCGAAGATGACCAGCTTGGGACCCCTTCCGGATCCATACACCCCGTAAGGATCATCGACCGAGTCAAGAGAGACACCGATCACGAACCTAAATCAAACATGGATCGGTATCAACCATACAGTAGGGACCGGAAAAGTAGTAGGTCCGGGATAAACCCTATGAGAAATGAAAGAAGAAATGACCGAGGACAGAACAACCGAGGACTGATGAGCAAAAAGAGCTTCGACAGCCCCATCGGGTCTAAAGAAGCTCCAAGGCTATCAGAGTACAATTTCGGCATCGATGCCTCTGCTATCGTCTCCGTCATTGGACACATCAAAGACACCAAATGGACATGACCTTTGCAATCTGATCCAGCCCAAAGGGATCCTAACCTAATGTGCAAATATCACAGCACTCATGGTCACAAAAGGGAAGATTATCGACAATTAAGAGAAGAAGTATCCCAGTTGTTCAACAACGGACATCTCCGAGAATTCCTCAATGATCGGGCCATGAACCATTTCAGGAATAGGGATTCTAATAAATGAACCGAACCATAGAAACCTCAGCATGTCGTAAACATAATCATCGATGGGGTCGACATCCCCCAAGGACTGATGCTGAAGTGTACCAAACTTTCCATCATAAGGGAGAAACGGACTCGAGATTACCTACCGGAAGGAACCTTGTCATTCAACGACAAAGACGCAGAGGGGTCGCACAGCCCCACAATGATGCACTGGTAATATCGATACTCATAAATAAATATCGAATTAAACGTGTGTTGATTGATCCAGTTAGCTCGGACAACTTCATCAGATCGAGGGTCGTGGAACAACTCGGCCTACAAGATCAGATCGCACCTGCAGTCTGTGTCCTAAATGGGTTCAATATGTCCCGTGAAACCACTAAAGGGGAAATAACATTACAGGTGAACGTCACTGTAACCATTGAGTAAGGCAAGTTCTATGTAATCAAAGGGGATATAAGATACAACGCTTTGCTCAGAAGGCCATGGATTCACAACATGAGAGCAATACCCTCAACATTACACTAGGTGTTGAAATTCCCGATGCCCGAAGGAATCAAAACGGCTTACGTGGAACAACCAGACGCTAAGGAGATGTTCGCGGTTGATGAGGTGATCTCGGTAACCATACTCTCTGTGTCTAAGAATCTGAATCCAGTGGTCGAAAATGGGGCCAAATAGCCATCACCGATATCAACCTCAACAGAATCAGAGGAGCAAGGGATAGACGGGGACAAGGACTACGGAGTCCCCAGGTCTTTCATAACCCCCGATGATTCTGACGCTATAAAATCAACGGTCGAGGAACTAGAGCAAGTCATCCTAAGTGAACATTTGCCTGATCGAAAATTATACATGGGCACGGGGTTAAACCCCGTGCTCAGAAAAAAACTTATTCAATTTCTTATAGCTAATAAAGATTGTTTTGCTTAGTCCCACCTCAATATGACAGGGATACCGCCGGAAATAACCACTCATAAGCTAAGCTTAGATCTGAAGTTCCACCCGGTTAAGCAGAAGAGGAGGCTCCAATCCGAGGTCAAATATGCTTTCATCAAGGATGAAGTATCTAAACTCCTTAAAATAGGGTCCGTTCGGGAAGTTAAAAACCCAAATTGGTTAGAAAACGTAGTGGTAATTCCTAAGAAAGGTATAAATTAAGAATGTGTGTAGACTATAATGATTTGAATAAAGCATGTCCCAAGGACTTCTTCCCTTTGCCCAAAATCGATCGCATGATCGATGCAA
The DNA here is from genome assembly GCF_000715075.1 of Nicotiana tabacum. Classification (NCBI taxonomy): domain Eukaryota; kingdom Viridiplantae; phylum Streptophyta; class Magnoliopsida; order Solanales; family Solanaceae; genus Nicotiana; species Nicotiana tabacum. The sequence goes on along the minus strand of NC_134083.1, from coordinate 15,297,765 downwards.
CGGCCGACCACGAGATCCTCAGTTTTTTCGACGCCTACTCCGGGTACAATCAAATACGGATGAACCTGGGTGATCAGGAAAAAACCTCTTTTATCACTAAATACGGCACATACTACTATAACGTAATGTCATTCGGGTTAAAAAATGTCGGTGCCACTTACCAACGCCTAGTAAACCGGATGTTCGAAGAACAAATAGGAAAATCAATGGAGGTTTATATTGACAATATGTTGGTTAAGTCCATGCGAGCAGATGACCATTTAAAACACTTGCAGGAAACCTTCAACGTATTGAAAAAATACAATATGAAGCTAAACCCGGAGAAGTGTGCGTTCGAAATTGGATTGGGTAAATTCCTCGGATTCATGGTATCCAACCGGGGAATCGAGATCAACCCCAATAAGATCAAAGCCATCGAAGATATCACGGTCGTAGATAACTTAAAGGTCGTGCAAAGTCTAACCGGGCGTATAGCCGCTCTGGGGCGATTCATCTTGAGGTCCTCCGATAAGAGTCACTGATTTTTCTCAATATTAAAGAAAAAGAGTAACTTCTCATGGACTCCGGAATGCCAATGGGTCTTGGAAGAGCTCAAGCGATATCTATCGAGACTGTCGCTGCTCCACATGCCTAAGATAGATGAACATCTATACCTGTACTTGTCCGTCTTGTAGATAGTGGTAAGTGGAGTCCTGGTCCGGGAAGAAAAAGGTATGAAATTCCCAATTTACTTTGTTAGCCGAACTTTAGGTGAGGCCGAAACTAGATACCCTCACCTAGAGAAATTTGTGTTTGCCTTGCTAAGTGCCTCTAGGAAGTTGAAACCGTATTTTCAATGCCACCACATACATGTTGTGACTACTTACCCATTGAGAAATATAATGCATAAACTCGAACTCTCGGGACGGTTAGCCAAGTGGACCATTGAGTTCAGCGGGTACGATATTGAATATCGGCCCCGAACCGCCATTAAATCTCAAATTCTTGCAGACTTTGTGGTCGATTTTACGCCGGTGATGGTACCCGAAGTCAAAAGAGAGTTATTATTGAACTCGTGGACTTCTTTGGGGAACTAGGACCTCTTTTACAGATGGCTCCTCGAACGCAAATGGGTCCGAACTTGGCATCGTGTTAAAGCCATCAAAGGGAAATACAGTTAGACAATCTATTAGAACTATAAAATTGACTAACAACGAGGCCGAATATGAGGCCATGATTTAAGGTCTCGAACTAGCCAAAAGCTTGGGGGCGGAAGTGATCGAAGCTAAGTGTGATTCCCTCCTTGTGGTAAACCAAGTTAATGGGACGTTCGAGGTAAGAGAAGAATGAATGCAGAGATACCTGGATAAATTACAGGTAACATTACACTGGTTCAAGGAATGGTTTATATAACACATGCCTCGTGATCAAAACAATGAGGTTGATGCTCTCGCTAATTTAGGGTCGTCGGTAGAAGACAATAAGCTCAATTCAGGGGCAGTCGTACAACTAATGAGGTTGGTAGTCGAAGAGGGCCATGCCGAAACAAACTCAACGAGCCTAACATGAAATTGGAGAAACAAATACATAGAATACCTGAAAACTAGAAAATTGCCCTCGGATCCAAAGGAATCGAGGGCCCTACGTACGAAGGTAGCCCGATTTAGTTTGTCCGAGGATGGAACCTTATTTAGAAGAACGTTCGATGGCCCGATCACGATATGTTTAGGACCGGGAGATATCGAGTACGTTCTAAGGGAAATTCACGAAGGCACCTGCGGAAATCATTCAGGTACCGAAGCATTGGTCCGTAAAATAATCAGGTCCAGTTACTACTGGATCGACATGTAAAAAGATACGAAGGAATTCATACGAATATGTGATGAGTGCCAAAGGCATGCTCCGATGATTCATCGAGCAGGAGAGCTGCTGCATTCGGTGTTGTCACCATGGCCATTCATGAAATGAGGGATGGACATCATTGACCCGCTTCCACGAGCACCTGGTAAGGCCCAATTTATTTTATTTATGACATGACTATTTTTATAAATGGGTGGAAGCCCAGGAATATGAGAAGGTCAGGGAAAAGGAGGTCATCGATTTTATCAGGACCATATCATATGTCGGATCGGAATACCAGCCGAGATCGTATGCGATAATGGGAAACAGTTCATTGGCAGCAAAGTAAGCATGTTTCTCGAAGACCATAAGATCAAAGGGATATTATAAACTCCCTACCACCCTAGTGGGAATGGACAAACAAAATCCACCAATAAAACTATAATCCAAAACCTCAAAAAGAGGTTGATCGACGCCAAAGGAAAATGGAAGGATATCCTACCCAAAGTCCTATGGGCATATCGTACGACTTTGAAATCTAGTACCGAGGCAATCCCGTTCTCACTAGTTTACAGCGCCAAAGCTTTGATACCGGTCAAAGTCGGAGAACCGAGTTTCAGGTTCCGATATGCTGCCGAAGAAATAAATAACGAAACCCTGAACACAAACTTAGAACTACTAGACGAAAGGCGTGATGTCGCCCTCATCCGAATGGCAGCCCAAAAATAACGAATCGAGAGATATTGCAATCGAAGAGCCAACCTTCGACACTTTAATATCGGAGATTTGGTAGTAAGGAAGGTCACACTGAACACTCGGAATTCGAGCGAAGGAAAACTGGGACCGAACTGGGAGGGTCCTTATCAAATTATTGAGGTCACCGAGAAAAAGGGTCGTACAAACTCGGAACAATGAACGGTGAACAATTACCGAACAACTGGAATATAACCCACTTGAAGCGATATTACTGCTAAGGTACGACCCCGATCACCTTCTTTTACTCAGCTACATTTTTACTAACACTTGCAGGTACCCAACACAATTGTTTAGGCGCGAAAGCACGTGTTGCACTCTTTTTTCCTTGATCCAATTTTGTCCCAAATGGGTTTTCCGGCAAGGTTTTTAACGAGGCAACAGTGAAATCGTGCTAACTTAGAATCGAAGTCAACAGTATTCGAGGCTTATCTATGACAAACCCCGAACACTGGGGGGCATAATCTGGGGGAATGATTTTTTATTCTTGCGCTCGAACAATCTAGGCTCGGTCAATAAAATTCTCTGTAAAGTCCAAACAGTTTATTGAACCATGCTCGCGTAGATCACCTAAGCACAGACACAAAATACAAGTTTAACTTTGTATACTACACACAAAATTGAAATAAAGTTTATGCCTTATGGATAAAAGTTCTTGTCCTTTCAAAGATTTTCTGTTTGATTCCCCGAAGACATCGACCCCAAGAGCCACTTCACTCGGAGACTGCCACCTAAGGCATTGCCTAAATTAAAAGGCTACATCTATTCCAGGATAATGAAACCCGAGGGCACAAAGCTTATCAAGCATTGCTTGAATTAAAAGGCTAAGACCATTCCGGAATATAAAAGCCCTAGGGCACGAAGCCTATTTGGCGCTGCCCGAATTAAAAGGCTACGACCATTTCGGGATATAAAAGCCTGAGGGCACGAAGCCTATTTGGCATTGCCCGAATTAACTCAAGGTGTCAAACCCATTGGGCAACACCTGAACTAAAAGGCTACGACAATATCAAAATGGCTCGGAGACGTCCGAAGCCCGTTACAAAAGGTGCCTTCGGCAAAATTACAATCTAAGGAATTATAAGTACTTTGGGAAAGATTTTCGGTCATACCGAATTTTTGCATTGCCTTAAGAAAAATCAAAGGCAAGGCCTGTTCGAAACCCCGAACAGGACCTAACTATTTAATGTTAAGGCATTGCAATCTTTGCAAAACATAAAGAGAAAAATAAAGGAAAAACTCAAGAATTATCGAAAAACATGTATTATATATATGGTCTTTACAAAGGAATAACAAGACTTGAAAAAATTACAAAATACAAAAAAGGAAAAAACAAAATTAAACAGAAGCAGCCTGATCTCGGCCGGAGCACGCTTCGTCACCGGGATCCCCAGGGGCTTCTCCACCCTCGGGCGTGCTTGAGTCCTCAGAATCTTCCTCCTCGGGATAGAGGAGTGAGCACATTGGCATTCTCAATCTAAGATGATAAATCAAAACCCTAAGCGTGAACTTCCTCGAGGGCCTCCCTTCGGGATTTCCACTTCATATGCTCAACTTTATTTTTTACAAGGTCCTGAGCCGCCTCGACATCGGCCTTGTACTGGGCCACCATTTCATCAGCTTCGGCTTTGGCTATAACGACCTCTGACTTGGCCATTTTTAGCTCCTTGGCCATACTTTCCCGATCTGAGACAGCCAAACCTAACCGGGATTGGAGCTCCTCAACCTTTTTGATCTGAACCTCGGCCCTCTCCTTTGCCGCTCTAAGCTCGACTTCAGCCGAAGTTAGTTGTGCCCGAGCAACCACTTTTTCCGAGGCCAAACAATCTATTCTACCTCTCCATTCATCGGTCTCAGCTTTGACTATATCCAATTCAACTCGGAGCTGGTCAATCCGATCGATTTTTTGGTGGATCTTCGAATTTTGACAATCAATCACCGAATCAAATTCATCATCACTAACATTAAAAACTTTTACTTGCTCGACCAAACTAGCATATTCCTTTCGAGCAGCTTTTAGCTCGGCACAGAGGTTCTTAGCCTCCCCTTCGAACTGCTATCCAAGAAATTTAAAAGTGTCTCTCTTCTTAGTGAGCTCTCGAACTTCGGCTTCGAGTAGTTTCAGCTCTTCTCGGTAAATTAAAAAAATCTCGTGATGAAGCTGTGATGCCTACAAGCACGAAGACAAATGTAAATTAATCTATGAAATAACCTAAGTACAAAATTGTGATGACCCAAAAAGATCATCTTATGTTTTAGAACTCGATTTTGCGCTCTTAAGCCTTAAAAATCTCATTTTTTACTCTCATTGATTTGCATGCGCAACTTTTTTGGTAAACAGGCCCGTATCCATATTTGATGGACCCGATGGGTCCGTATCGAAATATGGGACCTAGGCGTATACCCAGAATCGAATTCGGAGGTCTTTAGCTCGAGTTATGAAATTTTGATGAAAATTAAAAGTGTGAAAGTTTAATGGTTTTTAAGAATTGGTTGATGTTTTATGACTTATCTGTGAAATTTGGTGAGAAACGTAGTTGGTTTGACGTGGTTCGGAGGTCCAGTTGTAAAAATAGGAATTTTAAACTTTCTTGAAAATTTTGTTGGATTTGGTGCTAAGTTCGTAGTTCTAGGTATTATTTTGGTGATTTGATCGCGCGAGCAAGTTCGTATGATATTTTTAGACTTGTGTACATGTTTGGTTTGGAGTCCCGAGGGCTCGGGTGAGTTTCAGATAGGCTACGAGATGTTTTGGACTTGGAAAATCTTGTATTTTTGTTGCAGCAGTTGTTCTGGTATGTTCTTCTTCGCGTTAGCGAAGGTACTCTCGCGAACGCGAAAGGTAAGCTGGTCAGGGTGAGTTTTTACTCTTAGCGAACGCGAAGGCTTTGTTGCGAACGCGAAGAGATGGGGGCTTTATCCTTCGCGAACACGACCAGCTCATCGCGAACGCGTAGTGTTAGGGACCTGGGGGAGGGGTCAGTCTTTCTTTCATCGCGAACGCGAGCAAGGTCTCGCGAATGCGAAGGCCAGTGGGTAGCCTTCACGAACGCGTAGGGGGACTTGCGAACGCGTAAGCTTGGAAACTCTGCTCTTCGCGAACGCGACAGTGTCCTCGCGAACGCGATGAACTCTGTCGTCCAGTGCATAAATAGTCCCAAAAATGGGACTTAAGCCATTTCTTCAACTTTTCAAAAAACCAAACGGGCTAGAGGCGATTTTCAAGAGATAATTTCTTCCCCAAAAGTGTTGGTAAGTGATTCTAAACTATTTTCTTTCAATTACACATTACATTTCCTGAATTTTCAACCTAAAATCTAAAGTTCTCATGGTAGAATTGGGGGTTTGGGGTAGAAACTAGGGATTTCGAAATTTGGGGATTTGGACCTCAATTTGAGGTCGGATTCCAAATCAATTATATATCCGGGATCGGGGGTGAATGGGTAAATAGATTTTAGTCCGAACCTCGGGTTTTGACCAAGTGGGCCTGTGGTCGATTTTTGACTTTATGGAGGAAGCTTGAAAAAATCTAAATTTATGCAATGTAATTGATTCCTTTAGTAATATTTGATTTTATTGAGTCACTTTTGAATAGATACGAGTGGTTCAGAGGTGGAATCTAGAGGAAAAGTTGTGATTGAGTATTGAGTGGCCTTCGGAGTGAGGTAAGTGTCATGGTTAACCCTGACTTGCGAGAATTAGGAATCTCAGACTATTTGCTATGTGAAATTCATGTGAGCGGCATATATGTGAGGTAACGAGTACTTATGTGCCGCCAATTTACCTGTTTTCCCTGTTTCTATCGTTTTCTCATATTGTCTCTTTTTCCCATGCCTAATTTCTACGTGTTTAGACTAGTGTTGTTAAGTTGATTTTTCTTATCATGTTTATGGATCTTCTGGTGATAATTGAATATTGACTCCGAAGTTAAGGTTGATATTGTGAAACCAAATGTTGAAGTAAGGCTTGTATTTATTATTCTATATCCCTATTGTTAATTGTTCATTACATTATGGAAAGGGAGAGTGTTAATGCACGAAGGGTGATGCCGTACCATATTGTGAGTGTTAATGCACGAAGGGTGATGTCGTTCCATACTGTGAGTGTTAATGCACGAATGGTGATGTCGTGCCATGATATGAGAATTAATGCACGAAGGGTGATGTTGTGCCGTTTCTATTGATTTTATATGAGGTTGAGAGTAAAAGCACGAAGGGTGATGTCGTGCAATTTATTTTTCTTTATTGTATTCGTTGTTCTTGTTGACTCATAGTATATTGGTCATTTCAGTCATTATTCTGCTGTAGTTCTTTATCTCGTATTTCCCTCAGCATGTTCCCCCTTCCGATATTATCTGTCTAACTTTTCATTGCTATTACTTGTATATACACTTAAATTGTACAAGTTGATTATAGGTGCCTTGTCTTAGCCTCGTCACTACTTCGTCGAGGTTAGGCTCGACACTTACCAGTACATGGGGTCGGTTGTACTGATACTGTACTCTGCACTTTCTGTGCAGATTTTGGTACCGGCTCGGGTTGATCGAGATTTTTGTTGTTGTTGGACTACTATCCGGAGACTCAAGGTAGATCTGTCGGCGTTCACAGACCTTGAAGTCCCCGTCTATCTTTTCTGTTTTACTGTTTCTCTCATTCAAAGAGTTGTATTTCTCCCATACTATTATTTGTAGTAAGTTCTAGAATGCTCGTGAATTATGACTCAGGATCCGGGTGGTAGTAATTAATGCATTTTTTTATATATTATTTCGCACTCAATATATTTAATCTTAGCTAATTGTTATTATTTACTGAAAGGAATAAGGATTAGTTTAATGATTCTCTAATGCTGGTTTGCTTAGCAAGTGAAATGTTAGGCGCCATCATGGTTCCGACGGTGAAAATTTCGGATCGTGACAAAAATTGAAAATCATCAAGGAAAGTACGAAGATTACCCGGTTAAGCGCATGTTGTGCTTCGTTGAATAATCAAGGTGCCTCCACCTCATTCATCTTGGTCCGGTTATCCTTGGTCACTAGACATCGAAGATAACTGGCCACCCCTACGGTGGCAGAAAGAACCTGTTCATCCTACGGAAGGGAAATAACAATGGTACGTTTCCGATCGGGATATGCACTCGGGGCAGGAAATCGATTGACCAATTTCGGGCTCGAGGAAGGCCTGCTTGCTTCAGAGGTTGATCTCTTCCTCCGTATCTTTAAATCGCCAAATCTGATGGCGTCCTCCGTGGCCATCGAATCCACGCCATCGAAAAAATCGCGAAAAGGGTCGTTCGCTTTATGGGACCCCTCTATGGGGCGTTCTTTTGCAGCTTGGGCCTCGTTGAACATAGACTCAGTGAACGAGGGGACTTTACGTCATGATTTTTGTCGCTTACGTCATGATTTATCGAAGTAGGAATCGAGAGCTCTTATCGTTTCTTATTATTTACTCTTTGAAAACGAGGGGACTATCTGTATACGAGTAAAATCGAACTCGGGATTTGACCGAGCATCCAACACGACAATTTGGGATCAAGAGATGGTGATAAAATCCAGGAGATCGGTTCTTGCCTTGCCAAATTAGCCACCGGAATCACGAGACTTACCTTCAAGATTACCGAGGTCATAACCGGTCCCGGGTATAACGGCCTCAAGGAACATATTGCCAGCTTATTCGACAAGGGTCCAAAATTCCCGCAACTAACTGGACATTACGGCGAAAATTACGGAACATACCAAAAAGGGGACCAACGATTATCAAATCAAGGGTCTTTTTACCTTTTATAAGAATAATAGAATAATACCTTAAAAGTAGGTTCCTCTAATATATAAAAGGGCCTCACTATTCATGAAGGACATTGTAACATACATTCATAATCAATACATTACTATTATTCTTTAAGTTCTTATTCTTTGGTATCTTGGTGTTAATCAAAGTACATTTAGCTCGAGGGTGGACAACTTTCCTAGGCTAAAATTATCCAATCTGTGTGGTTTGCAGTTGATTTATTGTTATTTATTTCAATTGCTATCAAATTTATCGTTTAGTATCAAATTAATCTGCATATCCTTTAAACCACTAACAAATTCAATTGTTATCCAATTTTGAGGGTAAACAGTTTGATTCAAAAGATTCCCTTTTTTTCTCCTAAAGTAGCATTTTGAGTTATGTCACGCCCCGACCTTGGGGAGTGCGACCAGCGCTCAACAGGGATACCCCGATCGAGCAAGCTTGCACAATGTCGGCTATCCAACTCGCACATAAATAAAGAGAAGAATACATTTCATTAATTAGATGGTAAGAGCTCATGTGAACAACACCAAATCATTTCCATAAGTTACATCATTAACAAATCTCCAAAATAGTACACTATACAATCATAGTTAAAGTGGAACATGTGATACAATTACAACATTTTTAGTTTAAATTTCCCAAAACAAGGTACAACCCATACTACGTCTACGGAGCCTCTAACATAAATAAAAGAGTGCTATGACAGTGCCGACAACAAGGCCCCGGCTATACCTCAAAATGCTATGTACAAAGGGTAAGATATGTAGGACCCCGAAATGAAGTGGGGCTCACCAAATCTGTTGGGAAGAGAGTGTGCTGCTATCAATGATCAATGTCACCTGCTGCGGAACCACCTGCATCCATTAAAGATGCAGTGTCCCCGGCAAAAAAGACGTTAGTACATAAGAAATAGTACTAGTATGTATGACTAAACACCCTATCATTAGAATAGGTTGCAATACAAGAAAGAACAATCACAGAATCAATGGAAGCATCAAACAATACTAAACATCAATTTAGGAGCAAGATAAGTTTTCAATTAGATTTTCATTATTTTAGGTTGGAAGATCTTAGCACTTAACACTGATATACCACCGTGATCTTGAGCACGGAGTCCGATCACGGCCCGATCGGCTAGGTTGTCTCACCCAAAGACATCAACCACAATCACAATTATTATCTCAGTCTTCAATCATTATCTCGATCAATATTTCAAACACAATCACCACTATGTGTGCGGCATGACGTCCAATCATGACCCAACCGGATAGGCCGTCTCACCACAATGCCATGTGAATCGACATCACCTTTTTCTAGCAATCATCTCATCCCAATAAAGATGAAAATTCTCATCACAATAATCTCATCCCAAATGAGGGGAATAATTACAATTCACTCCTACACCGGCATGTGTTGTTTCAGGTTTAGGCTATTTCAATATACCCTTCCTCAGTGACTAACGATACTCCCGAAGTGTTTATTATTAAAAGGATTTACCACTCATTTCAATATCTTTTACACTCATCTTTGTTTCATTGGCACTAATGGCCCCAAATGTAATATTCTTGGCACGTTGGCCGTATTTCATATAGCATGCTCACCACTTTCACTTTCAAACAACATCACAGATCATCGACAACAAAGCATTTATATTCAAGACTTTAAGTACACATGTGAGCAAGTAAGAGTCTTAAGCACATTGAGATTTCTTACACAATTTGGCATAATAGCTTTCATTAGAATCACGACTTGAAGTTATAATATTTAGATATGCATTCCATACCTTGAACACATTCTCAAATAGTAACACAACATAACAAGAACATTTGGAATACGTATTGAACACATATATCTTTTGACACAAGGCTTATTCAGAATAATCAATTTATAATGAGCAACTCGGGACTTACAAAGATATTATGGGGTTCAATTCTAAAAGAGGGGTTTAGCCAACATACCTTGCTTGAGCTTTCTTTATTTTACTACAGCGTTCCGAAACTCCTAGCGACTTCAATTTAATTAAAGACATGACAAAATTTAACTATAATTAGGAAGATTCTCGGGGGTTCAGCTCATTTGAGTATTTAATCAAGCACTAGGTGTGCATTAAGGTCTCAAGGTCCTCCTATGGTGGATTCATTTACCCCACAATCAATCCCTACTTCAATAAGCCACCCACAATTACTCCACAACCTCCCTACCACCTATATTAGTACATGCATGCATAAACAACAACCCTCATTATCAAAACCTTCCTCCACATTACCTAAATCCAAATAAAATTTTGAAATTAAAGGTTAGGGATAGAATCCTATCTCTTGGTTGAAGACCTTGTGAGCTTTCTTGTTGAATTTCAAGGCTTGAGCAAGATTTTGGATGAACAATTAGCTTAGGGATTTCTCCTCTCATTCTAGGGTACTTCATCTCTATAAAAAATATCACATATTCCCTTCAAAAATGGCCCTTTACGTCTATTTATCGAGATAGGGTCGGGTTATAAAAAAAGAAGAATGGACCCTCCGAAATCTGGATCGAGCTACACACCGGGCTAGGCGAGCTCTGCAGCGAGCTACAGACCAGGCTTCACGAGGGATATAGCATGGTCTAGCGCGCTACAGACCAGGCTTCACGAGGGATATAGCACGGTCTAGCAATTTACAGACCAGGCTTCGCGAGGGATATAGCACGGTCTAGCGCGCTACAGACCAGGCTTCGCGAGGGATATAGCACGGTCTGGCGCGCTAGGAGCTGGGCGACGCGAGGTCGAAATGATTTAACTCCCAAACGCACTGTGCAACCCAAAAAGTCCGAAAATATAATACATTAGCCTACCTAGGCACCACAGAATCTTAAAATTACTTGCCGGAAATTTACGGGGCCTTACATCAAACTATTTATAACTTATAGAGGTCGTTTGGTACGTGGAATAAGAGATAATAATTGTAAGATTAGATGCGACAATATTTTATCTCGTGTTTAGTTAAATTTTGAATTTAGTATTACCAATCCCGAAATTAATTAATTCCCCTAATTGGTATTATTTTATCCCACGGTGAGGGTGGGTTACTTATCCCAACTTATCTAGTATATACCAAATACATGTTTATATTATATCTTGTATATTATACTGCATTCACGAGTTCAACCTGTGAAATCAGTCACTGATACTTGCATTAGGGTAGGCTGTCTACACTACACCCTCTGGGGTGGGGTCCTTCTCTTGACCCTGCGTGAACGCGAAATACTTCGTACACCGGGTTGCCCTTCTAATCCAATCATTAATTAATTTTTGCATTATAATCTCATCATTATAATCCAGGATAACTTATTTCGCACAGTGGCGGACGCACGTGGTGGCAAGCGGGTTCAACTGAACCCGCTTCACCAAAAAATAATACCGTATACATGTATAAATTACGATTAAAGCAACGTAAATTTTGTATAAATATTTTATTTGAACCCTCTTGACAACTACTATTTTACGACTAAAGTTATGTACTTCTAAGATTGAACCCGCTTGCACAAAATCCTGGATCCGCCACTAATTTCGTACCAAATGATCCCATAGTGTTGGAGTACCGGACCTAGACTAATTTAACGCAACGACTGGAAACTGTTTTCTTCCTTTGGACATCTATATTATTATTACATTACTTGGAGGGGGGCATCTGGCATGTACAGTAGAGTTACTTCCAAAAATTAATGTACTTTTCAAGTCTGGGCGACTCGACTGGATTTAGTTTACATCTTTAATGGGCTTTTGGAGTCCGAATGGAATCCCTATCAATATCGGTGACATGTATTAACTCTTATTTTCATTTTGGGTAACCTAGCTAGGAATACAATTTCCATATCAAATTTGGTAGTTGATGATGGAAGAACTTTCATAAAGCACTAAATTTTAAGGCCTAATTACGATACATAATTATAGTTTGTCTAATTACCATTTATAACTACTGTTCGATTGTTACTCGTTTGCGTCACTTGTATTCATTTGTTCTAAATGGCTGTATTGACGCATACATACACTGAAATACAATGATACATACATTATATGTATCACTATATGTGATTCCATACACTGTTTACGTTGGAATTTGCTAAAAAATCCAAAGAGTAGCTACGAATTATAATTATTTTAAAGTATAGATACATATAATAAATACAGTGTATAAGTTAGTTATACATATAATTTTTCTTGATGTTATTGGTAAAATTTGTGCCCTAAGTAAGTGAACGTAAAACTTGAATAATGCAAACCATCACTTGGATTCTTGATTCTAATATTGACTTATTTCTTAGCCATCGAATTCTCTTTAATCTCGATATAGATGTTTTTTTTGTTGTTCTTTTTATATATAGGTGAGAAATTCTTTTTCTTTACTTTTGAGATAACAGCACTTGCAACAAAGCAGTCTAGGTTCAATCAACTCCAAGAAACAGGTTGCTGTGCTTTAGGCGGCTGGTCCAACATAGCTTGTTCCCTGCTTGTGCTTTCGCAGAAAAAATGTCTACGCACCAAAAATTGGCATGTGTACTTTTTTGGGCTGCTTAAATTATACGTAGGAGTACTATATTAGTATTTCTATATGTAGCTTTTAGGTCTGCTCTACTTGTGCGGGAGCCTGACTTACATTTCAATAATTGTTTTCCTTTTCAGTGCTAGCGTTTACCCAATCAATGCTGAAATGCCAGAAATAGGTAAATTTTGGGGGTAAAAACAAAGAGTAGAAAATGATAATGTTGGTCACATGAATACAGTGACTACTCATTTTGTCCACTTCGAAGTTTGGACTTTCGTTCAAATGCATAACATGTTACTGAAGAGAAAACAAACCATATGAGCAAGACGAACAGAAAAAGAAACTTATTTTCTAGTTAAATGCAAATTGATTTAAAATCATTGCGAGGTTAGAGGATTCTAGTTGTAGCATATAAATCTTTCGTCTTACTTTTCTCTTTTGTTCCTTAGATAATAATCCTTTCCTCTAATGACTTGATTTGATACCAAACACATTGATATCTTGATTTTGAATGTCGGGTGTTGAATTCATTACCAACAGTTAGGTCAAATCCTTTTAATTAAGAATCCTTCGTTTTCTCCTAAAAAAAGAACTAGGAATGATTATTCATTTTATTACTTTATTCTTAAGATGCCTCTAACTATAGGAGGATTGCCTATGCACCTTTTAGCCCCACTCCACCCCCACCTGGCCCATTGCTAATTTGACAGTTGGGTGAGGAAGAAAGTGAGGAAACCCCAATCATGAAGCATGAAATCGAGCAATTATTAACAAAATAAAAAATAAGGAGATAATTAGGGGCACATGTGGATCAATTTGGTTGATCACTACTAAAGCCTCTAGCAATATGGTTAGCAATACAAACTAAGTGGATGTCACCTAATAATTGTAAGGATTTAACTTAATAATGTAAAAAGTTTATACACTAACATTATATTTTAATCTGCCGTAGCAGATAAGATGTCATGTTCTTTATATTATTAATTCACTTTTTAGGAACGATTATCCTTCACTATCTTTTGGGTGATTAGATATTGAATTTTTAAAAAAAATATTATCGGTGTATAAAAATTAAACTCTTTAATATATTATATTGGGGCTTTAATTTCCATCTTTGTTTGCGATAATAATAATAATTGTATTAGTGAAAACTACCGGATAGGCTTAGAAAGACCATAATTAAAGAAACTCCATAATGTCATTTTCTAAAAGGGTATCACATGCTTTACACTCATTTTCTTTTTTCCTAGCCATTTCCAAAGGAGTCCTCATCGCTTTGGTTTCACATTTATGTCTGTGTGATTATGACTTGAGCTCATACCTGCCTTCTTCTTCTCCTCTTATTTCCTCTTTCTTTCTTGTTGGTCTTTGGTGTCTTATACATATTTTTAGTGTTCCTAAAAAGTAATAAATTCTTACGAGTATTATGGGGGATTCATTTGATGAAGAGTGTGATTATCTATTCAAAGCAGTTCTTATAGGAGATTCAGCAGTTGGGAAATCAAACCTTTTGTCAAGATTTGCTAAGGATCAATTTCAGCTGGATTCTAAACCTACCATTGGAGTGGAATTTGCTTACAGAAATATTAGAGTTGGCGATAAGCTCATCAAAGCACAAATATGGGACACCGCCGGACAAGAAAGGTTTTTATTAATCCTTCACTCTCTTTTGGACTTGTTTTTAATTCATATTCCTATTTCTGGATCCTAAAAACAAAGAAAAAATGAACAAGAATTAGTCTCCAAGTGTTATCTTCGCGAGTCTTAAGTTCACAATTTGTTAGACCCTTTAATTTATGTGTGTTTCTATTAGGATTGAAGATATTGAATAATACAAGTTTTACTTAAATGTTAGGATCCTCCCTTCAGAAATTTTATCTCTATTTTTTGGCCAGTATTTAGTAACGTGGCTTCTTAATTTGCTATAATCTCAAGTCCAACGAATATAATTAGGTTATTACAAGAATATCTCTGAAGACCTTTTTATAGCATTACCAAACATTTATGGATGCAAATATTGGTATTATTCTAAAACCAAACAAGACCTGCAAAGGAAATTAAATTGAGAGAGCAGTGATATTTGCAAGAGAGTTCCCAATTTGATGATATCAGGGCTAATTGCTAATGAAGGATATTCCCTCAACATCGGTCCAAACCGTCTCAATTAATCTATTAGCCTTATTCATGCCTCTAAAGTCTATAAAGTATACCAGCTCACCACTTTTGACATGATCGATAAATTTGACTAAAATGTATATTGAAATTTAATTAATGAAATTGACTCGCATGCGATTTCTTTTTTCTTTTGATGGGAAAAAAGATATTGCTGTACATTATCCGTTAGGTCAATTTTTGTGTTTGAATAATTGTTTCAATATATCTCCATTATTAAGTAGCAAGCAGCAAATATCAGAAAAGGCAGATGATAATGCAATACGATGTGTTATGCAGTCAATTATTAAAAGAACTGTTAGCATATTAGAAGTACAAAATATTTAATATGATCTCAAAGTATCATTAATGTTTAAAAGTGTAAACGTTTCCCCCCAAAAATATCCAATACTGCTCGAATCAAAACTTGTAGATAGATTTTAATTTTATTTTCTTTTAGCGGCTTTTAGTCATTTTAGATTCATAAATATACTCGATAAATTGCGTTTATTAAAAATAAATAAAAAGAAAGTTGCTAAATGATCAAGGCTAAAGATGCAAAATAAATTGCGATAAATTCCGTAAGTTCTATATGTAAGTACGTAAATGATCCAGGCTGTTAAAAAGTTGCTAACTCCAGGGTTTCAATTTATACGGTGTAATTTAACTAGGCACAAAGTTTAAGATAAAAATAGAGATTATTGAAAGTTGTTGTCTTAAATATTCATAACATTTATTTGGCTAGAAGACTTTTGAAACTTGTGATTTTAAATATGTCATATTATTTGTATATGGGTGGTAAACGGGCAGGTCGGGTTGGATATGAGCGAGTCGAAGACGAATACTGCAAAAATGGATAAAATATCCAACCAACCCATATTTAATATGGATAGAAAATGTGATAAACGACGGATAATACGAATAGATTCTTGAATACGATCACTTTTAGGAGAATCCCTAGTCTTCCAAACTTCAGGAGTCCCGAATTTGATCCTTTGCAAATATAAAAATTAAATCCATTGGTTATCCAGTGATTATCTATTTTTAAGTGGATAATATGGATTTTATCCATATTTGACCAATTTTTAAAAAGTTTGTTACGTTATCCAACTCATTTTTCAATGGTTAATATGGGTGGATAACTATTTTTTTAATCCATTTTGCCACCATTACATTTGTTTGACTGTAGAAACTTGTTATAAAAGGTAAAATAAGAAGTTCAAATTAAATTATTTTCAAATTTAGAAAGATGTCATTATATTCTTTTAGGAATGAACTAATAAGAAAACAACGTCATTCTATTTAAAATAGATGGAGTATTAATTTCTAACATAAATATTGTTTTTTCTTACAGGTTTCGAGCCATAACAAGTTCATATTATCGTGGAGCACTTGGTGCCTTGCTTGTCTACGATATAACAAGAAGAGCAACATTTGAAAATTTAAGAAAATGGCTATACGAGCTTAGGGAATATGGCAGCTCAGACATGGTAATTGTTCTTGTTGGAAACAAATCTGATTTGGCCAATTCTGCAAGAGAAGTCAATGTTGAAGATGGGCAAAGCCTTGCACAATTAGAAGGATTATCTTTTTTGGAAACATCAGCAAAGGACAATCTAAATGTAGAAGAAGCATTTTTTCAAATGATTACAAAAATTCATGAAATTATGAGTCAGAAAAGCTTGGAAGCTAAGATGAATGAAGCAACTACACCAAAATCTCTTCAAGGAAAAAAAGAAATTATTAACATGATGGATGATGAAGTAACAGCCACTAAACAAACTTCTACTTGTTGTTTATACTGAATTCTAATTAATTGTAATTTCTTTGACATTTATAGTTGGAGAAAAAAGGATCACACTTTACTTTTGGTTGTTGCTTCTTCTTTCTATTACTGGATCTAGGGATGTACATGGACCGGGTTGGTTCGGTTTTTATCAAAATCAAACCAAACCAACTATATATATCGGTTTAGATTAGTTCGGTTTTGTCCGGTTTTTTGGGTTTTCGATTTTTTTTGTTACATGAATATTATTTCAATTTTACTTTGTTAAAGTTATAGATAAAGTTTTGATAAGTGAATATATGTTTAGTAAATATTGAAAAAATTGGCAAGCATATGATCTATTAAAATATTCTAATGGGAGCATTTTTTTTTTTTTTATCAACACATGATAGTTATTTTCTTAGTCATCTAACAATAATTTTCGTTAATGTACGCTTTCAAGGTTAACACATGAGAGGATCCCAAATATTTCAATATTTTTTAAAGAAAATTCAATATAAAGTCTTAAAAAAAATATATAAATTATATATTTATATGTCAGTTTAGTTCGGATTTTTTTACTCAATACCAAACTTAGTCGGGTTTTTAAATCGGTTTGGTTTGAATTTTTGGTTTGGTGCGATTTTCCGGTTCGGTTGAACACCCTAACTTGATCTTTGTTCCTTTGTCAACTTAATCCACGGCAGAATCCTATTTTTAAAAAATAGTATTGCTTTTATATATATATTGATATGATGTAAACATTGTGTACGATTAACTTTCTAAATTTTGCCTGCTAAATAATGGTACATATGACAATTTCTCTTGAGTAAAGAAAAAATGATTACAATTAAAGTTCACTTTATATATTTGTAGATTAGTATATAATGTTTTGCAGATTTTTGAACTTTTTTTTCTTTAACATAGCTTTATTTCCCATTGAAGTAACATCTGAAAGCATGAAACATAGGGTTTTAGGCATTATGTCTGGTCAACAACATTAGTTATTTTTCATCTACTGTATGATATTTCGCTTGTACCTATACCAAATATATTAAAAAAACAAACTTGAGAAAACACAATTACTCACAAAGAGACAAAATTAAAACTTCACATGTTTTTCATAATAGCTTACACAATTAGGCAAAAGAATGTCACGAAAGTATTGATAAAATCACCAAATTATGTACGAAGACGAAAAAGAATCAGGATAAATAGCAGAATCGCGTATTTGATCAGTTGAACAAGACAAGATACGGCCATATAAGAGATAAAAATAATAATTAATTAACTGATGAAGCAGTTCTACTTATTTGATTTTAACTTGTTTACTCTTAAAATGGATGACAATTGAATTTGGACGCGATTTTAAGAATATGTGGATTGATTCAACACAAATAATTAAGAATATTAGGTAACAATTTAAAGACAAAATAAATAATCAACCAATTGTAATATTACGGCCCAGCTCGAACTTAGGTTGAATAGTAGTTTTGCCCTCGATCGGATCCTTGGTTCGAAGCCAATTGTAAATGAAAAACAAACAATAAAGTAAAAAATTTTCAATAGCTAGCAGAAAAATGAATTTGCATTTCTTTGGTTTGCGTGTTATAATGTGTGTTATAAAAGAAAAAATTTTCCTTTATAAAGTAAGAGAGTTTCATCCCTACTACAAGTCTAAAAAAGATAAAAATCTTTCTTTCTCGTTAATTACGAGATCTGCATCGTGATTTCCGGTTAGGTACGAATATCACGGCCCTCTGTTAGTCGTTCGTAACCGTTTGCCATATTTTCCGAGGTCTTAGAACCCGTTTCGAGTCCGAGGAGCGTTGCTTAATCACGCCCGACGATGAGCACATTGTTCACCTTTCATGGGTCTCGGTACGAAAGGCTCCCAACCTCGATTTTAACCTCATGTGTTCGTTCCCTTCTTCCGTCTTCTTCACCGGAAATCGGGGCATGCATTGTCCCTGATTTTACCCGTATACATAACTTTTTTTCTTTTTGAAGATCCAATAGATGAACGATAAAATCTGGAATACTGCTATCTGATTGGTTGAATGATGTGTTCTATATATTATAGTCTTTGGTTAGTTCTCAATACTTCTCATTAATCTCTAAAATATATACTAATGTCTCTTTCGTGAATTAGACGCAGGACTGCTATTTATAATCGTAAAAAAAACTAAAAGAAAGCTATAACTTCTCTAACAAATACCAAATATTTTATTATTAAACCAATAAACCACATGACCACAAAAAAGTTAAACGTAGTGAAGTTTGAGCAAGCTTAAGTAATACATCCAATTCGGGTTTCTCATTTGATTTTGACGTGACTATTGTAAATGAGTTAAAAGTACATTTTCTATAAAACATATGCTAATCTAATTTATTTTTGGAAAATGCAAATTGAAGAAACATCTACTATTATTTTAGGAGGTGTATACGGTCGAAATAGATTTCGGCTTTCGTAATTTGATCGAGTTCGAATGGTAAGCGATCGAAGTAAGACTTCGAGACGAGTTCCGAAGATAGTACAAATAAGTTTCGAGCTCCAAGACCGATCGAGGAATCAGCTCGGTATCATTATAGAGCCCATGATCAAATCGAACCGCAAAGCAACATGAAGGTTGTCAGAGATGTACAGACCAATTGACACTCACCCCTAATGTCAAACTCGAACCAAGGCCGAGGGCTCGACCCAATACCGAGCACGAGGCAGTATCAAGCTCGCAGACAAGAGCCGTTGCAACCGCATTAGGAGAGAGAATTTTGGCGGAAATCGAGGAAGAGACAATTCATCATGGGTTCTCCACTAAATATTTTTTATTATAAATAAAGTAAGATCCCTCTACTATAAGGGGGAAATCCTTATAAGCACAAGGGAGGGGGCGCATTGTAAGAAAAGGCTACTTCTCTTATTGAAGAATAAATCTTTTGAGCTTGTTTTACTCAACATACTCACGTTTCTTGTTCAATAATTTATATTCTGTTTTTATATTTGCGTCGCCGGCACGATGGCCGTGCGATCCGTCGAGTTATCATGAATCATCGCAGCATAAAAGATAGGCGAGAAACCAAATAGCAATCACAGCAACCAGTCTCGACCGAATCGGTGAAGCAGGAAATAGAAGATGACGAGGAAGAGTTTCCGACACCTCGAGCTCTCATCGTCCCTGACGACTCCGACGCCACCAAGTCGACGATCGAAGAACTGGAGCAGGTTATATTAATCGAGCGTCTGCCCGAGAGAAAGATATACCGGGGAATGGGATTGACCCCCGAACACAGGAAAAAACTTATTTAATTCCTTATTGGTAACATAGATTATTTTGCTTGGTCCCATTTAGACATGATAGGGATCCCACCGTCGATAACAACGTACCAGCTGAGCTTGGACCCTAGGTTCAAACCGGTGAAGCAAAAAAGAAGACCTCAATCCGAGGTAAAACACACATTTGTAAGAGATGAGGTAACTAAACGTCTCAAAATAGGGTCAATTCGGGAAGTAAAATATCCCGAATGGTTAGCCAATGTGGTTGTAGTCCCTAAAAAAGGGAACAAACTTAGAATGTGTGTAGATTATAAAGATCTAAACAAAGCATGCCCCAAAGATTCTTTTCCACTGCCTAGCATCGATCGCTTGATCGATGCCACAGCCGGCCACGAGATCCTCACTTTTCTTGACGCCTATTCCGGGTACAATTAAATTAGCATGAACCCGGAGGACCAAGAAAAAACTTCATTTATCACCAAGTATGGAACCTATTGCTATAATGTAATGCCATTCGGGCTAAAAAAACACGGGGCCTACGTACCAACGCCTAGCGAATAAAATGTTCGAAGAACAAATAGGTAAATCGATGGAAGTTTATATTGATGATATGCTAGTCAAGTCCCTGCGCGCAGAGGACCATTTGACTCATTTGCAAGAAACGTTCAAGATTTTAAGGAAATACAACATGAAGCTCAACCCCGAGAAATGTGCTTTCGGGATTGGATCGGGCAAGTTTCTCGAGTTCATGGTGTCGAATCGGGGGATCGAGATCAACCCTGACAAAATAAAATCCATCGAAGACATCACCGTCATGGATAGTGTGAAAGCAGTGCAAAGGCTAACCGGACGGATAGCTGCCTTAGACCGATTCATTTCAAGGTCGTCAGATCGAAGCCACAAATTCTTCTCTCTGCTAAAAAAAAAAGAACGATTTCACCTGGACCCCAGAATGCCAACAAGCACTTGAACAACTGAAGCGGTACCTATCGAGCCCACCATTACTTCACACTTCGAAGACAGATGAGAAGTTTTACTTATACTTAGCGGTATCGAAAATCTTGGTAAGTGGTGTCCTAGTTCGAGAAGAGCAAGGTACGCAGTTTCCTGTTTATTATGTAAGTCGGACTTTAGGAGAGGCAGAGACTAGATATCCACACTTAGAGAAATTGGTGCTTGCATTGATAAGCGCCTCTAGAAAGTTAAGAACATACTTTCAATGTCACCCCGTATGCGTTCTAACAACTTTCCCACTTTGAAACATTTTGCACAAGCCCGAACTATCGGGCCGACTGGCCAAATAGGTCGTCGAACTCAGTGGGTACGATATTGAATATCAGCCTCGAACGGACATCAAGTCCCAAATTTTAGCAGACTTCGTGGCTGATTTCACACCAACCCTCGTACCCGAAGTTGAAAAGGAACTCTTGTTAAAATCAGGTACATCGTCGGGGGGTTGGACCCTCTACACAGATGGTGCTTCAAATGTGAAGGGATCCGGGCTTGGCATCGTATTAAAACCTCCCAAATATGGCATTATTAGGAAATCCTTCAAAACTACTAGATTAACTAACAATGAGGCCGAGTACGAGGCCATGATTGCAGGTCTCGAGCTAGCTAAAAGCTTGGGAGCAGAAGTCATTGAAGCCAAATGTGACTCTTTGCTAGTGGTGAACCAAGTAAACAAAACTTTCGAAGTTCGAGAAGATAGGATGCAGAGGTAATTGGAAAAACTACATGTAACTCTACACCGTTTCAAAGAATGGACCCTACAACATGTGCCTTGAGAACAAACAGAGAGGCCGACGCACTCGCAAATCTGGGGTCGTCGGTCAAAGTAGATAAGATCGACTCAGGGACTGTCGTTCAACTTTCAAGATCTAAAATCGAGGGAGGGAATGCCGAGATAAATTCCATAAGCTTAACCTGGGATTGGAGGAATAAGTATATTGAATACTTAAAGAACGGAAAACTCCCATCGAACTCTAAAGAATCGAGGGTTCTATGAACCAAGGCTGCTCGGTTCACGCTGGTTGAAGATGGAACATTGTACAGAAGGATGTTCGACGGACCACTGGCAGTATGCTTGGGACCAGGGGACATTGATTATGTTTTACGAGAGGTCCATGAGGGCACCTGTGGAAACCACTCCGGCGTCGAACCACTAATTCGCAAAATCATCAGAGCAGGATACTACTGGGATAGGATGGAAAAGGACACTAAGGAGTTCGTTCGTAAATGCGATAAATGTCAAAGGTTTGCACCAATGATCCATCAACCCGGAGAGCAGCTTCATTTAGTCATTTCTCCATGGCCATTCATGAAATGGGGAATGAATATCGTCGGCCCTCTACCATCGGCCCCAGGTAAAGCTAAATTCATTTTGTTTATGACTGACTATTTCTCTAAATGGGTTGAAGTACATGCGTTCGAAAAAGTAAGAGAGAAAGAGGTTATATATTTCATCTGGGATCACATCGTGTGTAGATTTGGTATACCAGCAGAAATAACATCTGACAATGGTAAGCAATTTATCGGCGGTAAAGTGATAAAATTTCTCGAAGATCATAAAATAAAAAAGGATGATGTCAACACCATATCATCCTAGTGGGAACGGACAGGCCGAATCAACGAACAAGATTATCATCCAAAACATAAAGAAAAGATTGAACGAAGCCAAAGAAAAGTGCAGAGAGATTTTGTCCGAAGTCCTTTGGGCATATCGGACAACATCTAAATCCAGTACAGGAGCGACTCCTTTTTTTTTAGTGTATGGCTTCGAAGCTTTAATTCTGGTCGAAGCCGGGGAACCAAGTGCAAGGTTTCGACATACATCGAAAGAATTGAACTACGAGGCAATGAATACTAGCCTCGAGTTATTAGATGAAAAACGAGAAGCGGCACTGGTTCGAATGGCTTCACAAAAATAACGAATCGAAAGGTACTACAACAGAAGAACCAACCTCCGCCATTTCAAGACCGGGGACTTGGTCCTAAGGAAGGTCATCAACACTCAAGATCCTAATGAAGGGAAGCTCGGCCCAAATTGGGAAGGACCCTATCAAGTCGTCGATACAGTCGGGAGAGGGTCTTACAAACTTAGAGCAATGGATGGAAAACCATTACCAAACAATTGGAACATATCGCTTCTCAAATGATATTATTGTTAAGGTATGATTTTCTCTTCTTTATTGTCTATATACGTATATTCGACACTAACTCATTGCAGGAATTCGACAAAAAACATCAAGACCTCTGGTTTCAAAGCACGCGTTGTACTCTTTTTTCCCTTAGTTCGGCTTTTATCCCAAATGGGTTTTTCCGGCAAGTTTTTTATCGAGGCAACAACTATGTGCTACCCGAGAACAAATCAATAGTATCCGAGGCTCCTTCGTAATCAACCTCAAATACTGGGGGGCTACCAATCGAATAAATCAAGTTCGGCACAAGAAAGTTGTTTCATATCAAATTCATGTCGAACAGGGTATCGATAGAGAAAAATGTAAGGGCCAAATGGTCAAAACGAACCATGCCTACGTAGTTTTGCTCGAACTCTGGCACAAGATACAAACACATGTATAATTACTTATAAAGGAGAACTTCTTGTTTTTCAGATATCTCACACTTTGAAAAGATCTTCCTGCTTCATACATTCTAACAGGCTTAAATGCCAACCACCATCAAAAGGATTTTTGATACAAGCGATCATAAAAAGCCTACGGGCTAAGATATTTTGAGTTCGAGTTCGAAATAATCACTCACTCAATTATTAAAGCCTAAGGGCTATCTTACTTCGAGTTCGAGCAATCACTCACTCGATCATAAAAGGCTTACATGCTTAGATATTTTGAGCTCGAGTTCGAAACAATCACTCACTCAATTATTAAAGCCTAAGGGCTATCTTACTTCGAGTTCGAGCAATCATTCACTCGATCATAAAAGCCTACGGGCTAAGATATTTTGAGTTCGAAACAATCACTCACTCAATTATTAAACCCTAAGGTCTATCTTACTTCAAGTTCAAGCAATCACTCACTCGATCATAAAAGGCCTATGGGCTTAGATATTTTGAGTTCGAGTTCGAAACAATCACTCACTCAATTATTAAAGCCTAAGGGTTATCTTACTTCGAGTTTGAGCAATCAGTCACTCGATCATAAAAGCCTACGGGCTAAGATATTTTGAGTTCGAGTTCGAAACAATCACTCACTCAATTATTAAAGCCTAAGGGCTATCTTACTTCGAGTTCGAGTAATCACTCACTCAATTATAAAGGCCTACGGGCTAAGATATTTTGAGTTCTAGTTCGAAACAATCACTCACTCAATTATTAAACCCTAATGGCTATCTTACTTTGAGTTCATTAAAACCTAAGGTCTATCTTACTTCGAGTTCAAGCAATCACTCACTCGATCATAAAAGGCCTACGGGCTACGATACGTTGAGTTCGAGTTTGAAGCAATCACTCACTCAATTATTAAAGCCTAAGGGCTATCTTACTTCGAGTTCGAGCAATCACTCACTCGATCATAAAAATCCCACGGGTTACGATACTTTAAGTTTGAGTTTGAATCATTCACTTGACTGCTAAGCCTACGTGCCACTTTTATTTCGAGTTCGAGCAAGCACTCACTCGACCATTATACCTACGGGCTACTTTACTTCGAGTTCGAAACGTTCACTCGACTACTAAGCCTGTGTGCTACTTTTATTTCGAGTTCGAGCAAACACTCACTCGGCCATATCCCGAATGGTTAGCCAATGTGGTTGTAGTCCCTAAAAAGGAAACAAACTTAGAATGTGTGTAAATTATAAAGATCTAAACAAAGCATGCCCCAAAGATTCTTTTCCACTGCCTAGCATCGATCGCTTGATCGATGCCACAGCCGGCCACGAGATCCTTACTTTTCTCGACGCCTATTCCGGGTACAATCAAATTAGCATGAACCCGGAGGACCAAGAAAAAACTTCATTTGTCACCAAGTATGGAACCTATTAATATAATGTAATGCCATTCAGGCTAAAAAAACACGGGGCCTACTTACCAACGCCTAGTGAATAAAATGTTTGAAGAACAAATAGGTAAATCGATGGAAGTTTATATTGATGACATGCTAGTCAAGTCCCTGCGCACAGAGGACCATTTGACTCATTTGTAGGAAACGTTCAAGGTTTTAAGGAAATACAACATGAAGCTCAACCCCGAGAAATGTGCTTTCGGGATTGGATCGGGCAAGTTCCTCGAGTTCATGATGTAGGATCGGGGGATCGAGATCAACCCCGACAAAATAAAATCCATCGAAGACATCACCGTCATGGATAGTGTGAAAGTAGTGCAAAGGCAAACCGGACGGATAGCTGCCTTAGGCCGATTCATTTCAAAGTCGTCAGATCGAAGCCACAAATTCTTCTCTCTGCTAAAAAAGAAGAACGATTTCACCTGGACCCCAGAATGCCAACATGCACTTGAACAACTGAAGCGGTACCTATCGAGCCCACCATTACTTCACACTCCGAAGACAGATGAGAAGTTTTACTTGTACTTAGCGGTATCGGAAATCTTGGTAAGTGGTGTCCTAGTTCGAGAAGAGCAAGGTACGCAGTTTCCTGTTTATTATGTAAGTCGGACTTTAGGAGAGGCAGAGACTAGATATCCACACTTAGAGAAATTGGCGCTTGCATTGATAAGCGCCTCTAGAAAGTTAAGAACATACTTTCAATGTCACTACGTATGCGTTCTAACAACTTTCCCACTTTGAAATATTTTGCACAAGCCCGAACTATCGGGCCGACTGGCCAAATGGGTCGTCGAACTCAGTGGGTACGATATTGAATATCAGCCTCGAACGGACATCAAGTCCCAAATTTTAGCAGACTTCGTAGCCGATTTCACACCAACCCTCGTACCCGAAGTTGAAAAGGAACTCTTGTTAAAATCAGGTACATCGTCGGGGGGTTGGACCCTCTACACAGATGGTGCTTCAAATGTGAAGGGATCCGGGCTTGGCATCGTATTAAAACCTCCCAAATATGGCATTATTAGGAAATCCTTCAAAACTACTAGATTAACTAACAATTAGGCCGAGTACGAGGCCATGATTGCAGGTCTCGAGCTAGGTAAGAGCTTGGGAGTAGAAGTCATTGAAGCCAAATGTGACTCTTTGCTAGTGGTGAACCAAGTGAACAAAACTTTCGAAGTTCGAGAAGATAGGATGCAGAGGTAATTGGACAAACTACATGTAACTCTACACCATTTCAAATAATGGACCCTACAACATGTGCCTCGAGAACAAATAGTGAGGCCGACGCACTCGCAAATCTGGGGTCGTCGGTCGAAGAAGATAAGATCGACTTAGGGACTGTCGTTCAACTTTCGAGATCTACAATCGAGGGAGGGAATGCCGAGATAAATTCCATAAGCTTAACTTAGGATTGGAGGAATAAGTATATTGAATACTTAAAGAATGGAAAACTCCCATCGAACTCTAAAGAATCGAGAGTTCTATGAACCAAGGCTGCTCGGTTCACGCTGGTTGAAGATGGAACATTGTACAGAAGGACATTCGACGGACCACTGGCAGTATGCTTGGGACCAGGGGACACTGATTATGTTTTACGAGAGGTCCATGAGGGCACCTGTGTAAACCACTCCGGCGCCGAACCACTAATTCGCAAAATCATCAGAGCAGGATACTACTGGGATAGGATAGAAAAGGACACTAAGGAGTTCGTTCGTAAATGCGATAAATGTCAAAGGTTTGCACCAATGATCCATCAACCCGGAGAGCAGCTTCATTCAGTCATTTCTCCATGGCCATTCATGAAATGGGGAATGGATATCGTCGGCCCTCTACCATCGGCCCTAGGTAAAGCTAAATTCATTTTGTTTATGACTGACTATTTCTCTAAATGGGTTGAAGCACATGCGTTCGAAAAAGTAAGAGAGAAAGAGGTTATAGATTTCATCTGGGATCACATCGTGTGTAGATTTGGTATACGAGCAGAAATAACATCTGACAATGGTAAGCAATTTATCGGCGGTAAAGTGACAAAATTTCTCGAAGATCATAAAATAAAAAGGATATTGTCAACACCATATCATCCTAGTGGGAACGGACAGGCCAAATCAACGAACAAGATTATCATCCAAAACATAAAGAAAAGATTGAACGAAGCCAAAGGAAAGTGGAGAGAGATTTTGTCCGAAGTCTTTTGGGCATATCGGACAACATCTAAATCCAGTACAGGAGCGACTCCTTTTTTTTAGTGTATGGCTTCAAAGCTTTTATTCTGGTCGAAGTCGGGGAACCAAGTGCAAGGTTCCGACATACATCGAAAGAATCGAACTATGAGGCAATGAATACTAGCCTCGAGTTATTAGATGAAAAATGAGAAGCGGCACTGGTTCGAATGGCTTCACAAAAATAACGAATCGAAAGGTACTACAACAGAAGAACCAACCTCCGCCATTTCAAGACCGGGGACTTGGTCCTAAGGAAGGTCGTCAACACTCGAGATCCTAATGAAGGAAAGCTCGACCTAAATTGGGAAGGACCCTATCAAGTCGTCGATACAGTCGGGAAAGGGTCTTACAAACTTAGAGCAATGGATGGAAAACCATAACCAAACAATTGGAACATATCGCTTCTCAAACGATATTATTGTTAAGGTATGATTTTCTCTTCTTTATCGTCTATATACATATATTCGACACTAACTCATTGCAGGAATTCGACAAAAAACATCAAGACCTCTGGTTTCAAAGCACGTGTTGTACTCTTTTTTCCCTTAGTTCGGCTCTTATCCCAAATGGGTTTTTCCGGCAAGGATTTTATCGAGGCAACAACTATGTGCTACCCGAGGACAAATCAATAGTATCCGAGGCTCCTTCATAATCAACCTCAAATACTGGGGGGATACCAATCGAATAAATCAAGTTCGGCACAAGAAAGTTATTTCATATCAAATTCATGTTGAACAGGGTATCGATAGAGAAAAGTGTAAGGGCCAAATGGTCAAAACGAACCATGCCTACGTAGTTTTGCTCGAACTCTGGCACAAGATACAAACACATGTATAATTACTTATAAAGGAGAACTTCTTGTTTTTCAAATATCTCACACTTTGAAAAGATCTTCCTGCTTCATGATTCAAATAGGCTTAAATGCCAACCACCATCAAAAGGATTTTTGATACAAGCGATCATAAAAAGCCTACGAGCTAAGATATTTTGAGTTCGAGTTCAGAAAAATCACTCACTCAATTATTAAAGCCTAAGGGCTATCTTACTTCGAGTCCGAGCAATCATTCACTCGATCATAAAAGCCTATGGGCTAAGATATTTTGAGTTCGAGTTCGAAACAATCACTCACTCAATTATTAAACCCTAAGGGCTATCTTACTTCGAGTTCGAGCAATCACTCACTCGATCATAAAAGGCCTATGGGCTTAGATATTTTGAGTTCGAGTTCGAAACAATCACTCACTCAATTATTAAAGCCTAAGGGTTATCTTACTTCGAGTTTGAGCAATCAGTCACTCGATCATAAAAGCCTACGGGCTAAGATATTTTGAGTTCGAGTTCGAAACAATCACTCACTCAATTATTAAAGCCTAAGGGTTATCTTACTTCGAGTTCGAGCAATCAGTCACTCGATCATAAAAGCCTACGGGCTAAGATATTTTGAGTTCGAGTTCGAAACAATCACTCACTCAATTATTAAAGCCTAAGGGCTATCTTACTTCGAGTTTGAGTAATCACTCACTCGATCATAAAAGCCTACGGGCTAAGATATTTTGAGTTCGACTTCGAAACAATCACTCACTCAATTATTAAAGCCTAATGGCTATCTTACTTCGAGTTCAAACAATCACTCACTCGATCATAAAAGCCTACGGACTAAGATATTTTGAGTTCAAGTTCGAAACAACCACTCACTCAATTATTAAAGCCTAAGGTCTATCTTACTTTGAGTTCAAGCAATTACTCACTCGATCATAAAAGGCCTACGGGCTACGATACGTCGAGTTCGAGTTTGAAGCAATCACTCACTCAATTATTAAAGCCTAAGGGCTATCTTACTTCGAGTTCGAGCAATCACTCACTCGATCATAAAAAGCCCACGGGTTACAATACTTTAAGTTCGAGTTCGAATCATTCACTCGACTGCTAAGCCTACGTGCCACTTTTATTTCGAGTTCGAGCAAGCACCCACTCGACCATTATGCCTACGGGCTACTTTACTTCGAGTTCGAAATGTTCACTCGACTACTAAGCCTGTGTGCTACTTTTATTTTGAGTTCGAGCAAACACTCACTCGGCCATAAAGGCTACGAAGGCCGAATTTGATGAAATCGCCTAAATCCTTATGAAAACATTCGCGAGGCTTGCAGAAGCAAGCCAGTAAAAGAAAAAGATATTAGTATAAATATACAAAGATTATTTACATGAATAAATGCAACATAGAAGCTAAGGGCTAAGCTTATGGGTTATCATCGAGAGCGGTCTCTTCTCCACCGGGCTCCCCCCGTTATCAAACCCGCTATTGCTACCATCATCATCATCATTATCATCGTCGCCATCAGAAGCCAAGGCTTTAGCATCAGCTTTGAGTTCTTTGGCCCTTTTTATCTCTTCAGCAAGATCGAAACCTCTAGCGTGTATCTCCTCGAGGGTCTCCCTCCGAGATCGACACTTAGCAAGTTTGGCAACCCAATGTCTCGAGTGTCGGCAGTATCCGCTGCCTCTCTTGCCTCCATTTGAGTAGCCCCGGCATCGGCTCGATACACAGCAATAGACTTGTCTGCCATGACTTTCGATGACTCAATCTCCGCCTTGGCCTCAACAAGCCTTGTTTCAAGCTCCTCGATCCTCTTGGCCTGAGCCAAACCTTTTTGCTTGACGCTTCGAAGCTGAACATCGGCCGATGATAATTTGGCCAAGATTGTTTCTTTTTCTGCAGCCAGACGGTCGATAGTCTCCTTCCACCGATCACATTCGGCCTTGATTTGATCAACTTCTTCCCGAAGCAACCCGATCTTTTCAACCTTTTGTTGCAGCTGAGATAACGAAGGGTTAGCTTCCGCAGTTGGGTCAAACCCATACTCTAACAGAATGAAGCTCACATGCTTATCTAGTTCAGCCTCTTCTTCACGAGCCTTAGCCAAATCTGCTTGGAGGTCCCTTATAACCTCGTCCTTTTGGCCGCAAAGAGGCCGCAGAGCATCTCTCTCCCCCAAGACCTTCTGAACCTCGACCTCACACTGGCTGAGGTCGGCTCGAAACTTGCTAATAGCCTATACAGAAGGGAAAAAAGACAAGTCAGGTTTAGAAAAGAACGAAGAAACCAAGCGCATTAAAATCATTACCCGAGAAATGAAATGTTGGGCCTCTTCTAGGAGAAGAGAAACGTCACTAATATCGGATGCATCATCGACTCCAGTAAAGCAATCCCGAAAAGGATCCCCTACACTAGAATCTCTGCCCATATCGGGGGTCTTTAGTTCTCGAGCTTCCTTTAATGCCTCCTCAGAAAAGGTCGGAAGAGAAGGCGAATGACCCACTATCATGGTCCCGAGAGAATCGCTCGGGACGCTCTGATCGAAACTCGGGGTATCAGAACCGGCCCCGACCGATGTAGCCGTCATCGACTCAGAAGGTCTGGCGACCTCGATAGCTTTCGCGAATCGGACCACCAAAGTCAGAGCATCTTCTTCTTCTCTCAGTCGTTGGACCGAGTCCATCGGAAGAGCGATTGCCTTCCTCCTCACCCTTAGAGTTTTGGGCTTGAGGTCCTTTGACCGAGAGACAACTTTTCGCCTTTTATCTTTCCCTAGTTTCGGGACCGGGGACTTGGTTCCTTCCTCACCACTCGAAGGCCTCAAAACGGCATCATTGGTTATGCCTGCATGAAAGGAAGTCAATAACGAATGGAGCATAAAAACGTTTTGAAAAGCATGAGAAATGACCCTTACCGTGATTCTTGGCCTCCCACCTACCTTTCGCCAAATCACGCCAAGCGCGTTCGACATAAGAGAAAGTCGAAGCTAACTTTCAAACCCAATCCTCGAGGTCGGATACCGCTTGTGGCATCCAAGGGGAAGCTGTATATCGGAGGGAGATATCAGATAGAATCAGAAAAAGATACGAAAAGCAATGCCTTATGAAAATCACTTACGGTCGAAATTCTATTCCTCGGGGAATGACATCTTCTCTTCTGGGATAAGGTCATGGGTCCTCACCCGAATATAATGGCCCATCCAACCCCGATCCTTATCTTCGTCGATGCCCGACGATGGAGCCTGAATAGTCCTCGAAAGATTTGAGGCCGATACAATCGTATGAGGTGATTTAGGGTAAAATCCAGCCCCCGACTTTGTTGGAGAAGAAGCGAAGTAAGGTTACTATGAGCCATAGAGAAGGATGAATTTGATCGAGGGTGACCTGATATCTTTTGCAAAAATCAATGATCACTGGGTCGACGGGACCCAACATGAAGGGGTACGTGTAAACACTTAAAATCCCCTCCACATGAGTGATGACGCTCTCTTCGGGAGAGGGAATTTGCAACACAACCTTGGGACCCCAGTTGCAGTCTTTTCTCACAGCCTCGAGATGTCCCTATGTTATCGAGCACATGTACATCGACCCGGAACCGACGAAGGATTTTCAACCTTAAAATCGATCTTTAGAGTACACGGGCCAGGAACATACTCGTGGGGAGGCGGCTCCACCGGCGCCTTGTCGCCGGACGATCGTGAAGAGGAAGCTTTCTCCTTCTGAGGTACGGTTTTTGAAGTTTTTGCCATTGATGTAAGAGAAAGAAAAGCAAAGGAAGATGAAAGGTTGATGGTGCCAAACGCTGATGAAGGTGGCAAGCGGCGAAATAGAGGCAGAAAAAGTAAGAAAATTTGGGAGATTGAAGATGTAAAAGTAGTAAATAATAAATGGAAGGGTTAGTTATAGGTTTATACCGTGGCGGTTCAGTATCAGTGGTGGCCGACCACCATCTGACGTGCATTAAATACCTTGAAAGACTAAATCGACGGGACAACTATCACGTACGTCATGATCGAGCCCAGTAAAAATGACAGCTTATAATCCGATCGAGCCGTTGAAAATCATATCGCTTCTCACCACACTCTTCCCGAGAAATGAGGGGACTATCTGTATATGGTCGAAATAGATTTCGGCCTTCGTACGTTTGATCGAATTCGAATGGTAAGCGATCGTAGTAAGACTTCGAGACGAGTTCCGAAGATAGTACAAACAAGCTTCGAGCTCCAAGACCGATCGAGGAATCGGCTTGGTATCATTATCGAGCCCATGACCAAATCGAACCGCAAGGCAACGTAAAGGTTGTTGGAAATGCACAAACCAATTGACACTCACCCCTAATGTCGAACTCGAACCAAGGCCGAGGGCTCGACCCAATACCGAGCACGAGGCATTATCGAGTTCGCAGACAAGAGCCGTTGCAACCGCACTAGGGGAGAGAATCTTTGCGAAAATCGAGGAAGAAACAATTCATCATAGGTTCTCCACTAAATATTTTTTATTATAAATAAAGTAATATCCCTCTACTATAAGGGGGGAATCCTTATAAGCATAAGGGAAGGGGACACATTGTAAGAAAATGTTACTTCTCTTATTGAAGAATAAATCTTTTGAGCTTGTTTTACTCAGTATACTCACTTTTCTTGTTCAATAATTTATATCCTCTTTTTATAGCCAAGAATCTAAACATTTTCACTTCTACGTACGATTTATGTCAAGCTATATCGCATACCCTTAGAACTACTTATAAATTTAACTATATCCAACTTTCCGGGTAAACAGGAGGGTAAGCAAAAATTTAGGACAATTAGGATAAATATTTTGTGAAATGATTAACTAAAAAAAGATTAATTAAATAGAATTTCCAAATTCTAAAATTGGAACAAAGAGCAAAATGGAGGAACATTGAGAAATTGAGCAAGAGAGCATATACAATATTTGTTCCCTAATTAATAAATCCATCAAATATTATCTCCCGATTCCTCATTCTTAAAATCTTCAAGTCCTCTTTTAGTAAAATTTTGCCCCCGAGTTCGGACCGAGGAGAATTCGACTTACTCATGAAGAAGTGGTTACCAAACGGCCCGGACCATTGCACGCTTTTCTCTCTCAGACTCAGTTCCTCTTAACTGAAATCAATCAAAATTCGCAGAGGCATTTCGCTAACAATGCCTTAATTTTGTACATAGTCACTGTTCTGATCTACACCGACAAGACAATACACAAATCTACGGCTATGGCTCACTGGATCTCGTCGAAGCTCAAAGTCGCTGAAAATCTACTTCAACAGGTTCCTTTTTGTTCCATCTTTTATTTCATGAAAATTGATTGTATTTGTGTTAGGATTTTAGTGGAATTACTTTTGATATTTTTGTTCATTTTTACGAGTATTATTCAGTAGTAGTGTATCTAATTGTTTTTCCCTAATATTTCATTCGAGTGGTTCAGATAGATCAGCAAGCAGCTGATTCACTCCGTAAGAGTGATAAGCAACGATCTGATGACCTAGATAGCGAAAACATAGCTAAAACCAATGAAAATAAGCCACTGATTAAGGACCAGCTCAAGAAGAAAAGCCGCGAAACTGATGATTTAATCGCGAAAACCAGGACTGATCGAAATTCAACTTCTATTAGCCTGGATAAGAATAATAGCTTTGGTAGCAATAGTAATTTTAAGCCTCAAAAGGAGGCAGTCACACCAATAGATTCGAGTCCTAAGTCGAGTACCAGTGCTCTTACTGATACTGATTGGACTGAATTGCTAAGTGCACCGAGTTCAAATGCCATTGCTGGGGCGAGTAATGGCGTGGGAAGTGCCCGTAGTGGTCGGAGTGATGGTAGAAAGCAAAGGATTTTGGGGTCCGGGTCAAATTTGCTGGGTGTGGAAGGGAAAAGGAGTCAGAAGCCTCAAAAGGTCGCTAAGAGTGTTAAAGGATCAAATGGTCATTCAGAGAATGAGGTAGATGGTAGCAGGTTAGAGAGAAGAGCTACCAATGTGGGCAATACAATGCCGGTAACTTCAATTGATATCAAAATTGAAGGAGAAGGTTTGGACAGAGGGGACCTTCAGCGAAAAGGTGAGAATGTGCAGTCCTTGCGTGGAAATAAGGTTGACCAAAATAAAGTGAAGAATGAGCATTTGGAGGATGTTAAGGGTGTAGAGAAGTCTCTAGCGAATAGTCGTTCTGGAGATAAGAGCCTTGGCATAGTTGCGGGGTCTGCCACTCTTGATAAGGAATTGGACATAAAGAATCAGCTGGATGAAAATAAGAGGATTAGGTCAGCGAAGGCTATGGTCGACAGACAAAAAATGGACTCTCAGAGTTCAACTTCTCTGAAGATGAGTTCTTCTTCACCTAGCAATGGAGAATCAGATTCTGAGACGGATTCAACATCTTCATCAGACTCGGAAAGTGAACGTGAAAGAGAAGAAAGGAGAAGAAGAAGGCAGCAAATCCTGGCAGAGAAAGCAGCTGCGAAAGCAATGGAAGCTATAAAAGAACGTGAGAACATGGTTGCTAAATTGGAAGGGGAGAAACAGAGCTTAGAAAAAATACTTGAAGAGCGGGCCAAGCAACAAGTTGAAGAGGTAAATTCTCGATCTTTCTGTTTCCTGTTGTTATGTAGTTTACTTTCCTGGTTATATCTTGTGCTGGAAACCAATTATTTTATATCATAAAAGTCAATTTGTTATCTTAGAGGAAAGCATTCACCTCCCCCAACCACATGACTGAGCAGTCCTGACTCAAGATGTAAAGACTTGGTCACAGCAATCAGTTCTTTCTCTTTTTGATAAGTAGTGGCAATAATCAAGTTGTTCTGGAGTTTTAGATAAAATGTGCATTTGGCACAGGAAAGTCTTTCAGAAGAAGCATCAACCTCTATGATTCTAGTTACATAATTTTGACTGGAAATTTGTCCATTTTTTATAGGCTTCTATTAACTTTCTTCCGGAAGGATATAAAGGTCTCTGGTGTTGAAGTAAGATTTGGACAATTTCAATCAAACTCCATAGGATGTTACCTTGATAAGCTTAGACGCTTAGTTGCATTCTTGACTACTTCCCCCTTCTGATTACGCTTTGATTTTATATCATATTAAAGTTCTGATCACTTCATTTGATATTGTCCATCGGTCTGATCGTACCTTTTCCGTAGTCTCCTAAGAACTTGTTAGATCAACTTTTTGGTTATTCTTGTTCTTGTTAAAATAGAAGTTGGAAAAGTAGAACAATAAAGAGATTATTTCCGTTATGCTAATTCCCATGCTGGCTTAGCTTGTGAAGATTTTCCAAAAGTTGCTCTTGGTTTATTTCTTCTAAACTGGATTACATTTTGGTCCACCTGCGTTTTCAGTTTTCTCAGAGCACCCCACTCTCTAAAAAGGGGGGGGGGGGGGATGATGGAAGAAAATTTCCTTTATTTTCTTATAATGTGGCCTGCATGAACTAGAATCTGCAACCAAAGGTATACGTTGTTTCTCATTCGCCTTGCAATTATAACAACTTGACACCAAACGAAACTGTATCAGGTCTTTGATTAGTTAACGAACAAAATCGTTTGGGGGAACGTCGGGAATGAAAATACTGCCTCTTCTATCGCTAATTTTCTCTTCCCATGTATAAAATTGTACTTCTCCCTTGTCATTTCTTACGTCCACCAACATTCTTCACTGTTAAAAAGTCAGAATTTCAGAGAAGATTCATAAGGTATTTCAATGTTATGGCCAACACCATGCTTATGACTACTTTGTTATAGGCTTCTGAGTTACAGACTAAAATGATGGAAACAATGGAAGCTGTTGAGTTGGAGAAGCAGAAACATAATAGTACTAGAATGGAAACTCTTACACGATTAGCAAAGCTTGAGGTACTTTGCAATCTGCTTATCATTCTGCTTTTACATATTTTAGGTACAATTGTTGGGCAAGCTGGCAACGGATTTGGATAGTTATTATGGTTAAAGCATTCCTCCAGATAATCATATATATTTGAAAGTGCAGACTTTAACGCCCTAGCTATTTCTTGCAGACTGTAAATGCTGAACTTGCAAGGTCTCTCGCCTCTGTTCAATGGAATCTTGAAGTAGAGGTATATGAAATTTTAACCCTTGTTTCAGCAGAATTTGGAAATCCTATTGTACTTTGCTTCCACGAGACGAAAACAAAACACACATTTTCTCTCGCACTTTTTGGGGGTTGATATCATGTGTGATGTGGTTTCAAAAGTAAAGAATATTTATGACTCCTTATTCGTAGTTGTTTCATTTTGCAGTTCTCTACCTTGGTCCTGTGGAATATCTATATTCTCTCTTTTATTTTCTTTTTTTTTTTGGTGTGTGTGTATTGGGGGGGGGGGGGGAGGATGTCACTTCAGGTTGTTGCCATTAAATTTTTTCCCGCCTCCCACCCCAAAAAAAATAAAAAGTAAAATAAAGGTTGTTCCCAATAAACGTGAATGAAGGACAAATAAGTGAGTTCACCTAGAAAGACAATATGTTGCTTTGAGCAAGTGAACCAAGACCTCATATGTTATTTGCACCATAATATCGTACTCCCCTATTTTTTCTGTTTCTAAAAGAATAAAGCAGCTTGAAGAAAGTATTACTAAATTGGACTTTAGTATGAAGCAATTACTTTTTCAACTTCAGATATTATTACTTCTGATTGAATCTGCTTGAGAATCAACACTTTGGAAAACTGTAAAGGAAGCATGTTATTAACTAGTGTTTAATATTTATGTTTCAGATTAATCAGGTTGCTGAACTACGCCAACAAGTTGAGTTAAAAGAAGCGGCTCATGAAGGTATGCTCTTGGTGTGTTTACTGAGTCAAGAGTTGTTATCTCGTCACATTTTTTCTTAAAACTAGTTAGAAAAAGGTGATACCCATACTTGTGTTGTGGATGTGCATTCGTAAACTGAACACATCTGTGGTTATGTGTGATAATATGAATTTCTGACAACTTGTGTTGTCAAAGTTTTCAATGTTCAATGACATCATTATGTGGCATTCCCTGCTTGAGAGATCAACATTGTATAAATTGCATTGCAATATTTGTGGCTGGTTGATTTAATGATTCATAGGACAGGAAGGCCGGTTTTCTTGTCAGCTTCTATAGGATCACATCTTTTTCTTGAATAAGATCCATTGGTGGAAAAAATAAAAGCACAAAAGATTGAGATTGACAAATAGTTCGTAAAAGTGATTTTTTTTTTTTTGGTTGCTAAGATAGGTTTCTTCACAACAAATATATCAATGAAACTTTTTAATAATCTTCTTGTCTTGCAGAATTGAGAAGGAAGATATCTAGGACACAGGGAAGTGGTGAAAAAGTAAGCAATGCTGGCTTCTCTTTGTCTTTAAGCAGATTTATCTCTAAGATAACTAAGTTTTCCTTTTCCCTATCTTTTTAACTTTTTCCGTTTCACTGAAAATTACTTGTAGTTAGTGGCTTCAAAAGGGGTTGAAGTGGAGAGGGAGATACTTGAAGCAGAGCACTCTTTTTTAACAGATAAATTGGGATTGTTGCAGGAAAAGGTGACCCAACTTTTTGCACCATCCAAATTTACTTCTCTGCTGGATCTTTTGAAATAATATAGGACCAGGATAGCATAATATCTTCGCAAACATTGGATCTGAGTGGATCGTGTATTCACTGTATTCCATCTTTATTTAAAGCACTTCTGCTAGCACATTTTAATGTTGGAATATCGCTACTATTTGGGTTTTGGCCCAGAAAATATGTCTACTTTGTGAATACCTGATCGTTACTGCTGCCATATGAACCATTGTGTTAGTAATTAGTATGTAAATGTTTTTTTATGATTCTACAGCTATGAGAAAAAGACCATTTTCTCTGTAGGGTATTTGTATTGTATATGGTGGGTCCAGCATAACTTATATTTAGAGGCTGCAATCATGAAATTGAAACACTGTTTTAGTATGTCGGAGATGCTATCGGATATTATTTTAAGAAATTGTTGTAAGAGTGCAAAAGCATGATTGAGTTGTATGCAAGATCGAAAATATAATGGCTATTGCTTTGCTTTCTTTATGATGTTAAACTCATCTAATTCGGTGGATGTGACCGTTGGATCTCAGGCAAAGACACTGGAAAGAAGCATTGAGACAACACAGCACGAACTGGAAAACCCAACTGCAGTGGAGATTGAGCTCAAGCGGAGGCTTGGTCAATTGACCGATCATCTGATTCAAAAACAAGCTCAGGTTCCTCCTCTTAATTAACTGTGACTCGAATATAGAATCTTATTGGGAAGAAGTCTTGCTCTCAATTTTCTAAATGTTCGAGCTGTCTAGTATTTCTTATATTTGCTGGTTAACAGAACAAATGAATCTGTTCTATATTCAATATGCCGAAATGCAAACATTCATATTAGTAGATCCCAGAATATAACAGATACTGCAGTTTATCTTAGCCACTGACCTACATGTCCAATTGAACTATGAGCTAAAAGTCTTTTGACTTTTGTTTAGGCCATGGCGGCCAGTGCTCCTAAGACCATAAAAGCAATGTTGCAGACAGATGAACTATCTTTTAGTCCTGTAAATGCTCACAAACATGCTAACTTCCAATAGGGAATCATTACCTGGTTTCTGCAGATGATAGTACATGGATAATAGACAGTTTTTGAAGTTTACTTGTTACTGTAGGTTGAGGCGCTGTCTTCTGAGAAGGCCACAATGACGCTTAAAATTGAGGTACATTTATATCCTTAAATAAGATATTTCCATTACAATTGTAATAGCAGATAGTTCA
Organism: Nicotiana tabacum; assembly: GCF_000715075.1. Lineage (NCBI taxonomy): Eukaryota > Viridiplantae > Streptophyta > Magnoliopsida > Solanales > Solanaceae > Nicotiana > Nicotiana tabacum. Next base: position 15,258,854 of record NC_134083.1, on the reverse strand, counting down.
CAGAGTGCTCAATCCAATTTTTCATATAATATTTAGGCGGTTTCAAGGTCGCTAGAAGAAAACAAGTCTACGTTAACTGATTTTCCCAGTACCTCATCAATTGGTGATTTGGAGTCTGGGTTGTGGGAGCTCTCCAACTCAAAGTTGAGGCCTTTGTTTGAAGAAAGAATGCGATCTGGCCAGCAGCATTTGGGATCACTGATTCGGCAGTTGGATTCCATCTTCTGCGCCGGAATGGTGTTTCTCAGAAGAAATCCAACCGCAAAAATATTGTCTGTGGTTTACCTTGTATCCCTTCATCTTTGGGTCATATACATTTTAATGTCTCATGCTCCTGTCTCTGAGGACACCACTGGTGCCGTTATTTCCTTGGAGAATATCAATAAAACGGGAGGCATGTGATATCATTTCTTGATGCGTTGAGTCATGCTCATTGGATCCATCATTTTTGTTTTGGGGTCCTTTCAGTATCTCCATCCCACCTCAGCCAAAAACACAGATGTATAGAAATGCACCAATTTGTCAAACAAACCTCAGATGATTATGACATCTATGGATGATCCTCCTTGTATATCTAGGTCAAAGAATGTATAAGTTTTAAAGATCGATATGGCTTTCATGGCAAATAGAAATTCAGTGATCTAGATATGGTAATAAACTCGAACAGCTCCTCACTGTTATATATAACTCTCTCCCTCCTCCCCTCAGAGTTGCAAATATTGATGGAAAATACTTGTATCTGGCGTTCCACACTAAATCAAATTATTAACCGTAAGAGTTAAAAGTTAAAGTGAAATCTTGTCACTTGACCATGGTTAGGTGTTAAGAAGTTTATATGAAAAACACATTTAGCAACACATTTCTTCAATGACACATATTTTAGGTCTTTTGCGTGTATCAAATATTACTTATAACATGCCACTACAAAAGGCACAAGTAAGAAAAAGGTAGGATGGCGCCGAGAGGGGCAAAGTTAAAAAAACTCCAACAAGCATTAAACATATGAACTTTGAACTGCGGCTTTATTGTCAGTGAACACTAAGCAAGCTATGTACGAGTTTACTCGACTATGCGAATGCAATGATCAATCCAAAATACAATTGGGGAACAAAGCAAGAGAAGTTTGGAGACATTTAACTAACACAACCAAAGAGATCGGGTTTGATCAAAAGATTTACATTATTGAACAGAAATACACAATGAGGAAGAGGTTAAATAGGGAATTTGAGCAGCCAAAAGAGGACGTGGTAATAATTAAGTGAAACAGTTTTCCAGCATATGTGCATCGACCAGCTAGCAAACTTTTTGCACTAGTATGAAATCCTAGAAATTAAGCAGTCAACTAATCTTCGGTTCTACTCTGCTTCCTTGCTGGCTTCTTCTATTCCTTGCAAACAACAGAAATTTCTTTACAATTCCATAACAATGTCTTCGAAATAAAGTTGAATCTTGCAAATAAACAAAATCACACATGCATATGCGCCAGAGGCTCTAAGTGAAACCAATTGTAGCTGCGTCGGTCATATTTGCAAGGTGCAACAAGCAAAACAGTATAGTACAGGAGGAAGAATCCTTGTGTACTCAACTTTACTGAAAAATAGAAGGCAAAAGGGGAAAAAAAATGAAAGAAAAGCTGGAAACCATTATCACCCACTGAAGGAAAAAAGACATTTTTTCTCGAATGAGGAAGTCCTTCAAGGGGAAATAAGTCAGAAACAAGCCTGTAGGATAATTAAAATCTCATTATTCGTATATCTTCAGGAATCGTCGAGAATAGACAGAAAAAAGAAACAACACAAAACAAAGAGAAAGAGAATCACCATCAGAAAACTATCTTTTTATTGCTTATGAGGCAGAAATCTTGCAATCGTCATACTTAAAACCTGACGACCCATATTTCCACTCATGAAGAATACATGAAAGAATCTTGATCTAACCAATAAAAAGGGATAAACAAAATACACGTCCAGTTAAGGTTTAACCTTCTGTACTACAGAACTTGAGATTTGAGTCCCAGCAAACGAGTAGTTATGACACACATACATTTACATATCAACAAAATGTTAAGAGTGAATTAAGTTGACTTTCCAGAAGTTCAGAGAGGCTGCTTTCACTAAACTGAAGAAAAGAAGCACCTAAAGCCAACATATATCATATGCATAAATAGAAAAAAATGGGAAGGACAAACGTTTGAGCACAAGACTTAAGTTTTACCAGCTTAGCTCTTCTTGGGGAAGATTGCGACTGTACAAAGGAAACTCAAAAAGAAGTATGGCTTTGAACCATTGAGGAAGATTCCCATACACTCCAGGAGGCAGCAGAATAAGAGGGCTGAAACAGTAATTATATCAATTTAACCATTTTACGTTGATAATCAGAGGAAATAGTACTGAGAACTATAAACCGACCTAGTTTTTCTCTTATATGATCTGTATGCAGCAACATTTCCAAACTTCTTGTCAGCTGATGCCTGTTTAATTAGGTATGTAACAGCATGAGTTCATGTTTATAGGCAAATGTAGTAAGACAAAGGAATGATTATACCTCAAGTAAGGGTATGCCACTAACAAAAAGAAGCAGCAAGGTAAGGAACACTGGTCCAAACACAACAAGCCATTTAGCGCCCTCCAACACCGGTGTGGAAGCCAGGAAAACTCCCCACCAAAGAAAAATCTGAACAGCAGTATAAAATGTTTAACCGGTCTAGTTAAAGGTGAAACTGGAAAAATGTGAAAACTGAAACCAAGAAAACAAGCAAGTCATCACTAGTTCTATCAGGTTGAGCCTCACGGACATCAAAACTCACAATAACTTCTACAAACTCAAACACCATAGAGGGGACAAGTCAAAGGACTTTTTTTAAATAAGAAGACAATTCAAAGGACTAACCTCACCAAAATAGTTTGGATGACGTGAATATTTCCAAAGGCCAACAGTACACCACTTTCCTCTGTTTTCTGGGGAGTTTTTGAATGCCAACTTTTGTTGGTCAGCTGTAATCTCAACCAAAATCCCAATAGACCACATAATCCAACCAATGATGTCTTGAGCCTGAAGAGGAGGCTGCTTGTCGCTTGCACTAACAACTGTCACTGGTAAACTAACAGTCCATACCCAGATTGCCTGCGATAAAAAATATGTTGTCATTCACAAAAGCAAGATATCTCATTCTGCTGTTGCCTGCGGAAGATAGTATTCATTCACCAAAGCGAGATATCTTTTTCTGCTGAGAGCACAAAACCAAAATAAAGCAAGACAACTTACAAGATGTTTGGACAAAAGAAAACAAAACCTGAAGTATCCAAAATATTGCCAGTTTTCCAAGATTGTCACGTTTGTCATCAAAACGTCTGTCCTCCCCCCACTGTAATATCCTGTTATGAAGAAGGGAAAAGACAAAGCTAATGTAAGTCTAATTTTTTTCTTTTTGTTTAAAAGGTACTATATAGACCATCCATAGATGTGAAAAGATGCTTAAAAATAAAGAAGGTATTGTAACTTGAAAATTCTTAATGTTGAGTTATCTTCACTAGGAAGTCACAAACTTTCTCTTTCTATTCAAGATTTTCAACATCACATAATTATGGAAGCTTCAAACAAACTCAAACCAGTTACAGAACTTACATGCGCACAATTCTCGATCGGGATCTTTTTAGTTCTTTTTTCTTTTGCGGGAATTTTCTCCATTGTTGGTGAGCCTGACCATACATTTTCCCTTATACTTAGCCTTCCTCACCCTAACCAGTTTTCTTTTAGCTTTCTCTACTGTTCTCCTATGTTTTCTTCTCTTCCTCCCCGGATTGTTTGTAGATCTCAAAATAACAATTCAAGTTCAGACGAGACGGAAATAGATTGGCCATATTGTAGTAGTAGCTGAGAAAACGTATTGGAAGATTTTTATAGAGGTAGTATAATATTAGGAGTACTTATCATAGTGTTCTTTTGTATACTTATTCGAACAAATGATTAAGACAATTGCACCAAAGTTGGAAAATGTTATACACAATTAGAGTATTGAAAGGATCATAATCGCATAGGGATTTTATAATTCTACGACATTGCGAGCAGGAGAATCTGGAATAAAAGGACCAATATTAGCTTCTTATTTCTTTGTAAATGATGATAATAGTTACGCAAAATAAGGAAAAAATATAGACAAGTTTAATAGTGTATAGTATATACTGGCCTTACCTCATTAATAGAAATAGCCCCAATCGAAGGCCCCATATCACTACAAGCAGAGACAAAATCACCTGAAAGACAGAATGAGCAAACAGAATAAATCTTATGCAACAATATCCTGTGCACTTTCAATTACATATTCGAGCACAATGCAGATTTCAATAAACATGAAATGACACCAATACGTGGGAAACAAAAACAAACAGCTCAAAAACTAAGTTCTCTGGTCGAATACTAGGAAGTTCTAAAGCCAATACTTCCAATTTCAACTTATTAAGAATAAATGGTCCCATTTACAAAAATGGAAATGGTTGTCCGAAGCTCCTGGTAACTGACTAACTGTACATGGGGCCTAGGGGAGAGGAAAGGAGCTCGGGGAGGTAAAGTGTTTTTTTCTGTTCTCCGTAGGGGAAGGAAAGTAAATACTGGCAAAGCCCTGGGCTGGAAATAACATTTTAACAAAATAACCAAATGTTAAATAAGTAATCACAAAATGATGCAATATCTTACCTGTCGAAAGTACCATGAACCCTTTAGTACCAAGGTCAAAATAGCAAGTACAATGAAATTTGTACTTCCTGTATCAAAATAATTGACAGGAAACTAGTTAAAAAGCATCCCCAGAAACCGGCACAATATAAGTATAAAATAAATTTTAAGTCAGAGATTGGAAGTCATAATGGAGCTGCTCCATCGAAAATACTACCATGGTGCACGATGAATGGATTGGTTAAGGTACGTAAAGTAGACATGCCTTGAGAATCTATTAGTGTAGTAGGTATCTAAAATTTATCCCCAATAATGATAACCTTGTCATGAATCTAAGGCCAAATTTTGGCATATCCCACTGTTTTAAGAGGCAACTTGTGAAGTATGAGTGAACTCATGGCGCCTATAAATAGGAAAATCGAGTCTGAATTAGTCCAATAATCGCTAAAATTAGAATCAGAAAGCTAATGCACTTGCGTGTGTGTGTGTGTATCAGTGTGCGAACGCGTCCAAAAGAATTGATTGACAGCTCTAAGAAATTGTATCAGAAAATGATTCTGCTTCACTGTTCCAGTAATTAAACAAAGATTACGATAAACAAGAAATGCTATGACACACCGTCTATAAAATACTGATTATCATGTATGATAAAGAGTGTCAGATTAACAACACTGCGTGTTATGAATCAAAATGACCAAAAGACTAAGGCTGAGGTCACATTTGGGAACTTATCAAATTACATTTGGGACCCGGGTTAGATGGAGCATATACCTATATATACAATAGGAAACATTCTATTAGGCTTAAGCTATGAACTTGGTTTATTTTATTTTCCTTAGTTTCTTAGAGGATAGATGTGGAACCTCCCTCCCTTCTCCCTTTTTTATTTCTTCTTCCCATGGAAGATTTGGTTACTTGTTTTAAGCATTTGTAATTATTTGAAGATGAACTCTTATATTGGTGTATGTGGTTCCCATTATCCATTTCAATATAATATGGGTTCACTACATTGGTGCTCTCGTTGTTCTTACTCCATGCCTCTCTACCTTTCTACCATGCATAACGCTCAATTCAACAACCTCTTCGAATCGGCGAAGGCGCTGCAAGAATTGGTGACAGTGATGCAAGAAAGTAATTCTCGTCTGATCTCTACCATTTGCCGTATACAATCACTGGTGCAGGAGGAGCTGAAATTGGACTCCATGGCTTTGGACAATGCAAAAACAGAGGAGGTCACTGTAGAAGATACAACGGACAGTACTGGGATAGTCTGTGTCGGCGACAATGATTCTGATTTGATCGCCGAAATCTCAGGCTTGCTGGACAATTCCAAGGTACCTCCTGAGATGTTGGAAAATCCCATAGCAGACTGTCTCCGGGGTATTGTGCAAGTCTTGGACACCAGGTGCTCGACATAATGTCCAATGGAAGCTACTGCCCCAAGTTCTGGGAAGTTGTTTATAATGAGCATGGCATTGATTCCACCAGCCAATGTAATGGTGATTCTGCTCTCCAGCTTGAGAGAATCACTGTCCATTATGATGACAGTAAGGGTGTTGCTGAGGTACACGATGATCTGAAGGAAATTGTTCACTACCTACGTGACCCCAAGCGTTGCACTCGTCTTCGTGATCCGTTTGTAAATACAGTATTATTTACTGGTCTCCTTGAAAGTGGTAACACTGTGTTGGCTAGAACAATAACGGTCGATGTGATTATCCGTATGTTGCTTCATTTTCCATTTGATCCCGATTCAGATGATGGACACTCACGCGATGTTGCCAAAATGTTCGATAATAGTTTTCAATCGGATCTCCCATTTATTGGATGCCCCACGAGTGAAAGTAAATTGTTTAATCGGTTCTACCTTGAAAAGAGGTTGGCAGCTGGTGACTGGTTCACAGTTAGAGTTCCTGCTTGTGGACTTTCTCATATTGCTTACTCAAGTGCCCCAGATATGTTGACGGCAGAACTTCGATCTACTTACGGTCAAATGTGTCAAGAGGACATGCCGATGGTGCGAATGTTAGTTGCAACACACTTGCTGAAGTTTGCTGCTATTGTTGCACATGCTTACCTCAAGACTGACATCATGTCAATGTTTGATTATCATACACATGATGCTAAGATTCAAGTACGCTTATTAGCCCTCAACATTCAATTTTCTAGGCCGCTAGTAAGCCTTGGAGCGAAACCTTATTCTAGAATTTGTGAGAAGACCTTAGGCTCATTGAAAGACCAATTGGACGCTATCACACCAGCGCTGGAAAAAGTTTCATATGCTCTTGTTTCTATTAAGAATCACGAGTTCTTGGAGTATTTAAAGAAGTTCCTGAACTGGAGGGTGCAAAGTGAAGCTATTAGAAATATTGCTAGCTTGATTGGTTGTAGTGTAAATGACTTCATACTAGCTTTATCAACGCATCAAATTCAAGTTGGCAATGGCAAGCAACAAAAGAGGGGTGAACATTCTGTGGAGGTTAGTGAAGAAGTCTGCGGGGATGAGGTTACTGTGATTCTTGAGAATGGACAGCAAATCAGCAATATACAGGTGATCTTTTGGTTGGTGCTGATGGCATATGGTTTGAGGTGTCGGAAATACATGCACGGATATGCCACAAAGATGGAAATTCTTTCCAAACTGATTTACGCAGTAAACGAGGTACCTGGATTACAGATAACGGAGACTTGAATGACACGGAATTCATTGACACTAGACAGAGACTCGACTACTGGTGTCACATTAAGATCTTGTCCTTTTCGGAAAAAGACCATTTGGAACCTCGTGCTACTTGGATACATACAGAGGTTCTATATGTTGTTGGGCTTCGACAAGATGAAGTCGATGCCGTGGTGTCTGTCATGAAGGTTGAAAAACCTCCTTAAGAGTTATATGCTGATTTTGGTGGATCAGACGCGCAGAATCAGGAGATTAAAGAAGTCGTTGAGTGTCCTTTGACTCACCCCAAGCTGTCTGAAGACATTGGTATCCAGCCTCTTACATAGATCGTTCTATATAGAGAGCCTGAAGTTGGCAAAATAATATTTGCAAAGACAGTTGCTCAACCTTACAAATTAGTCCAGCTCCATGCCACAAAAGCTGCTAAGAATGCTAATGTGGTCTTGTCCATTGTTTCCAATTTGAAGCTATTGGCATCAGGTGCTAGAAAAGCTATCCTTGGCATATGTGAAAATGCTAATATAATTAAGATAGGTGAAGAGTAGAATTACTTTTTGGCACAAGGAGAAGATTCACATTATAACGTTGTTCTTCCTAAGTTGTGCCGTCCAAATCTGAGGTTACTTCTTGTCATGAAAGGCCGTGAAGTTTGTTTCCATTATACCAAGGAATTATGTGGACGAAGTTAAGGTTTTCAAGTTGGATTCCGTGGACACCTTCAGTGTTGGAGATGCTTTTGTAGCTAGAAGATTGTTACAACTAGCATATGATATCTCTCTGCACCAGGATGACAACAAACTAAGAGAGGCCCTCAACTTTAACTTTTCGTTTGACGTGCTCAAGAAATTTCATCATGTACTTTGTTTATTCAAGTGTCGTTTCTTGACTAAATTTAAATTTCCATCAGATGCACCAGTAAAAATTCTGGAAAACTTTAGCAGCATTGAGGAGGCAAATCAACTTATCATTGGCACATTTGATGTTACGCACAAATCAAGTGAAAAGAGAGTTCAAAATGCTAATGTCGCTTTGGATTCCTTGTTGAATGTTATCATCGTCATCCAGATATTTCTATATTTCCTCCGTTGGATTGACCAGGAAGACAATGATGACATTTCTCTTGTTGCAACAACTCTCGACAAATGTTTGAGTCTTGACAAATTCAGTTGTAGTGTTTTGCAGCTTGACACTACTGAGATACTCACATTGATCCACTTGAACCTTGAGGACAAGGTTCTTTTTTTGAGGGCGGAGGAATTGTTATGAATCAAAATGACCAAAAGACTAAGGCTGAGGGCACATTTGGGAACTTAGCAAATTACATTTGGGACCCGGGTTAGATGGAGCATATACCTATATATACAATAGGAAACATTCTATTAGGCTTAATGTCACAGAACCGTTTTTCTGGTAACCCGTGAGGACAGCAAGATAGCCTGACTACTACTCTTGCTTCAGTCCGTCCCAACAAACAAGTACAATATCGTGCTTTGGACCAAGGCAATCACACAAACTCAAAGGTTGAAAGGATAACGAAATGAAAAACACACAAAGATGGGAGGCCAAGGCCAATTTTCGGGGTTTAATTCATATACAAAAGAAGGAAATACAAGTAAAGAGATATGCCTTCTAACAAGGCTTATACATGTGTATATATACAGAAAATGTCCACAAGCTAGGCTGGTTGTGGACCCGTCTAGCTGTGGTGCACTGCTTTGTGCTGGCATCATGTGATTTCCAGGAAAGTGTTGGCAGCCCATGTGCCAATTGACTTGTCCAGCTGTTGTGCCCCAGTTCTTGCTGGCAGACAGTTGCTCCCATGTTCACCCAGACAGTATGTGGCCCTACCCAGCTGTGCATCACATGCCCTTGCTGGCAGTGAGATGCTTCCATGATTGTCCTGGCAGACTGTGGTCCTGCCCAGTTGTGTTGTATGTGACTTTGCTGGTAGAATGTAGCCCCTAGGAGGGCCCGGACAGCCTGTCGGATTGTTGCCTCCACGTGCAAAGACCTTCTGGTCTTTGCCAGCCAAGTTTGGCTTGTGTTGCAGCCCTTTAGGCAGCAAATTTGGGCCGAAAATATGCGGGTCGGTGCACTCTCCCCCACTTGAAATGGCGACGACCGCGGCGCCACAACGGTTCAAGTAGTCGTGAACTTGATCTTCGAACGGCCCTAACGCCTCATATTTTTCCCACGATGCCCCCTTTGGCGGTTGCCCCTTCCAACGGACAAGAAATTGGGCGCTTGAATTGCCCCAACCTACTCCTTGTATCACCCGATGGTTGATAATGGTCTCGACTTCCTTGTTGACGACCGGAGGGGTTACAAAAACATTTGGTCGCCTGGATTGCCTCCGCTCCATATCACCATTGTCTCTACAAGGTGCCTTTAACGGACTGACATGCCTCGACCCAAGCAACTTTCCAGGTTGCTTCCTTGAATCCTCCAACTTTGGAGGTGCCATGTACGAACCCATGGCAGGCGGCTTTGCCCACGGAATGAAGTCCTTACCCTTAAGGACTCGCTGTTCACAAGGAGTCAAGGCTTCGTCAATCTTGACCTCCTTAGTCTCTGTCCCCGACTGCCAAAACCGGTGCTCCCTCTTCCTTGAAGCCTTTCACGATTTGAATCGCGGACAACAGACTAACAACTTGCGGCACCCGAACTGTCGGTACCACACATGGACTCCTTGGGTCATAAATATAGATATGGTTGAGAAATGGGCATATGAACGCCTTCACTGCATCCCAATAGTCCAGCCCCAGTACCAGATCAAATATGTCCAAGGAAGCGACAAAGAAACTCACGTTTCCCTGCCAAGCTCCTAAGTTGAGTTGTACATTGCGAGCAATCCCTTTCACGTTGGTGGGTTTGGCGTTTACCGTCTTCAGTACAGAACTGCTAGGACCGAACACAAGGCCAAGTGACTTAGCCTTTGCTTCGGACACAAAATTGTGTGTCGCTCCGGTGTCTACCATGATAAGGACATATTGTCCGTTCAATTGTGCATCCACGAACAGTGATCCTGGCTCCCCTGATTGGCACTCCTTGCCAATCACATCGTCGCCTAACGCGTGAACCAGTTTGACAATGTCATGCTTCCCTTGGGCGGCTTGCTTCAAAGTAGGCTTTTCGGCTACTACTGCGCCCAGTATCATGTTGCCAAGATGAGCTATGGCTGGTGGTTGTTCTTTGGCTTGTTCATCTGCTTGGATTCTTTCCGTTGTTAGCCTCCGCTCGGCCGTAATTATGGCACCGAGTTTCTTTAAAGAAGGACAATCCTTGTAGCCATGATTAGTGTCCTTGCAGATGTAACAACCATTGCGGGAACCAGCTTCCTTCCTCCTTTGGTTGTACCGGTCGCGCCAGTGCGCCTTGTTGCCTTGTTCTCTGGAATCGCGGTCAGGGGCAGCAACTTGCTTGCCCTTGTCCCGATATCCATGGTCTCCATCCGGTTGGAAGTTGGTGTCCCTTGCCTTTGTAGCTTCTATCCTATAATCATTTAAGGACTCAGCCACCGCGATAGCTTCATCGACGTCTTGGACTTGACGTCGCTGCAATTCCTGTCTGGCCCAGTCTTGAAGGCCATCAATGAAAGTGAATAGCAAGTCATCGCTTGCCAGGTTCGGAATCTGCAGGATGAGTTTAGTGAAATCCTTCACGTACTCGCTTATGGAAGTTGTTTGCCTGAGCTCTCTCAACTTCCTACATGCCTCATTGACAACGTTTTGGGGATAGAACTGGCGCTTCAGTTCGAACTTGAACTGTTCCCAGCTCTTGATGGAGCAAGTTCCCTTTTCCATGTCGGCTTTCTTCCTTCTCCACCATAGCATGGCGGTATCGGCAAGATACATCGTCGCTTCCCGGATCTTGGCAGCCTCATCAACGATGCAAAGGTGCTCAAAGTAGTCTTCCATCTTCCAGATGAAGTTCTCTACTTCTTAAGCGTCTTGTTCGCCCCTAAACTCCTTCGGTTTTGGATCCTCGATTTTGGTCTCACGCACTATCACATGACCAGTGCCACCGGCTAACTTTACTGCCTTCAGTTGTTGCTTTAGGATCTCAATTTTCCCGTGCAACGCCGATACAGCCCTGGTCAGCTTAAGCTCAAGGTTGGTCAGTCTTTCCTTGTGCTCATAAATTGCTTGATCTATCGTCTCTTTGACTTCATCAAGTCCATCTAGAGTAGTAGACTCAAGCGAACGGAAGTTGTGTTCAACATCTCCCATGTGCCGATTTAAAGCATCTAAACCAGCTTCTGTGAGATCCATTCTCACGCTTAAGAGATTTGAGGCAGAAGCCTCACAATCTTCACCACGGCTAACCCGTTGTGGGGGTAGCTCAGGAACTGGCGCCTCACTTGTTACGGCTATGGCGGGATCTCGCACTTTGCTTGTTCCTCTCTTCTTCGATTTCTGCCGTTTTGTTGGTGACTCGTCTCTGCCACGAATGTTGTCTAAATTAACGTTATCTCCATCAGTTGCCATGGTCGATTAACCTCGCTCTGATACCAATTGTCACAGAACCGTTTTTCTGGTAACCCGTGAGGACAGCAAGATAGCCTGACTACTACTCTTGCTTCAGTCCGTTCCAACAAACAAGCACAATATCGTGCTTTGGACCAAGGCAATCACACAAACTCAAAGGTTGAAAGGATAACGAAATGAAAGACACACAAAGATAGGAGACCAAGGCCAATTTTCGGGGTTTTAATTCATATACAAAAGAAAGAAATACAAGTAAAGAGATCTGTCTTCTAACAAGGCTTATACATGTGTATATATACAGAAAATGTCCACAGGTAGCTAGGCTGGTTGTGGACCCGTCCAGCTGTGGTGCACTGCTTTGTGCTGGCATCATGTGATTTCCAGGAAAGTGTTGGCAGCCCATGTGCCAATTGACTTGTCCAGCTGTTGTGCCCCAGTTCTTGCTGGCAGACAGTTGCTCCCATGTTCACCCAGACAGGATGTGGCCCTACCCAGCTGTGCATCACATGCCCTTGCTGGCAGTGAGATGCTTCCATGATTGTCCTGGCAGACTGTGGTCCTGCATAGTTGTGTTGTATGTGACTTTGCTGGTAGAATGTGGCCCCTAGGAGGGCCCGGACAGCCTGTCGGATTGTTGCCTCCACGTTCTGGTCTTTGCCACCCAAGTTTGGCTCGTGTTGCAGCCCTTTAGGCGGCAAATTTGGGCGGAAAATATGCGGGTCGGTGCATTAAGCTATGAACTTGGTTTATTTTATTTTCCTTAGTTTCTTAGAGGATAGATGTGGAACCTCCCTCCCTTCTCCCTTTTTTATTTCTTCTTCCCATGGAAGATTTGGTTACTTGTTTTAAGCATTTGTAATTATTTGAAGATGAACTCTTATATTTGTGTATGTAGTTCCCATTATCCATTTCAATATAATATGGGTTCACTACACTGCGGTTCACTGATAAAAGAGCACTTACCAAATCTCAAAAGAATAGCCCCATTCCACACCTCCCCTCAACCAAAACATAGGAGAAAACAAGAGCAGAACAATACCAGAAAGTTGTACAAGAACGAAACAACGTGTCTTTCCAGGCCATTAAAGTTTAAGTCAGTAATGAACCTTTCATTGAATTCAAAAAATCCTAAGTATTATATTCTTTTCAATTTGTACAAGGTAAAAATTCATGAACTTGAAAGAGAAAATTCAAAGAAACATCAAGATAAGGTGATGAAGATATAATAATAGTTACCCGCAAAGTCAGTAACTTTATCAAACTTGAGGAGTGCTGTGATAACGAAAAATATAAACTGATAACCCAACTGCAAAACAATTAAGAAAATATCATATCATCAGGAGAGAGTGCTCCTATAGAAACAAACAAGGAAGAAGAAGGGGAAAGGAAGTTGTTACGGTAACAATGGCAGTGAGGCCCAAGAAATTGGAGTCCATTACTGTCCCCTTTCCTCTTCCAACCTCAACCCAACTACCTTTGCCTTACCGCCAGTGTAATTGATTTCGCTTTATTTATACCGTGTTGTTCAATGAAATCATCACTGTCGTATAATTCCTTACTTACTGCGTCACCACTTGGGTTGTGTGGTTAATATTTGTTAATTTGTTATGCTAACCTTTTTTCTTAGGTAACTTTCAATTTGTATTTGACTAATTAATTTAAAAGTATTCTGAGCAGTAATTAGTTTTTGATCAAACTTTTAAATTTTAAGTGTATTTTTTTCAAAAATATTTTTTAAAAAAGTGATTTTAAAGATAGCTATTTTTTTTCTGCTTCTACAAATAATTTTTACTTCTGCTCAAAAATATTTTATTTTCTTTCAAAAGCTTGGTCAAACACTTTCGCTTTAAAAAAAAAAATACTTTTAAGATTGGAAAAGATTGGCCAAATAAGCTATTAGACTGTGAATACATTACAGCCATTATATGTGTGTGCAATTATGAAATTCGTTGCCAAAGTACAAAACTTATATGTGTATGCAATTATGAAATTCGTTGCCAAAGTACTTAAAGTTTTGTACTGATTAAATGATTCTCATCATTCCTCATTTCCTCTTTGTAATGTAAACATTTTCCTCTTCCTTTAATACATTATAGATGTATTTAACTCATGTCAGGAATAAATTAATTAACTAATAATTTATTACGTAATTGTTTGAAAGAAAACCTTTTTGAATTTGTTTGAATCCTACGGACAAATTAATTAAAATTCTTAGGAGGTTGTGCTGATAGAGAGAAAGGTGTTAAACATACTCAACGTACAATTACGTGAGTTAAATTCCAATTAATTTTGAAAGATTAATCGATAAAGGCATGTCATATATTAAAAGGCAACAAATAATCCTAAGAAATCACAATACTTATTACAAGCCAAATAAAAATGGAAAGAAACATAACTAACTAAATTAGTACTGTTATAAAATATAACTCAAAGTAACAATATGTAAAAAGGAAAAACAAGCTAAGAGATATATAGAGAAAGAGATGAGAGATTCTTATTTCTTCTTCAATTGTGTGTATTTTTCTATCTATTACAAAGCTTATATATATGCATGAAAAGTGAAGAAAATATGTCATTGAATATGTCATTAAACATAGAAAATATGTTATTGAATATGTCATTAAGCATTTGAGATGAAGATCATGGAGGAAGAGTAGACATCCACCATAATTTGATATTTCTTATAACACTTCTCCTTGGATGTCCATAGATAATGTGTCTCGTTAAAACCTTATTAGAAAAAAAAATCCTAGTGAAGGAAAAAGAGTACACATATCTAGGAATACTCTTTTTGGTTGCCTCATTAAAAATCTTGCAAGGAAAACCCAGTGGGACAAAATCTTGTAAGGAAAAAAGAGTACACCGCGTATTAATTCCCCCTGATGAGAGCATCAATTCACATTCTTGAGCCTTCGCATCCCAATCTTGTACACTAGTTTCTTGAAGGTTGATGTCGGTAGAGATTTGGTGAACAAATCAGCCATATTATCACTTGAACGGATCTGTTGCACATTGATATCACCATTCTTTTGAAGATCATGTATGAAAAATAACTTTGGTGAAATGTATTTTGTTATATCTCCTTTTATGAATCATCCCTTCAATTGAGCTATGCATGCTGCATTGTCTTCATACAAAATTGTGGGTAGTTTGTCACACTTCAAATCACATTTGTCTCGAATTAGGTGTATTACAGACCTCAACCATATACATTCTAGACTTGCTTCATGAATAACACTTATCTCAACATGATTAGATGAAGTAGCCACGATTGATTGCTTAGTCGATCGCCAAGATATTGCAGCGCCTCCACATGTAAACACATAACCAATTTGAGATCGAGCCTTGTGTGGGACTGCAATCATTGCCATAAAATAAGCCCATATCGGTAGTCCCTTTTAGATACTGCAATATGTGTTTGATTCCATTCCAATGTCTCCTTGTAGGAGTAGAACTATATCTTGCTAAGACATTAACTGAAAAAGTTATGTCAGGCCTTGTAGTGTTAGAAAGATACATTAGTGCACCAATTGCACTAAGATATAGTACTTCAGGACCAAGAAGCTCTTCATTCTTTTCTTGAAGTCGGAGCGGGTCCTTATTCACATCAAGTGATCGAACAACCATCGGAGTACTTAATGGATGTGCTTCATCCATGTAAAACCATTTCAATACCTTTTTCTATGTAGACAGATTGATGAACAAAAATTCCATTTGCCAAATATTCAATTTGCAAACCGAGGCATAATTTTATATTTTCGAGATCTTTCATCTCGAATTCCTTCTTTAAATAATCAATTGCCTTTTAGAGTTCTGTAGGAGTTCCAATAAGGTTTATGTCATCAACATATACGGCAAGTACAACAAACTCCGATGTTGTTTTCTTTATAAAAACACATGGACAAATGGAATAATTTATATAACCTTCCTTTAATAAATATTCACAAAGGCGGTTATACCACATTCTTCCTGATTGCTTTAGACCATACAAAGATCTTTGCAATTTGATAGAAAATATTTTCCTGGACTTTGAATTATGTACGTCAGGCATTTTAAATCCCTCGAAAATTTTCATGTATATCTCATTATCAAGTGAGCCGTATAGGTAGGCTATAACCACATCCATTAAATGCATGTCAAGCTTTTTATGGATAACAAGACTAATAAGATAACGGAATGTTATAGCATCCATAACAGGAGAATACGTCTCTTCATAATCGACACCAGGCCTTTGTGAAAATCCTTGTGCAACAAGGCGTGCCTTATATCATTGTACCTCATTTTTCTCACTTCTTTCACGTACAAAGACCCATTTATAGCCAACAGATTTAACACTATTAGGTGTTTGGACTATGGACCCAAAAAATTCACGTTTCGCAAGTGAATCCAACTCAGATTGGATTGCTTCTTGCCATTTTGGCCAATCACGTCTTTGTCGACATTCTCCAACAGATTGAGGTTCAAGATTCTCATTATCTTGTATAATGCTAGATGCAACATTGTATGAAAATACATAATCCACCATTATATTCAATCGATTCAAATTTGTCTCAATATCGATTGGATTTATTGATAGTTTCTTATTTTCTTGAGTCTCGGGCTCATCGATATCCTCATAAATTTCAGGATTGGTTAAATCATGGGTTTCTTTACGAGACTCTTTCGTAGTGTCATCTTGATCATTTATTTTCCTTTTTCTAGGATTTCGATCCTTAGAACCCAATGGTCTGCCACGCTTTAGGCGTGCTTTTGACTCATTAGCTATGACACTAGAAGATTTTCCAACAGGGACATCAATACGGATTGGAACATTTTCTGCAGGGATATGTGATTTCATTATCCTTTCAGATCCGTAAATGCATCTGGCATTTGATTTGCTATTTTTTACAAATGGATAATCTTTTGCACATATTTTTCACAAATAGAGGCACGTGGATCAAGATGAGATAATGATGGATTTTTTCACGAAATTTTACGTTTGATTTCACCAATTTCTCTCCCTAATTTTGGAAAAAATGCCTCATCGAATCGACAATCTGCAAATCGAGCAGTGAACAAATCTCTCGTTAATGTTTCGAGGTAGCGAATAATGGAGGGCGATGCAAACCCAACATATATTCCTAACCTTCTTTGGGGACCCATCTTGGTGCGATATGGCGGTGCTACAGGCACATATAGGGCTGGCAAGTGGGTCGGTCCCGGGCCTAAACGGGCCAAGTGGGCCTGTCCAAACGGTCCCGGTCCCAAATTAAACGGGCCTAAATGGGCTTTTTGTATGGACCGACTCGGGACCGGGACTGTTTGGTCCCGGGCTAAACGGGCTAAGTGGGCCCAACATTTATTTTTTTTAAATTAAATAGATATTAGAGACAAAAGGATGTTAAAAAAAATATCTAAGGCAATACTTTGTAAATTTTATTATAGAATTGTGACCTAAATTTTATTTAACATCCTAAATTTTAATATTCAATATTTAATATCGAATATATGTAGTATATATATAAGTAATAAGCTATAGTATATATATTAAATGTATATATAATATAAAGTTACTAATGAAAAACTTCGTAAAAAAATTATTAATTTAGCTGATAGTTCAAGTTCTAGTTTTGCAAAACTTTTTGAAAAAGAATTTGAATATTCCCCGCCTTATTCTTTACTGGAGGTTAATGACCGTCTTTTAAATAAAAATGCAACTCCAACAAGGGATTGAAAGATTACTCCTATTCAGAGATCGGACCAGCTAGAAATCGTACTGCATCTCTACACATAATTTCTACTAAAATAGGTGATAAACCTGTTGAAAGGGTAAGCAAGAGATTGATAGCTTATTACACACACACACACACACACACACACACACACACACACACACACACACACACACACACACACACACACACACACACACACACACACACACACATATATATATATATATATATATATATATATATATATATATATATATATATATATATATATATATATATATATATATAAAAGCTATATTGCTTATATAAGATGTATATATAGTATAGTATAGTATATATATTAGTCTAAAGACAAAAGGATGTTAAAAATAATATCTAAGTCTAAAGACAAAAATATTGTAAAGAGATATGCCTTGTAATTTTATTATAGCATTAAAAAATATGGCAATATCTTTCTTAGTCTTCATCCCCCTATGAAATGAGCACAACAAGGTGCTAATACCACCATTGAGAAGAAAAAGAAACTAATCAAGATGTGCCAAAATATAAGTTACATAATACATACTAATTTTTGTTCATACAAGTTACATGGTATCTCTTACAAACTTCATAAATCTATCAAGGTCCGGAGGAATTTCCGTTGGTGGTGGCGGAAAAGTAGCTTGGTCAGCGCCACTTCCGGGCGAAGCAACATCCTCCGCAAGTTCAGCTAGCATTTCTTCGTAAGCTTCATCTTGACCGGGACTGTTTGGTCCCGGGCTAAGTGGGCCCAACATATATTTTTTTTTTAAATTAAATAGATATTAGAGACAAAAGGATGTTAAAAAAATATCTAAGGCAATGCTTTGTAAATTTTATTATAGAATTGTGACCTAAATTTTATTTAACATCCTAAATTTTAATATTCAATATTTAATATCGAATATATATAGTATATAAGATGTATATATAGTATAGTATATATATTAAATGTATATATAATATAAAGTTACTAATGAAAAACTTCGTAAAAAAATTATTAATTTAGCTGATAGTTCAAGTTCTAGTTTTGCAAAACCTTTTGAAAAAGAATTTGAATATTCCACGCCTTATTCTTTACTGGAGATTAATAACTGTCTTTTAAATAAAAATGCAACTCCAACAAGGGATTGAAAGATTACTCCTATTCAGAGATCGGACCAGCTAGAAATCGTACTACATCTCTATACATAATTTCTATTAAAATAGGTGATAAACCTGTTGAAAGGGTAAGCAAGAGATTGATAGCTTATTACAAAAGGGTTTGATAAAACCCCACGTTCCTTTTCAGCTACGTTATTAACATATTTAACATCCTAAATTATAATATTCAATATTTAATATCGAATATATATATATATATATAAAAGCTATATTCGATAAGCTATATATACATCTTATATACTATATATAAGATGTATATATAGTATAGTATATATATTAAATGTATATATAGTATATATATAAGCTATATTCGATAAGTTATATATACATCTTATATACTATATATATATATATATATATATATATATATATATATATATATATATTAGTTTAAAGACAAAAATATTGTAAAGAGGTATGCCTTGTAATTTTATTATAGCATTAAACAATATGACAATATTTTTCTTAGTCTTCATCCCCCTATGGAATGAGCACAACAAGGTGCTAATACCACTATTGAGAAGAAAAAGAAACTAATCAAGATGTGCCAAAATATAAGTTACATAATACATACTAATTTTTGTTCATACAAGTTACATGGTATCTCTTACAAACTTCATAAATCTATCAAGGTCAGGAGGAATTTTCGTTGGTGGTGGCGGAAAAGTTGCTTGGTCATCGCCACTTCCGGGCGAAGCAACATCCTCCGCAAGTTCAGCTAGCATTTCTTCGTAAGCTTCGTCTTCATCTGGTTGTGATTCAGCAAGTCCAAAATTTCTTCTTTCCGACCGGATCCAATCTCTGAAAAGTATTGATTTTTCCAAACTCTCCCCCATAGACGCTCTATAATCACCGAGTTAAAGTCTTGCTTGACTGAAAGCGCTCTCCGATGCCATTGTTAAAGCTTAAATAGTTAAATGTCTCGGGCCATCCTTGAAAGAACCGGAAAGTATTTTTCTTTGTCCTTCCACCATTCCAAAAGATTAAAGGAACCGTCGGGATTTACTTCCTCAATTCCCTACGACAAATAAACTTCAAGCTCATTTAGTTATGAAAAATCACTACTACTACAACCTTGAGAATCCCTAAACCCCGTCCAAGCACTAAGTGCTCTTACTCCCGCAGTTCTTTTAGATGATTGAGAATCAGAAGAAGAATGAGTTGGAACATTTGGTCTAGCATGATTTAATGCAACTTAATAAGTATTAAAAATAGTTTGAGCATTTATTCTAATTGAGGCTATTGTTTCCGGAAGTTGAGACAATTCCTCATTTTTAAGTGCTAAACCATTATAAACAGTTTCATACCAAAAATGAGGACCTCCTAATTTCATACAAGGATTTAACAAAGCAGAAACACCATAAATAAGGGGAATAGGGAAAAAAAATATTTTTTAAACTTTTTTCTCATAGAATCAATAGCAAGTTTATAAATTTTCCCACCCTCTGAAAAATGAGTAAACAATTTTGCAAGTTCTGCAATATAAACTAAACAGTTAGAAATAGTAGAATAATATTGCCCAGAAAATTTATTTGTAGCAATATAAAATTTTTTTAAAAATTCTACAAGTATTTTAACATTAGCCCAATCCCCATTTGTAAGGTGTTCATCATCATCACTTACATGTGCATTAAATATTGAGTTTATGGGGTTTCTATATTCATATGCAATAACCAAACTTTCATACATGTAATTCCATCTAGTTGGACAAGGTTTAGGAACCTTTCTTTCTCTTAGGCCAAATTCATCGCATCTTTTAAAATATTCTCTAAGCCTACTTCTACGGTTTGAATAAAAAAGCCAGTTAAGAGCCATTTTAACCTTTTCAATTTCAATATTTAAAATTCTCATACCATCACCCACAATTAAATGGTAAATATGACAAATACATCTAACATGAAAAATATCACTAAATGTAGGATTTAGCGTAGTGGTAAGCAAGGCTATAGCATTTGTGTTACTAGTAGCATTATCAATTGAAATTGATATTATTTTATTACTAATGCAAAAATATCTACAAATGTCTATAACTGTGCTAGCAATAAACTGCCATGTGTGACGTGAATTAATTATTCTATAAGAAATAATGCGCTTTTGCATTATCCAATCCTCATCAATCCAATGACTGGTAACAGTAAGGTAATCACAGTCGTTACCACTTATACCAATATCAGTTGTAATAGCAACACGACAATTTATATGAGTAAATAAATAGCGCAAATATTATTCATATTCATGTTTATATTTATAAATATCGCTCTTTACGGTTGTGCGAGAAAAACCTTTATAAGTAGGATTAAAAAAATTTCTAATATAATGCACAAAGTTAGGATCAGAAGAAAAACTACAGGGTAAA
Source organism: Nicotiana tabacum (assembly GCF_000715075.1). Lineage (NCBI taxonomy): Eukaryota > Viridiplantae > Streptophyta > Magnoliopsida > Solanales > Solanaceae > Nicotiana > Nicotiana tabacum. The sequence goes on along the minus strand of NC_134083.1, from coordinate 15,237,764 downwards.
CACATAATAGTTACCATTTTTGCCAATTCTTTTCGATCTTTTTTTGGATCATAATATAAAATACCACTGGTAACGGTGCTAATTCCCGGTTAAAATTAATTTGAACCGGTACTAGGGTCAACCTGACTAGGAGTAGGTAGACTTTTCCCCTCGGCCAAAGCTTTCAGACGAAGATATCTCACTTTATCTTGAGGGTATTTCATTATTTTCTGGAATTAGTTGAGTAAAAAATGCCAAACGGGAGATGTTTCCGTCCGTTTGCTAGGTTGTCTAGAAAAAGTAGGGGTAGTAACAGGAGTATCAAATGGGGCATCATCTGGATTAGCAGGGTTACCACTACTTGGGTTAACATCAGGAGCAAGACTAGTTGGTGTATCATCATCCGGTTGAGTTTTATCAAAATCTATTTTCTCGTCATCATTTTCATCAATAGTTGGATTAGAATAAAGAGCATTCATTAATTCATGGTCTAATTGTTCACCAGATCTAATATTATAGCAAAATTGACTTTCAGTAAATTGTAATAAACTATTATCGCTATCGAGAATAGCACGTGTAGGACGTATATGAAGTTTGGTTCGGGGAGCCCGGGGCAGTGGAGGAGGAACAGATTGAGCACTACATTCGTCACTCTTGGATTTTTTCTTATTTTTACCAAATTTTTTTTTAAGGAAGCCATCTTAATTAATAAAGTAGTAGAAAATAAATAAAATAAAAAAAATTATAATATTAAAACTTAAGAGTTGGAACGAATTTACCGAATTGACGAACAACTTGTTGGAAATTGATTATCGTTGAAGACTTCAATTCACCAACTTCACAATTGTTTCACAAATTGTAACAATAAAGTAAGCAATAGTAGCAATTATAGAAGAAAATTAGAAAGAGATTGTGATAGATTGATAATTTTATAAGAAAAAATGAAAGAATTATGGGGTATTTATAGTTGAAAATAGGGAAAAAGTATAATTATAAAAAGTTTGGGATTAAAACAAAGTTGGGGGGGGTTAAATGGCTATTTTTTAAAATAAAAAAAATAGTCGTTGGGACCGTTTTGCCCGCTAAGGGACTGGGCCGGTCCCAAGCCCAAATCATGGGACCGGCCCACGAGACCGGCCCAGGCCCGCTAAAACCGGGCCAAACTGTCCTGGCCCGTTTAGCCCGTTTTGCCCGCGGTCCCGGGCCAGTCCCGGGCCAGTTCCGGGCCTGGACCGACCCACTTGCCACCCTTATATACAGCACATCCAAAAATTATTAGATGGGATATATTAGGTTCATGACCCAAAACTAATTGCAACGGAGAATATTTATGATAATATGTCGGTCTGGGACGAATTAGCATTGTTGCATGCAAAATGGCATGACCCCAAACAGAAGTGGGTAATTTCATTTTCATGAGTAACAGTCTTGCTATCAATTGCTGACGTTTAATCAAAGACTCTGCAAGGCCATTTTGAGTGTGAACATGAGCTATAGGATGTTCCAATTTTATCCCAATTAATAAGCAATAATCATTAAATGCTTGGGATGAAAACTCAGAGCATTATCAAGTCGAATAGACTTAATTGGATTATCGAAAAACTGTGCCCGTAATCGAATTATTTGTGCCATTAATTTTGCAAACGCCAGGTTGCGAGATGACAATAGGCACACATGAGACCATATAGAAGATGCATCTATTAGGACCATAAAATATCTAAACGACCCACTAGGTGGGTGAATAGGTCCACAAATATCCCCTTGTATACGTTCCAAAAATGCATGGGACTCAATCCCAACCTTTGTTGGTGATGGTCTAATAATCAACTTGCCTTGATAACAAGAAGTGCAAGAAAACTCATTATTTAAAAGAATCTTTAAATTCTTTAATGGATGCCCATTTGAGTTCTCTATAATTCGTCTCATCGTAATTGATCCAGGATATCCCAACCGATCATGCCAAAGTACAAAAGTATTAGAACTAGAAACCTTTTGGTTTACGATAGAATGTACCTCAATTGCACTAATTCTTGTCCAATCCAGGCCACAAGATAACGATGAGAACTTCTCAATAAATCTTTTCTGGTCAGAAACATTCTTGGTAACGATGAGATATTCGAGATTATTCTCATCTATTTTCTCAATATGAAATCCATTTCGACGGGTATCTTTAAAACTCAACAAGTTCCTCTTGGACTTGGAGGAGAACATTGCATTCTCTATGATAAGTATTGTTCCCTTAGGCAGAGTTATATTAGCTCTTCCAGAGCCTTCAATTAGATTATTACTACCAGAAATTGTAGTAGCATCTGCCTTACACATACTTAAATGAGAGAAATATTTCTTCTATTTGAATATTGTATGTGTTGTACATAAATCAATTAAGCAAATATTTTTACAATTGAACTTTGATCCAAGTTTGCTTTGAAAGATATCCATATTTACTTCCCATGGTTTGACATACAAAAGAAGTATATGAATAAATATTAGTATTTTTAGAGAAAAAGAAAAAGAAAAAGAAATAAAGTTAAACCAATAATTCAATAGTGACCTTTTAATGCATTTTCTAGCAAATTCTAATTATTATACAAATAATTACGCAGCAAAAATAATACAATTATAAGTACATGAAAAAAACATTAAGGGTGAAGTAACAAAAGTTGTTCCAGGGTGCTTGTAAACCTCTTCTTAAAGAGAATTAAAGTAACGTAGAGGAAAATCAAAAGGAATTAAAAGATCAATGAGACTAGGATACTAATTACTAAGATATTACTCTTTGTTTGTGAAAATTATGAAATTTAGGAAATACATATATTTTAAAAAACTACATAAGAAGTATTTTTAAGTGCAATAAATATTACAAGATGTTTATTCATTAGATACTACGAATAGGAAATCATAAAAATCAAACCATAGATCCATCACCGATCGAGTGATTTATTTTTCCATCAGGGTGCTCAAACAAATCTGCCACGTCCAAGTGGGTGATGTCAAATTCATTGTCATAGACAAATTAGCTTCAAGAGCTTTATCCTTTAGGGATGCTTGATAAAGCTCAACTAAATGTTTTGGTATGCGATAAATATTTGCCCAATGCCCTTTTTCACCGCAACAATAATATTCAGTTTCTGAACCATTTGCCCTTGGCCCTTTCCACTTTTAGTGGTTATTTTTCTTTGGGGGGTGATTAACACTAGAAAAATTTCTTCCTTGGCCACGGCCACGACCACGACCACGAACAGGGCCACGACCTTTTTCACGCTTAGAATAATGGGAATACACCTCATTGACTTCAGGCAATGGTGTAGACCCAGTGGGTCAATTTTCGTGATTTCTCATGAGCAAGTCATTGTTTCGTTCAGCCACAAGGAGAAGAGAAATCAACTCAGAATACTTCTTGAAACCTTTCTCTTGGTACTGCTGTTGCAAGACCATATTGGAGGTATGAAACGTTGTGAACGTTTTTTTCAAGCATATCATAATCAGTGATAGTATCTCCACAGAGTTTCAATTTAGAAGTAATTCTGAACATCGCAGAATTATATTCAGAAACATACTTAAAGTCTTGGAGCCTCAGATGAGCCCAATCATATCGTGCTTGTGGAAGAGTGACCAACTTTAAGTTGTCATATCTTTCCTTTAATCCATTCCACAAAATAAGTGGATCTTTGATTGTGAGATATTCTATCTTCAACCCTTCATCAAGGTGATGACACAAGAAAATCAAATTATATTCACTATCCGTTAAGTATCCGAAACACACCCGAGGCCCCCGAAAATAAGTGGATCTTTGATTGTGAGATATTCTAACGGATTGTTTGGACTTAAAATTGGTCCCAAACGTATATCATTTTTTAACCGTGATAGTGAATATAATTAAATTCACAACTAAACTGGATTAGAATTGGTCTCTAAATGCAGAGAGGGATTGGATGCGGAAAGAGAGCAAGCAAAAGAGGAAAGTCAAAAGGCAAATGTCACTATGTCAGAAAATGAACCAAAAAGAAAAGGCCAATCAGTTTCTTTTCTCTTTATTATTATCAGTCTGCTTTAGAGCACTGTGGTCACTTTCTAAGTCCAAACTTTACTCATTTCCCAGTTTTCTAAACTTTTCAAAAACTATTTTGGCGGTCCCAATTAGTGCTCAATGCATTTCTAACGGATTGAATTTGGACTTAGAATTGGTCCCAAACGTATATCATTTTTTAACCATGATAGTGAATATAATTAAATTCACAAAAAATCTTCAGCAACTAGCCTAAGTCCAAATTCAATCCGTTAAGCATCCGAAACACACCTGAGGCTCCCGAGACCTCAATCAAACATACCAACCAGTCGTAAAATACCATACGAACTTAGTCAAGCCCTCGAATCACATCAAACAATACTAAAAACACGAATCACCATCCGATTCGAACTTAGTGAACTTGAAACTTCTAAAACCGATGCTGAAACCTTTCAAATCACGTCCGATTGACCTCAAATTTTGCACACAAGTCATAATTGACATTACAGATCTACTCTAACCTCTAGAATCAGAATCCGACCCCGATATCAAAAATTTCACTACCGGTCAAAATCTCCAAAAATTCGACTTATGCCAATTCAAACCTAAATCAGCTACATACCTCCAAAATACAGACCGGACACGCCCCTAAGTCCAAAATCACCCAACGGAGTTAACGGAACCGACAAAACTCCATTCCGGGGTCGTCTTCATACAGTTCTGACTACGGTCAAAATTCTAAGGCTTAAGCTTCCGTTTAGGGACTAAGTGTCCCAAAAATACTCCGAAACCAACAACAAAACCTCCCCGCAAGTCACATAAGCAGAAAAAGATACGTGGGAAGCAGTTAATAGGGGATCGAGACTATTACTCTCAAAATGACAGGACGGGTCGTTACACATAATTATTGAAGAAAGATGAACACAAGGAACTTACCTCAACAATCCCCTTGAAAATCCTCTTACAAATATCCAAAATCCGAGCTCAAAATATTAGAAAATGAAGAAAATCGTAAACCCTTATGTTTATATGTTCTGCCCAGTCAAACCACAACTGCGGTCCAAAATTCACTTCTGTGGTCCCGCGCTTGCGGTGAAATCTCCGCATTTGTAGAATTCACTTGCCCAACGTGCCTTCGTTTCTGCGACGCCCAGTCTGCTTCTGCGGACATGCTTCTGCGAAGGGCCGCCCGCTTCTGCGAAGCTGCCACCAAGTGCCCATGCACTTCTATGATCCAACACCCGCATCTGCGGACATGCAAGTGCGGAAAGGACCTCGCACTTGCGACCTCTGCCAGCTTCCTTCTTGACCGCTTCTGCGGCCCCTTCCTCGCTTCTACGAGCTCGCATCTGCGGTTCCCAATCCGCAGGTGCGATTTACACCAGCAATTGTAAATCTTCATCCATTCTTCAACTTCAAACTTTGGTCCATTAACCATCCGAAATCAATCCGAGGCCCCCAGGACTTCGACCAAACATACCAACAAGTCTTAAAACATTATACGAACTTAGTCGAGTCTTTAAGTCACCTCAAACCACATCAAAAATATGAATCGCACCCCATTTTAAGCCTAATGAACTTTGAAACTTCCAAATTCTACAAACAACGTCGAAACCTATCAAATCACGTCCGATTGACTTCAAACTTTGCACACAAGTCACAAATGATACCACGAACTTACTCCCACTTCCGGAAATCTAATCCGACCCCGATATCAAAAAGTCCACACCCGGTCAAACTTTTCAAAATTTCAACTTTCGCCATTTCAAGCCTAATTCTACCACGGACCTCCAAATCACGATCCAGATACGCTTCTAAGTCCAAAATTCTCCAACGGAGCTAACAGAACCATCAAAAATTAAATCCGCGGTCGTTTATACATAAGTCAATATCCAGTCGATTTTTTCAACTTAAGCTTTCCATTATGAGACTAAGTGTCTCAATTCATTTCGAAATCTCTCTGGACCCAAACCAACTAACCCGATAAGTCATATAACAGCTATAAAGCACAAATTAAGCAGTAAATGAGGGAACAGGGCTACAACTCTCGAAACGACCGGCCGAGTCATTACACCTACTCTTTTAAAATATAAATCTTCCAAAAATTATTTTGTTTCAACTTAAGCAATTTAAATTTTCAACAAACAAAACTTCATCAATTTGATTCTCTCAAATAGTAGTAAGAATATCATAAGTTTATTATAAGTTTGTAGCTAGATTCTTCAATATCTGTGGGACGATATCATAAACTATACTAGTATTTGATAGAGTACGGGTAGCAAAATCTTATACACATTGACCTCGTCAGATTGCCATGAGTTCAGGCGATTTTTGCTGTTATATTCATGAATACAACATCGTGAATACGTGCACGTACAACTGGACTGCACTGAAGATTAATAGGAGTGTTTGTTATATTTTTAATAAACAAATAAAGATTAATATGGTCAATTCTATTGTTAATTATTGGTAAAAGTTAGATTCTTTAATATGTGCGAAAACAACAAAAAAAATCAAATAAAGTTGATCGGAGGGAGTCACTTAGTACTTTTTCGTCCCAATTAACGTCACTTTAGCTCAAAAAAATTATCCCAAAATAATTATCGCTTTAGGAATTCAAGACTAAATTTGTTAATTATTTTCAATTAATGACCTTAATATTAAAGCAATAATAGTTCTTTTTAATACTATTCAACTCTCAATTTTTTTTAATAAGAGTAACTCTAGAAACTAAATCTTGTATTTATTATTTAATGGGTGTGAACGTAACTAAAATAGAATGGAGGAAGTATCTTGCGAACTTTGGTGGAGTTAGCTAGCGTTTGGACATAGATTTGGTTGAAATTTGAAAAAAATGAGTTTTTGAAAGTTAAAATTATATTTGGACATGCATTTTACTTGAAAAGAATTTGAAATTTTGTTAGTAGAAAATTTCAAAAACTAATAAACTACTCTAGAATTGTTTTTGGAATTTGAAGATTTTGTTTTTAAAATCTGTAAAAAAATAATTAAAATCTATAAAGAAATAGATATTTAAAAGTAAATTTTTTTTAAAAACTTTCAAATTATATGACCAAACGGGAGCTTATTGTTTTGCTAACTCCAGTGGAGGTTTTTTCCTCTTTTTTTTTTTTTTTTTTTTAAAGTTTAGCAATCTAAAAATTATAAAGAATTTAAAATAAAAGCAAACATTTGGTGGCAAATTGAGAGTGATAATTAGCTGTAAAAGTATACCTGTAGGCTGTGTAGAAACAAGATATGGTACTATAATTAATACTGTCGCTATCTTCATTAATTCATTCTGCCTCGAAAAGTAACACTAGCATTCATCATATGTAGGGGTACTAGATTCTTGTCCCTCCGTTTGCTGTTTACTTTTAATTGGTATATATATTAAAATAAATTTTTATTTTTATTTGTTACTTTACAAAGAATATAATTTTTTTTCCTATTATACCATAATATTTATTACTTATTTCAAATCATTTTCTCAAATTCAATAAAATATGCATTAATTAATATGAATATCATGGTAAATTATGCACTTCATTTATTATTTCTTAATGGGCGTGAAAAGTCAAAACGTGCCAAGTAAAAGTGAACGGAGGGAGTATTTCTTTATTTTTACCCGTTCACTTTTACTTGTCAACTATTGACTTTACACGCCATTTAAGAAATAATAAATAAATTGCATAATTTATCATGATACCCATATTAATTGATGTATAGTTTTAATAAATTTGAAAAATAATTTCAACAACAACAACGATCCAGTGAAATCCTTCTAATGGGGTCTGAGGAGGGTAGTGTGTAAGTAGACATTATCCTTATCCCAAAAGGGGAATAAATAATTAATGTTAACGACAAAACAAAAAAAAATAAATTATTTTTCTCTTGATATGTAAAAAGTGACACGTAAAAATAAAAAATTAATTTTAAAATACTTGATAACTAAAAGTGAGCGGAGGGAGTACATCTTACCAAAGAATAGCTTCACATATAAGAGGAGGGAGAAGACGAGAAAGTTTGAAGTTCGACTTTGGTATCACCTGAGCATAAAGTGAATACAAATTTTAGAGAGTAGAATTTAAATTTCAGTAATGATAAAAAATCATTAAGTAATTTAATTTCATATGCCTAAGCTTTAATAAATAAGTTATTTAATTACTATATTTATGAAAAATAATAAATATTCGATGCAAAAAATCGAAATATAGTCATGAGAGTGCTAGTCTGTAATAGTAACTGTAATGTTTCATCAGAAACTGTGTGCATTGAGGCTCACCCTGTTGCTTACACCCCGTATCTAATTATCTGTCGTGTTTTTACCTGCTCATTAAGAAAACCTTAGGGCCCGTTTGGACATAAGAAAATTTAATTTTTTTTTAAAAAAAATTACTTTTTTTTCGAAATCAGTATTTGGCCATAAATTTTCAAATTTTCACTTGAAGTTGAATTTTAAATTTTTTTAAAAATTTGAAAAACTCCAAAAAACTGTTTTTCAAAATTTTTCACTCAGATCACTCACAAAACTTAAAAAACAACCCAAAATTACATTCATGTCCAAACACAACTCTAGTTTTCAAATGTCACTTTCATTTGAAAAATAATTTCACTTTTTTCGGAATTTTACAATTCTTATGTCCAAACGCACACTTAATTAGGAGAGATTTTTAACTATTTTATTCTTATTTATATCTTAAGATATGATTTCTCTTCATTAAATATTTATTTTATTTATGTGTCGTCTTCATGTCCAAGAACAATTATTACTAAAGGTAAAATGAGAAAAAGATAATTATGTTTTAAACTTTAAAAATGTCAAATAATTTAAGATAATTATTTTTAAAAATTTAGACCAAGAGTATAATTTGGATTTTGTACTTTGAATTGTGAAAGTCAGTATAGAGTAGAAAAGACATAGTAATTCACGGGGAAGAATATGGGGCCTCCACTCTCCCCAAGATTTTTCATGCTTTACAGTGAAGATATCTTTTATAGGTCAAAAATAGAGTACAGCTTTTATCTTATCATATGATGTGATTTAAATCTGTTTTCCCACTTAAGGAAGTGTAAACTTGACGCCAGAAATAGATATTATGGTGTTATTTGCACCGGCTATTGTTTGACCTTAAGATTCTTGATTTCTGGACCCCATTTAAAAATTTAGCAACACTGTACTATGTGTTTGTACTGGTTTCACTTTCACACCACTCTGGTTATATTTTTCCATTCTCATTTTAAAATTTCTGGTTCCAATTCCTCCGCCACATATAACTAAGGGACGTAAAAATTATTTATTGTATCACACTATATCGTTGAATTCTCTTAGATTTTTTGTATGCATAATTTTTTATATTTTGACACCTATTGATTAAAAATCGCGACTACAGCATTGGTTCCACCTTAACCTCCCACCTTGCAGCATTTACAGTTTTTAACGTGTAAGATTGGTTGCCTATCGTTTAGAAACAAGTCTAATTACTCAGAAGTGCGACACCTCTTCTCATGAATATGACATTTTAATTGTCTGTTTCTGATTTTGCACCCGATTAACGAAACTTTTCACTTGATTCAATATTAAGCATACCATTTTCGATCTCACGCTCTTAAACTAGATGAGTATAACTATGATAGGACTATTGTTGCAGCTACTCCCTCTATCTCATATTATATGTCGTGTTTCTCTTTTATACATCTATTAAGAAATATTAATTAGAAAAGAGATTGGACTATTCTACCCTTATTTATGTCTTAAAATATAATCTCTCTTCAGTGAAAATATTCTATTTATGTGTTATTTCCATCTTCATGAACAATTATTACTAAGGGTAAAAAAAGAAAAAAAATAATCAATTTTGTTTTGAATTTCTAAAATAACAAATAATTTGAGACAACTATTTTTAGTAATTACGACTGTTAATATGAGATAGAGGGAGTAATGTTTTGGCTTAATTAAAGAAAGTTAGGGTAAAGTATATCTAATTTGGGCCTGAATTCATATGCAAGTGTGAAACAAAATAGTCTTCAAGAAAATTAGAAAATTAGATAGGGCAGCAGCTTCAGAATAAATGTCTATGCTTTCGGGTAAAGCCTTGAATATGATTTAGGTCTGATTCCTCTAATTACTTTGAGTTGAATTCCCTTTGACCATTTGTTAAATGTTCTTTTCGCACTAAGCGCACTAATAAAATGGCAAAAACAAATTGTTTTTTTTTCTTCTTTTGATTTTCTGCTTTTGGTTGGCACTAATTGTTTTGGAATTCCTTCCATTTCACTTTGTCAATAAAGAAAGTAAAGCAAAAGGTAATTTAGAGAACTCCAAAGATGACACTCGAAACATTTTCATTGCAACGCAGCTGATTAGTCAGTCACGCAGCTAACAAAGAAGACAAAATTAATGCATCCCCACCAAACCAAAAATGATTCTAATCATTTGCACCACACGTAACCAATACTAGCACATACACAAAATAAAATAAATAAGAATAGTTAACTGTAAAAAAAAATTTAAAAAAATATGCACGTCTTGTACATTCATTTGTGGTAATGTACTCCTTCATTCTTAAGCAGAGGTCTCGGGTTCGAGCCCTTAATATGAAGTCGCCTTTGTTAGGGAGCGCTTTACCCCAATGTGGGACTTACCGGCACAAATTCGAATTTAGTCGGGTCCCAATACGGATACCGGACACCGGATAGAAAACAAAAAAAAGAAGAAAAAGAACTGAAATTTTCTACCTTAATTCTACTATGCTCTACAGGAAAAACAAAAGAGACTAAAAAGGTGGATAATACTAACAGTAAAGCTCTAAGGTTTCGTTTGGTGGGGTATATAAGAATAATTAGTAATGTTGAGATTATTTTTTATAAACTGTTTAGTTTGATATATTAAAAATAACATGTATTGTATAATTTTTTTAAAGAGTTATTTGTTTATAAAAATATCCTCCGACAACTTGGAAAAGGATTTGAAAGGGTTGTTTTGTCTTTGTACATGTTTATCCATATATTAAGATTGATATGATATTGCTAATGCCATAATTTATTATGTATAAGAATACTAATGAATTAGGTATATAACTAATACAAGTATTAATTATACGCATGTTGAAAAATACTACCAAATAAGAAATTAATAATATTAAAGTTAATATATACTCTATATGTTCACTTTTATTTGTCCACTTTGAACTTTTCATGCCCTTTAAGAAAGAATAATTGTAGTATATATTTTATCATATAATCTCTAATGATGATAGTATTTTAAAAAGTATTGAGAAATAAATTGAGGAATAAGTAGTTAATGATAAGGGTAAAATCAAAAAAAATTATCTTTTTTTTATATAGTAAAATGGTAATATATTTTTAGTATAAAAGAAAATTAAAAGTGAACGGAGTGAGTTCATTATTGTCCCTAATACATCCTGTCAAAGGACCCTAATTGCTAAAAATTCCTCCACCCCATCTTTTCATATTCCTTTCCCCCAAAACCCCACTTTATTTTCTGGTTCTCCTTTTTCCTCCAAAAACACTAACAAATGAAAAGGAAAACAACTGTGAATTGGCATACGGGAAATACTCGATAAAAAAAATAAAAGTTACTTGTAAAATTTTATACATCAAAAGTAAAGATTAGCAGAATCTCAGATAAGATAGAATCTTAACAAAGGAAAATGGATTAAGTTATCTACTTCCATACTAATATGATTATGAAAATATAAAAAAAGGTTTATTTTTCATAAAATGATATTTTAATTTAAAAAGTAGTCCTACTAAGGAGGAAATATATTATCTTTCCTCTTCCTCTGTTTCTCTCCTTTTTCCTCTGAAATGCTGCTTCTCTGACATCCTCATTCTCTCCTTCTGAATATCATCCTTTCTCCTTTATCTTCCACCTAAAATATTGTCACTACTCTCTATAACCAAAATCTATTCTTTACAAAAATACCAAAATTCTTGAATTTTCCATAGTTATTTTCCTCTACAGCTCACAACCATGCCTGTAGTATTTTCAGAAAGCTCAGCAATTTCAGACCAAATTAGATACAGAAAATCCAGAACCCAAAACCAACAACAAGATATAGATCCAATTCCAATATTATCTTCTTCTACTCGCTCAAAGCCCACAATTTCCTCTCTACTTTTAGCACCATTTTCGCCTACAAGTCCAACCCATGAAAATCCAACTACAACCACTAGTACCTCTACAGCTATTTCCACTAAAAAGAAAAACTTTACAACATTTAGAGGACTGGGTTGTACGGCTTCATCTCAAGTGTCGGTTCCTGCTGTAATAAGAACTTCTGCTGACTGGGATTCCAAGAGAGTCAAGAAGAAAAAACAGAACAGCAACAAGAACAAATCCGTTAATTCTTCTGTTAATGTTAACGGAGGAGGGATTGGGTGCAATAATAATAATGGTATCCAGAATAACACGTCATCATCATCGAGCTGTGTGGGTGTTCCTGATGTTTGGTGTGGTCCTGGAATTGGACTAACTACTGATGCTGCTTCTGTTGATTGTGTTGTTTCAAGAAGACCCGTCTCTGGTAGGGGAAGAATTGAAAATGACAAGGTTACCCCTAGAGAGGTACTGTTATGTTTTGTTTTTCTTGATTGTAGATTGCTTCAACATGAGAATTGATAGGCCAAGTTTGTTGACTGTTGGATTTTTACTTATTGTTCTTGGTTTCATATGTCATAAATATCTTTGAGTCTTAAGCTTTGGATTTGCTCTTGGACTTTTGGTGAAGCTTCTTTCTCCAGGTTGAATTTCAGGGTCAAGACAACTTCTCTCATTGTTATTTGTTAGTATTCTGAAATTAGGTTTTGAATGGTAACTTTATCTTTAAAATGATTCATTTGCTGGTTTATGTTTAAAGTTAGCTGATGAGGAAAGGGGGAAAGTTGCTCTCAATAGATCAGGACTAGTATGTCTTTTAGACTTGTCATTGCTGCTATTTCCAATCTTGCATTTTACCATCTTTCCCTCAAAGAATTGAAGTTGTTGATTCTCAAAGTTATTTGGTTAGTCATGCTTGCTGATCCTACTTAATAAGAAGAAAAATACTCATGCTTGGTGATCCTTTCGCTCGATCTCTCATTGTTAGTTCTGCTTGTTTTTCCCGCTCTTGTACTTCTTTGCCTCGCTGTGAAGTGTCATAAATTCATTTTCTCACCAGTTTCACTTTTGAATTTAAGTTGTAACTTCAGCTTAATGGAGTCGTAGGTGAATGTTGAATATATGGTTTACGTTTTCTTTTTGCTAAAGTTCATTATAAGGTTTACATAAGCTAATTCTTGCAAATCTAACAATTATTCCTTTTGTTTCTGTACAGCGATCTACATGTCCTGTGCGAAGAATGGTGAGCCCAGAAGACAACCCTTTTTTGGATATAGAAAGTAGCCTTAGTGTACCGCGATCCCAAGTAGAATTATTTGCATCTAGGCATCATCGACATTCTCGCCACGGTTACCCAGAAGGGCTTGCAGAGGTGAGTTTATACATACTTTACTGCCACACAGATTTAGTTATATCTTGCTGCTTCACTGCCTTTTGTCATGTAAATTGCGAAGTTGTCATTCGTGCGTGAATGTCCAAGTAAAAGTTAGTTTTCCGGTGCTCAGGAGCATCTAGCTATGATCCCACAGTACCTTGCTGAACAATGATCTCGACTCTTTAGAATATCTTTTCATTCTACAATTATCATTTTCTTTAGAAGGAAACGGTATTAGGGAAATAGGTTTTTGCACAACTTTTTGTCCAGATTATTACAAGCAATCTTAGCAGCTTGGTATAGAGGCTTTACATGCTGATGCATCCTGCAACGATTTTTGCCTTAGTGTTTTAAATATGTCTGGTTAGCTTGGAAGATACCAGCATATCGTTTATTGACTTGTTTAAATTAGTTGTGAATGCCAAATAAAATTAAATGAGAGGTCATGCTTAGCCCCACAAGGAAATGCTCGTGCTCCTTTTATCACAGGAATTGAGCATCATTGGCTCAATGCTGGCAAAGTTTGATGCTATTGTATAAGAGACATAGTAAACAAAAGCATTTTCTCTTTTGGAAAATATCATAAACTTAATCTGATTTCTGTCCTTCCAATTGCCATGCCTTAAATTGCTTTATGATCTTAATAATGGTAAAGCCGTGTGCGGAACTAATTTCATGGAGTATCCTTGTTTAAGAGTTAAGGAGCACAATGGGATAATGTGCATGGACTCTGGGGTATAATGTTTGCTTAAGGTTCTGAAATGTGATAGTCTGCAATACTTCGTCACTGTTATCTCCTGTATTGTGCCTGACTGCGATGGATCAACTGGAACCAATCTTAGGGAGATAATATGCATGATCTTTGTGGGGGTGTGATTGCAGATTGTGATGCTTCAAAATAGTCTTATGGGAGGAAGGACAGTTGGTCTTGATCGATATCGGGACTTGAGACTTGACGTGGATAACATGTCATATGAGGCAAGTCATTCCCTTGTCAATCTAGCCATCCTTTTTTAATATATCTCACGTTCTCTTTATCAATGATCACCCTTTAAATAAACAGGAATTGCTGGAACTTGGTGATAAAATTGGATATGTCAACACGGGATTGAGAGAAGATGATATATGTCGATGTGTTAGAAGAACCAAGCCCTTCTTTTTGAATAATTTCTCTCTTATCCGCACAGAATTGGAGAGGAAGTGCAGCATCTGTCAGGTTTTTTCTGAGAGAAATTTTATTAGACATTATTTTTTGTTACTTGCACTTCTTGAAAGCTTTTTTTGGTTGTTCCAACAGTTGACACTTTGTCCTTTCTGCTTCTCCCAATACAGGAGGAATATGAGGCTGAGGATGAGATGGGAAAGCTGGATTGTGGACACTTCTATCACATTCGTTGCATAAAGCAGTGGCTGATGCAAAAAAATAGTTGTCCCGTTTGTAAATCTGCAGCTATGTCTAATAGCTAGACGTAAAAAACATTTCCACCCCGCATGAACCTGTCGTTCTTTCTGTATAGCTTCTGTCGTCACTACAAGCTAGAAAATTCTTTACAGGGCGTTTCTACCCTATTTGATTACTGAAAATGATGGTTCTGTTGTTTGAGTGGCAATCCAATATGGACTGAGACGAATGGTACACAAAGTATTACTATTCTTGTTTGAGTACAGTGGTTGAATGGTACAAAATTTACCATTACTAATTTTACATGTATTGCAGATAAGTTTCTGTCATTCTATGTCAAGGTTGATTTGGTGCTTCATAATACAATTCGATTTTTCATGGCAGTTTAGTTCCTTTGTTTATATTTACACCCCAACCCCCAAACCCCAACTTCATTGCTAGAGGGGAAATCATTGCATGAAACTAGTTGTGAGCCTCAAATTGACGAGTGCTGCAGTTGATATATGTATCTTTATTGAGGTGGGTATTTTGGTCTAGATAATGGAAAACTTGACACCGTCATGTTACCATTTAAGGAGTGGGCCATCTCATATAGTCATATTAAGTGAAGTGCATTGAGCTTTTCTTAATAGTGGGTCAGTACCAGGCAATAACTTTCGCCAAAATAAGTGGACCTTGATTCCTTCATTTTGTGATCAAGATTTGTGGACTGGGAGTGGGCACGATGTCAACCTCAATATCTCTATTGCTAAAACAATGAAATGAGAGCAAAATCAAAATGGCCATAGATGCAACTGTTCTATGAATTGTATTTTGCATGCTTCATAAACTGCACATCTCTTACCCACAATGGTCAATGGTCCCTAGTTATCTTTCAAATGGAACTCAATGTACATACTTATCGCTAGAGTTGGATTGTGTGGGCTCCTGTCTTTACACCCATCTCATATCCCATGCATCCGATGTAGGATTAAAGGTTAAGTTTCTCCCACTGTGGCACAATATTTTCACCGTGGCAGAGCTAATTCATTGATAAATGAGTTAGTAATCTGCTACAACTTCACACGGCACTGGTTGCAGAGGATGTTACACTCTATCATGTCGACTGAGGAATTCAATTATATATGGATATACTTGATAGAATGCCTGCATTTAGAACTTCATCTGCTTAATAATTGGTTCATATAGGTTAATAAATTTCCAGAGGTAGAAGAGAACATTGCATCATGTTCATCACTAACTTATTAGTAGTAGATTCGGAAAATATTGAATAACTGATTTTATAAAACACATACCATTCGTCCACCGACTAGATCATAATGGGCATAGTTTGGACCCTGAGGTTCACCAAAAACTTTATACGTGACCAAGTTCTCAGGAATCAGCTTGACAGTTTCTAGTACATTAATATGGCAGTAACAAGTTAGCAGTTAGATTAAAGAAATGGCTGGGAGAAGGTAAATATGTGAGTAAACATGATAACAGATCACAAAATGGTATTCTACCATACACAGCTTCAGGAGGACAAATAAGGTCTCTGTCCCCTGCAAGAGCTAAAAGAGGCACATTGCTTTTGTGAAGATGGTCCTTATAAAAGAAAGTCCCACTTCTATTCCTTAGACCACCCTTTTGGAAGACTGTTGATAGCTGTGACAGAAGTTTCGCAGGAATAGTACCTGCATAAATGTAACCATGTGATATTCCATAAATAATAGCCATAAAAGTACTCTCAGAGTTTCTTCTATCTTTTAATATCTTATTTTATTATTTCAGAGGGGAGGTACTGGGCAGTTTGGAGGATGCAGAGTCCTAATCTATTGAAGGATTTAAGACAGATGTTAGGTGTGCATAGTATCATGTTAGCAATGGTCTAATGATCTCAAAGACGGTTGATGCAACACAACAGATGACAAACACAGTCAATTTATACATCATATACTGCTTGGACAGCGATCTGCTTAACAGAGAGTTAGTTTGCTTGAGAAACTAAAGTAATTTCAGAAATAAAAATTACTACGAAGTCATTTTACCTACAAGAAATGCGAGTTTGTTTAAGCTAAAGCTTGTTAATAGTTCTAATGGAGTACAGTACACAGTAACCAAAAAAAATAAAAAATATATATATAAACTATGAGTTCAACTGAGGTAATGTCCTCAGGTAGAAATATGTTATGACACCCAAATGGTTGGAGAAGTAAAAAGTTAGATTCAGTTGTGCAATGACATAGCAGTCCATGATAATCGACAACTGTGGAAATCTAAGAAAGTGAAACAAGATTTCTCGTATAACGACACCTATCACAGGCAAATGCTTCTATATTAGCTTGAACTGTGAACAAAAACTTGATTGCATGTCGGATATTGCTGTTATTGTGTAACGCCAAACAATAATACCAATCTTGTTTTGGAGAGCTTGCGCTTGTTATCCCCTTCCATCAAGTCAACAATTCACCTAAGGTGGAACCAAACCAATTACAGTATATCATTTCCCTTTAAGGCTTTTACTAGCAAGACGCGACTAACCATAAAAGCAAGATTCAATAAATGGAGCTGACAAAGAAAACAGCACAAGTCAATCATGTTTTGCATCTCTTCTCACTGATGGTTATGATCTTTGATGAAGAAAGAAAGCCAGCTCATACTTACAAAAGTTTTTCAAGACAAGCCTCTCAAACATTTCCGGATGCATCATATTTTGCGCAGATACCTGAGGATTTAACCATGATAAGAGATACGGAGGACGAGATGCAAGAGGATAGATGGCTGCGAGTAATGCTCCGAGTGGAACAACTGGAAGATTCACAGCCTTTGCAGGATCTACCTGTGCATCCACCAACAATTAAAATCCCCTTTTCATCACATTAGAGATAAACAAAGGTTGCAGTCTATTTGAAACCCTAAAGTGCAGCATGTGATGTCTTCCATTTTACTTACTAAGGGTAAAAGCATTTTCAGGGATGACCGTGAAGTAGTGTAGTCCAGTGATGAACCCAAAGTGATGACTGATGCCAACTCAGTGCACTTTCCTCTGGAACCTGGTAAATCAAAGACATTAATTCAGACGCATGTAAATATATACTACATGAAGTTACACATATCGTCCCTCTATCCCAAAATGTTTGGCGGCACTTTTCTCTTCCCAAGATACAGACTAAGTAAACTTAGACCTAATTTCACCATTTTGATATGAGGAGAATTGCAATTTATAGTACTTATTGCTTAGTTTCGATCTCATAGAGTTCAATTCCCGTTCCCAACCCATGAATATCTAAATTTTGAGATGAATTAGTCTACCCTGATTTTAGCTCTGAGATTTAGTCAAACTGACTCTCGAGAGCATTATTGTTTAATTATAAATATATTGCTAGTTATAGTTCTTTTTTCTGAATAAACAACCAAAGCACAAGCCAAAGGACTATCTGACTAACTTTGGCTACCATTTTCCCCAAAACTAAGACTAGGAAATACAAGAGTACTGGTGGATTAGAAGGCGTTATACCATTTTGTGAGAGCATGGCATACAGCAAGATACCTCCCATAGAATGGCCAATAGCGAGCAACTTTCCATCCTTCGGTCTGCATTGGTTCCTTATGTAGTCCATCTACATAAACAAAAACAGAAGCACTAACTAGTAACTAATGCACGTCAAGCGCATAAATATAATAATCTTAGAAAAGCTCCTGTAATACATTACACGAGGAGATAAAGACCAATCTATTCAAAATCCATGCCACGAGATGTCACCTCACCGCTGTAGGCACATCTTCTTCCAAGTAATGATCGAAGTCCCAGTTATACTTCCCAATCAGATGAAGCTGTTTCAAGAAATCTTCTACTGTAATAGAAAAGCGGTTTTGCAAACCAGTAAACTGAGAGATTGGTTGTTGATTTTCCTCAATAATATTTCCAAGTCCATGACCAAATTCAGTGAGTTGGCTTGTAATAGCAGACACTTGTGTTGCATCTTGTAATCCTGAAATTTTTACCCAAATATGAATGTGATTGCAATGAAACCGCCTTTTTAACAGGGTTTTACATTTTTTTCCAATTGCTTCCTGATTGATTTGTATGCTAAGGGATAATTAATCCATTAACACTTACCTTCATCTTGACTAATTTTTGCGCTCAAGCCAGCACCTCGAACTTCAAGAATCCAAGTATCAAATCCTTGGTGAGACATATATCGTGCAAAAGATGACTGCAAGTAACCATATTTTTGATTTGAAGGTTAAACCATCAAACTGACATCTAGCTAAAATCAAAGACAAACCAAAAACTGGGAAATCAGAATAAAGTTTAACAATGACCACATCAGCTCACACAGATATCTTTTGCTTGTACCTTGCACTACATATCGATGAAAGCCGCAAGATCAATCTAAGAAAGCAGAAAAATCACCACACCCTCAGGTATGATGAGATGACTGCACTATGTAATTAGACAGGTACAGAGTGTACATTATAGTGTACGTTTACGATAATAAAGTGTGAGAAACTATCTACGGAAGCAAAGATGGTATGTTAATTTTCACAGGCTGTTATAAAGTTTGGACATTTAAACAAATAGATGTTAAACATGAAGCAACCATCCCATGTTCATATATACTATTTGTTGCAATTTTAATGAATTTTTACACATAAATTATGATACATGTCAAAAGCACAGGGTTCAGATGAACCCACTACCATAAGGCTGGATATGCCACTGATGATTCGAGATGAAAGACAGGAGGATATTTACTGATGTTAACATATCTGTTATTAAGAGAATAGGTTAAAGGCAAATCGTCTATCCGCTGTTATGAACCATGGACTTAACACACAAGGTACTCAGCCCAGTGGGGCATGTTGAGGAGGAATAAAAAAGCAGAGACTTACACCAGGAGCAAGATCATAGCCAATGGCATTAGTGCCTACTCCAGACAACAATAACAGAGGATGATTCCTGCGGCTCCGCTGCACACACATTTTCACATTATATCTATATATTTTAATAGTATTCAGAAGATAATTAAAGGGGAACGGTGCTTTCCAAGCTTAATATATATGTATAATAATGTGTAGTAATATTTTTTTGGATTATCTATTAACATATTATAGAGTTCAATTTCAATGTAGAGCACCTGTGGTGAAGGTAAGTAGCGCCATAGGGCGAGTTTCCATTCATTGTTGGGAAGGGGAACGTAATGAAGCTCATCGGCCGTACAAACAGAGGGCTTAGGGCTGGTTCTACCACCTGCGCTACTACTGATGCAGAGTGGCCGCAGCCTCTGCGGTGGACTACCAACGGCAGCGGCGGGTTCTACGGCGGAGAAAGACGGAAGGCCAGCCGGCGCGTGAATCGCCCAACGGAAATCCGATGGAGCAAAAGCAATCATTTTATTACACTAGTTGTATTTAGGAACAAAGGAACAAGTTCTTAATCTTTGTAGCCCAGAATGAGACGCATTAATATTTGATGCGTAATTTCCAAATTCTCGTTTTATTCATATTTGTTGCTTTCAATTTTCCTGAGTGTGATAGTATCTTAAATGCATGCAACATGTGCACGTGTCCGGTGCTAATGCTCCGCCTACTCCACGGGATAACAGTAATTCCTCTGTCCCAATTTTAATTTCAGTATTTATTAAATATAGAGTTTAAAATATTAACGCAAGGTAGTAAATAGTAACGTGACATAAATAGTAATTAAGAAATGGTTAGAAAGGTTACATAAGGGAAAAAAATATCACATAAATTTAAAAATTACAAAAATTGTAGTAATATTATCTTAGATAAAATGGCATGTGGAGGAAAAAGACAGTGATGGAACGCAATTCCCAAAAAAGAGTAGAAGAGGAAAGATGAAGATACGTGAAAGAGAGAACTGCCCCTTTTGGCCACAGCCTGATTCCAGATTACGTATTGAGATATTTGATTTCTTATACGATTATATTAGTGAAAGGGACGCTATTGAGTAACATCAACAACACAAAAATCTTCTCAGTATTGTAAAATCTCATTGCATGGAAAAAGAAAGTCAATGACAACAAGTACACATACATTAGCTCTGTCCAATTAAAATATCATTGCTTGGATATTTAAGTGGAGGATACAGACGAGCCTTCAATATTGCCACAAAAGTCCATTGCAAAATTACAAAATCAAAACTGCTATCTGAAAGCACTGGAAAATTATGTCCATTCAGTTTAGTAAATATCTACACATCTAGAAAACAATTGAGATTTTTCTTTGAATGGTGTAGTAGTAGTAGTAGTTGATAAGCAAACAAGTCCCAAATGAAGTTTCAACTAAGATTTTTATCCTTTATTAATGAATAAATGCAAGCATGATTCAGAATGTCATCCTTGAGGTGACGAAAAGTTTACAAGAGAAAGAAGGTGTTTAGCAATCTCAACAGATGCATCTGGCTTCGCAGCTTTGAGAGCTCTCTCAGACATCTCTGTCATCAATCCCTCATTATCTGCAAAAACCCCGTTGCGCGAAGGATAACATTAGAATCCAGAGGTGTGTTAGGAGGGCCAGTTCAATAATTCTTACATAATTAGCAGAAAGATTTTGATCGGAACAATAACATGTAAAAACACTTTAAATATGCATCTAGAGCAACCAAAAGGGTCCAAAGCAGAGCACGCTTAAGTGCAAAACTGATAAAAGACAAAGGAAAGTGATGTTCATAAACCCCAAAACCTCTACTCCCTGCTCAAAATTAAATCAGTAGAAAAGTTTAGCCAAAAGAAAGAAGACAAAATAGGTAACACAAGAAACACTAAAAGAAACACAATGCTGATAATCTATGCTATGACAAGACTATGGTCAAAGGGTTCTCCATTTGAAGAAAAATAAAGCTAGAACGAGTAGAACAAATCTATAGCAAGATTCCTGGTCCATTCTATCTGCCATTCGATGTGGTGTTTGATATAACGCCTCCTAGGTGCCATTCGATGCAATGGGCTGTTTTTTTTTATGTATTTATGTTTTTTTGGAAGCCATCTAAAACATACACTTTCACTTTCAGTATCCAATTGGTATGATGTTTTTTATGAAATGAATTCATGAATTCCATAAGAAGATGATTGACGGATCACTTCTCATGAGAAAAGCCACTTATACCTAATCTTCAGCATTGTAGGAACTATAGCAATCTTACTCTCTTATTCATTTTTAGTGACACTTCTTTATGGAGCTAAGGCGTCCTAGGTCTGTTGTTTATTTTGCCTTTCTGAGAATTCTTGCTCTATATATAGATACTAAACACAGGCACGTATAAAGTCTTATGTCAACCAAATTAAAGTCAATCAAATAAGCATCTTTAATGATGGTAACCTTCCCTCTCTCTTCTTATCTCTCAAGTGTGTCAACGATTCTGTGATAACTGATTTGTGACGAGCGAGGACATCAGGAGAGGCGTATTTCTCAAATTTGCTAAGGCCTGGTAAATGTATCTGCATGCTCTTTCAGCAGATATCTAAAATGTGAGAATAGATTTAAAGATAGGTCTAAAGTGCCATATTCTTGTTTGAAGCTCGTCAAACATGAATAGAGCTGCAGTCTAACCAATTACCAAACTCAACAGTAAACCAGGTAAATTTGTAGCTTTGGTACCATGCTCCAACTCGGAGAGCACGGACGAGGAGGAGAAGAGGATGTGTAGGAAGTGTTACAAGAAGGCAAGGAAAGAGGCAAAATTGGTAGTCACGGCGGCTAAGACTGCAGCTTTTGAGCGATTGTACGAGGATCTTGGGGGCAAAGGAGGCGACAAGAAGCTTTTCAGGTTAGCCAAGATTAGGGAGAGGAAGGCTCGGGACCTGGACCAAGTACGGTGCATTAAGGACGAAGATAGTAAGGTTCTGGTGGAAGAGGCGTGTATCAGGCGTAGATGGCGGGAGTACTTCCATAGGCTCTTGAACGAGGGAGGGGACAAGAATATTGTGCTAGGTGAGTTGGAGAATTCAGGGAGTCAGAGGGATTTTGGGTTTTGTAGGCGTATTAGGAGCGTAGAGGTGGAGGGGGCGATGCGGAAGATGAGCAAGGGTAAGGCTACTGGGCCAGACGAGATCCCAGTGGAATTTTGGAAGAAAGTGGGTCAGCCAAGCTTGAAGTGACTTACTGGTTTGTTTAATGTCATTTTCAGGACGAAGAAGATGCCCGAAGATTGGCGACGGAGTTTGATGATCCCGTTGTATAAAAACAAAGGTGATATCTAGGACTGTAACAACTATAGGGGTATCAAGCTGCTGAGTCATACTATGAAAGTTTGGAGAGGGTGGTGGAGATGAGGGTGACGTAGTGTTACTATTTACGAGAACCAGTTCGGATTTATGTCGGGACAGTCTACTACATAAGTCATTCACCTTGTGACGAGATTGGTGGGGCAGTATAGGGAGAGGAAGAAAGACTTGCATTTGGTATTCATCGACCTAGAGAAGGCCTATGATAAAGTCCCGTGAGAGGTCCTATGGAAATGTATGGAGGCTAGCGGTGTCCCGGTGGCGTACATTAGGGCGATTAAGGACATGTACGAAGGAGCGAAAACTTGGGTGAGGACTGCGAGAGGAGACTCAGATCATTTCCCAGTGGAGATGGGGTTACATCAAGGATCGACTCTTAGCCCGTTTTTGTTGCCTTAGCGTTAGATGTGCTGACGCGTCACATACAAGGGGAGGTGCCATGGTGTATGTTATTTGCTGATGACATAGTCCTGATTGATGAGACGCGAAGCAGAGTTAATGCTAAGTTGGAAGTTTGGAGACAAACATTGGAGTCTAAAGGTTTCAAGTTGAGTAAGTCAAAAACTGAGTACTTGGAGTGTAAGTTTAGTGATGGGATGCATGAAGAAGAAGTGGAAGTGAGGATTGGTACTCAAGTCATCCCTAAAAGAGATAGTTTTAAGTATCTTGGGTCTCTTATTCAAGGCAACAGGGAGATTGACGAAGATGTTATTCATCGTATTGGAGCGGGGTGCATGAGATAGAGGCTCGCCTCGGGGGTTTTGTGTGATAAGAATATGCCACCTGGACTTAAGGGCAAGTTCTATAGAGTGGTGGTTAGACCCACTATATTGTATGTTGCTGAGTGCTAGCCCGTCAAGAAATCCCATGTCCAAAAGATGAAAGTAGCTGAAATGAGGATGTTGAGAAGGATGTATGAGCATACAAGGAAAGACAGGATTAGAAATGAAGTTATTAGGGATAACGTAGGAGTGGCATCTGTGGAGGACAAGTTGTGGGAATTGAGGCTGAGATGGTTCGGGCAAGTGAAGAGGAGAGACATAGATGCTCCGGTGAGAAGGTGTGAGAGGTTGTACATGGCGGGTCTGAGGAAGGGAAGGGGTAAGCCTAAGAAGTATTGTGGAGAGGTAATTAGGCAGCACATGTCATTGCTTCAACTTACCGAGGGTATGACCCACGATAGGAAGGTGTGGAGGTCGAGGATTAGGGTTGTAGGTTAACACATAGTAGTGTGTTCCTCCTAGGCCGACCAGTAGTACTAGGACTATTTTTGTAATTTCCTTTTTATGGTTCTTTATTAAGCATGCCGTGTCATTCACGCCCGTTAACATGTTACATTGTTGCTAATATTCTTTGCTACTTGGTTGCTTTATCTCCACTGTTTCTTGAGCCGAGGGTCTATCGGAAACAACCTCTCTATCTCTATGAGGTAGGGGTAAGGTCTGCGTACACTCTACCCTCCCTGACCCCATTTATGGGATCAAACTGGGTTTGTTGTTGTTGTTGGTACCATGCTCCAACTCCCACCGCCCCAGTTTTACATATTATTAGTCACGTCAATGTCCAGCATGGATTTAGCAGAGTTACATATTCACAATCAAAATCATAGATTTTCAGATGAAGGGAAAAACTGAAGTTTATTAAACAAAACCATGACAGCAAGATGATGTATGGATTGTTTTTGATTAACTGCAATAATCAGAATAATACTACACATACAAGACAGAACACCATACCTAAAATTTCTTCAATAGCACTTTTAAGAGTCAGAGAGTCAAGTTCATCTTCAGTTATAACCCTTGAACCAGCTACATCAGCCATTAGACAAGCATTGTGAAATTGATGTCCTTCAGCCACATTCGGTGAAGGTATCTGCAAAAATTTCAAGAGAAAGCTATAAAGAAGTGTTTTGCCAAGATTAATGAACTAATCTCTCAAGGAATCTGAAACACCAGAGTTTTAAAACCGTGGAGGCAATGGATTTCTTTTCATTTATAATAAGAAGAAACGAGAAGCCATACTTCAGCTATGAATTGTAAGTTAACCAAAATTTTGGACAACTGCTATGGTCCTCTACCTAATCTCTCTCGAATAGTTTCCACCTATCTAATTTTGATCATTCAGAGCGGCTGCTATTTGATGCATGTTTTTGTGTCCAATAAACATTACACACGAATAGAGTTGTCCTCACATCAAATTTCCTCCCAAAATTGGTAAAATCAAATCGTGAGCCACAAGGCCATTTGCACCATGGATCTACAAATGTCAGTCAGAATATATGATTATTACCAGAATACAAGGTTTCCCAGCAGCCAAGATCTCGGAGCAGATCATTGCTCCAGCTCTAGATACAATAAGGTCTGCAGCTGAGTATGCCAAATCCATAGAATGCAAGAACCTTCGCCAAGATAGGATAAAATCAAATTAAAACGGATAAAAGGACATCTCTTATATTAAAGAAATTTGCCTGAAATGCAAAATTTGCAATATAGTAACCCACAATTATCGAGTTTAAATCGGGAAATAAAACATCTTTAGCACTAATGACAAATAGGCATTTATGTTGAAACGAAACAACACTCACGGGGTTATGTATAATCGGGGATGGAATTTTACAAGGCTTTCCATCTCATCAAATGCTAGAACACCCGTCTGCCATATTAAAAACAAGTCTTTCCGTTCGTCTAACATTTCAGAATACAAATGCAAGATGGCAACATTAAGTGCATTGGCACCCAAAGAGCCACCAAGAATCAACACCACTTTACCATCCCCCTTCCCTACAACAGCCTTTGAAAAGAAATGACGCCTCGCCACAGCCTTGGATGCATATTGCCTCAACGACAATCTCACTGGATTTCCGCACACCACGCATTTATTCTTTTGCCAGAAACAATCAACAGTAGAATTAAATGCAGCAAACACTTTGTCAGCAAATAATGAAAGCACCCGATTTGCTACACCGGGTACTGAATTTTGTTCTTGGATTGCTAGTTTAATCCCTCTGAGTCCAGCAGCTAGGCAAATCGGAAACGAAACAAACCCACCAGTTCCAATTACTATATGGGGTTTGAACTCTTGAAGTATTAGGAAACTTTTGATTAGGGATTTAATGAGAACATAAGGGAGGACGAATAAATTGTACAGAGAGATGAAGGGCCGGCCCAATGGTGCGGCTCGAATCGGCGTAAAAGAATATCCTGCTGTTGGCACTGCAGTGCTTTCCATTCCAGTTGGGAGCCCAACAAAGAGTATCTGGGCATTTGGGTCAAGGGTTTTGAGATCATCAGCAATGGCAATAGCTGGGTATATATGGCCACCTGTGCCCCCTGCGGCCAATATGATTCGAAGAGTGTCAGTTCCACTTCCAGCAGCTGCTGTTGATGCATTGGTGGTTTGATCGTTGGGTTTGTTTAGAGAGAGACAGCTACTGATGTTGAGATTCCTGAAGTCAAAGCAAAAAATTGAAATAAATTACGCACAATAGATACAAACAAAAGCATATACGTAACAACTATATTTATGGAGAGGAGAAATAGAGCCTGCCTAGATTGAAGTTGAACGGATATTTGGGTTCGAAAGAAGCGGCGGTTCAGTGGAAGTTGCGAGTGTAAATTGATGGCAGTAAACATGATTGAGAAGGAATATGAAGAAGACAGAATCAAGATTCAGGGTATACATCTGTCTGCTCAAACATTAGATCTTTACTAGATACTGCCTTAGGCAGGTAGATAAATAGAAATTTGAACTCATGCTTTTTGTTCAATAGTAAATGTTTTCACAACTCCCAACCTCCTCCATTCTATTTAATTATTGTGCTAAAGGTCTAAGCCAAGGTTCTTTCAATTATAAATTTGAATGGATCTTTATGTTTACAACTTTTTGCAGGTTCTTGTGTTTCTTTCTATTTCCTTTAACTTCTGCATCATCTGATTTAAGACGTCTTGTCCTTTCCTGGGGGTTATTTTCCTTCCATTGCTGTTATAAAATGGTCAAACAAGGATTCTCGTCAACAACCTTCAATTTCAACAGGTGAGTTTAAATCTCAATTTTGATCTTGTTATATCGTACAGTATACCAATCCAGATCTGATTAAAGCTTCAAGTATTTGGATCGGTTGGTAATTGTACTCGACGAGAATTGCATAAGCTCATGATTGCTTCCCTTAAAGTGTCAAATTAATACCAAGTTGTCTGTCTCTTTTGCTGACTCATCTCCTTGTCAGTTAAATTTTTTTTCGTGTGTGGTTAAAAGTGATGCTGTAATTTAAGTTATTATTATATTCGTTCACTTTTATTTATCCATTATGAACTTTAAACACCCCTTAAAAAATGATAAATAAAATGCATAATTTATCATGATACTCATATTAATTGATACATATTTTTAATTAATTTGAAAAAATGATTTGAAATGAGTAATTAATACTATTGTTTGACAAAAAAGTATAAATCTTCGGTTAAACTAATTAATTTTATGTAATGAGAAATTAAGCCTAATTGATAATAATATTCCTGGATTTACAACTAGCTAACACAAATAACGCAGGGTAGTGTTGGTGGGGGATTAGATGCAGTGTGTATTTAATATTACAAGAGGAGCAATGATGGAAGAATATCAAGCAATAAATAACAATAAATGACATCAACGTAAATAAGGAGAATGATTCACCCAATAATGAATGAGGTGGATGATTCTTCTTTCTGACAGTGATGAGGGATAGACAAATCCTAGAATATTGAAACTATTCTCGTATCTGATGGAAAAGTCTAGAATAATGGATGATAAAATCTTTATTACAAAGGTAATGTTTGTATCTGTTCTAGAGGGAGTCTTCTTCTCAAAAAGTGTTCTTATTCAAAAATATTACATGCCCTTTCCCCTTATCTCTTTTTCTATTTATATGGAACATATCCCCAGTCAACCTTAAAAGTACAATTACATAGAATATTCAGTGGAATATTTCCTTAAATATCCTATTACAAAAATTAGCCGTTAGTACCGTCCTTGATACTTGACCTTGACCGTTATTGACCGCCCCGCTACGAGCCCCGCTGTCCACTAGTCGACCTCGATCACATCACTTTCCATAATATCACTCCATACTAAATCTCATTGAGGCAGATTTTGACCTATACAGTTAGTCCCTCCGCCTATTCATGTCGCTTATTGTTTTCTACCATGGGCGACCTCGATGAGCGAACTCTGTTAGTTATGGTTAAGAAGTTCAGGTCGAGTAGTAGCGTTGCAGACGGGTTGGAAACGTGGCCTTTCGTGAGCCGCTACCCAGGGTCACGTCATTTCATAGTGACGTCATGTCATCATACGTCATTATTACGTGTTTTCTCGATACCTTGCATCGTTTCCCGTGCCTCTGCCGCTTCGATTCCTGAGCTGGATAACGATAGTTTGCTTTCTCGATATTGATGCCTGAACTCTTATAAATAGGGATACAAGATCCTTTGCCTTACTCTTGGCAATATAAATATTGGACATTCATACTTTCTTCTTCCTTCCTTATTCAGAATCCTTGCTCTTTTGATCTTACTTCCATATTCTTGCTTTCAGTGATTCTGATGGCTCCTGCTACTCTTGACTCTTCTGTGTTTACACCTCCTTTATTCATAAACAAAGATGGTTAAAGTGTCTCCTAGTTCTTGGGGGGAGGGGAGGGGTACCTGATCCTATTCCCTTGGCAGTGCACATGCCTTCCCATGACGATAGGGTTGCCATTGTTGTTGAGGATGAAAGCTTTCCTATGGTGGAGAAAATAATTCTCTGTAACGAGAAGGTTAGATCTGACTTTTCAAAACAGCCCGAGGACGACATTGAGGCCACGAAATCGGTGATGGATGTTGTTGCCCTTGCTAATTTCACGGCGAAGTTCAAAATTTTAGCCCACGTCCATCTGGTCCCGGCTGGTCGTGACGTGGTGCAGATTCATCGCCCCGGATACTGCGCATTCTACACGTATCTGTTCTATGTGAGCTACTCATTTTCCTTTCTCCCATTGGCGGAGGAATTTTGCCGCTACTACGGCGTCTAACCGGCCCAACTTTCACCTTACATCTACAAACTCATCCGCATGTTGACAAAGTACGCGAAATTAGACGGCCGCAGGATCTCTCTTCACCACCTGATGCACCTCTTCGCGCCCAGTTTCTATAGGGGGCGATGTTGCATCTTGGTCACCGAGGAAGTAAGAGTTTGGTAGTGAAGATGGACGATAAGGCAAATCATCGGTTCTGGCTTAGCTACTTCTACGTTAAGACCGAGGACGTGGTGACAAATGCGAATGAATTTCCTAAGGCATGGAATTATGCCCGTAAGTATTTTTTACTAAGCGCTTATTTTGCTCATTTTGATTGTAGCCTAACACTCTACCTTTTCCTCGTTCAGCTGATACTTCGCCCCCTCCTTTGGTTGCGAATATTCATGACTGGGTTAGCCAGGTCTTGCCTCACACAGTGAGGATTCGCGAATGGTCGACCTTTATCAAGAAGTTCGGACCTAAGCTTTCAGCGACCGGTGAGTTTACCCGTTTTAAATCTTTATTGTCGTAGCCTTCTGGTCGCTTGCTTCTTATTATTTTGTGGGGATCGACCTCTTAATCTTCTTTTTCTTCTCTTTTGTTTTTAGCCCGAGGATCTTCGAGGAGGTCGAAGGCCCCTACTCATGCGTTTCGCCAGATGAACACCACAACGGGGTCCACCCCTGTTGTGACTGTGGCCGAGCTTGCCCGCCATTCACTTCTATTCGGCCTCCGGTTTCGGCTAGATTGGCTCGATCATCTACGGCTTTAATACCAGAGGCTCCGACCTCTCCCTTGCTTTATTTAATAGATGAAGAGTCTTCACCAAACGAGGAGGATTTGGTCCCTCGTAAAAGGAGGTCGGTGGACGTCGGCGATGGGACAATCTGAGCCATAGATTCTACAAGGAACGAACGCGAACCGGCCTCTGTTGTGCCTGAAGACGGTGTAAATTTTTCGTCTGAGGTCCTGCCATCAGCGGAAGCTGCAGAGAGCGTGTCTCTTCCTGATGCCAACGTCGAAACCGGTGGAGTGTCCGTGGAGGTTCTGGGTACTGTGCGGCGACATGTGCCATCGTCCTCGCAGCCTGTTAATATTCCCACCTCGTTTACCAATGAGAGAGGTAAAGGGGTTGCTGAGGATGGTTACGAGACGGGCTCCGATATGGACCCTGAAGAGGTTAGGATAAAGGGAGAAGGACTCACCCGGCTCGAGGTGAGATTGGAGGGAACCACGCGGAACATTGTGATCCCTCTGGATTGGGATCTTCTAGTTGATGTGGAGGACGTGGTCCCTTCTCTTGGTCCCCTCTGTTCCGACGTGGAGGGTAAGACCCTCGAGAAACTGAAGGACTCCACATTGCCGAGGAGCATAGTCGGCCTTGCTCTTAGGGTAAGTTGGGTATTTTATTGTATGTTCATGTCGAATCCGATTTTATTCTTACTCGCTTCTGATTTTCTTTTCAGACCATGATCTTGACCGAAAGCTCCCGCCGAGAGGAGAGGCGGAAGGCCATTTTCCAAAAGATGGAGTGGAAATATCGCGAGTATCGTGATAATCACCGTGAGCTTTGCAGGCGGCTTGGTGGGAGTAGCAACTTTCGGGCTCTCCGATACGAGCTAAAGGAGAAGGATGACGAATTGGTGAAGGTCATCGAAAAATGTAGTGAGTTCGAGGGGGCATTGAAGGACAAAGAAGAGGAGCTCAAGGTGAGTAGGGGAGTCGAGGCCCAATGCGCCGACCTTCAAGATCAAGTGATCTCGTTGCGGCCTAAGCTCGAAGAAATTCTAATCAGGGCGGATGCTCTGGGTGGTGAGCTCGCCGAGAGGATAACGGACTTAGAGAAGTCAGAATCGGATCGGTTGGCGTCTCTGAGGCCAGTAGAGGCATCGGAGGTTATAATCCGCGTTCTTCGTTCAGAGCGGGCGAGTGATTTAGAGACGGTGAGGCTCAGAGAGGAGCGACTCGACGAGCGTATAGGGGAGTTGGAGAAAGAAGCTTCGGGCCTTAATGAACAAGTTGTCTCCCTTGAAGCCGAGAAGTCCCAGTTATTGGCTCAACCGTCCTCTTCTCGCTCTTCTGCTTTTCCTGACATTCTGTGGGATCTGTATGAGATCTAGATCCACGTCGAGGCCCAAAGGGATATATTTAGGGACTTGATGGCGGTAGGAAAGGTTTCTGAGGCCGACTTCGAGGATGCTCGTACTAAGGCACGCTTAGCTCGGACTGCTTTTGGCTATGATCCCGCTACGCCGGAGGCTGGTGATGGCGAGGAGGACATAGGCGAGGACAGGATCGAACAAGATGCTTGATATGAGGATGAGTATTCTGAAGGCGGTGGCGACGGTACTCGCGGAGAGGCGAGTGGAGATGACCTAGGCAGTAAGATAGATGATGTTGTTGGGTTAGGTGGCGAGTAGTTGTTTTTCTTTCTTTTTGCTTGTAAGTTTTGTACATATTTTTGTGGGCATATGTTCTAGCCTTTGTAAAGAATATATTTTATGAAATGTCATTTTCGCTGCTCGTACCTGACTATTTTCCTCTTGTTCGGGATTGTATGCCTCTTTCTTTTGTTTTTCTGTTTGGTCGCTTTAGTCGTAAAAACTTAGTTTATGTGTGTTGAACGAGGTCGAAACAGAACTAAGTTTCGATCGCGGTCGGGGGCCAGTAGGTGTTAATTCGAACAAGGTCGAGTGTGAGTTAATTCGAGTGAGATCGAATGTAACTTTTATTTAATTATGGCCGTGGGCCGAGCGGGTGTTGATTCGAACGAGGTCAAATGTAGCACGTACTTAGTTACTTCGAGCAAGGTCGAATATGAGTTAATTCAAGCGAGGCCGAATATAACTTACTTAATTGTGGCCGGGGGCCGAGCGGGTGTTGATTCGAATGAGGTCGAATGTAAC
Organism: Nicotiana tabacum; assembly: GCF_000715075.1. Taxonomy (NCBI): domain Eukaryota; kingdom Viridiplantae; phylum Streptophyta; class Magnoliopsida; order Solanales; family Solanaceae; genus Nicotiana; species Nicotiana tabacum. The sequence continues at coordinate 15,205,712 of NC_134083.1, read as the reverse complement.
CCGTACTTAGTTAATTCGAGCAAGGTCGAATGTGAGTTAATTCGAGCGAGGTCGAATATAACTTACTTAATTGTGGTCGGGGGCCGAGCGGGTGTTGATTCGAATGAGGTCGAATGTAACCCGTACTTAGTTAATTCGAGCAAGGTCGAATGTGAGTTAATTCGAGCGAGGTCGAATATAACTTACTTAATTGTGGCCGGGGGCCGAGCGGGTGTTGATTCGAACGAGGTCGAATGTAACCCGTACTTAATTGTGGCCAGGGGCCGAGTAGATATTGAGGCAATGTTTCTCTGGCGAAAGTATGGGCGAACTCCATACATTTGTGTTTTGCTCATATACTTGGAGAAATTTACATGCTTTTCGGGCTGGTATTCTAGTCCCAGTCTATCTAGTCCCTTCATTGGGCGACCTGGAAGCGTGTTGAGAGGTTGGGCAATGAACTAACCGTCCGGTGCCTTCTTCCATTTGTATTTCAACTTGAAGTGTCCCCCTTGTCGCCTCGTTAAAAACCTCCTTGAGAAACCCGACTGGGATAAAACTCAAGTGAGGAAAAAAAGAGTACGACTTGGAGAACGTTTTTTCTTAAAAGTTGAAGTACTTGTGGTGTGTGATGTTCCAGTTATTTGGTAGTAGTTTTCCTTCCATTGTTTCTAGTTGGAAAGACCTTTTGTTTGTTGTTGCCGTGATTTTGTATAGACCGTCCTAATTTGTTCCCAGTTTGCTTTCCCTCGAGTCTTTGTTTGCTTGTGTTTTGGCTTTGAGCACATAGTCCCCGACTTTGAGTGGTATGATCTTGGCCTTTTTGTTATAATAGCGTTCTGCCTGTTGTTTTTGGGTGATCATCCTTATGTAGGCCATATCTCTCTGTTCTTCGGCTTCGTCGAGCTCTTGCCTTCTGCTTTCATCGTTCCTAGGCCCGCTCTCATGGGAATATCTCAAACTGGGCTCTCCGACTGGTATTACCGCATCAGTCCCATAGACTAATGAGTATGGCGTCTCTCCCGTGCTCGTCTTCGGCGTTGTACGGTAGGCCCAAAGCACTTCTGGTAATAACTCCGGCCATAGTCCCTTGGCTTCCTTAAGCTTTTTCTTCATGATGTTCAGTATTAATTTATTGGAGGATTCTGCTTGCCCGTTGCCCGCTGGGTGGTACGGTATTGAGAGTTTTCTTTTGATATGCCACTTCTAAAACAATTCGGCACCTTTTTTCCAGTAAATTGGGGTCTGTTGTCGCAATTGATCTCGTTGGGGAGGCCGAAGCGGCACACAATGTTTTTCCATATGAAGGCGATCACTTCTTGTTCGCGTATCTGGGCGAATGCTCCTGCTTCTACCCATTTAGAAAAATAGTCAGTTAAAACCAAAAGAAATCGTATGTTACCTCGCCCCGCAGGGAGGGGGCCGACGATGTCCATTCCCCACTTGATGAATGGCCAAGGGGAAGTGACCGAGTGGAGGTTCTCGCCCGCTTGATGGATCATTGGGGCGTATTTTTGGCATTGCTCGCATTTTTTCACGAAGTTCGCGACCTCTTTTTTCATAGTGTGCCAGTAGTAACCTGCCCGTATGAGACATCTAACCAGAGCTCGACTGCCGGGACAGTGGCCTTCGTGGACTTCTTCTAGGACGCACCGCGTTTGATTCGGGCCTAAGCATTTCGCTAGGGGGGAGCCATACGTCCTATTGTATAGGTCGTAATGAATGATGATGTACCTGGCTGCTTGCATCCGAAGCTTCTTGGCTTCTTTTTTATCATCTGGGAGTACGCCATCCTGCAAGTATGTAACAATACGATTGCGCCAGTCCCAAATTAGATTTATGGTCCTTATCTCGAATTGATCTATTGATGAGTGGAAGAGGGTTACCACGTTTCTTTCTCGGTTATGCTTTTAGTGGCTGCTGCTAATTTGGCAAGGCCGTCTGCTTCGATGTTTTGTGCTCAAGAAATCTGGTCGAGCTGGCATTCATCGAACTCGGGCAGTAGTTTACAGATCTCGGCCTGGTATTTCTGTAACCTTTGCTCTTTGATCTGGAAAGTTCTTGCGACTTGGTTGACAATGATTTGAGAGTCGCAGCATGGTATGACCCGTCTCTCCCCGTACTTGAGTTCTAGCCTTAATCCTGCAATCACGGCCTCATACTCGGCCTCGTTATTAGTTATGCCCGGGCACCTTATGGACTGGCGAATCACTTCTCCTATTGGGACTTCGAGTATAGGGTCCTAATCCGGACCCTGACGCATTAGAAACGTCGTTGGTGTACAAAATCCATAGATTTTGTATTTGTGGAGAAGCGTAAGCCGCTTCTTTTTCGACTTCGGGTATTATTTTTATGCTGAAGTCAGCGACAGAGACTTGTGATTTTATCGCCGTTCGCGGTTGATATGTGATATCATGCTCGCTTAATTCTATGGCCCATTTGGCTAACCTTCCCGATAGCTCGGGCTTATGCAAAATACTTCTCAAGGGGAAAGTTGTGACTACTGAGATGGGGTGGCACTGGAAGTAGGGTCTAAGCTTTCGTGAAGCTACAACCAAGGCAAGGACCAATTTTTTGAGGTGGGGGTCTTTGTCTCAGCGTCGACTAAGGTTTTGCTAATGTAATAGACGGGAGATTGCGTACCTTTATCTTCTCGGACCAGGACCACACTCATCGCCAGAACCAAAAGTGATAGTGAGCCCGCCGCAATTGGCACCGTTGATTGTGAAAGATGCGAGTTCTAGTTTGAACTTGACATGTTCTGAAAAAACGATTCTCTATGTTCCTGGAAGCACAAAAAAGGTTGAGGTTCAATTGGGTGGGCCAAAACTTTACATCCCCAGGGGTATTCAAAAGATCATTCCGAATAATGGTTTGAGGAATATAACAGAGCCAGTCGTGATCCGACCTGTTGCCCAACTCCTAGTGACAAACACAAAAGCTATTCCCAGGAATTATAACAAGACTATCATGACATACAAAGGAAAAGAGATAGTTGAAGAACCAGGTGAAATGGGGGGCTTGACCCGCTCTGGAAGGTGTTATTCACCAGAGGAATAGAGAAAAGCTAAGCAAGCCTGGGAAAGTCACTTGCCAGTGAAAGAACCCGTAGCAGAAAAAGAAGCGGAGGAATTCCTTAAGAAGATGAAAATGCAAGACTACTCAATCATTGACCAACTAAGGAAAACTCCTGCTCAGATATCTTTGTTATCTCTGCTTTTGCATTCAGAAGAGCATCATCGTGTGTTGATCAAAACTCTGAACGAGGCATATGTCTCAGAAAAGACAACGGTGAATCAGCTAGAAAAAATGGCTGAAAGATTCTTTGAAGTAAATAGAATTACTTTCAGCAATTATGATTTGCCTTAGGAAGGGGCTAGCCACAATAGAGCTTTGCATCTTATAGTCAAATGTGAAGGGCACTACGTAAAAGGAGTCATGATTGACGGAGGCTCAGGTGTAGATGTGTGTCCTCTTTCTACTCTACAACAGCTGAACATTGACACTAACAGAATTCGAACTAGTAATGTCAGCATCAGAGCTTTTGATGGTTCAAAAAGAGACACTATTGGGGAAATCGAACTCACCATGACAATCGGCCCGGTTGATTTTAACATTGTCTTTCAAGTGTTAGATATGGAAACTTCCTATAATTTTCTTTTGGGAAGGCCGTGGATCCATATGGCCAGAGCTGTACCATCCACCCTACATCAAATGGTCAAATTCGAGTGTGACGGGCAAGAAATTATTGTTCATGGGGAGGACGACTCATCCGTCTATAAAGACCCGTCCATTCCATATATCGAGGCCAAGGAAGGATGTGAATCTATCATATATCAAGCATTTGAGGTGATTGAGTTGGACCAAGTGGAAGAAGGAAAACCAATTCTGTATCCCCGTCTTTCAGCCACATCTATGATGGTAGCTTCGCTGATGTTGAGGAACGGCTATGAACCAAGAAAAGGATTGGGATCCTCTCTGCAAGGAATTGTGAACCCCATTGCTCTATTTTCGAAGAAAAATACCTTTGGCTTGGGCTTTAAACCAACATCAGCTGATATAGACAGAGCCAAGGCCCGCAAAAAGAATGGTTGGAATCTATCCAAACCAATCCCTCACATTGCCTACTCTTTTGTCAAGCCACAATTTGAAGAAGTCCAAAATCCTTCTACTCAAGATGACATTGACGGAGTTTACCAGGGTCTCAGGGAGATGTTCTATGAGATCAATATGGTTCAAGTTGGGGAGGGCCCTAGCCGTGCAAGTGTTCAACTGATTGGTCCAGATACCTCGCTCAGCAACTGGGAAGCGACTCCTCTTCCCATCAGGAAGGAGTCTTGGTAGCCTGTTTTGTTATTTTTTCTGTATTTGGATTATTTTAAGGGTTGTAATCCAGATATTTTAGTTTAATTGCTTTGCTGTGATGTTAACCCTTCTATCCTTTCAAATTCAATGAAATGAAGTTCCATTTTCGTAGTAAAATTCTATCTTTTTATTTCCCTAATTTTTGTTAATTTCTTATCATTTTCAGTTTCGATAATGCTGGCTTTAAAAATATGACATGCATGTGGAATTCATGCCCAAATCTTAAAAAGCTGTCTAATCTCGAAATAATGAATCAAGAAGTTGAGTATGACGAAGATGAGGCTTTTAGAGAAATAAAAAGGGAATTGGATCAATTTGAGAATAAGCCTAAGCCTAACTTAAATGAAACTGAGGCAATTAACCTGGGAAGTCCTGAAGAAACCAGAGAAACAAAAATAAGCATTCATACTGAACAAAAGACTAGAGATGCCATAATTCAAGTTTTGTTCGAGTACAGAGATGTATTTGCTTGGTCGTATGATGACATGCCGGGTTTGAGTGCCGATTTAGTGGTCCATAAGCTTTCCACACATCCTAATTTTCCACCAATCCAGCAAAAACAAAGGAAGTTTAAGACAGACATGAGTGATAAGATTAAAGAAGAAATCACGAAGCAACTAAGTGCAAATGTGATCAGGGTCGTCCGATACACTACTCGGTTAGCAAATGTTGTGTCAGTGCCAAAGAAGGATGGGAAAATCAGAGTTTGTGTTGACTATAGGGATTTAAACAAAGCAATTCCAAAGGACAACTTTCCCTTACCCAACATTCATATCCTTGTTGATAATTGTGCTAAACATGAAATCCAATCTTTTGTGGATTGTTATGCCGGATATCACCAAATTCTGATGGATAAAGAAGATGCAGAAAAGACCGCCTTCACAACTCCATGGGGAACTTATTGTTATAGGGTCATGCCATTCGGTTTGAAGAATGCAGGGGCAACTTACATGAGAGCCATGACTACCATATTCCATGACATGATGCATAAAGAGATTGAAGTGTACGTTGATGATGTGATCATTAAGTCGAGAACACAAGCTTACCATGTGCAAGACTTGAAAAAGTTCTTTGAAAGGCTACGAAGGTACAATCTCAAACTCAATCCAGCCAAATGTGCATTTGGAGTTCCTTCTGGGAAGCTTTTGGATTTTATAGTTAGTCGAAGAGGCATTGAGTTGGATCCCTCCAAGATAAAGACCATTCGAGAGCTGCCTCCCCCGAAGAACAAAACAGAAGTCATGAGTTTACTCGAGAGGTTGAATTACATTAGCAGGTTCATCTCGCAGCTTACAACCACATGTGAGCCTATTTTTAAGTTATTGAAAAAGAACGCCGCTATCAAGTGGACAGATGAGTGCCAAGAAGCTTTTGATAAGATCAAGGAATATTTGTCAAATCCCCCTGTTATGGTCCCTCCGGAACCTGATAGGCCTCTATTTTTATATCTGTCAGTAATGGGTAGTTCCTTTGGTTGTGTTCTGGGTCAACATGATGCCACAGGCAAAAAGGAACAAGCAATATATTATTTGAGCAAAAAGTTCACCACTTATGAGGCCAAATACACTCTTTTGGAAAGGACAGGTTGCGCCTTAACCTGGGTCGCCCAAAAGCTTAGGCATTATCTTTTGGCCTATACAACTTACCTCATATCCCGAATGGATCCCCTGAAGTACATCTTTCAGAAGCCGATGCCAATAGGCAAATTGGCAAAGTGGCAAATCTTGCTCACAGAGTTTGATATTGTTTATGTCACTCGCACTGCCATGAAGGCACAAGCTTTGGCTGATTATCTGGCAGAAAACCCAGTTGATGATGAGTATGAATCTTTGAACACATATTTCCCAGATGAAGAGGTTAATTTAGTTGAATAAGTAGTCCAAGATGACAGTCAAATTTGGAAACTATACTTTGATAGGGCTGCCAACATCAAAGGCATAGGGATTGGGACAATTCTGGTATCACCCACTGGGCAACATTACCCTGCTACGGCGCGACTTCATTTTTTCTGTACAAACAATACAGCAGAATATGAAGCTTGCATCATGGGTCTGAACATGGCAATAAATCTAAATGTGCATGAATTGTTGGTGATGGGAGATTCAGATTTGCTTATTCGGCATGCTCAAGGTGATTGAGAGACTCGAGACATCAAGCTCATTCCATATAGACAATGTGTGGAGGATCTTAGCAAAAGGTTCAAGTCCATCGAATTCAGGTACATTCCCAGGTTTCACAATGAATTAGCTGATGCCTTGGCCACCCTAGCCTCAATGCTTCCATATCCGGGTAATACTCACATTGACCCATTAGAAATTCAAATTCGGTATCAATATGGTTATTGCAATACAATTGAAGCAGAACCATATGGTGAACCATGGTATCGTGATATTAAACAGTTTCTGAAAACAAGAGAATATCCGGAACATGCTAACATGGATCAAAAGAGAACTATTAGGCGACTCTCTAATGGTTTCTTTTTGAGTGGGGAAATCCTAGACAAAAGAACTCTGGATTTGAATTTGTTGAGATGTGTGGATGCCAAAGAAGCTGAAATAATTATGAATGAGGTGCATTCGGGAGTTTGTGGTCCGCACATGAATGGATATGTTCTAGCAAAGAAAATCCTTCGGGCAGGATATTATTGGCTTACTATGGAACGAGATTGCTTTCGTTTTGTTCGCAAGTGCCACCAGTGTCAGATTCACAGTGATTTGATTCACTCGCCTCCTTCAGAGTTGTATCCTATGTCGGCTCCTTGGCCTTTTGTTGCTTGGGGAATGGACGTCATTGGCCCAATCGAGCCAAAAGCTTCAAATGGGCACAAATTCATCTTGGTTGCAATTGATTACTTCACCAAATAGGTGGAAGCTATTACATTGAAAGCAGTTACCAAGAAAGCAGTAGTAGACTTTGTTCACTCCAACATCATCTGTCGTTTCGGTATTCCAAAAACCATTATTATAGATAATGCTGCTAATTTGAATAGTCATCTGATGAAGGAGGTATGTGAACAATTTAAAATTGAGCATCACAATTCTACTCCTTACCGTCCCAAAGCTAATGGAGTTGTTGAAGCTGCGAATAAAAACATCAAGAAGATTTTTAGGAAGATTCTCCAAGGGTCTAGACGATGGCACGAGAAACTGCCTTTTGCTCTTTTGGGATACCGGACAACTGTCCGTACATCAGTTGGCGCAGCGCCTTACTTATTGGTTTATAGAACTGAAGCTGTCATACCTGCTGAAATTGAGATTTCCTCTCTCCGAATCATTGTTGAAGCCGGGATTTAGGACATTGAATGGGTGAAGTCCCGATTGGAACAGTTGAATTTGATTCATGAAAAGCGTTTGGCGGCAGTTTGTTTTGGTCAGTTATACCAACAAAGAATGGCACGCGCTTACAATAGAAAAGTGCGCCCAAGACAATTCGAGGTAGGACAACTTGTTTTTGAAATGTATCTTTCCGCACCAGGAAGAAGCAAAAGGAAAGTTCCCCCCAAATTGGCAAGGTCCTTACCTCGTCAAGAAAGTATTGTCAAAATGAGCTCTACACTTGGCAGATATAGAAGGAAAGGTGACTGATATATCCGTCAACGCAGATGCGGTCAAGAGATACTATGTATGACATGGCTATGTTGGGGCATTCTTATATTTAGCATTTTCAGGTTAGGATAACGAAAGGCTATCATTCTTGCTACCCAAACACTGGTCAACCCTAGTTATCCCTTTGAAGCCTTGTTTATATTTCTTTGTTTTCCCCTCTTTTGGAACCAATGTACATAAAAAAAAAAAGGAAAGAAAACTCAAAAAAAAAAAATCATCAAAACAAGTTCATGTTAATTGAACTACGTTCGACCTGATTCTGAAAGGATACGTAGGCAGCCTCACTCTGGGGTTCGGTCACACCAATATAAAAATCCACATTTTTCCAGTATTCAAAAAAACTGGGGCATGATTTTATTTTATTTTCAATGGTTGTTCCATCAAAATGGTTCCAAAAGTTGTAATTTAGTTGAATAGTTCTTTTTACCTTTCCCTGCTAAGACCTTCTGATCAACTTTTGAGAATGCTAAGTCAGTATACTACGGGTAATGCTTCAGCCATTGAAGAGAGAAAAAATTAAATGAGAGAGTCTTATTAGTGAAAAACCTTCACGGGCACTATACGGCAATAGTGAGTTGAGAGAAAGGCAAATGAGAGAGGTCAATTGGTGAAAACCCACAAAGGGTATCATTGATCGATTTAAGGCTTCGTACATCCCGACACAAGCATGGTCAAGAAAAAGAACTCAGTTTCAAAGTTAAGTTTACGATAGATTTCGAGAATTAGACAGTTCAAACGGATCGGGCATCCAGTCTAAAGTGCATGTCATGTTCATTGAAGTCAGCATATCTCCTTCAGATAAGTCCTTTCTTATTTTTTTTCTTCTGAAAGGGACACTTCTTGATTAAGTTGTAATACTTATTAGTTCACCTTCTTGTTTTCTTTCGCATTACTTTTTTGAGTCCCTTTCAGTATAATCTTGTCAAAGCAAAGCAAAGAAAAGGCCGCAAAATTGGTTACAGTTTCCCCGTTATATAAAGCAAAGATTGCTGGGCATAAACCGCATAGGCAAAGGCATAAAGCCATCTGTGATTTTCCTTGACGAGCAAAAGGTTGGAAGGACTGAACAATGCTTCAAGGTTCAACAAAAGTTACTCAGTTAAAAGTTGTTTTGGGAGCAAGGTTGTTTGCATCATAAACACAAGTGGTGATAGGCACAAAATAGTCTGGTTTTGATGTTGAGAAAGAAGATCTCCAGAAAGTAAAGACAGAATCTCCCGGCGATTTGTACGACCATCGACAGAGTCAACTTTTCTAACAAGTGTAATGGACTCGAGGTCAAGTCACCCAAGAAATCAAGGCCACAAACTGACCACCATTTTAAAACTAACGAATCTTTCTTTGTTCAGAACAGGAACATAACAATTTTAGGAAACAGTTCGTGAAAAGACAAACACCACCAAGTGAAGTTCTCAAATACTTGATTTCCTTCCAATATACATGTAATCATGTTATTTTCAGTTTTATTATAGGGAATCAATACCCTATCTTCACCTCAGGGTACTACATCCCCTGGTTGCATTTCTTATTGCTAACATAGGGTACGACATTCCCTAGTAGCATCTCAGAGAGCCACATGCCTCATCTTTTTGCCAACATAGGGTACGACATTCCCTAGTAGCATCCTAGAGTGCCACGAGCCTCATTTTTATTGCCAACATAGGGTACGACATTCCCTAGTAGCATCTCAAAATGCCATGAGCCTCATCTTATCACCAACACAGGGTGCTACATTCCCTGGCTGCATTACTTTCTGCCAACATAGGGTAAAATATTCCCTAGTAGCATCCCAGAGTGCCGCGAGCCTCATTTTTACTGCCAACATAGGGTACGACATTCCCTAGTAGCATCTCAGAACGCCATGAGCCTCATCTTATTTTCAACACATGGTACTACATCCCCTGTCTGCATTACTTTCTGCCAACATAGGGTACGACATTCCCTAGTAGCATCCCAGAGTGCCAAGAGCCTCACCTTATTGCCAATACAGGGTACTACATCCCCTGGCTGCCTTACTTTTTGCCAACATAGGGTACGATATTCCCTAGTAGCATCTCAAAGTGCCATGGGCCTCATCTTATTGTCAACATAGGGTACTACATCCCATAGTTGCCTTCCTTCTTATTAACATAGGGTACCACATCCCCTATTATTCGAAAAAAAAAAGAAAAAAAACGTGTCTTTTTTCAATTCTTTATTCTGCAATAGCAAATATAGTTTAATGAATTTTCAATAACTCACAAAAATTTTCTAGAGCAAACTGGGGCAGAAAATTTTTGTTCGTTTTATTTGTTTCTGATGGTTTGCAGGTTGTTTTTGCAAAGTACGGATTGGATGTGCAAAAATAAGATTTCATCTCTCGTCAGAGAAAGTGGAACGTTTGATCTCAATACCAGCCGAACCAGCTTTGACGTAATGCATGCTGAGACATAGGATTTCAACATCCATCTTTTTATCACCTGATCAATAAGCAGGCCTGTGAGAATATTTCATAGTCTTTTACATTGAGAGCATCAAGTTTCAGTCTAAAGTCAATGGGGGAAGCAGGTCAAGAATCAAGACAAGATTCCAGATGGCATTTAGATAGAAATTTTGTAACTCCTAAATTTCAAGAGTATGTAATTTTCTTTTCATTTGATGTAATAGCTAGGAACCGCGGATCGGAACCTCGACGGAACTTCGCTCGACTCTCCATCTAAGCATAATCTATCAGTCATTTTTTACTTGAACTACACGTGACCTGATTCCCTTATAACCCGGGATATGTAGGCTGCCTACAACCAAGGCTCGGTCGTACTTTTTTTCTTTCATCTTCTTTTCCTTTTTAAATAATAGTGAGGTCAAAAATCAGTCGCCTTGTTCATTTTCTTTGCTTGAAAACTCTTCATATTTTCAAGCAAAGAGGGGCATGCTGTGAACACCTAATTTTTGACCGCACCCAAATTCGATACTATTTTAGTACAAATATTTTTTTTAGGTCTAATGTTAATATTTTAAACTTTTATTTTACTCTTAATAGGTTTTATTTGAAAACAAATTAAAAAATAAAAACTACAAAAATATTCACATACTTATAGTACAAATATCATTTTTATTTATAAAGAGAAAAAGAAATTTTACAAAAAAAATATTTGCTTTCTTTTAATTAGTATTTTAATAAACAAGCTATAGAAGTTTTCTTAGTATTATTTAAAGTACATGTAAATATTTAATTTTCCTATATTGTAAGAAATGTTGGTTATTCTTCTTATCTTCCTAATTTAATTAGCTTTTAAAATAAAAGACAAAAAAAATCAAAATGAAGTAAAATCACGTTGAATTTACTTTTAAAACAAAACATCACAATCCCCATTTTCTCCATATCCCTCACGTATCCCCCACATATCCACCCATCACTTCCCACTTCTCTCACTCACTCTTCTCGCCACTTTCTCACATCAGTTATACAACATACACATCTATATAACACACTTGACAAGAAAAAAGAAGGGGAGGAAATTGACAGGAAAGAAGGAAAATAACGTTGAAAAAGAGGAAAGAAAAGACTTTTCAAAAGAAAGAGAAAAGATTGTTTTAAAAAGAAAAATTCTGATGAGATTAAGAAAATGAGTTCTCCTTTCGTGGCTTTTGGTTCGAGGTTGCGGTTACTTTGTACGGTCATATTTAGCGATATTGGATTTGAGCTGTAGGGGATTTACTTTCTTGTATTACTGGAGCTCTTTTACTAAGGTCCCAATTCTATCCTCCTTCATTGTTATTTTTTATATTTCTTCCATAAATTCAAAGCATGATGATTGGTTCCCTTTATTAGTTTTTTTTTCTTTCGCCTTAATCTACTGTTTTTCTTTTTGAGCATGTGTCTTTGAGTTATTGTTACTATCTTTGAGTTTGTTCAGTGAAAGATTTCTAAGAAAAAGAAAACTCATATGGCATTAAGGTTAAAAATGGTGATGAAGATATATATGAAAGTTTTGGGCCTGGTTTCCTAGGCCAGTTAAGTTTGGACAAAATTATGCTATATTATTCCTAAGTCATAAATGGGTTAACTTTTTCTAATCATTCTTGTGAATAGGCCATGAAATATAATAATTTTTTTTCTTTATAAGATTGTACTAAGTTGTTTTTATATAAAGAAATTTTATTTTTCTTACTTGAGTATACGTTTCAGTTGTTAACTACTTAGCCATGAAAACTGAAAACTTTCAAGTGTTAATTTAGTAGAAATATTTTTTTTTTAAAAAAAAAAGAGGAAAGAAAGATTATGTGCCGAGGAAAGATTATGTGCTTAAGATATATAGTCCGTAAGTTGTGTCCATTTTTCATGTTATGTAACTTGCTTGGAGTTTTTTTTTTATTGAAAGATTTTAAAGTTTCATTCTTTTTTACTGTTTTGCTCGGTTTTCAGTGTTAGAAATTTTTGTTGCTTTGTATGGTGAAATATTTTCGTTTTCTGTTAACTTTGTTCTTAAGAATGTAAGTACTTAATTCTGATTTTGAATCCTAAAATGGAAGAATGAAGAATGCTCACTGTTTTGCCGTGGAAATCCTTTATGGTTGGTTTATGTCGTGTTCGTCAAAATCGTTGCAAGAAAAAAAAAATAGTGGTAAAAAAAATTGTGAGGGAGCGAGATGAGTTAGGAACTAATTCAAGACTCTTGGTAATAAGTAAAATATTAGTATAAATAAATATTTTGGATCTAAAATAAATAAATAAATAGAATACTTCTAAATACACTAGAAAAAGTTTAGACGCACTTTAAATATTAGCCTATGTGTTCATACTCGAACCTTGGATTGATATGTTTAAATAATAAAAGGATCATGTGCGCATTCCGCGCCTTGATGCCTTTAAATTTAAAATAATTATGTTATAACTATGTGTACATTCCGTACCTTGGTTTAACATTTAATTTTAAAGAAGTACCTTGTGTGCGTACCGCATCTTGGTGAACACAATTAATAAAATATAATTATTAATTAAGCGGTAATAAATAAGCCATAATCAATAAAATACAAGAATAGCTAAAAATTGATTTAAGCCTTACATTAGTCAATAAAGCGACCGTGCTAGAACCACGGGACTCGAGGGGTGCCTTACACCTTCGCCTCAGTCAACAGAATTCCTTACTCAGTCTTCTATTTTCGTCGACCATAAATTAGGAGTCAAATCTTCCTTTTGATAAGGGATTCAATAAAAGGTGACTTGGAATACCAAAACTCAATTCCAAGTGGCGACTCTGAATAATAAATAATCCCTTTTCAAAACGTCACTTTAATTGGAAAAACTCTTCTAACTCAGCCTCGTAATAAAGGTTGCGAAAAAAAAGGTGTGACAGTAGCGGTAAGTGGAGTCCTAATTCGAGAAGAACGAGGTATGCAATTTCCTATTTATTATGTCAGTCAAACTCTAGGCGAGGCCGGAACTAGATACCCACACTTAGAAAAATTAGCGCTTGCTTTAATAAGTGCCTCTAGGAAATTAAAATCATATTTCTAGTGCCATCTGATACATGTTGTAACAACTTATCCTCTACGAAATATTTTACACAAACCTGAGCTTTCAGGTCGATTGGCCAAATAGGTCATAGAGATCGGCGGGTACGACATCGAGTATCGACCTCGAACCGCTACCAAATCTCAAATCTTAGCGGATTTCGTGGCTAACTTTACGCCGGCCTTCGTACCCGAGATCGAAAAGGAATTATTGATAAAATCGGGTACCTCTTTGGGAATCTGGACTCTCTTTATGGACGGTGCCTCGAACGCAAAAAGGTCTGGACTAGGTATCGTACTAAAATCGCCCACAGGTAATATAGTTAGACAGTCTATTAAAACTATAAAATTGACTAACAATGAGGCCGAGTATGAGGCCGTGATTGCAGGTCTCGAACTAGCTAGACGTTTGGAAGCCGAGGTCGTGGAGGCTAAATGTGATTCCCTCCTCGTGATAAATCAAGTCAACGGGACTTTTGAAGTCCGGGAAGATCGAATGCAGATGTACTTGGATAAATTGCAAGTGACTCTACATCGATTTAAGGAATGGACTTTGCAACATGTACTTCGAGAGCAGAACAGTGAGGTCGACGCTCTTGCAAACTTAAGGTCGTCGGTCGAGGATGACGAACTCAACTCGGGGATTGTCGTGCAACTCATGAAATCGGTAATCGAGGAAGGTCATGCCGAGATAACCTCTACAAGTCTAACCTGGGATTGGATAAACAAATATATAGAGTACTTCAAGAATAGGAAACTTCCATCGGATCCAAAGGAATCGAGAACTCTACTCACAAAAGGTGCATGGTTCACCATATCCAATGATGGAACGTTGTTTAGAAGGACGTTCAATGGTCCACTGGCAATATGTTTGGGACCAAGAGATACCGACTACATCCTGTATGAGATTCACGAGGGCACTTGTGGGAATCATTCCGGTGCCGATTCATTAGTCCACAAAATAATCAGAGCAGGATATTATTGGATCAGTATGGATAAAGATTCAAGGGAGTTCGTTCGAAAATGCGATAAATGTCAAAGACATGCGCCCATGATTCATCAACCCGAGGAGATTCTCCACTCGGTCCTAGCTCCTTGGCCTTTCATCAAATGGGGAATGGACATCGTCGGCCCCCTCCCATCGGCCCCAGGTAAGGCTTAGTTTATTTTGTTTATGACTGATTATTTATCTAAATGGGTTGAAGCATAGACTTTCGAGAAAGTCAGAGAAAAGGAGGTGATAGACTTCATTTGGGACCACATCATATGTCGATTCGGGATGCCATCCGAGATTGTATGTGACAATGAAAAGCAATTCATCGGAAGCAAAGTAACCAAATTTCTCGAAGACTATAAAATCAAAAGGATCCTATCAACACCTTATCATCCCAGCGGAAACGGACATGCCGAATCGACCAACAAAACTATCATCCAAAATCTTAAGAAAATATTAACTGACGCTAAAGAAAAATGGAGAGAAATACTACCCGAAGTCCTATAGGCTTACCGCACAACATCGAAATCGAGTACCGGGGCGATACCATTCTCGTTGGTTTATGGCACCGAAGCTCTTATCCCGGTTGAGGTAGGGGAACCTAGCATCAAGTTTCGATATGCAACAAATGAGTCAAATAAAAAGATGATGAACACGAGCCTAGAATTATTGGACGAAAAATGAGAAGCAACTCTCGTCCGATTAGTCGCCCAAAAACAACGGATCAAAAGGTATTATAATCGAAGAACCAATCTTTGATATTTTAAAATCGGGGATTTAGTGCTAAGGAAAGTTACCCTCAACACTCGAAATTCAAATGAAGGAAAACTTGTTCCGAACTGGGAAGGACCGTATTAGGTTCTCGAAATCGTCGAAAAAGGATCCTACAAGCTCGGTGTGACAAATGGCAAACAACTACCAAGCAATTGGAACGTATCGCACCTAAAACGATACTACTGTTAAGGTACGACCCTCCTATGTTTATTTATACTTCGAAAGTAACCCTTATATGTGTTCGATCAGAAACAAGGATGGATTATTCAACTCGAAGCCTTAGGCCTGAAAGCACGTATTGCACTCTTTTTCCCTTAGACCGGTATTGTCCCAAATGGGTTTTTTCAGCAAGGTTTTTAATGAGGCAACTATTGATCGTGCTAACTCAGAATAATTCAACAGTATCCGAGGCCTCTTTACAATCAACCTCGAATACTGGGGGGCATCACCCTCGAATATATCAAGTTCAATGCAAGAAAGTTACTTCATGACAACATGGTTTTGATAGGAAAATTTATAAGAGCCAAATGGTCAAAACGAACCATGCTCATGTAGTTTGCTCGATCCCTGATACAGAACATAAACACATGTATAATGACATAAAGAGAATTTTCTTCTTTACCGATATCTTATATCTCAGAATCCATCCTCTATTTCGCGATCTATTATCCATAAACCGGGGACTACCAAGTGCCAACCGAAAAATCGACGAGATCAAACCCCACATAAGCCTAAAGGCTATATTACTTCGAGTTCGAGCAATCACTCACTCGTTTATTTAGCCTACGAGCTACATTACTTCGAGTTCGAGCAATCACTCACTCGACTACTAAGCCTACGGGCTACATCACTTCGAGTTTGAGCAAACACTCACTCGACTATTAAGCCTATGGGTTACATCACTTCGAGTTCGAGCAAACACTCACTTGACTATTAAGACTACGGGCTACATTACTTCGAGTTCGAGCAAGCACTCACTCAACTATTAAGCCTACGTGATATATTACTTCGAGTTCGAGCAATCACTCACTCGACTACTAAGCCTACAGGCTACATCACTTCGAGTTCGAGCAAACACTCACTCGACTATTAAGCCTAAAGGCTACTTTTACTTCGAGTTTGAGAAACCAAATACACTCGACTATTAAGCCTAAGGGTTATTTTTATTTCAAGTTCGAACAAACGCTCGCTCAGTTATAAAGGCTACAAGGTCCAACTTCGATCAAATTGCCTAAGGCATCGAACTTATGAAAACTTTCATAAGGCATGAATGAAACAAAATCTTCACAAGGCAGAGAATAAAACAGAGACAAGTCGGGAAAGGAAAAGATCTTTATATATATATAAGAGTATTTACAACGTCCGATCAGGACCCTACACAAAAAAATCAATATGGAAAAAACCTAAGTTTCTTGGTTATCTCCGAGGGCAGTCTCTTCTTTATCGGGCTTCTCCCCGCTCTCAGACTCACTCCCGTTCCCATCATCATCATTAGAAGCCAAGGCTCCGGCATCGGCTTCAAGCTCTTTAGCCTTTTTTATCTCTTCGGTAAGATCAAAACCTCGAGCATGGATCTCCTCGAGGATTTCCCTCCGAGATTGCCATTTGGCGAGTTCAGCAACCTAATATGCTCGAGTTTGAGCGGTCTCGGCTGCCTTTTTCGCTTGTATTTGAACGGCTTCAGCATCAACCCGATAAGCAGCCACGATTGCATCCGCCTCGGCTTTGCTTTTTCGGTTTCAGATTTGGCCTTGGCAAGTTCGGAAGCCAATCGAGCCTCGAGCTCCTCTATTTTTCTTGCTTGAACCGAGCTCTTCTCCTTCATGCCTTGAAGTTGACTTTCGGCCGATGATAATTAGGCTCGAGCAGTCTCTTTTTCTGCAGCGAGGCGGTCCATGCCTTCTTTCCACCCCAAGGTCTCCGCCCTTATCGTATCAACCTCCTCACGAAGCAGCCCGATCACCTCAAGCTTCTGCTGCAGCTGTGAGATCGAAATATTATCCACTGTTCCCGAATCGAGCCCATGATTTTTTAAGATTATCATTACCTGCTCGGTGAGGTCGGTCTGATCTTGGTATGCCTTGGCTAACTCGGCTCGGAGATCTTTGATCTCTTCCTCTTTCTGCCCATTAAGAAGTTTGAGGGCATTTCTCTCTCCCGAAAGCCCTCGGAAGTCACCTTACGTCGTCTCAGTTCTGTTCGAGACTTAGAAAACTCCTCTTGATGAAGAGCTAAAGCCTATACTAAAAGAGAAAAAGTTAGACAGAAAATAGAAAAATATGACATCAACGAAGGGAATCGAGACTTACCCGATTCAGGGTTCATTAAACCTCGAAGAAAAGACCCGATGCTTCACTCGGGCTGGTAACATCTTCAATTCCGGTAAACAAATCACGAAAGGGGTCCTCTCCCTCATGGGCCCTGTCTACCTCGAGGGTCCCCAAAGCTCGGGCTTTCCGAATCGCCCCTTCGGAAAAAGCGGGGAGAGTAGGCGATTCTCCGATTACTATTGCCCCAAGCGAGTCGCTTGGGGTGTTCTCCTCAGTTCGAAGAGCTTTAGGGTCGGCCCCTTCAGA
The DNA here is from genome assembly GCF_000715075.1 of Nicotiana tabacum. Classification (NCBI taxonomy): domain Eukaryota; kingdom Viridiplantae; phylum Streptophyta; class Magnoliopsida; order Solanales; family Solanaceae; genus Nicotiana; species Nicotiana tabacum. Next base: position 15,187,926 of record NC_134083.1, on the reverse strand, counting down.
TATACCCATCGTTTGTTGACTTCGGTGGGAGGCATCCTCGATCTCCAACGACTCTGGGACTTTGCCCGAGTCCTTTACCGACATCCCCTCAGTCCGAGATGGAGCCTCATCAAACGCCATAGATCCCGCTGCCTTTAGGGCATCGATAGTTTTCTTTACTCGGGCCAGCAGTATGGTCCCGTCATTTTCTTTATCCTCTTCATCTTCATCCCTTAGACGCCGAACTGATTCTTCAGTCAAAAGGATGGTGTTCTTCCTCGGCTTACGAGCGTCTTTGTCTTAAATGTTAGATTCTCGGAGGTAGAGGCCCTTTTTCTTTTGTTATCCTTCACCGGTTTTGGAACCGGGGCCAAAGTCTCTTCCTCGCCAGACGAGGGCCTCAGGACTGCATCTTTGCCCAGGCCTACACACAAGAGAATTAGTTAAGTATAAGAAAGTCATTTCGTTCGAATCTTCGAAGGCATGGGGAAGAGGCTTACCATGATTTTTAGCCTCCCATCGGCCCTTTGATAAGTCGCGCCACGAACGCTCGGCATATGTGGAGGTAGAAACCAGGTCCCGTACCCAGCTCTTCAGGTTAGGAATAGCACCGAACATCCAAGCAACCGCTACATCATGGGAAAGGATATCGATAAGAAACAAAAGAGAAAAACAATAGGAGCTAACAGTAGAATTATACTTACGCTTCATGCTCCATTCCTCGGGAAATGACATCTTCTCGATCGGGATTTGGTCCGAAGTCTTCACTCGAACGAACCTGCCCATCCATCCCCGGTTCTTGTCCTCATCTATGCTCGAGAACATCACTTTGGTATCCCGGCGCTGGAGTTTTATTAACCCACCTCGATAGAGGCGGGGGCTGTACAATCTAATGAGGTGGTCGAGGGTGAAAGGCATCCCCTCGACTTTGTTCACGAATAAGCGGATCAGAATAGCGATCTGCCAAAAAGAAGGGTGGATTTGGCCTAGAGTTACTTGGTATTGGCGGCAAAAATCGATGATAACAAGGTCGAGGGGGCCCAACGTGAAAGGGTAAGTGTACACACTTAGAAACCCTTTCACATGAGTAGTAATATCTTCTTCGGGAGCCGGGATTATCACTTCTATTTTCTCCCAGTTGCAATCTTTCCTTAACTGTTTAAGATGGACCTCGGTTATCGAGCACATATATCTCGATACTGGCTCGCATCGACCAGGGACCGACGAGGATTTGTTGATCTTAAAATCGGAGGTAAGAACATACCCCCCGGGAACACACTCCTCAGGTCGTGGCTCCACCGGTGTTTTGTCGCCGGCGGGCCGCGAAGAAGAAGTTTTTTCTTTCTGAGGAACGATTTTTGATGTTTTCGCCATTAGGATCTGAAGATTGAAGATATAGGAAGATGACAAGATTTGGTGTTCTAAAAGATGGATTTTGTAGTAAAAACCACAAATTTACAGATGAAGAACTCAGAAGATGCGAAAGGGAACTTAGAAGATTTGGAGATGTAAAAGTAAAAAATAGTAAAAACAGGGGCTATTTATAGGGTTGGCAATGACAGTTCAGTATCGACAATGGCCGATCATCGTCTGACACGTATTTAATGCCTTGGTAAACTAAACCGACGGGACATCTATCACGTACGTCATGGTCGGCTCGATGCAAACGTCAGTATTTATCTAGTTATACCGTTGGAAAATTATGTTGTTTCTCGCCACATTCTTCCCGAGAAACGAGGGGACTATCTGTATACGGTCAAAATCGATTTCGACCTTCGTATGATTAGTCAAGATTGGAACATAATGGACCGAAGGTCATCTTCATAATATCGAGATGAGATCTGAATCCAGGTTACCAAGTTTAAATTTCTGGGACCGATCAAATATCGAGCTCAAAGTCATTACCGAGCTCGAGTCCAAATCGAACTATGAAGTAAAGACCGACCAATATCAAGTCCAATTCGATACCGAGCCTCGAGTTAATATCGAGCTCTAAATCTGGAAATCAACCAATACCAAATCCGACCGAGATCGAGCCAAGAGACAAGAGCCGTTACAGCCGCACTAAGGAGAGAGAATCTCAACGGAAATTAGGGAAAAACTATTCTATCATGGTTTTCCCACTATGTATTTTTAAATATATCCAAAGTAGGATCCCTCCACTATAAGAGGGATGTCTGTTATTTCTGTAAGGCATCCAACATTAAGGCATTGATACATTCACACATTATTGATATTCATAGAGAAAAACATACTGATATTTATATTGAGATTATCCTCTTGTTAGCTATATACATTGATTCATCTTGCTTGTTCATAAAATAACTTTCTATTTCAATTTGGTTGGTATTTCATTCTTCATACAGTCAATACCCAATATATTTCTACTTACTTTCCGATTTGTGCCAAGTTGTATCACGTATACTTAGAACTACGTATAAATTCAACTCTATCTGTTTTTCGGGTAAACACATGTATTGACTGATAAAAAAATTTCCTCACCATCCGTTTATGACGCTAATTACACTGATTTGTTCGAAACCATATTCTGTCTATTTTCTAGCAAATGAATTTGCACATGCTCTTCGTGGAGTGGCGGATCTAGAGCATAATATATGTGTTTTTGGGAACCAGTAACTTTTGCCTAGACTCTCTCTATTAAGAAATTCCATAAATATATATAAATATTTGATGACATGAATCGAGTTATTATTGTATACTAGGACGTAGCATGTAGGAACTTAGAATCCTAAATCGATACCATTGACATACATGTCACTGTGTCAGCATTTTCAACATTTGATGTGTCAGTCAACTCGTCCTTCGTTTTGACCGTATGTGGATTTCAAGTAGAAAACTACGTGCTACGAAAGCAGTATGCAGCATGAAAACAATGAGCAATTATAAGAACTCTAATTCCTATATTCATGTGAGTTCCATTTCTGACAATTTTTCAGAGGGTTTTCCCTTTTTTAAGGAAGGAGTCAGACAGGTCATGTTACAAACGAATAGAAACTATAGTATGAGATAATTAAGCCAGCTGCATTTTCTCAGACACGACTATTTTTTACAAGCTAATCCCTTCTCCCTCCTATATTTCAATTTCAATATCTAGCAGGCATCAGTAAGCAACCCACATATTATACAATTCTCAACTTGATTGTCCAATTATAACTCAAAATCCTCTTACTAATTGAGCATTCACAGAACATGTGCTGTTGACTTACCTGATAGTGTTGGTGCGGCAGTAATGTTAGATTTGGCACATTTGATGCATGAAGTCAGAAATTAATCATGAAAGAATGATTAGTGTTTTGTAAAAGGCAATAGGAAATTCAGCTTGTTTTAGGCTTTACTGCTTTTTTAATCTTTGCCATGTTAAGGATTTATTATTTCGTGCTGCAACCTATTGAGATCAGCATATTCCTTTTTTCTTATGTCTTGTTAATTGCACTGCACATTATTTTTGAATCAAAGTGCCTAGAGCAATTCTTGTTTGTCTTGTATTATATATCCAGAAGAGTTGAACTTTAACTTGATTGAACTAGAGTTCATTGTGCCCTCCCTACTGGACTACAGCGCGCTTCTTGATTTTCGTAGCCAACAAATCCACAATGCTGAATAACAAGGCACTATCAGACCACGGGAGTAGGCGTCAAATTATTGAGCTTAACAACATGACAAATATCAAGCATGAGTAATCTGAGGAAACCAGTTCTTCTCTTTTTTGACATAGGCTAAGGCCAGAGAAGCATAAATGGAAGGAACATTGTTGACAAAAGAATAAGTCTAATAGGTTGTTTATTATTCAGTACCAGTTATTAAGACAATATATGAGCAAAAAGGGAGCAATAAATACATAGGAAGCAATTACAACACTGTTCTTAGTTCCACCTTAGGACACCACAAGTAAGTATTTATCTTGTTTACCCCATCAAAACAGCAGCATGCTGTAGGATGAAGAATAACACGATACCAGACTTATTCTCTGCCATAATATACTCCTTACTTTAAAAGAAAAATACAGATGAAATCAATTCCTTGAACGGATGTTCTATTTATAGAGGCTATGAAGTTCTGTTCTGAGCTGTGGTATTCTCTGCAGCTATCTGTGCTGAAGCATGTGATAGTAAAACTGCAGTAGTAGGAGTCATAGTTTGGTACTGAGAAGGATGTGATGGAGCTGTGTTTTGAGTGTAGTACACCTGTTCATGCACAGGATGAGAATACTCATAGCCGAAATTAGCAGCGCCATTAGAAACAGCAGTCATTTGCTGTGATGGAGGAGGAACTTGGGAAAGACCATAATACTGTTGATGATATTGACTTTGAGGAATTTGAACTACTGTTTGAGTCGCTGGGGTAGGTGTTCTATATACATTCGCAGCCATTTCAGGGTTAGAGGACTGGACAGTCCTTGACGGATAAATAGGCGGGAGAGCTTCTTTAAAGGCTGCTGAGGATGAAACCATTGTTTGATTTGGTGGTGTTAGCTGCTGGCTTGAAGCTACAGCAGTAGCATCAGCTATATTAGATTGCACTGCCATGTTATACGGCTGAGTCTGAGGTACTGGCATGTAATACATGGGATATTGCTGATCCATTTGTTGATGAATTGGTTGCTGGGTTGGGGGTGCATACATTTGATAGTAAGATGGGATTGCCACTGGACCGGTTGCAGTATGTTGGATGTAATGTGTGCTGGTAGGAATGAACTGCTGCTGCTGCTGACTTTGCTGTGGAACTTGTATAACCATAGAATCCTGAACTTGCTGCACCTGAATTTGAGAGTTCTGGTCCACAATATTATTTTTGTGGTCAGTTGCTGCATAAGGCACTCTGGTTTCACGACTCGCTGCTGGAGGTGCATCTTGGTAAATCGTGTGTTTTGAGAAGGATGTTGCTGATGCAATGCTGCTATCACTGAAAAAGATCCAAAACTGTCTTATTATTTGACGAAAGTAAAAGCTTTTCATGTTTTTTAATCCCAATTACACTAAAACATGCCAAAAGTAAAGAGCAACAAAAATATTTCAAGTCTTGTTGTCACAAAATTTATTACTAGTTCTTTTTGTTGTTTAGATCTAACTTTCTAAGTGACTTGGTGGACGAACTTCAAACTTATGTGCTATATCTAAAGCTAGCTATTCATTTACCTGCCAAGATTCTAAATAAGAACATATGTCCTACAATAAAATTTTGAGTTTGAACGATTGACGAGTTGTATGATGCATTAAGGAATTACTGATGTTTCACTTTCGAAACGACAAAAAAGGTTATTGTAGTGATTTTTACTTAGATAGCCTGCTATTGCTAGTTGATCTTGAACATAGTGATATGACATTAGTTATCAACCAAATGAACAGAAGTAAAAATAATAGTACCTTGCTACAGAATCAGGTGATTGCAAGTTGTAACCCCCAGCAGCATGTTTTGAATCAGGTGATGGCAAGCTATAGCCATCTCCAACTTTTCTCTGAATTGGCTGTAACGGCAATGGGGGTTTTCGGCGCCCAGTAGGCGCACCATGATCTGATCTTTCATCATCAGAGATAACCCGACCCTGATGTTCCCCTGTAGCCGGTGCAGTGTTCACCAATGTAGCCGATGACATAACGGCTGCGCCACCGATTACAGTAGGAAGAGGTGGTGTTGCCGCTGTTGCAGCCAAATGAAGATAACCATCCTCCACCTTTTGTGCATTTGAAGCTACATTCATCTGTGAGAACTGTTCATCTATCCCAAGCATCTGATCCTGGAATCTTGCATTTGCGTAACCTGTATCTTCAGCTCTAACTCTAATTGGAGGCAAATTTGGCATAGATGGGGATGAAACAGTGGACTCAAATGATGAGGTTGTTTCAACCATTGGTGAATCAGACATAGTGGATTGCACTTCTTGGATTGCATTCTTTGCCATTTGCCTATTATTAGCAGCCAATGACTCATTCTGAGCCTCTAGGTTTATACCAGAATCACTTTTGGGAATGGTTTCAAGTTCCAGAAAATTATCCCCCGCAGCTGAATCAGAAAGCCCTCTAGAAAGCAAGCTAGCATTATTAAGAGCATCAACAAACCACGTTTCGGATTTAGAATCAGCAAGGAGGCAACCCATAGAGGCTGCTGTCTCAGGTTTTGCAAGAAAAAGGAACAAGCGAAGACGAGAAGGTTTCAAAGGCGAAGCAGACATTGCACGATCGTACTCTTCAATCATGTTATCTAAGTCCTCATTAGTTGTGACAGATACAAGGGAATCAAGTTCTTCATTCGGGAGCTGATACTTCAGGGAAAATCCACGGCCATTGAGGAGCGTGTGGGAAAGGCGAATATGAAGATCGGAGAGGGAGGATTGACGGTCCACTACAACAATGCGGGTGTCACCACCAACATAGCACAGGGACTTATCGTGGGGACGGGGAATAATATGACCCCCGTAGCTGCATATGAGGCGGAGTTTGGCACCAGGGACTTGTGCCAGAGACTCCTGATCCCACGTATCATTTTGGCGTGAGCGCGGGGAGGAGCTGGTGGAATCTGGATAGTTTTGTTGGGCAATGGCAATTTGAGTGATGGCATTAGTTGTAGGAATGACATTGATTTGGGATGGAAGAGGTGGAGGATCCATTGATTTCAGATGAAAATGGCCTAATGAGAGCTCAACTGCTGAAGTCTTATTTTGGGAGAATAATGTACAACACTAGTAGTTTTTAAAATATTTGTAGGCCAGTAGTAGTATTATATTTCATCAAAGGTTACAGCTAGCATATGATCAGAATGGGGGAACAGAGTTCAAAAACATACTGGCAACAGCTAACTGATCAAGAAGTGAATGGAGGGGATCCATTTATCTATTGAGCTTTATTTGGTTGTGCATGGTAAGTAGCAGGTGCGGAGCTACAAGTCCGGATGCGGGTTTGATCTAACTCAATAGCTTTTGCTTAAACTATGTGTTTATGCTAAAAATTTTCTCAAAAATATACAAATATCACGTTAAAACCCCAGTTATTAGTAATTAAAGTTATAGTTCTAAATTCATAACTCAAAGTTGAAAACCTGGATAAGTAGAAAAGTAATAGTATATAATATTTGACACTCTTGTTCTAAGCAATCGAACACTTTTTTTTTCCCAACAATCTTTCCAACTACTTTTTACTATAACAAGTAATTTATAATATTACATCTAAGGTAGTTCGTTAAATAGGTAATTTCCGTTCAAAGATTCAAAAAATTCAATATTTGAATCCACTAAAAGTTAAAGTGTGATCTTTGTACTTAAAAACTCATTATTCTTATTTAGGACGAAAAACTTATATTTAAAATTCTTTCTTTTTTGCCAGCAATGATTTCTATTTTTTTCTCCTTTTTTTTTTTTTTTTTTTTTTTGATTCGAGTTTGAGAATGGGAGGATCACATGGGGAGTTTTATCGAAGAGACAAAAGGGGAGCTGAGACTTGGGGGAATCCACGTGTGGTAGGACAAGATTCAGGCTATTTGGCACATGACATGTTATTTTGGATTTTTTTCTTTTCTTTTCTTTTCTTTTCTGGTTCTCAGAATGAATACATGAGAAGTAGTGAGGGTAGTGGCGGATAGTAAAAGCAATCCAATTTTCAATGACAAGTTTAGCTTTGTGCTTCCTTAAGATTTGCGAAATTTGTACTGTCCGCGTGGAAACCAACGGAGTCTATTCATTCTGTATTGGCATTGGCATGGAGATCCAAATGACACCATTAATAAGTTTTAAGAAAAAGAAAAAGATGATTTTAGTGGCAATTTGTCTCGACCAGTGTGGAGCCAAAAATTTTATTATGCGATATCAAAATATAAAAGAACAAATATACAAAGAAAATAAATGAAATCAACATATAATGTATATACGTACAAAATAAAATATTGATCAAGCTAAACAATATAATTTTTCAACAAACGAGTGTCAATTAACATCCCTTAGCATAAGGTGGCTCCGCCACTAATCTCAGCGACTAAATCATCGTGGTTTCTTAGAGGCAAAATCATGATTGTCTCTTTAGAATGATTTTTGAAAACAAATTCATGGTCGAAACCTAGATATATGTGAGAAAAATAAGTACATATAAAAATATGTCCCAATTTATGTGTCATAATTTGAATTGCGAGAGTCAGACATTTTAGTTTTGATCGTAAATCGGAAATATAATCTTTAAGTTTTTAAAAATAAAATTTACATATTTGAAAATTACGTAAAACTACCATAAGTCACAATGATAAATAATTAAAAATATTTAAAGGAAATCGCACTAAAAGAAAAACTCTTTTAACTCTTGAAATATGAACACCACAATTAAATTGAAATGGAGAGAGTAAATTTTAAAACTCATTTTCTCAACTTAGAACCCATAGTATTTATATTAATCCACCACTAGATTTGAAAACGCAATACAAAAATGATGAAAGAGTAATATTCGCATAGGCCGGAGTGGAGAGTGATCAATGGCTGATCCACCCTTCTACGTGAGGGTGGCATGACACCCGCTAGGTTGACAATTTTTTTATATACATATGCTAAATTTTCTTAAACAAAGTTAAATAGTTAATCTTGCCACCCACGATCTCAAACTAGACAAATGTGTGGTTGTAAGGGCATTTTGCAAGGTTTGATTGTGTGTAGGGCTCATGTTCCAAGGTAAATACTTACTCGTACCGGGTATTTACATCAATCCAATAAATATACGATACATGTATTTAAATATATAGTATTAACTAAACTATAATTAATTAATATATATTCTCACACTAATTTATTACTTAACCATGGTAAAAAAAGGGCAGGCGGGTGCACAAAGCATCCTTCGTTGACGCATGGTCCGGGAAGGACCACACTCAAGGGGTGATGTAAATATTGTAAATTAGTACAATTTGGTGCGAACACTCGGTATGGGTAAATAAAAGTATTGCTCTTAATCTCTTATTTTAAAACTGAAAAACTTGGGTCTTGATGAGAATTTTGGATTGAGATCAAATCCATTTTTTATAATTTCTTTTGTTTACCATATCATAATTTGTGTTTTTCTATGGTTGTTTTAAGTTTAAATCTTTTTATTTTAAATTGTAATGAAAATTTCATATGCATTGTACAAAAAAACCATAAAATTTTTGGTTTTGAGTTTTGGAAAATTATAAATTATCGAATTTTACAATTACCTATGGGTTGTTGTTTAACTATTGAAGATGTTTTTTCTATTTTTCTTATTCTGAATTGATGTATTTCTCTTATCCAAGATGTTATTTTACTTGTGCAAAGTTTTCTTTAATAGAGAGGGTGTGATTCTCTAAATAAAAAATATTACTATTAATTTTACATGTGAAAATTTATTTTTAATTTATAAGAAAGAATATAATTCCACTAGTGAAATTATTATTTTTACTTGTATTGTTAATACTATAGATGTGATATATTGTTCAATATGTTGATTCTATTTGTTTCTTGATATATAAAAGATGTAATTTTCATATTTATAAATAAAAAATCTATTAAGTTGACCTGAATAAACTTGAAAGGGATCGAATCGAACTGAATATATATTTCTAACAAACATTATAATCAATACAATAAAGTAAATATGACATCCATCACCTCAAGTCGTGGATCCGCCTCCGGTGACGTTGATAACAACAATTCAAACTTGATACCTTGTTATTCTCTATGCATGAATCTTCCCTAATAACTAACTCGTAGTGTTCACTACCCTCTATATGAAGCTATATCCCATTTGATACCGGATACTTAATGAGTACTTAAAGATTTAACTTAAATGTTACACACCCAAATAGGAAAAAAAAAATATTTTTACGTATAGAACTTAAGTGAAAGAGTCTTACAGTTAATGGCAAATTCATGCATCGACAACTTGTCAAGCGTTACACTACCTAATTAAAGCAACTATGTCCCCAAGTTCATGCATAATAATCAACAATAATGGATAACAAAAATAAAACTTATTGTGTCACATAAAGCAATAGTACTTAGTTTCAGACAAATAATTAGGCCATACAAAAATCAACTACACAAATCTCCTTCCTTTTTTTTTTTATTTTTATTTTAAATTTCTTTCTGTTTTGCAGAAGACATATTTCAAGATAGTAGCTCTCAAGAGGCTTCTGATTTATTTCAACAAAAGGGAGGAAAACCAAGGTAAGAAGTAATTTTTGTGGATTAAGATTCAACAAAAGAACTCTCAATCTTTTAGTAGTAATTGTTACAGATATCCATATGAATTAAACAATTTGGACATTGACTAAAGTATAAGCAAGGTGCAAATCCCTGCTACGAAAAGAAACTCTACTTTTATCTATATAGCAGAAGTATTATGGCCCATATTCCAACAAATAGCTTCCACTTCTAATTATATATTCTAGCTACATATCTCCAAGTTGAAGCTACACTTTAGGCCTAAGTTGCTCGGACTCGGGCCGGGTGTCTGATACGGGTGCGGATTCAGAGGTGGGATCCTTCATGATCTAAATTTTAAGATTTGGGGGTATGAATCCAGGTACGAATATGAGTGCGGAGATTCGGCTAAACATAATTCAAATATTTAAAAATAAAGTTATAAAGATATATCTAAATTATGAGACATTATATGAAAACTTAAAAGGTATTCTAAGAAGAAATGAATATTAATCAAGAGGAGAATCCAAGAAGGAAATAAAAGGAAAAAGACTGACATAAAAATTTCTATATACAAGGTATTAAGTTTTCTTCAATTTTACCCTAACTTTTATTTGGATTTCAAAAATCATTGTATCTATCCTGAATTTCTCAGTTGATTTTGGTCAAAGTACCCAAAGTCGGCTGACCAGATCTGGTAAGGATCTCACGCCCATATGCACACCCACGTCGTATCGATATGGATACGGCACTGAAAGTGAAGAGTCCGAATAACTTAGCTTTAGACAATGGCTAAGAATGTCTTTTACAATTTTGTTTTTGGTCACCCTTTCTTCTTTAAATTTTCTTGACCTCTACTCAAGCAATAGCTTGTATATTGTGGAAAACCTCTTACAATCTTGTACCGATATATACTCTTCTGCACGTTTAGTGTTATTTGACTTACTGCAATTTTTTTTTTAATCACATAGGAGATCGAAGAAAGGGAAGGAGAAAAGGACTGACAAAAATCAAAGCTCAACCTATTGTAGAAAACTCTCACTATATATACCCAAATTATTTCAAGGTTAATAATCCACATTCTTAGTCCCAGTTAATACATAATTTTGATTTTGGTCGTTGTTATATTTGGCTAAGAAAATTTAACCAATAATTAATTCAAATGTGTTGATAAAATTGATTAATTCTGTCCCTTTTGTTTGGTTTGTGTGTGTTTTGGTGGTAGTATCCCTTGTGTTATGGATAGAGTGAGGATCAATTTAAATATTAGTATGTTTTTATCTCAGTATTGTCTAGTATGTCACTTCGAATGAAAGAACTAGAACATATATTTGTTCACTATTAAGTATAAATACACAGGTCTTTCATAAATTGTGCAGCACATGATTAGCAAATTTTAACATAATAATTTTATATCAAATGTTCAAATTAGCATGAATTTTGAAGCTCCTATCATCAAATATACCCTTTGAAAAAATTTGAAAAGGATTGAAATGACTGAGAAACACTTAGGTAAAGAGATTATTGTAATTCACTAGTTTAAATTGTACACGTAGCTCTTAAAAAGAGCAACACTCAAAATTGACCAAGGAAATAGCATCAATAAAAATAGGGAGTATGATTAAACTTTTTTGTATCCAATTTTTTTTTTTTTTAAGATAAAGAGTAGATAAGACAAGTAATGAAGAAAATTGGTTGGGTACGGGTACAAAAGCAGAGTGCAATAATAAGTGGGCGTTTGGACATAAGAATTGTAAAAATCCGGAAAAAATTAAAAAAAAATTTTCAAGTGAAAATGATATTTGAAAACTAGAGTTGTGTTTTGACATGAATATAATTTTGGATTGTTTTTGAAATTTTGTGAGTGATCTGAGTTAAAATTTTGAAAAATAACTTTTTGGAATTTTTCAAATTTTCGAAAAATTCTAAAATTCATTTTCAAGTGAAAATTTGAAAATTTATGGCCAAACACTGATTTCAGAAAAAAGTAAAATTTTTCTTTATGTCCAAACTAAAAAGCATCATCCCATTGATTAAGAAAACACCAAACATTATTGCATAACTAAGATGCAATTAATCCCACAGATAATCAATCCCGTAATATAAATCAGTCAACCAAAAGGTTTTAATGATCAATGAGATGCTAAAGAAAACAATAATCCCAAGTCAAGAAAACAACCAAAACCTGTAATCTAATACCGGCCACTAGTTCCAAACAAAAACAAAAACAAAATACCAATCCAATAGTTCCTACAAACCAAGTAATACAAAACAACATAATCTCCAACATCCAGCAAATGAAAAATGCAATTTCCACTTCAGAAAACAGAATTGTCACTGCAAAACAGCCCTTCTGAAAGTTGTCAATGACTGCATCGGATCATGCCAAATCGTCAGGAAAGTTTGCTATTCCAGGAAACGGGACACTTGGTTTCACCTGCATATGTTGGTTTAAGGTTAAATCAACAAGAGATTAGTCTGTTTGGTAGCACGGAAAATTATTTTGTCCGCAATCTTATCTTTTAGCTACCGTGTTGGCAAAATGGATTAAGAAAAAATAGTTATTCATCTGTATAAAATATTTAAAAATAGGTTGGATAATAAACTTTTTAAAAGTGGGTCAAATATGAATAGGATCCATATTATCCATTTAAAAAATGGATAATCAATAAGTTTAACACATTCGCAAAGATTCAAATTGGGAGTTCCTCAAGTTTAGGAAACTAGTAATTCTCCAAAAAGTGATCATATTCAAGAGGCCATGGATAATATGGATTATTTGTCGGTTAATCATTTTCTATCTGTATTAAATATGGGGCGAGTCAGATGTTTTATCTATTTTTTAATATTATCCATTTTAACCCACCGATGTCTGATCCGACCCGGCCGTTTGCCACCCCTGTTACCTACTGTCAATATATGTTGAATATTACATACGTATAGTTGATAGACATCCTACTTTAATACAAGTATTATTGATTATTTCTGCAGCTCGAACCGTAACTTATAGATCATACGGAAATAACTTTACCATGGCTCAAATGCATATTTCGAATATAAATCAATAGTAGCTTTGTGACAATAAGCAAAGTTAGATAGAAAGCACTAACCTGATCATCAGAGTAAACTGGACCAAACTCAGTGCCTTGTTCATTAGGTAAGTTGGATGTAGGAGGTCCAAGATTCTGGAACAGATAATCCACATCATTGAAATCGAAATACTGATCACAGTTTTGTCCCTCATTTGAATCAGTTCCTTCAGAATCACTCACATTTGATGGGACCACAAAATTGCTGGACTCAGTCATGTTGGGCTGACCATATTGTTGCTGGAAATTAGGATTTGCTGCTGCTGCAAAGCCCAGCCCATTCATTGTCACATTTCCACTCATATCTGAAATCATTGGGCCACTTGAGTATCCCAAATGGGCCGCATTGACATTCATGTTGTAGCCATTTTGAGCATTATGATCCGGCCCATTATTAATCGTAAACCCAGGCATGTAATTAGTGCCCCCAATTATTGGGCCTTGTCCTTGGCCCATCATTCCAACAAAAGGTCCATGTTGTTGTTGTTGTTGCACAAAACCACCAGCATTATTTTGGGTAAAATTTGGGTTATTAAATGGGCTGCCAATGCTAAGGTATTGGGGTTCAACATAAGGAAGTTGTGGGCGATAGACCTGTTCCTGTTGAGTTGAACTCTCTCCTCTAGCAATAATGTTACTGCTATTCAACTGATACTCAGGAGGACTTCTTTGGTTAATTTCTTGGTCAAGTTGCTGCTGTTGCAGATTTGTGACAATATTTGTTTGGATACGAGGCATTGAACCAAACTTTCTGTGGCCACTTCGTTGTTGAGAACCACTGGACGAGCCCTGACCTGATGAGTTACGAGAAGATTTTCGCTTTTCTGGAGCTCTCCAATTGTCGTTGCGACATTTCTGAAAGGTGTTGAAGGAGAAAAAGGAATTAGTAAGATTAGTTAGTAACCTCGAAACATAATGGTAGGTAACTATTCGCATTTACACAATCATATCACCTAAAATATAAAGATAGGTAATTGTCCATAATAAGTGTACCTAAGTTAAATCTAATTCAAGAAGGGGTAAAGTTATAGTATATACTAATGTTCAAAGAATTTTTACATTATATGTACAACTTAAACAGGTATAGCAAGTTACTGTATCAAAGTTGATATGACAAGTTACATGTTATTGTTAAGTCAACTTAATCTAATCGTATAAAAAATTATATGTTGTCAGTGCAAACATAACTTAAAACTCATTGAAAATACGGTTGAATATATAATAGTATAGGAATGTCATCGAGAGCATAATCACATGTAAATAATTGCTGAATATATAGCAAAATTGTTCTATTTATCATTTTGAATGAATTCAATGTAAATCAAATGAATCGTGAATTTCCACATAGAAAATTATATCAATGTACCTGAAGATGGCTTGCAACTTGCATCCTGGTAAGACCAGGCACATCCATCAGCTCAAGAATCTCTTTCGGATAACATCCTGTAGGTTCCATAAGAATATAACTTAATATAATTGAGCTATTCCTAGATCAAGTCAGTTATAATATTAACTCTTTATAAATTCTGACGGAGCATGTCGTTCTATTTAAGCTCATCTCATACCAATATTATATAATCAGGTACATTCAAGCCTCTCTATAATAACTTTATTTGTTCCGATATTTTTTTGCTGCTATAGTAAAGTGCTGTTATAGAGGACATATATTATAACATAACATAAAAATCGGTTCCGAGTAAAACTTAGGTTTTATAGTGAATGATGTTATAGAAAGGTGTGACCGTACACATAAATAATTGGGAAGTAAACTTACTTCCTTCACCAAGTTGAGCCACAGCTTCCAAGAATTTAGCATGAAGTTCCAAAGTCCACTCTGTGCAGACCTTTCGCTTAACAGACTTACCACTGCTATGGCTATCTCCTTGATTAACCTCTTTTGTGCTTTTTCTACCTCTCTTTTTCCTCAGCTTGTATTTTCCATTGGATTCACTGTTTACAACCTCATTATTGTTATTCTGTTCCTCATCATTACCCATACTCGTCTCTCCTTGTTCATCACCAACATTTTCACCAGTTTCATCATCATCACCGATGTTGATGATCATATCCTCTCCATTTTCTAAAACTTTTTTCACTTTCTCCCTTTGCAGTTTTTCCTTCAGCACAAACTGCCACAAGTATTTCACCATTTCCTCTTGAAGTGGTTTTTTCAAATAGAGGTAAGCTCCAACGTCCAAAGCCTTCTTTGCTAAGAGAGGATTGTTATCATCACATACAACTGCATTATTTCACGAAACCATTGCGTCTAAAGAGTTAATTTCATGTACGATCACCATAATAAAGTTGCAAAAATTATAATTTTGCTAGGTTAAACTCACTGAAATTTATTCAATAAAACAATAGAGTTACATATTGAAATACTCACAGATCGAAATGATATCCAACGCCACTGCTTGACCCAAAAGCCGAGTGGAAAGCAAATCAGGTGAATATGCATTGATTATCATAACATCATATCTTTCTTTGCCTTTCGACAGCATATTCATAGCCATTTCGGCAGCTCCAACTGTCGTAACTGTATCAATGCATTTGAATGGTCAGCCAGATTCAATGTTTACTTTTCCTAACCAGCATACATAAATTATACAACGATTATATACGATTATAAACATATTATACATGGATGATATTTAGTTTAAACGATTGGGTGAGTAATTATTTAGATTAATTCTTCAATTATATATTAGCATGAGGGTATGTTTATTTCTCATATAATTTCAATTATAATTTTTTATGTTATAATGCTATACTTTATTTATTGAACGAACTTCAAATTGTACATGTCGATAAACTTTTTCTTTAAGGCACATATCGATCAACTTATATATAGTAAGCAATGTGTGCAATTAATTAGACAGGTACTAGTTCAAAAAAATAAATATCGACGAACTATTTAGGATAAATTAGTAACTAGAACAGTGAAAGATTGTTAAAGCTAAGAATCTATTCCTATTTATTCAAATGACCGGACGAAGTTAAACAAACACTAAATAAAGATACTATCAAAAGCAAGAGATAATAGGCGCACAAGTTTGATATAATTTTATTTCATGAAGATTTTAATAAGTTTAGAAGATTTTGCAAAGGGGGGCGGATTTATTAATAATTTGTTGTTCTCTAATCCAATTAAATATGAAGATATTAATAGTAAATTTTATGAAATCCGCGTGTTATTACATGTCTCATATATAATATCACCGTTTAATAGAATTCAATAATCTTAATTGCGACAACAAAAGTACAAACGGTTATTATTAGATGATAAGACGACAAAATATGATGTGTTGAATCTTCACTGAACTTGGATGAGTTAATAATCGACAAAATATGTATACTTTCCAGAAATAGGTGTTACCTGAAATCTCCACTTTCCAGAAAGAGGTGTTATCTAATATAATACTAGTATTTGATGGATTATATTACAGTGTGGTGTGTTTTCGATCTTAAGTATCTAAAATGAAACCCTAACCCATTATTTAGGTATTGACTTTGAGTTTCGGAAGTTTCTAAAGGCAGAAAAAGGATTTAAAAAACCCTTCTTTTTCTCTCACATTTTGCTATGCTTTTTATCATGCCATACGAATTAAAATCTGATCTCTTAAACATCTTATTCTTTCTTTTCTGTACCATTTTACCAGATAAATGCATCCTTTTTATTTCCATAAAATAAAATGTTAAAACCACTATAACAAAATGTAGCACACCAATTCTAGTCAAAAAGATTAACACCATTTTGTAGACAAGTAAAGACTATATTTTCTTTCTCTAATTCTAAAGAGAATCCACATTTTATGCTAGCTTTTTGGGTAAGATAATTGTAGCACTTACTTCTTTTTTCCAAATATTCTGATTTTTTTTATTGTCCTAATTAAAGTAGAGGAAGTAATTAAATGACCATCAGGAGCCAAAATGCAAAATAATATTTGGCAAGTAGTTATTAAAATGGATCCACTTTTGTTTCTTTCAAATTGAGAAATTTTTTATTTGAAATAGTTTTTAGTTCAACGAGCTCAGTCAAAAGGGTGAAATAACATTTGTTTATGAAAAAAATTATAACCAAAAACTTCTTTAAAGATGCAAGATTTTTTAAAAATATTTAAATTACATAGGAAAAAATCCATGATATATATGAGTTTTAAACAAAGGTAAAACTTTGCATAAATGAAAAGGGAAAAAAATGGCATCATGGATGTGGTTCCAAATGAAAGGATTGAAATTTTTAATTAAACAATTTTTTTTTAATATGTGAAAATCATGTCAACCAATTTTTTGTCTACATTCAATAAAAAGATAAAATCTTTTACTCATGGTCAATAATAATGATAGACATGTCGATTCTTATCTGGTCCTTCTCTTTCTCCTTCCTTCCGGCGCTCTGCCCTAATTCTGTGCCCCCCCCCCCAAGGGGAATGTTTACTCTCTAGATCATAGCTAGATTTGTAAAAATCAAAGATCCTCCTCCAACTCTCTTGTCACTCTAGGCCAAGACAAAGAACTTATGGTTTAATTTCCCTTTTTCTTCAAAAGGACTAGGTGTAAAAAATCATACGGAATTATTTAGAAACAAAAAAAGACGGATTTTAAGTTGATTAAATAAATAAAGTAATCAACTTAAAACTATCATCCCCCTCCCCTTTGGACATACATTTGTGGAGGAAGCTAATCAAAGACGCATCGGCCTATATTCTCACCAATGTGATTTTTATTATTTTTGGACAAATCTGTTTGAAAACAAAATTATTTTATCGCGATTTTGTGTGATGCACATAGCAAAGACCAACAGTAGAGAATCTAATTTCTTTCTTTACAACCACTAAAAACTCATTTATTTGCTACAAAAAAGCAATAGAAATAGTGTTATGACAAGGAAAAGAAATCCAAGATTTACAGGATAAACAAAATCTAAAAGAGATGTCAAAGAATTCACAAATGAGATAACAAGAATCAATCAAATCTCTTATAAAAAGGAAATCACACAGAAGTTATATCAAAGAGGGAAAAAAAGGTTAGTTCTATATATCTAAAGATGGCCATTTTTACCTTTATATTTGTTAGACTCTAGCAAATCAACCATCTCATAAATAGTCTCCTGGTCATGATCAACAAGCATCACACGAACTTCATTTATCATCCCATAATAAGGAGCCATTGGATTAACTAATCCTTCATTAGGTTGATTATTAATTTCTTGTTGAGACATAATGAAGAGGAGATTCAAGGGAAAATGGCCGAATTAACAAGTGAAACACTAACTTTTTGGAAGGTTGATTAGCTTAAGCTTGTTTGAGGTGTGATTTTTGCACTTAAGCCTCTGCTTATATAGAATCCTCTACTGGCTAGTGTGCATGTTGAGTGTTGACCAAACTAATAATTTTTATTGACTTATTTGCTTTTTCTTTTATTTTCTTTCTTGAGTCAAGACAAGGGTATACTTTTTGCTTTTTTGTTTTTGTTTTCCTTTTAGGGTTTGTTTAGTATGGCGGCGGGTTATATTTTCTAGTATTTGGTTACATAAATGCGTTTAAAGTGTATCTCGATGGTTAGTTACTTACGCGCTAGCCATTTGTGTTTACGAATATTTTAATTTTTACTTTATGTCGTTTGTTCAACCAACACATAGACCTGAATGCAAACTTATTAATTACTACTCAAAAATATTATCTAAAGCACTATCTACAGATCATATCGTCCACATTGTATTATTACCATTTGTCACTACCTTTATGCTCTATTAAATATTAAAAAAATCTAGAAAATGATTTTTCAAGATAAAATATTCTCTATATATTCTTTTAAAAAAAAAATCAAAACACACCCTTGTTGATTTTGTTGTAACGCATACCTTAAGACATATGAGACCTTAACTTCTGGTGGAAACAAAATCAAGATAAAATAATTACCTATTGATTACCTCCCTTGTCCACTTACCATGCCAGTACTAGTATTAGTAAGTTATCAAATAATTAAGAAATTTATTCCAAATTTTGTTCAATATTCTTCTTTTTAGTTATATATTCATAGACATGCGCACCTCATACTTATTTAAGATAAATAATATTTAACAAATAAAATTCTCGAAGCAGAAACCTTAATGGTGAAAAGGCGATGTGTATAAACGCTCAAGTATGTTAAGAAGGCTCATTTCATTGTTATGTATATTAATAGTGGTTTATCGTTAAATTCTAAATCTCTAACAAGTCAAAATAGCTAGTCAAAATGATCCACTATTGTTAAAATGATATTAGTGACACTTATCTCTACCAAATTGAAAATTATTATTATCATTGACAGTGGAAATATTCTTTGATTTAGAATAAAATTACAAGTTGTATACAGTAGTTTTCACTGTTAAATCGCCATGACAAAGATTAGAGTTTATCAGTAGATAATGCCAAGAAATGCAATTAAGAGCTACTTCCAAAGCAGCACACAGTATTCAGTTTTAAAATAGACACAAACAAACGTATAATTAATGAGAAAGTTAGCTACTAATTAGTATCAGTTTGTGGCTCATTGATCTCTATGTAAAAGACTCGAGTTTATTTGTTATAATTTTGTTTTTTATTGTTGACCTTATTTTTCAATTCACAGTTGACACTTGCTCACTTATCACTACTCTTTTATTCCAATAGTAATTAAAATTAATTAGAACTCAGGCAAGAAGCAGAAGTGGACCTCGCTCAAGGATTACAAACTCTTTTGTTTGTTTTATCATTTTCTTTTCTTTTTTATATATATATATATATATAATATATATATAGAGAGAGCGCGCGCGTATAAACATTTCAAGTGATCATTGATAGGTATTTGGGAGAGTGCTGGGCCCGTAAATAGAAAAATAATAAGAAAGAATACATGAAGATCCTTGGTTAAGAAACGAATCAGGCACTACGTATAATGAATGGTAAAGTCGTAACTAAGTTTCCGCTCAATGTGGTTCCCGGTATGTTAAAAGATTTAAGAAATTTCATAATTCAAATTGTTGAACTTCGGTAAAAAAATAAATTTGCTGAATTTCCACTTTGAAATGTTACTAAAATTCTTGTTCAATATCATATATGTGCAAATAAACAACAATTGCAATGACCAGGCCGATATCTATTTTCACTAAGAAGATCATGGCGTTCATACTAGACCATCCAATTAATGAGTAAAAAGAATATTATATTATTATTATTTCTATACAACAACTATTACATGCCTCGTTCTTAAACAAGTATGAGTTACTTAATTATTTTCATTATTGTTGTTATTTCTCTTATTATTGCTGTTATCATTATTATTATTCAAAATTTGTAATATTAGGTACTAGGTTGTATTCTATTTTTATTTATTCTCAAAAGGATATGTTGACAGAACAAATTGGGTCTATCCTTGTTATTATTTGTAATCGGGTCTTAGGAAGACTTTATATATATATATATATATATATATATATATATATTCGTATATAATGTATTCGCTGCTTAATTATGAGTCGTAAAGGTAATTTAGCAGTCATGAGGACATGTTTATAAGCTATTTTCGTGTTTGCCTGTAAAATCGTTTAGTTAGATATGTTAGAAACTATTATTTTGAAATATTCTATCTAACATCCCCTAGTAATCGATATAATAGGTACTATGTAAATGATTCTAGAGTCAACTGCCATCCTACGTTCACGTGAATCTAGTAGATTTTATTCAAATAGTGTAAATGTATTCGAAAAATTTACTAAATATCTATAAATGTTTGAATGTGAACCAAATTACTATTGAAAATTTTATCCGAGATCGTTGCAGGAACCCATAAACACTAAATTCTGAATCTGCCTCTGCCTACATTTTGTAATGACGGGTATTAAGATTATATAACTTTATATATAAAATTACAGAAGCGCCTAGTAGTTTGACTAATATGTTTTTGATTTCTTGTCAATAGATTAAATATTACAATTCAATTTTGAATGATAATATTCAAATTAATTTTACTTATTTGACATTTTATGTTTTAAAAATTTATTCACTCAATTTTCGGCGTACGAAAAGTCAAATGTTAACTTTAGTATTCAGACATCAGCTTAATCAAAAAAGGATCGAAGTTAATATTTTGTTTTTACTTAAAAAGAAAAAGACTTCCATTTCAGACATCAGTTTAATCAAAAGGTATTGGAGCTAATTTTTTTGTTTTCAATTTCAAATTTCTATGTGAAAGAATTAGTCATGACTAGCCTTTGAGCAATTAATATGCCACTACTTTTGTTTTTTTATCTTTATCTTTGTGTAAGAAATAATGAAAACTAGTGATTCAGTGACACGTCATTAGTGTTATTACAATAGTTATCTCCACTTTATTTTTTCTCAAAAATGAAAATTTAAAAAGTTCTCCCTCTTTTTTTCCCTCTCTTTGTTTTCACAGTTCCCTCTTGCTCTGTTGCACATCAATAGCATTTTATTTTATTTTTAATTTAGAAAAAATTAAATTATGCGCTGCAAAACTATAAGGAATGGTATATTGGTATTGGTATTTCATAATTTTAACCAGACTGCATCACATAAGACAAAATATCAACTACGTCATCGTTGACGTTTGCCTACGTCAAAAATATCACAAATGTTATTACTCCATTATTTAGTCCCAATAGAAAACCACTTTTGGAGAATTCGAAATCTTTGTCCAAATTATTTTTCCTCCAATTCAGAATCAAACTTACGTTGCTTCTTAAAGTTGAAGCTTGTTTATTAATTATTACAATGAATACATTAATGATTGGATATGAATTAGAGTTAATGAGGATGATATGACATTAATTAAAAATTAGACGTCTTGATAACTACCTGAAACTTAACGCTAAGCATTAGTTTGACTAAAGATATTTTGACACATGTTTGCAGCCATGCAGGAAGTGAGCACTTAGCCCGTGCTACTCAATAGTGCAACCGATGAATGCACGTGGTCAAGTAACGTTTAACGATAAATCCAAAATAAGCATCGATTTAGTCAAATTAATTTGTGCAAATAAGTACTTTCTCCACCCCATTTTAATTGTCGTTTTAACTTTTCTTTTTTACGCCCATTAAGAAAAATAATAAATACAAGGTATAATTTACTAAGTTACTCCTTATTAAAGATGTGCACGGATAAAATCAGAGATAAAGTTATCCCCAATTTCCGGTAAAAAAACTAGAGGAAAGCACGATCTGACATGGCCTCGAGTATAGCCGAGGGATTCCATGGATAAGAGCCTCAGGAGAACGAATGGTGCACCCAGGACTGGACATGGCCGAGCATTGGGCTCGAGCAGAGTGAAGAGCCGAGACTAGGAGAAAAGACGGTTAGACAGGATAAGTGAAGGGCCAAAATATTCGCCCTTAACCGGATATTACGGCGCAAATCTCGCCCGATATCAACTACGTATCAATGTTTATTGGAAGGAAACGATTTTTTTACCTTATTTAGACTTGTACTAGGATTGAAACTCCCCAACTATATAAAGGGGGAACCATTTTATTTTGGGGACCACTGTTAGAACGCATATCAAAGCAATAAAGTTAATTTTTATTTTCTTGCTATTATTAAAAGTGTTCTTCGACTGCTTGTTCATTGAGTTACAATCGGACCCGTTCCAAACGCTGGATCGGTACCGATTTCCAACATCCATCGTAAAACTACGCTTAATCATCCATCGCATTTGGTTTGATCACTTTATTTTTTTTTAATTCTATTATTTTCAGATCATAGTTCATTCATATTAAATTAAATCACATATCATTTAAACCGCGTATAAATTTAATTGTTACTCATTTTAAGGGTAAACAGTTTGGCGCCCATCGTGGGGCCAAGGATAATAGTGGTGATTTAATAAGAATCTCCATAATACATCCTATTTTATACTTGCTCTTTGAAGTTTGATTTCAGGTTTTTTAAAAATATCAAACTCTCAGTCTGCTCATTGAACGTAGACGCCGAATCAGGCCACCACGGTGAAAACATTAACGTGTTACCAAACAAGGACGTACCCTCTATTTATCTCAATGGTATTCTAATTGTTGACCCGGTCGACGCTAACTGACAAGTTGCCATCAACATCAACCTGCCAACTGATCTCAAAAATAGCATTCACGGGGGCACCCCGACCATTGGCTCGAGAAGCACCCGAAGGGGAAGGTGATGGAGTTAGCTAACGATTGATTTTTAAAATGTTACAAGCTCAGCAAATAGCAATAGTACAACTACAGACTCAAAATCACGCCCAGAACACGACCGAACCCTAGCGGGTTAGAGAAAGCATTCAGAGAGATGAACAAATTATCGCATAACCGGATGAGTTCGGACCCGGAGAAACTTTCGAGGTGATGAAAATGCTTGAAGCGCTAACAAAGCGGGTGGAGTCTGATGAAAAGAAGATAGAAGCGAATGACAAAAAGGTGAAAACTTACAATTCTAGGGTCAATCAAATCTCGGGAGCGCCTCTAATATTGAAAGGGCCGGATTCTAAGAAGTTCATTTAGAAACCCTTCCCCCAAGTGCGACACCTAAACCAATTCCAAAGAGATTCTGAATGCCTGATATTCCCATATATAATGGGACCACAGATCCAAACGAGCATGTAACTTCCTATATGTGCGTAATAAAAGGCAATGACCTAGAAGACGATGAGATCGAGTCGGTGCTATTGAAAAAATATAGAACCTCTGAATTCTATTGATTCATTTGCTATGCTTGCAGATGCCTTCATTAAAGCCCATGCCGGCGTTATCAAGGTCGAGAAGAGGAAATCGGACATCTTCAAAGTCAAGCAAAGAGACAATGAGATGCTTAGGGAGTTCGTGTCGAGGTTCTAGATGGAACAGATGGACCTTCCCCCGGTCACATATGATCGGTCCGTTCAGGCATTCACTCAAGGGCTCAACCCCCGAAGTTCCATTGCTTCTCAGCAATTGAAGCAAAACTTGGTGGAATACCCGGCGGTTACTTAGGCCGATATTCATAATAGGTATCAATCAATGATCCGAGTCGAGGACAACCAACTGGGGGGCCCTCGGGGTCTATTTACCCCAATAGAGCGAATGACAGATCTTAAAGGATTATGGACCAAGAGCCAAGGCTGTTCAATAACGGTATCATCTATACGGCTCGGATAGAAGGGAAAATGGACCCGATCGCCACCCAGCCAGGAACGACAGGAGAAGAGACCAAGGACCTAGCAACCGGGGTCTAATGAGTAAGCACGATTTCGACAAATCACTTGGGGGCAAGGAAGCCCGAGACTATCGGAATATCACTTCAACGTCGATGCTGCGAGTATAATGTCGTCTATTGGTCACATCAAGGAGACCAAATAACCTTGGATACTTTAGTCTGATCCTGCATAGAGGAATCACAACTTGGTATGTAAATACTACGGTACTCACGGTCACAGGACCGAAGATTGTCGATAGTTAAGGGAAGAAATGACTCTTCTATTCAATAATGGGCATCTTCAGGAATTCCTAAGCGAGCGTGCCAAATATTATTTCAAAAACAGGGATGCCAATAAATGAATTGAGCATGAGGAGCCTCAACACGTGATCAACATGATCATTGGGGGAGTAAATGTCTCGCAAGGGACAATGATAAAGCGCACCAAAGTTTTTATCACAAGGGAAAAACGCACTCGAGACTATGTCCTAAAGGGGTCCATTTCGTTCTTATTAATCTCGAGTTAAACATGTGTTAATTGATCAAGGTAGCTCGGCCAACATCATCCGATGGAGGGTCATCGAACAATTAGGATTATTGGACCAAATCATACAGACAGTACTATTATTGAACGAGTTCAACATGGCATGCGAGACGACGAAGGGTGAAATAATCCTACCGGTAAACACTGTCGGGACCACCCAGGAAACAAAATTTTATGTGATCGAGGGGAATATGAGGTACAATGTCTTATTTGAGATGCCATGGGTCCACAGTATGAGAGCAGTGCCTTCGGCCCTACATCAAGCGTTGAAGTTTCCCACCCCAGGTGGAATCAAAATGGTCTACGTGGAACAACCAACCGCAAAGGAGATGTTCACTGTAGAGGAAGTGATCATGATGCCCGCGGTCACAATATCAAAAGGTAGGGGACTGGCCGAAGAGAAAGAAACCAAATAGCAATCAGCAGCCTCAACCCTGACCGGTTCGGGGAAATAAGGGGAACACACAGCAAACGAGGAGGATGATTTCGGTGTCCCGATATCCTTTATAGAAACCGAGGATACTGACGCCACCAAATCCACAATTGAGGAATTGGATCTGGTCATACTGATCGAGTACCTACCAGAAAGAAAGGTATACTTAGGCATAGAGTTAACTCCCGAGCCTAGGAATAAATTTATTAATTTTCTTAAAGCTAATGCCGATTGTTTTACCTTGTCCCACTTAGACATGACATGGATCCCACCGGAGGTGACCACTCACAAATTAAGCTTGGATCCAAAATTCTACCCGGTAAAATAGAAGAGGAATCCGTAGTCCGAGATCAAACACTTATTCATCAAATATAAGGTACCCAAACTTTTGAAAATAGGTTCCGGGAAGTTAAATACTCAAATTGTCTAGCTAACGTAGTGGTCGTGCCTAAGAAAGGAAACAAACTTATAATGTGTGTAGATTATAAGGACCACAATGAGTTAGACACCCCATAAATCCTTACATTCGAGGACGAATGTTCCTAAGGGGGAGAGGGTGTTACAACCCAAATTCGCATACCATAGATCACGCCGTAAGTTAGTCGACGTAAATCCAAGAAGAGATTATCTTTGAGATGATAAGAAGTTAATCCTATTGGTCTTAAATGATACAAGGGTGTATAAGAGTGGTTAACAAATATTAGAAGTTAAACGAATCAAGGATGTTGTAACCCGTATTTTCGGGTAACACTAGAGGTGATTAACTATCCCAAGAGGTATTGTTTTAATGTATTTGAATCATATAATATCCGCATCATAAGTCTTGAAGTCAAGCGAGTTATGAAACAAAAGTCGATAAAAGTTGTCGCAACTTAGGTTTATAATTTTACTTAAACTTTAGGTCAAATGTTACTGCATTTTTCTCCCAATGTGCTTGGAATTATGGGGTGATCTACCTATAAAATTGAAGATATATGAGTCTAGTTTCCAACGCATTAAACCATTTGTCGATACGATCTCGGAATAGAGAGATATTCGCGTTTTCGCGAGAGTGCGCCAAGCTGCTCTCTATGGGGCCCACAAAGGCGGTTTAAGACATATGGACATATATAAGATACCTCAACCCCGTTTTAAGTCATTAGTTTTCAGTATATTCAGACCTTATAACCCTAAAATCAGTCTCTCAAGGTTCTCTCATGATCCAAGAACCAAACAAAGGGCAAACAACACAAATCAAATGTCAGGAATCCCGTGGCGCTAGTAAGTTTCTTGTTCTTCTTGTTGTTGCTGATTTTTGTGTTGTTCCAGCTCGTGTGGGAGGTTGTTTTAAGTGTTTTATGTTCTGTAAATACACCTTCAAGTTTTTAATATCAACCCTAGGTGATTTCAAGTCTTCTAAAGTAATTCTAGTGCCGAAAAACCCGAATTAATTGCTAGTTTCGCTTTCTTGTTCTTGTGGCAGAATTGAAGGGATATTTCGTGGAAAATTAAGGTCAAATTGGAGTTGTTCTTTCTGTTTAAAGGTAAGGAACCTCTTACTCTATATATATTTAAGATTATCCAAGTTGCAGCTAAGTCGTTGAAGCTAGAAATTGTGAAATATATATCGAAAGGCTTGGTAGTAATGTTGTTGGTTGGTGGACTGTTTTGGAGGCTCAATATGATTATTAATGATGTTGTTTGGGCTGTTTGGTGATTGTATTGACTTGTGGAAAGTCATATAAATAGGGGAGGTGCTGTCCGTTTCATCGTAAAATAGGTTGCGGTCGATACATAATAGTTACGACGCTTAAACGATAATGATAGTGTCATTCGTCTTATTGTAGACTAAGGAGTCGTGACATTTGCATAGCTTGAGGTTGGGCAGTATATACAAGGTATGTGAGGCTATCCCCTTCATTCTTTTGCATGACTCCGATTGTACATAATTTAATGAACGAGCTCCCAAAGATACTCTACTCTTAGAAGCTAGCAGTACTTACATTGCTGCCCTTCTTATGAAACGATTGATATTGATGTTACTTCTCTTATTCTTATATTATCAATATTGTTGGTAGTTCCTGATTCTTATAAGATTCTTGATGAAGAGTTAATCCTAATAACGTGTACGAAGGATACCGACCTTACGTCACTCCGAAAGGTTCAAAATATGATTCCAATGAGTCCAGCATGCATCATATATATGTATCTATTTTACTCTACCGAGCCGCGCTATAGTCGGCCGGGTATGGCACCTATTGTGCAACCACTGATCAGTTGGGTTTTACCGAGCTCCACGTGGCCGGGTAAGATTCTACCGAGCCCTATGATGGCCGGGTACGTTTTACCGAGCCTATTACGGCCGGGTACGATATGATGATGGTGATGCCCACAAAGGCGTATGTTTTAAAAGTTTATGTATATATATGTATGTATCATGTATTTCATGTCAGTAGCCCTCAGAGGTACCCAGATGTCACAGGTTGTATATTCTCTATCCCTGTTTACATTACTATTCTCACTTATGCTTTCCTGCCTTACATACTCAGTACTTTATTCGTACTGACGTCCTTTTTATTTGTGGACGCTGCATGTCGTGCTGCAGGTCCTGATAGACGGGTAGACGCAGCTCCCCCATCACAGTAGGCTATCCGGTTCAGCGGTTATTGGCGAGATCCCTTCTCCGGACTTGCCGTGGTCTTGGTATGCATTTTTGTTATAGACATTATGGGTATGTCGGGGCCTTGTTCCGGCAATGTTGTAGCATTTATGTTCTTTTAGAGGCTCATAGACAGGTGTCGACTCATGTATGGTTTGGAATGCCTTGTCGGCTGATTTTTGTTGTATAGTCTTTCATGGCAGCATGGTAGCTCGTACCTTATATATAGTTTCTTGACAGTCTTCTCATCTCATGTTATGTATGTTCATGACATTATCTTTCATTGTTGGATGTTCATGATCCATGTCTACCATTTATATTGATCTTGTCGGCCCTTAAAGATAATAAGAAAGATTAGATAAAATGTACGTTGGTGCTCGGCAAGTATGGCCCGGGTGCTAGTCATGACCCTCCAGTTGGGTCGTGACAAACTTGGTATCAGAGCAAGTCTATCCTAGGGGTTGTCTATGCGCCGTGTCTAGTATAGTTTTGATTATGGATGTGTAGCGCGCCACATTTATAATCAGGAGGCTATGTGACATCTAGGGTTGTTACCTTCTTCCTGAATCTAGATCGTGCGTAGAGTTGAGTAGTAAGTGTTCATATCTAATATTCACCTTGTTTTCTTTCAGCGATGCCTTCGACTAGGAAGCAAGCGATTAGTAAATGGCTTGATACAGCTGTGGGAGAGGGTAACATTCAGGTGCCTCCAGCCAGAGCAGGCCAAAGTGAGGCTCAGAGTGAGATGCCATCTCATACCTCTCCGTCTCCTCTAGAGGATATTAGGAGGCACCCAGTACATCCAGTTCCTCCGTCTGGCACTACAGACCACGATATGCGCAGTGCGGTGCAATTGTTGACTAGCTTGGTAGCTGCTCAGGCTCAGAAGCAGAATACCGGTGCTGCTGATAAATCGGTTAGTGCGAGAGTTCGTGATTTTATTAATCTAGACCCTCTAGTGTTTACCGGATCAGACCCCAAGGAGGACCCACAAACATTTATTGATCAGGTTCATCGTACATTGCGGGTTATGCATGCTAGTGATACGGAGGCAGTAGAGTTGGCTTCTTATCGGTTACGGGATTTAGCGATTTTCTGGTATGATAGTTGGGAGAGATCTAGGGGTCCGAACGCTCCTCCAGCCATGTGGAAGGAATTTTCTGAGGCCTTTCTTCGTCACTACTTGCCAGTTGAGATACGACAAGCTAGAGCTGATGAGTTCTTGAACCTTCGACAGGGTAATATGAGTGTACGAGAGTATAGTATACAGTTTGATTCTTTAGCAAGGTATGCTCCCCATATAGTGTCAGAGATGAGTGATAGGGTGCATCTGTTCGTGAACGGGTTGGGACCACATCTGATAAATGAGTACACAACAGCCTCTTTGGTAGAGGGCATGGATATTTCCCGTATTCAGGCTTATGCCCAGACCCTAGAGGATCGTAAGCACCAGCAAAGGGCAGATAGGGAGCAGGATAGGGGCCAGCATAAGAGGGCGAGACTTGCAGGGTATTCTAATGAGTTCAGAGGCAGTATCAGGCCCCAATCTTCGAGGAGTTCGGCTCCACCTGTAGCTAGTGCTCCTCCACAGTTTTAGAGGCCTCGGTATGATCGATTTATCTATTCTGGTTCAGGTCAGAGTTCGAGGGCATCAGGCTCACAATTTCATAGAGATACTAGTCAGATGAGACCCCCAACACCTCGTTGTGATCAGTGCGGCAAGGCCCACTTTGGACTGTGCCGTCGAGGTTCCGATGCGTGCTATTCTTGCGGACAGCCTGGCCATATGATGCGGGATTGTCCTAATAGAGGAGGTGGTGGTATGGCTCAGCCGACTGGATCTGTGTCTGGTTCTTCCTCATTAGTTCGACCTCCAGCGCAAGGTTTTTAACAGTCGACAGGTCGTGGTAGAGGTAGAGGTTCAGTGCCGAGTTCGAGTGGTGCTCAAAATCGAACCTATGCTCTAGTAGGTCGACAAGATCTCGAGTCGTCTCCAGATGTTGTTACAGGTATATTGTCTGTGTTTTCTTATGATGTATATGCGCTAATTGATCCAGGATCTACCTTATCATATGTTACACCCTTTGTGGCTAATAAGTTTGGCATTGAACCTGAATTGATAAGTAAACCACTTGCGGTATCCACTCTGATAGGAGATTCTGTGATTGCTAGAAGGGTATATAAAGGTTGCACTGTGATGATTTGTAGTCGTCAAACCTCGGCAAATTTATTTGAGTTAGAAATGGTTGATTTCGATGTGATAATGGGAATGGACTGGTTGGCCTCATGCTATGCAAATGTTGACTGTCGTACGAAGATGGTTAGGTTTCAGTTTCCAGGTGAACCCGCCATTGAATGGAAGGGGAACATTGCTACGCCGAAAGGTAGGTTTATTTCCTATCTTAAGGCAAGGAAGATGATCTCAAAAGGTTACATTTATCATCGTGTTCGCGTTAGGGATGCGGAGGCGAAGCCGCCTACTCTACAATCAATCCCCGTGGTCAATGAATTTCCAGATGTTTTCCCAGATGAACTCCCAAGCCTTCCTCCTGAAAGGGAGATTGAGTTTAGCATTGATGCGTTGCCTGACACTCAACCGATCTCTATCCCTCCATACAGGATGGCCCCGGCAGAGTTGCGAGAGTTGAAGGCGCAGTTGAAGGACTTGCTGGATAAGGGTTTCATTAGGCCTAGCACTTCACCTTGGGGTGCGCCAGTCTTGTTCGTGCAGAAGAAAGATGGGTCGTTAAGGATGTGTATCGATTATCGACAGTTGAATAAGTTTACAATAAAGAACAAGTATCCACTTCCAAGAATTGATGACCTGTTTGACCAACTCCAGGGTGCCAAGTATTTCTCCAAGATTGACTTGCGTTCAGGGTATCATCAGGTAAGGGTTAAGGAGAAGGATATTCCAAAGACGGCCTTCCGGACAAGATATGGGCACTTTGAGTTCTTGGTGATGTCGTTCGGGCTAACAAATGCCCCAGCAGCTTTTATGGATCTCATGAATAGTGTATTCAGGCCCTATCTTGATGTGTTCGTGATCGTATTCATTGATGACATTCTAGTGTATTCTCGTTCGGAGGCGGAACATGCGGGCCACTTGTGGATAGTATTACAGACCCTTCAGGATCATAAGTTATATGCTAAGCTCTCTAAATGTGAATTCTGGCTGAACTCAGTAGCATTCCTAGGCCATGTGATATCTGATGAGGGTATTAGTGTCGACACTCAGAAGATCGATGCAGTGAAGAATTGGCCGAGACCGACAACACCGTCAGAAGTCCGCAGCTTCCTGGGGCTAGCAGGATACTATAGGCGGTTTGTAGAAGGGTTTTCCTCTATATCAGCACCATTGACTAAGTTAACACAGAAAGCTACCAAGTTCCGGTGGTCTGATGCTTGTGAACATAGTTTTTAGGAGCTAAAGAATCGATTGACATCCGCGCCAGTGCTCACTCTCCCAGAAGGAACAGAAGGTTATGTGGTATATTGTGATGCCTCAGGTATAGGTTTGGGGTGCGTATTGATGCAACGTGGGAAGGTGATTGCTTATGCATCAAGACAATTGAAGAAACATGAAAAGAATTACCCGACTCATGATTTGGAATTGGCTGCAGTAATATATGCTTTGAAGATATGGAGGCACTACTTATACGGCGTCCATGTTGACATCTACACAGATCACAAGAGTTTACAATACATCTTCAAGCAGAAGGAGTTGAATTTGAGGCAGCGTAGGTGGCTTGGATTACTGAAAGACTATGACGTCGAGATATTGTACCATCCCGGTAAAGCCAATGTTGTGGCAGACGCTCTCAGCCGTAAGTCAATGGGAAGCTTAATACATATTGAGGCAGGTAGACAAGGGTTGACCAAAGAGCTTCACCAGCTGGCCAATATGAGAATCAGATTGTTGGACTCTGATGACGGAGGTGTTACTGTACAGAATACAGCAGAATCATCTTTGGTAGCCGAGGTAAAAGCACGGCAATATGAAGATCCTACCTTAGTAAGATTGAGAGAGGGAATTCAGCAGTGTAAGATTACAACTTTCAAGATCGGAGGAGATGGGACACTGAGATACCAGGGCCGATTATGTGTGCCTAGTGTGGCAGGGTTGCGAGAGAAGATTATGATTGAGATTCATCAGTCCCGATATTCTATCCATCCTGGCTCGACAAAGATGTATCATGACGTTAAGGAGCAGTATTGGTGGGATAACATGAAGAAGTCTATTGCAGAATTTGTAGCCCAGTGTCCTAATTGTCAACAAGTAAAGATCGAGCATCAGAAACCCAGTGGATTGGTTCAGAATATAGAGATTCCGACCTGGAAATGGGAGGTGATTAAAATGGACTTCATTATTGGATTACCTCGCTCTTATCATAAGTTTGACTCCATCTGGGTGATAGTTGATCGACTTACAAAATCTGCCCATTTTCTACCAGTTAAGACAACTTACACGGCTGAAGATTATGCGAAGTTATATATCAAGGAGATTGTTAGGCTTCGTGGTGTGCCGGTATCTATTATATCAGACCGAGGAGCTCAATTTACGGCTAACTTTTGGAGGTCTTTTCAGAAGGGTTTTGGTACACAAGTAAATCTCAGCACTGCATTCCATCCGCAGACTGACGGACAGGCTGAACGTACCATCCAGACGCTTGAAGATATGCTACGAGCATGTGTTCTAGATTTCAAGGGGAATTGGGATGACCATCTGGCACTTATAGAATTTGCCTACAATAATAGCTACCATTCTAGTATTAAAATGGCCCCGTATGAGGCACTGTACGGGAGGAGATGTAGATCACCAGTTGGATGGTTCGAAGTCGGTGAGACAGAATTATATGGGCCAGATTTGATTCACCAAGCCATTGAGAAGGTGAAAGTGATACAAGAGCGACTGAGGACGGCACAAAGCAGGAAACAGTCTTATTCCGATGTCCGGCGTCGTGATCTGGAATTTGAGGTTGGTGATTGGGTTTTCCTGAAGATCTCGCCGATGAAGGGTGTTATGCGTTTTGGGAAGAAGGGTAAGTTGAGTCCGCGGTATATTGGGCCGTACAAAATTCTTCGACGAATTGGACAGGTTGCTTACAAGTTAGAATTGCCATCTGAATTGGAATTTGTCCACCCGGTATTCCATGTATCTATGTTGAGGAAATGTATTGGAGACCCTTCTCGGGTCGTCTCTATCAAAGATGTACAAGTTACAAAGGATCTATCATATGATGAAGTGCCAGTGGCTATATTAGATTGACAAGTCCGCAAGCTGAGAACAAAGGATGTAGCTTACGTGAAAGTATTATGGAGGAACAAGAATATAGAAGAAATGACATGGGAAGCAGAAGAGGAGATGAAGTCTAAATACCCTTACCTATTCCAGAGTGAAGATAACGAGGATGCCGGGGGAAAGAAGGACGCATTATAAGGTGAAACGGCTCTATGAGGTAAGCAATAGCTTGTGAATACTCTTTTTTTAATACAAAATGGTGATATGCAGATAATGTACATATCCATAATGCTTTGTATAGTCTTGTAAGGCCATAGGTTGGGTTTAACTACTTGCAAGTTTGGCTAGTGTCCATTTTATGGGGGTAAACTCAGCCGGAAATCTCCGTCGGAATCCACGATGAGTTAGACACCCCATAAACCCTTACATTTGAGGACGAATGTTCCTAAGGGGAGAGGGTGTTACAACCCAAATTCGCATACCATAGATCACGCCGTAAGTTAGTCGACGTAAATCCAAGAAGAGATTATCTTTGAGATGATAAGAAGTTAATCCTATTGGTCTTAAACAATACAAGGGTGTATAAGAGTGGTTAACAAATATTAGAAGTTAAACGAATCAAGGATGTTGTAACCCGTATTTTCGGGTAACACTAGAGGTGATTAACTGTCCCAAGAGGTATTGTTTTAATGTATTTGAATCATATAATATCCGCATCATAAATCTTGAAGTCAAGCGAGTTATGAAACAAAAGTCGATAAAAGTTGTCGCAACTTAGGTTTATAATTTTACTTAAACTTTAGGTCAAATGTTACTGCATTTTTATCCCAATTTGCTTGGAATTATGGGGCTATCTACCTATAAAATTGAAGATCTATGAGTCTAGTTTCCAACGCATTAAACCGTTCGTCGATACGATATCGGAATAGAGAGATATTTGCGTTTTCGCGAGAGTGCGCCAAGCTGCTCTCTATGGGGCCCACAAAGGCGGTTTAAGACATATGGACATATATAAGATACCTCAACCCCGTTTAAATCATTATTTTTCAGTATATTCAGACCTTATAACCCTAAAATCAGTCTCTCAAGGTTCTCTCATGATCCAAGAACCAAACAAAGGGCAAACAACACAAATCAAATGTCAGGAATCCCGTGGCGCTAGTAAGTTTCTTGTTCTTCTTGTTGTTGCTGATTTTTGTGTTATTCCAGCTCGTGTGGGAGGTTGTTTTAAGTGTTTTATGTTCTGTAAATACACCTTCAAGTTTTTAATATCAACCCTAGGTGATTTCAAGTCTTCTAAAGTAATTCTAGTGCCGAAAAACCCGAATTAATTGCTAGTTTCGCTTCCTTGTTCTTGTGGCAGAATTGAAGGGATATTTCGTGGAAAATTAAGGTCAAATTGGAGTTTTTCTTTCTGTTTAAAGGTAAGGAACCTCTTACTCTATATATATTTAAGATTATCCAAGTTGCAGCTAAGTCGTTGAAGCTAGAACTTATGAAATATATATCGAAAGGCTTGGTAGTAATGTTGTTGGTTGGTGGACTGTTTTGGAGGCTCAATATGATTATTAATGATGTTTTTTGGGCTGTTTGGTGATTGTATTGACTTGTGGAAAGTCATATAAATAGGGGAGGTGCTGTCCGTTTCATCGTAAAATAGGTTGCGGTCGATACATAATAGTTACGACGCTTAAACCCAGTGGATTGATTCAGAATATAGAGATTCCGACCTGGAAATGGGAGGTGATTAAAATGGACTTCATTATTGGATTACCTCGCTCTTATCATAAGTTTGACTCCATCTGGGTGATAGTTGATCGACTTACAAAATCTGCCCATTTTCTACCAGTTAAGACAACTTACACGGCTGAAGATTATGCGAAGTTATATATCAAGGAGATTGTTAGGCTTCGTGGTGTGCCGGTATCTATTATATCAGACCGAGGAGCTCAATTTACGGCTAACTTTTGGAGGTCTTTTCAGAAGGGTTTTGGTACACAAGTAAATCTCAGCACTGCATTCCATCCGCAGACTGACAGACAGGCTGAACGTACCATCCAGACGCTTGAAGATATGCTACGAGCATGTGTTCTAGATTTCAAGGGGAATTGGGATGACCATCTGGCACTTATAGAATTTGCCTACAATAATAGCTACCATTCTAGTATTAAAATGGCCCCGTATGAGGCACTGTACGGGAGGAGATGTAGATCACCAGTTGGATGGTTCGAAGTCGGTGAGACAGAATTATATGGGCCAGATTTGATTCACCAAGCCATTGAGAAGGTGAAAGTGATACAAGAGCGACTGAGGACGGCACAAAGCAGGAAACAGTCTTATTCCGATGTCCGGCGTCGTGATCTGGAATTTGAGGTTGGTGATTGGGTTTTCCTGAAGATCTCGCCGATGAAGGGTGTTATGCATTTTGGGAAGAAGGGTAAGTTGAGTCCGCGGTATATTGGGCCGTACAAAATTCTTCGACGAATTGGACAGGTTGCTTACAAGTTAGAATTGCCATCTGAATTGGAATTTGTCCACCCGGTATTCCATGTATCTATGTTGAGGAAATGTATTGGAGACCCTTCTCGGGTCGTCTCTATCAAAGATGTACAAGTTATAAAGGATCTATCATATGATGAAGTGCCAGTGGCTATATTAGATCGACAAGTCCGCAAGCTGAGAACAAAGGATGTAGCTTACGTGAAAGTATTATGGAGGAACAAGAATATAGAAGAAATGACATGGGAAGCAGAAGAGGAGATGAAGTCTAAATACCCTTACCTATTCCAGAGTGAAGATAACGAGGATGCCGGGGGAAAGAAGGACGCATTATAAGGTGAAACGGCTCTATGAGGTAAGCAATAGCTTGTGAATACTCTTTTTTTAATACAAAATGGTGATATGCAGATAATGTACATATCCATAATGCTTTGTATAGTCTTGTAAGGCCATAGGTTGGGTTTAACTACTTGCAAGTTTGGCTAGTGTCCATTTTATGGGGGAAACTCAGCCGGAAATATCCGTCGGAATCCACGATGAGTTAGACACCCCATAAACCCTTACATTCGAGGAAGAATGTTCCTAAGGGGGAGAGGGTGTTACAACCCAAATTCGCATACCATAGATCACGCCGTAAGTTAGTCGACGTAAATCCAAGAAGAGATTATCTTTGAGATGATAAGAAGTTAATCCTATTGGTCTTAAACAATACAAGGGTGTATAAGAGTGGTTAACAAATATTAGAAGTTAAACGAATCAAGGATGTTGTAACCCGTATTTTCGGGTAACACTAGAGGTGATTAACTGTCCCAAGAGGTATTGTTTTAATGTATTTGAATCATATAATATCCGCATCATAAATCTTGAAGTCAAGCGAGTTATGAAACAAAAGTCGATAAAAGTTGTCGCAACTTAGGTTTATAATTTTACTTAAACTTTAGGTCAAATGTTACTGCATTTTTATCCCAATCTGCTTGGAATTATGGGGCTATCTACCTATAAAATTGAATATCTATGAGTCTAGTTTCCAACGCATTAAACCGTTCGTCGATACGATATCGGAATAGAGAGATATTTGCGTTTTCGCGAGAGTGCGCCAAGCTGCTCTCTATGGGGCCCACAAAGGCGGTTTAAGACATATGGACATATATAAGATACCTCAACCCCGTTTAAATCATTATTTTTCAGTATATTCAGACCTTATAACCCTAAAATCAGTCTCTCAAGGTTCTCTCATGATCCAAGAACCAAACAAAGGGCAAACAACACAAATCAAATGTCAGGAATCCCGTGGCGCTAGTAAGTTTCTTGTTCTTCTTGTTGTTGCTGATTTTTGTGTTATTCCAGCTCGTGTGGGAGGTTGTTTTAAGTGTTTTATGTTCTGTAAATACACCTTCAAGTTTTTAATATCAACCCTAGGTGATTTCAAGTCTTCTAAAGTAATTCTAGTGCCGAAAAACCCGAATTAATTGCTAGTTTCGCTTCCTTGTTCTTGTGGCAGAATTGAAGGGATATTTCGTGGAAAATTAAGGTCAAATTGGAGTTTTTCTTTCTGTTTAAAGGTAAGGAACCTCTTACTCTATATATATTTAAGATTATCCAAGTTGCAGCTAAGTCGTTGAAGCTAGAACTTATGAAATATATATCGAAAGGCTTGGTAGTAATGTTGTTGGTTGGTGGACTGTTTTGGAGGCTCAATATGATTATTAATGATGTTTTTTGGGCTGTTTGGTGATTGTATTGACTTGTGGAAAGTCATATAAATAGGGGAGGTGCTGTCCGTTTCATCGTAAAATAGGTTGCGGTCGATACATAATAGTTACGACGCTTAAACGATAATGATAGTGTCATTCGTCTTATTGTAGACTAAGGAGTCGTGACATTTGCATAGCTTGAGGTTGGGAAGTATATACAAGGTATGTGAGGCTATCCCTTTCATTCTTTTGCATGACTCCGATTGTACATAATTCAATGAACGAGCTCCCAAAGATACTCTACTCTTAGAAGCTAGCAGTACTTACATTGCTGCCCTTCTTATGAAACGATTGATATTGATGTTACTTCTCTTATTCTTATATTATCAATGTTGTTGGTAGTTCCTGATTCTTATAAGATTCTTGATGAAGAGTTAATCCTAATAACGTGTACGAAGGATACCGACCTTACGTCACTCCGAAAGATTCAAAATGTGATTCCAATGAGTCCAGCATGCATCATATATATATATATCTATTTTACTCTACCGAGCCGCGCTATAGTCGGCCGGGTATGGCACCTATTGTGCAACCACTGATCAGTTGGGTTTTACCGAGCTCCACGTGGCCGGGTATGATTCTACCGAGCCCTATGATGGCCGGGTATGTTTTACCGAGCCTATTATGGCCGGGTACGATATGATGATGGTGATGCCCACAAAGGCGTATGTTTTAAAAGTTTATGTATATATATGTATGTATCATGTATTTCATGTCAGTAGCCCTCAGAGGTACCCAGATGTCACAGGTTGTATATTCTCTATCCCTGTTTACATTACTATTCTCACTTATGCTTTCCTGCCTTACATACTCAGTACTTTATTCGTACTGACGTCCTTTTTATTTGTGGACGCTGCATGTCGTGCTGCAGGTCCTGATAGACGGGTAGACGCAGCTCCCCCATCACAGTAGGCTATCCGGTTCAGCGGTTATTGGCGAGATCCCTTCTCCGGACTTGCCGTGGTCTTGGTATGCATTTTTGTTATAGACATTATGGGTATGTCGGGGCCCTGTTCCGGCAATGTTGTAGCATTTATGTTCTTTTAGAGGCTCATAGACAGGTGTCGACTCATGTATGGTTTGGAATGCCTTGTCGGCTGATTTTTGTTGTATAGTCTTTCATGGCAGCATGGTAGCTCGTACCTTATATATAGTTTCTTGACAGTCTTCTCATCTCATGTTATGTATGTTCATGACATTATCTTTCATTGTTGGATGTTCATGATCCATGTCTACCATTTATATTGATCTTGTCGGCCCTTAAAGATAATAAGAAAGATTAGATAAAATGTACGTTGGTGCTCGGCAAGTATGGCCCGGGTGCTAGTCATGACCCTCCAGTTGGGTCGTGACACCCGGGTTGGATGGGCAGGTTCATTCGAGTAAGGACTTCGGACCTGGTCCCGACTGAACAGGAAAAACCTTCTTTTATAACTAAATTCAGCACCTATTGTTACAACGTAATGCTGTTTGGGTTAAAAAATATCGGTGCCACGTATCAACGCCTAGTTAATCGGATGTTCGAAGAATAAATAGGCAAATCAATGGAGGTTTATATTGACGATATGTTAGTTAAGTCCCTTCGAGCAAAGGACCATATGAAGCATTTGCAAGAAACCTTCGGCATACTGAGGAAATACAACATGAAGCTGAATCCGGAGAAGTGTGCCTTTGGGGTCAGCTCGTGTAAGTTCCTCGATTTTATGGTATCCCACCGGGGAATAGAGATCAACCCGGACAAGATAAAAGACATAGAAGATATCACCGTAGTTGACAACATTAAGGCGGTACAGAGATTGACCAGGTGCATAACCGCATTGGGCCAGTTTATTTTGACATCATACGACAAAAGCTACCAATTTTTCTCATTACTGAAGAAGAAGAAGAAGAAGAAGAAGAAGAAGAACGACTTCTTTTGGAACTTGGAATAACATCGGGCTTTAGAGAAACTCAAACAATACCTATCAAGCCCTCATTTTCTACTCACCCCGAATGCGAACAAGCAGCTATATCACTACTTGGAAGTCTCCGAGGTAGCGGTAAGTGGTGTCCTGGTCCGAGAAGAAGAAGGTACGCAATTTCCGATTTATTATGTTAGTAGAACCATAGACGATGCCGAAATAAGGTATCCACACTTAGAAAAATTAGCACCCACCTTATTGAGCGCATCTAGAAAATTAAAACCGTATTTTCAGTGCCACCTTATATGTGTCGTGACCTCGTACCCACTAAGGAATGTTATGCATAAACCCGAGCTCTCAAAATATAATGCATAAACTCGAGCTCTCGGGCCGACTGGACAAATGGGTCGTAGAGATTATCGGGTACGATATTGAGTACAAATCCCAAACTGCCATATAAAATCTCAGATTTTGGCAGACTTCGTGGCCAAATTTATGCCGGACTTGATCCCCGAGGTCAAGAAAGACTTACTGCTTGCCTCGGGGACTAGCTCGGGGGTTTGGACCCTATTCACGGACGGTGCTCCTAATGCGAAAGGGTCCGTGTTGGGAATCGTATTAAAACCACCTACGGGTAACGTAATAAGGCAATCTATTAGAACTGTGAAATTGACTAACAACAAAGCTGAATATGAGGTTATGATTGCGGGTTTAGAATTGGCTAAGAGCATGGGGCTGAGGTGAACGAAGCCAAGTGTGACTCCCTCCTCGTTGTTAACAAAGTCAACGGGATGTTTGAAGTAAAAGAGGATCGGATGCGAAGATTCTTGGATAAGTTGCAAGTGACATTACACCAGTTCAAGGATAGACTCTACAACATGTACCCGAGATCAAAATAACGAGGCCGATGCGTTGGCTAATCTAGGATCGCCAGTCGACTCCGATGAATTCAATTACGAAGCAATGGTGAAGTTGAAGAACTCAGTGATAGAGGAAGGTCACGCTGAGGTAACTCAACAAGCTTAACTTTGGGATTGGAGAAACAAATACATAGACTACCTTCAGAAAGGGAAATTGCCATCAGATCCCAAAGAATCGAGGGCCCTACGTACTAAGGCTGCGAGGTTTAGCTTGGTTGGTGGAAAATTATACCGAAGATCATTTTTCAAACCATTAGCGAGGTGTTTGGTCCCGAGGGAGACCGATTACGTGATGAGGGAAGTACACGAGGGTACCTATGGAAACCATTCGGGAGCAGAGTCCTTGGTTAGGAAATTGATCAGAGCTGGTTATTACTGGAACGAGATGGAAAAAGAGGCGAAGGACTTCGTTCGAAAGTGTAACAATGCTAGAGGCATGCCCTGATAATCTACCAACCGAGGGAGGTGCTTCACCCTGTACTTTTCCCCTGGCCATTCGTGAAATGGGTAATGGACATTGTCGGTCCTTTGCCGTGGACACCCAACAAAGCCCAGTACATCTTGCTTATGACCGATTATTTCTCCAAGTGGGTCGAAGAGCATGTATTCGAGAAAGTTAGGGGAAAAGAGGTCATTGACTTCATCTGGGATCATATAATATGCCGGTTCGGGATACCGTCCGAGATCACATGCGACAACGAGACGCTGCTCATCCGTGGCAAGGTTAATAAGTTTTTTGAGGATCACAAAATCAAAAATATTTTATCGACGCCCTATCACCTAAGTGGGAATAGACAGGTGGAATTAAAAAACAAGACTATACACCAAAACTTGAAGAAAAGATTGACCGACTCTAAAGGGAAAAGGAAAGAAATTTTGCCTTAGGTCTTATGGGCATATCGAACGATTTCAAAGTCTAGCACCGGTGAAACACCGTTCTCACTAGTCTACAACGTGAAAGCTCTAATTCCGGTAGAGATAGGAGAACCAAGCCTAAGGTTCCAATACGCTATAGAGACATCAAATGACGAGGCCATGGCCACGAGCTTATACTTAGAGGACGAAAGGCAAGAAGCTGCCCGAGTCCGGTTAGCGACCCAAAAATAATACATGGGGAGATATTACAACCGAA
Organism: Nicotiana tabacum; assembly: GCF_000715075.1. Classification (NCBI taxonomy): domain Eukaryota; kingdom Viridiplantae; phylum Streptophyta; class Magnoliopsida; order Solanales; family Solanaceae; genus Nicotiana; species Nicotiana tabacum. The sequence continues at coordinate 15,146,467 of NC_134083.1, read as the reverse complement.
GGGAAAACCTTCGACACTTCCAAGTCGGGGACTTGGTATTGAGAAGAGTTACACTACATACCAAGAACCCGAATGACAGGAAACATGACCCGAACTGAGAAGGACCGTACAAAGTCATCGTATAATCGGGAAAGGCTCGTATCAACTCGAATCCGGAAATGGGGTACTCCTACCCAGCATTTGGAATGTGGCACATTTAAAGCAATACTACTACTAAGGTATGAACACAGTCTTTTTTGTGCTTTATTATGATTTGAACTAACCCGTGCAGGTACTTAGTCAAAGTCAAATATAAGGATTATGTTTGAAAGTATACGTTGCACTCTTTTTCTCTTGTATCGGTTTTTTTCCCGAAGTGGGTTTTACGGCAAGATTTTTAATGAGGGCAACAGTAAAATATGCTACCCTAGTTTTGAAAATCGTCCTCAGACCAGGGACTGCGGATCACCCGTATTAGATCAATAATATTTGATCCCTCACAAATTCAGTCTCGAATACTAGAGGGCCATCACACCCTAAGTCAAGGTCCTGAGTTCATAAATATAGAAGGCATTTTATATTCGATATTGAAATCCAAGGCTTGAATATTAGGATCAACTATAAGGGTCAAAGTCAAATGGTCAAACGAATCGTGCCCGTGTAGCTCATTCTCGCCATGGCAGATAGCTTTTGTACCTTCGATTGTTTACATTATGTTCAAAGTAATAAAAGAAGTTTGCCTTCTATGTTTCATCGGTTCACATTTGCACAAACAATATTATCGTTAAGTTACATAGAGTGAATATTGGGTTCAAAACCCTTAAGCCAATGGTCCTCCCCGAACCGGGGACTGTTACCCTATGATAATATCGGGGAACTCGGGCTACCATATCCCAGAGGCACCGAGCCTACTAGGAAGGGCCCAAACACGAAAGGATATAGTTAACTTAAATGGCTCATAGACGTCCGAATCCGTACACAAAAAGTAAGGCTCTTACACGTTTTTATTTTATGAAAGATTGCTTCAGACTCGACTATGAAATGAGCCACCTTCAGCAAAGAAAAATCATATCTGGTTAAAACGTTCAAATATTTTAACAAAGACTCCATTTTATATCGGGTCTTCCGCAGTCAAAGCACCTCGAAGTTATTACTTAACCCAGGCCTTATCCGGGCTTTGGGGGAATGAACAGTCTAAGCTATGTCAAATTCTATGTTAAGACATCGATGGCATATTTTGAAAACTAAAACACAAGTTATAAGACTTGAACAAAAGCAAATATTGAAAAACAAAGGACATAATGTTTAGCCAGAGAGAATATTTTTATATATATATTACCAAAAGGTATTTACAGAGGCACCAGGAAACAGTCCCAAAATACAAAATATGTAGCTACAAAGAAAAAAAAAAAACTAAGTCATTTCCTGCTTAATCCTCGTTGGAGCCTGACTCGCTGCTCGAACCATCAAGCTGTTATCTCATTCTTGCCTCGACTTCGAGCCTCGTTGCCTCCTCGATCTCGGCCGCCAAGTCAACTCCCCGAGCTTGTATCTCCTTGAGGGTCTCTCTCCTAGATAGCCATTTCACATATTCGACCTTCATTATTACACATGCCTCGGCTTCCTCCACATCGTTCTTGTATTGGGTCAACATGTCCTGAACTTCGGAGGCCACGTTCAAATTCTCCTCTAATTTGGACTTCAGTGATGTGTATTCTTGTCCAAGAGCATACCAATTCGTGACGACGGAGTCTAGTTATGCTCGGAGCTCCTCATTTAGTTGAGACCACTTGTCGGCTTTTTCCCTCATCACTCGAATTTGAACTTTGGTCGATGCCAAATCCTCTTTAATAACATCCCGCTCCGAGGCCAGGAGATCCATCTTACTCCGCAACTCCGCAGCTGAGGCTTTGAATTCGTCCATCTCGGCCCTAAGCTGGTCGATCAGGTCTATCTTCTCTTGGACATGCGAGGTTGCAACATTAGTGTTTATGCTTAACCTCTCGTTATTAATATCAAATACTCTTACCTTTTCAATAGAATGGCATGTTCCTGTTTCACCCTCGAGGTCTCCTTTTGAGCTCTTTCCAGCTCGACTTGAAGGATGGAGTGGTCTGTGAGGACCTCATCTTTTTGCTCACAAAGAACTTTGTATATGTCCTTTTGCCGGACCTAGTACTTGAGCTCCAACTCAAGGTGACTCACCTCCATTTGAGGCCGGTGGAAGCTCTCATGGTAAAGCACCAAGGCCTAAGATATAAAAAAGGGGCAAAATTGTTAAAATCCGCTAAGGCAAATGAGTTCTTTAAAGATAGAGAGGAAAAGAAGATATGAGTTGTTCAGAACCTGCTACGCCTCGTTGAAGAGGCTCAACACGTCCACCTCGTTCATCTTCACTTTGTCCTCTTTGGTTACTAAGGAATGAAGGTAGTTGGCCATACCGACCAGCCCAGATAGCATCCTGGTATCCTTTGGTACCGTAAACATGACCGTCTTCTTACGGTCAGGGACTATACTCGGGGCAGGGAATTGTTTCACAAGCTCTGAGCTTGAATCTGGCCCTTTTGACCCCGGAAACACCTCCTTTTTCGGAATCTCTAGGTGTCCTAAACTGGAGCATCCATAGCAAAGACGTCCAAGCCTACAAAAAATAGATTAAGGGCTTCATTTTCGGCCCCTAATGCCTCGGTCGACTTTTTTGTAACGGCGTGAGCCTTATTAAAAAGAGTCTCCGTGTGGGATGGCGACTTCGAGATATCAATGACGTCGGAAGCTTCTCTCGGAACCGGAGTAGCTTCTCGAGAGGCGCTAGAAATAAGATTTTCCTCAGGCTCCCAAACTGAAGAGGGTTCAGCTTACAATCGCCTCCCTACGGTGCTGACCGCTCTTCTACAGCAACAACTGGCTCATAGGCGACGAGCTTCATATCATCATATCCAGGGTAGTCCCTGTGCTGATAATGAGGATAAGGGTCTGGTACCCTAGCCCGAGTACTCTTCCTTATTTAATCCTCCTTCTTTGCAATAACCTTGGTGGTAGGTTGGACCAAAACGGAGGGTTTTACCGATGAATATGAGGCCTCATCCTCGTCCACAACCCGAAACTCGGTGGTCTTAGGCAAACCTGTGGAAGGAAGAAAGGGACTTAGTCAAAATGATAGTGGAATGAAAGGGAAATTCAATCAAGAGAAGAAGGACACTCACCATGGGAACGAGCCTCCCATTTGCCTTTTAAAATTTTGCGCCACTCGCGCTCGGAGTATGTCAATTGTGTACAAATCCTCTTGACCTACTCCTTGAAATGGGGGACTGCATTGGGGACTCAAACGATCGCTGCAGAACAGGAAAGCCGCGTGATGAGAAAGAAGAATAAATTCGAAGAATATTTTTGACAACTTAAGTGGAGATGAACTTACATGTTGAGTTCTACTTCTCAAGGAACGACAGGAAATCAGAGGGGATGAGATCTTCGGTCTTTACCCGAACAAATCTCCCCTGCCAACCTCGGTCCCTGTCTTCATCGATGCTCGAGAAAAGAGCTTTCTTTTCTCGTCGGGCAAGCTTAATTAACCCCCCTCGAAAGATTGGGGGGCTGTAGATGTGGAGCAGATAGTTGATAGTGAACCGGGGCTCCTCCGTGTTATTGACAAAGTGACGAAGGAGAATCACGATCCTCCAAAAGGATGGGTAGATCTGCTCGAGGCAGATCTCGGGGATGACTACTTCCTTGCTGTCCCACTTGTTATCCTCCTGAACCGTTAGGAGCGTATCTTCTATGATGGAACGTACCTCTACACCTTCTCACCTCGATCTCCTAGTTTGGAGGCTTTCTCGACCTTAAAGTCATTGTCAATATAGCAGCCTCCGGGGATAAAATCCTGAAGAGGAGGTTCCGGGGCTTCTACCGGAAGGGTTGATTCGACATCTGCGGCTGGGGTAGAAGTTGAAGGAGCAGTGTGTTGAGGCACAAATTTGGAAGTTTTTTCCATCGTTATCCAGGAATATGAAAGTTTGAATACTATGTATGAAGGTTTGAAGGTGGTTATGAAGATTTGAAGGTTTGGCTTGAATATTTTTAGGCGAATTATGAAGATTTGGTTTGAAGGAAGCCTAATCTTTTATAAGCAGGAAATGTTTAATGCGTGATGTTTCGCATTCGATGCCCACCGAGGATGGTCAATCGGAAGCTGACACGTGTCCGAAGTCAGAATGACGCGATTAATGAGATGTTTCGCTGGCTCATCAACCCGTTTGTAGCGTACGAAGGAAGGAACCAAGGTTAGTTAGTTACTTCTCATCGTTTCTGTCACGACCCAAATCGATGGGCCATGACGAGTGCCCGAGTCCTACCTGTCGAACACCCCTAAGCATGTATCTCAGATATAAACATGAATTAAGGGTAGGTCATGAATAACATCTGTCAATAAACTGCTGAATTAAGTGAATAACATACGTGAGGAAAACATGCCCAAAAGACATATATACATATACATGCAGAATACGGTAGGGCGAGCCGACAAGGCTGCTATAGACAACTATATATCCAAAACTGGAAGCCGACAAGGCCACATACTATCCAACTATACATGACTATCTACAGACCTCTAATAGAGTATACAACTGTATAAAGGAGGGGACTGGGCCCCGTCGTACCCATATCTACATACCAAAAACAACGTACCAAAACTAGTAACAACTCCAGATCAAGTGGAGCACACCAACTATTGCTGATCAAGGATCCTAAAAAGGGGGACCGTCAGCCTGTCTACCTGCACCTGCGGGCATAAAATGCAGCGTCCCCAGGCAAAAGGGATGTCAGTACGAATAACGTAACGAGTATGTAAGATATGAAAATCAATACATAAAAGACATAAAAGAAACATGGAGTAAAGGAACCCACCTGTAAGTCTAAATGACTTTATGAATCCTGAAATATTTATAAGTTCATACATGTGCGCATAAATGTCATATCATGCATAGGTATATGTGTACATAACATCATCAAGCCTCTGAGGGCATCCTGTCATATCATCTCAGCCTGTATATAACGCTGTAACCTTTTCCCATATCCCATATACATATAATATACGCGTATATAACGTCATCTGGTCATGGGTCAATGTACATGTATAAATGAATGAAATGCATAAGAAGTACATTAATAAGATTTCTCAGAATGTCATAAAATCAATATGTCTTCGGATAGATATTATCAATTACGTATTTTTCTGAGACCCATGAACAATAGATATAATACGATACATGGGAAATCAAGAACATAGGCACCCCTAGTGCTTCTATGAATAGAGGCATTTATGAAAGTTGCGCGTTTACTCGTTTCATTTGTATCGTATGGATCATGCCAAAAGAAAAGAAGGGATAGCCTTAATATACCTGAACCGATTCTCTTGACAATCCCTCTAACACACGCCAATCGCGACGAAACACATAACAGAGGATCAGAGTAGGGAAAAATCCGTATGATATTCTTGAGAAAGATTGTATCGTGTTCTCTTAGGATTGCATCTCACGCTGCCATTACATAATCTCATTTGAATTTTCTGAAGAAGATCCGTTACTTTGCAAATCTTAGCATCACACTTTAATAAGATAAGAAAATCTCGTAAAGTTATAGGTTGTGGCCCCCACTTTTGTGGCTTAGTTTTGCCCAAAGATCCCTTAATGTGCCACCTAGTCTTAATGAATCAAGAGTCATGGATACTTATCCCCTTGCTGCCATGTTACCAAGCTTATCCACCCAATTTTCCAATTGATTTGTTAATTTGTTAATATCCCACTAACCAATTACCCACATAATTAAGAATGATTTCAAATTACTTAAAATACTACTCACTTTTAACATACTTTATATACCTTACTATCATGATCATGTGGTACCTTGTATGGCACTAGTCCATAAATACCGGGTATTATAACTCGGATCGTATTTTATCCCAAATTGACAACCTTCAACAAAACTCATTTTCTTTGATTCGTTTACCCTCTAACCTTCACGATACTTACTTATTGTTTGTTATAAATAGCATAAATATTTATAACCTTAAAAATAATTTCATTCCCGAGTTTATGTCGATTAATTTACGACGAAACTTTAACGTACGAAAACGCGAAATGTAACATCTTTCCCCTCTTAGAAACATTCGTCCTCGAATGTTTAACTCCCCGGGATCTATATAAATTTTGGCAGAGTCGCCTTTGTAACAATACTACTATCAACCCTTCTTGTAGAAAACTCAATAATTCAATGCCACATATTGCCACAATCATCAATCACGACAATGGCCTCACACGACCAATGAAAATAATTAACATAAGAATCTATACTCGTACCTTAAGGTTGTGATGTCTCAGTCGGATCCTCCTCTGGAAGAGGAAACAAGTGAGGATGCCTAGACTTCTTGTCCTCTTCAGCTTCCCAAGTCATTTCTTCCACACTTTTGTTTCTCCAAAGTACTTTCACCGAAGCTACATCTTTAGTCCTCAAAATCTGAACCTGTCTATCTAGTATAGCAATGGGAGTTTCCTCATATGATAGCTGCTCTGTGACCTGAACATCGTCAACTGACACGACTCTGGAAGGATCTCCGACACATTTATGAAGCATAGACACATGAAAGACTTGATGTATAGACTCTAATTCAGAAGGCAAGTCTAACTCATATGCTGCCTGGCCTACCTTGCGTATGATCTTATATGGTCCAGTGTACTGAGGGCTAAGTTTTCCTTTCTTACCGAACCTCATAACACCTTTCATCGGTGATACCTTTAGGAATACCCAATCGTCAACCTGCAACTCCAAGTCTCGTCATCGATTATCCGCATAAGACTTCTGATGGCTTTGAGCTGCTAATAGCCTTTCCTGTATAATCTTAATCTTCTCGATTGCATGTTGTACCAACTCTGGTCCTACTAACTTAGTTTCCCCAATATCGCACCATCCTATAGGTGACCTACACTTCTGTCCATAAAAAGCTTCGTATGGATCCATCTGAATACTGGAATGATAGCTATTATTATATGCGAACTCAATAAGTGGCATATGATCATCCCAGCTACCCTTAAAGTCCATCACACAAGCCCGTAACATATCCTCAAGTGTCTGAATAGTACGCTCAGCCTGTCCGTCTGTCTGGGGATGAAATGTTGTACTAAGACTTACCTGAGTCCCCAATCCTTTTTGAAAGGACCTCCAGAAATTAGTTGTAAACTGAGCACCTCTATCCGAGATAATAGATATAGGGACACCATGAAGGCGTATTATCTCCTTAATATAAAGCCTTGCATAATCTTCTGTGGAATATATAGTCCTAACGGGCAGAAAATGGGCTGATTTTGTAAGTCTATCAACAATCACCCATATAGAATCGAACTTATGCTGGGCACGAGGTAAGCCTACGATGAAATCCATATTAATTACTTCCCACTTCCAAGTCGGAATCTCCATAGCCTGTAATAATCCAATGGGTTTTTGATCCTCAATCTTAACCTGCTGACAGTTAGGGCACTGAGCAACAAACTCCGCTATATCCTTTTTCATTCCATCCCACAAATATATTTCCCTGATATCATGATACATTTTTGTTGCTCCTGGATGGATAGAATAACGAAAATAGTGAGTTTCTCCCATAACCTACCGGTGCAACCCTGCAACATTAGGGACACATAATCATCCTCGATGTCTAAGGACTCTATCTCCTGTAATCTCAAATGGCGTCTTCTCCTTCTGAGGGGTTGTATCCCTATAATGAGCTAACACATGATCCTCGTACTGGCGTTGCTTTACTTTAGTTACTAAAATGGATGTTGTCGTGTCCTAAATAGTAACTCCGGTATCACCTGAGTCCAGTAATCGAACTCCAAGACTAGCTAGCTAATGAATATCATGGGCTATTCCATTCTTCTATGGCTGTAAATATGATAGGCTACCCATAGATCTACGGCTGAGGGCATCAACTACTATATTCGCCTTCCCCGGATAGTACAAAATATCAACGTCATAGTCTTTCAGTAGCTCCAACCATATTTGGCATAAATTCAATTCCTTTTGCTTGAAGATATACTGAAGGCTCTTATGATCTATATAGATATCAACATGAATGCCATACAAATAGTGCCTCCACATCTTTAGTGCATGAATCACCGCGGCTAACTCTAAATCATAGGTCAGGTAATTCTTCTCATGATTTTTTAGTTGTCTAGAAACATAAGCTACAACCTTACCATGATGCATCATTACACAACCCAATCTAACGCCCAAAGCATCATAATAGATAGCATAACTATCGGTTCCCTCTGGGAGTGTTAGAACCGGTGTTGAAGTTAGTCTGTCCTTCAATGCCTGGAAACTCCGTTCGCAAGCATCGGTCCACTGAAACTTAGCTCCCTTCTGAGTCAACTTTGTCAATGGTGCTGAAAGAGAAGAAAATCCCTCCACAAATCTCCTATAATAACCTGCCAAACCGAGAAAGCTACGAACCTCCGTCGGTGTCGTAGGTCTAGGCCAAGTCTTTACTGCCTCAATCTTTTGTGTATCAACCCGGATACCTTCACCTAAAATAATATGCCCAAGGAAAGCTACAGAATTCAACCAGAATTCACATTTAGAGAGTTTGGCGTACAACTTCTCTTTTTGTAGAACTTTGAGCACAATACGCAAATGGTCTGCATGCTCAGTCTCTGAATGAGAATAAACCGATATATCATCGATAAATACAATCACAAACAGATTTAGAAAGGGTCTAAACACACGGTTCATCAAGTCCATGAATACTGCTGGGGCATTGGTCAAACCGAACGACATAATGCGAAACTCAAAATGCCCATATCTGGTCCTGAATGCTGTCTTCGGAATACCTTTCTCCTTAACCCTTACCTGATGGTACCCAGACCTCAAGTCTACCTTCGAGAAACACTTGACACCCTACAACTGATCAAATAAATCATCAATCCTCGGGAGTGGGTACTTATTCTTGATCGTTACCTTATTCAACTGTCTATAATCAATACACATTCGCAAGGAACCATCTTTATTCCTCACAAATAACACAGGTGCTCCCCACGGTGATGTACTAGGTTTGATAAAGCCTTTTTCGAGCAAGTCCCTTAGTTGTTCCTTCAACTCTCTCAGCTCTGCAAGTGCCACATCGGGAAACTCATTAACCACATGAATAGATTGAATGGTTGGTGACTCTACTTTCACATCCTGTACCCGAACTAAGTGATAAATATAGCCTTTTCTAATCATCTTCCTTGCCTTGAGATAGGAAATAAATCTACCTCTTGGCGATCCCGCATTACCTTTCCACTCCAAAATAGGCTCCCCTAGAAACTGGAATCGAACCATCTTTGATCTACAATCAACGTTGGCATAACAAGAAGCCAACCAATCCATACTCAGTATAACATCAAATTCTACCATATCTAACTCGATTAGGTCTGCTACTGTAGATCGACTATGAACTACTACTATACAATCTCTATATACTCGCCTAGCTATCACTGGATCCCCAACAGGTGTGGACACCTCAAAAGGTTTAACCAACTCAGGTTCTATTCCAAACTTACTAGCAACCAACGGAGTAATATATGATAAGGTAGAACCGGGGTCAATTAATGCATATACATCATATGAGGAGATTGATAATATACCTGTAACAACATCAAGTGACGACTCCTGATCCTGTCAACATGCTAATGCATAAATGCAGTTCTGAGGACCGCTCGAGCTAGATGCTCCACCTCTGCCTCTACCACTACCGATTGGTGCTTGTGAACCTTTCCTTGGGGGGGCGTACTGATGATAATGAACCAACTACAGATCCCGCTGGCTGAACTATGCTTGTACCACCTCTCGTTGGACAATCTCTCATAACATGGCCTGGATAACCACAAGTATAACAAACACCTAACCTCATACGGCACTGCCCGACATACTGCTTACCACACTGAGCATATAGTGGCAAGGCCATCTGACTTGACTCACCCCTATACTGAGAACTTGAGGCCCTGGAATTCTGACTAGGCCCTGAATATGTGGAACGATCAAATATCCTATCGACAAACTGAGGGTGCGCGCTAGCCGATGCCTGGGCTAGATACCTCGGGTATTGTTGTCTCTGATCACCTCAAAACTCACCAGAAGGACCGGAATATCTCTCTATCTTACTCTAGCCCCTATAATGCTAACGATCAGCCCTATGCTTCTGCTTACACTCCTCTGCACCCTGAGCATATGCCTGAATACGAGAAATATCCATACCTGGCTAAAGTGAGACCAACATACAGTTGTTAAGCAGGTGCGACTCCAAATCATCACGAACCGGTGAACCCGATCCTCCAGCTTAGCTACAATAGTGGGAGCATACCTAGCCAAACAATCAAACTGAAGGTTGCACTCCCGAACACTCATATTACCCTGCCGAAGGGTCAAGAACCTATCAACTCTGGCCCGTCTAAGCTCTGGTGGCAGATAATGATGAAGAAAAGCCTATGTAAACTCATGCCATACTTCTAGAGGGGCATCATCACCTCTGGACAACTCCCAAGACTCGTACAAATTGACTGCAACATCCTAAAGTCTATAGGAAGCTAGCTCAACTGACTCAGTCGCAGTGGCCTTCATTACCCTCAAAGTCCTATGCATCCTATCGATAAATACCTAAGGGTCCTCATTTGGATCTGTTCCAGTGAATATCGGAGGGTCCAAATTAATGAAATCACGAACCCTCACACTGATGGCCCTATCTGTATGACCAATACCTACTTCCTGATGCCGAGATTGTATGGCTACTAATCGAGTCAATAGCTGAATAACATCTCTCATCTCCTAACCAATGTATAGGGGTAGGCGCTGGAGCTGGTGCCCTCGGAGCTCCTCTGGAGAGGGCGGGGTATGTGAAGTCTGAGATGGAATCTCACTATGATACTCTCCCCGAGCCCTGGTAACTCGTTGCGCTCGACTAGTAGTTTCACCAGCCATGGACTTGCCCTTCTGGGCGGCTGTAGCTTTCTTAAGCATCGCTGAAAACATAATATATCGTTAGCGAAATAAATTCTTATATCGCATGATCTAAGATAAAAAAAGGAGGATAACATCCTATATGTCATATAGCCTCCTGTTTATAAATGTGGCGCACAACACACTCATAAACAAGACCCAACTAGACACGGTTTGTAGACAACCCTAGGACATAACTGCTCTGATACCACTTTTGTCATGACCCAAACCGATGGTCTATGACGAGTGCCCGAGTCCTACCTGTCGAACACCCCTAAGCATGCGTCTAAGATATAAATATGAATTAAGGGTAGGTCATGAATAACATATGTCAATGAACTGTCGAATTACGTGAATAACATACGCGAGGAAAACATGCCCAAAAGACATATATACATATACATGCGGAATACGGTAGGGAGAGCCGACAAGGTTGTTATAGACAACTATATATCCAAAACTGGAAGCCGACAAGTCCACATACTATCCAACTATACATGAATATCTACAGACCTCTAATAGAGTGTACAACTGTATAAAGGAGGGGACTGGGCCCCGTCGTACCCATATCTACATACCAAAAACAACGTACCAAAACTAGTAACAGCTCCAGATCAAGCGGAGCACACCAACTATCACTGATCAAAGATCCTAAAAGGGGGACCGTCAGCCTGTCTACCTGCACCTGCGGGCATGAAATGCAGTGTCCCCAGGCAAAAGGGATGTCAGTACGAATAACATAACGAGTATGTAAGGTATGAAAAGCAATACATAAAAGACATAAAAGAAACATGGAGTAAAGGAATCCACCTGTAAGTCTAAATAACTTTGTGAATCCTGAAATATTTATAAGTTCATGCATGTGCATATAAATGTCGTATCATGCGTAGGTATATGTGTACATAACATCATCAAGCCTCTGAGGGCATCCCGTCATATCATCTCGGCCTTTGTGGGCGAAATTATCAACATATACCGACTGATCATGTGGTGGTGCGTGTATAACGCCGTAACCTTTTCCCATATCCCATATACATATAATATACGCGTATATAACGTCATCTAGTCATGGGTCAATGTACTTGTTATAAATGAATGAAATGCATAAGAAGTACATTAATAAGATTTCTCGGAATGTCATAAAATCAATATGTCTTCGGATAGATTTTATTAATTAAGTATTTTTCTGACACCCATGAACAAAAGATATAATAAGATACATGGGAAATCAAGAACATAGGCACCCCTAGTGCTTCTATAAATAGAGGCATTTATGAAAGTTATGCGTTTACTCGTTTCGTTTGTATCGTATGAATCATGCCAAAAGGAAAGAAGGGATAGCCTTAACATACCTGAACCGATTCTCTTGACAATCCCTCTAACACACGCCAATTGTGACGAAATACATAACGGAGGATCAGAGTAGGGAAAAATCCGTATGATATTCTTGAAAAAGATTGTATCGTGTTCTCTTAGGATTGCATCTCACGCTGCCATTACATAATCTCGTTTGAATTTGCTGAAGAAGATCTGTTACTTTGCAAATCTTAGCATCACACTTTAATAAGATAAGAAAATCTCTTAAAGTTATAGGTTGTGGGTCCCACTTTTGCGGCTTAGTTTTTCCTAAAGATCCCTTAGTGTGCCACCTAGTCTTAATGAATCAAGAGTCATAGATACTTAGCCCCTTGCTGCCACATTACCAAACTTATCCACCCAATTTTCCAATTGATTTGTTAACTTGTTAATCTCTCACTAACCAATAATTAATCAATTACCCACATAATTAAGAATGATCTCAAATTACTTAAAATACTATTCACTTTTAACATACTTTATACACCTTACTATCATGGTCATGTGGTACCTTGTATGGCACTAGTCTTAATACCGGGTATTATAGCTCGAACCGTATTTTATCCCAAATTGACAACCTTCAACGAAACTCATTTTCTTTGATTCGTTTACCCTCTAGCTTTCACGACACTTACTTATCACCTGTTATAAATAGTATAAATACTTATAACCTAAAAAATAATCTCATTCCCGATTCTAGGTCGATTAACTTATGACGAAACTTTAACGTACAAAAATGCGAAATGTAACGGTTTCGATAAATATGCTCTCCATAAAGTGAGGGAACTATCTGTGTACGGATAAAATCGGGGATAAAGTTATTCCTGATTTTGAGAGGAAAGTACGATCTGACATGGCATCGAGTAGAGCTGAGGGATTTTACGGATCAGAGCCCGGGGAGGACGAATGATGCACCCAGGGCCGTACACGGCCGAGCATTGGGCTCGAGCAAATTGAAGAGCCGAGACTAAGGGAAAAAACAGTTAGACATGATAAGTAAGGGGCCGAAATATCCGTCCTTGACCGGATATTACGGCCCGATATCAACTGCGTATCAATGTTTACTAGAAGAAAAAGATTCTTTTACCATTTTTGAACTTGTACTAGAATTGAAACTCCCCTAATATATAAAGGGGGAAACCCTTTTATTTTGAGAACTTCTGTTGGCACGCATATCAAAGCAATAAAGTTAATTTTTATTCTCTAGCTATTGTTAAAAGTGTTTTTCGGCTTCTTGTTCATTGAGTTAAAATCTAACCCGTTCTGAGTGCTGGATCGGAACTGATTTCCAACGTCCATCGTAAAACTAGGCTTAATCATCCATCGCATTTGGTTTAATCACTTTGTTTTTCTTTAATTCTATTATTTTCTGCTCTTAGTTCATTTGTGAGAAATTAAATCACATATCCTTTAAACCGCATATAAATTTAATTGTTACTCATTTTAAGGGTAAGCAAAAGATTTTTTGAGAATTGAACGGTATTAAAAAGAATTAATATTTATTTAATATTAAGGGTATAGTTGAAAATAATTAATAAGTATAGTCATGAATTCTTAAAATTATAACTAATCTGGAGTAATATTATTGAGCTAAAATGGCAATTAAAATGGGATGGAGGGAATTATAAAAATCTATCCTTACTCAAATTATAATCTATCTATATGCTATATTAAAAGCACGAAGGCCCTTAGCGAAATATCATTCATTTTTTTACCCTTTAAAAATAGGTTACACATTAGACAAAATTCTAATTTAATTAACTTTCCTAATATCCAACATTTTAAAATCAACTAAAATTTTGGTTATTAAATATTTGCTTATTGAACTAGGTAAAAAATCCTAATATTTAGGACTTTGAAATCAATAATTCTTTTCCTTATACAATTTCTTTTATTTTAAATTGTTAATATCTTATGTCTTATTTTTACTTTTAGGTGAAATTATCTTGCATCTATTTGATTTCATATTCATAATATTTGTAATGATCCGGCCGGTCGTTTTGAGTGTATTAGCCCCGATCCTCTATTTACTGTTTTCCCCATATCTGTTCCTGCTTATGTGACTTGCCGGGAGGTCTTGTTTTTGGTTTCGGAGTGTTTTGGGACACTTAGTCCATAAAAGAGAAGCTTAAGTTTTAAGATTTTGACCGTAGTCGGAATTGTGTGAAGACGACTCCAGAATGGAGTTCCGTCGGTTCTGCTAGCTCCGTTGGGTGATTTTGGACTTAGGAGCGTGTACGGACTGTGAATTTGAGGTCCGTAGCTAATTTAGGCTTGAAATGGCGAAAATCGAATTTTTGGAAAGTTTGATCGGGGAGTTGACTTTTTGATATCGGGGTCCGATTGGAATTCTGGACACTTGTGTGCAAAATTTGGGGTCAATCGAACGTGATTTGATAGGTTTTCGCGTTGTTTGTAGAATTTGGAAATTTCAAAGTTCATTAGGCTTGAATCTGTGTGTAATTTGTGTTTTTGTTGGTGTTCGAAGTGATTAAAGGATTTGACTAAGTTCGTAGCGGGTTATAAGACTTGTTGGTATGTTTGGTTGAGGTCCCGGAGACCTCGGGTCGATTTCGGGTGGTTAACGGATCAAAGTTTGATATTGAAGGATAGCTGAAGTGTTGTTCCTGCTGGTGTAATCGCACATGCGAGTGGGGAACCGCAGGTGCGGACACGCAGAAGCAAAGAGGAGGCCGCAGATGCGGGCAAGTCCAGGAAGGGTTGGGGGAGCAGGTGCGAGAAAGGATGCGCATCTGCGAGTCCGCAGATGCGAGGATGGGCCGCAAATGCGAAAAAAGGAAAAGTTTGGCATTTCCGCAGAAGCGGACGAAGGGCCGCATGAGCGACTCCGTAGGTGCAATACCTGGAGCGCAGGTGAGAGCCCAATATTTTTAGTGGGTTCCGCAGATGCGGATGTTTTTGCGCAGGAGTGGTTCCGCAGGTGCGAAAAGTCTGGCAGAAGGTTTTAAAAGCAAGGGTTCGCGATTTTAGTCTTATTTCACCATTTGAGACTCAAACTTAGTCGATTTTGGAGAAGATTTTCGAGGGGATTATTGAGGTAAGCTTCTTGTACTCGTTTTTTTTATCATAAATCTTGATTCCCCACTAATTTCCCCACCTAATTAGCGAGATTTGGAAGTAAAAATTTGGGGGTTTAGGGCTTGAGAATTGGAGAGTGGATTTTGGGGGTTTGGAGGACCAAATGATGTCAGATTTTGATGAATTTAGTATGGTTAGACTCGTGAGTGAATGGGCTTTCGGGTTTTGTGACTTTTTTGGATTTCGAGACGTGGGCCTGGGGGACGGGTTTGAGCCGATTTCGGAATTTGACTTATAATTTCGTGTTTTTCTTGTGGAATTGATTCTTTTAGCTTATATTAATTATATCGTACTGCTTGTGGCAAGATTCGGAGCGTTTGGAGATTGATTCAAGGGGCAAAGGCATTGCGGAGTAGGATTTTGCACGGTTTGAGATAAGTAACTGTTTTAAATCTTGTCCTCAGGGTATAAAAACCCCGGATTATTGGATTATATGAGTATTTTGGAGGTGACGTACATGCTAGATGATGGGCGTGTGGGTGTGCACTGTAGGAATTGGGACTTGGTCCATTCCGTGAAACTGTAAAGTTGAATAACTTGTTGCTAGCTATATGCTCTCCCTGTGTTATAGAAATTTGACTGCAAATCATGTTAGAAATCATGCTTAGGCTATGTGATGGTGGTACTGTTGGGACCCGCAAAGGTCACGTACTTGTTGAATTACTTGTTGATTGTTGTCTTGTACTCAGTCATTGTTTTACTTGTGTATCATATCTCGGCCTCTTCTTGATTCTTGTTGATACACTATGTTATCTTTGTTTGGACCGATCTTTGTGATTTTTGAGAGCCCGAGAGATTAGAAAGGTTGATGACTGAGTGAGGCTGAGGGCCTGTCTGTGAGGTATTGATACTATGGCACGTGGGTTGTTTGTGCAGCACGTGAGTTATCCGTGCGGTTCCATATATTGATACTATGGCACGTGAGTTGTCCGTGTGGTTCCATATATTGATACTATAGCACATGAGTTATCTGTGCAGCATGTGAGTTGTCCATGCAGATATAGCGCTTGGGCTGAAAGGAGCCCCTATGGAGTCTGCACACCCCTAGTGAGCGCAGGTACCTATTGAGTGTGAGTACTGAGGGCTGAGAGCCGAGTGATTGAGCTGTTGTGACGAGTTGAGTGATTGTTGCCCTAAGAGGCTGTACTTGCCTTTTCATTTGTTGATGCACTTAGTTGCTATCTGTCATTATCGTGAAATTTCTGAAAGATTCTATATCCGTATTTACCTGCACTGTAACTGTATAAAACTAATTTGATTTGAACTGACGGATTTGAAAGCATGTCTATTCTTTGCTGGAATTATTGAAAATGAACGATATTTGTATAGCTCGTCACTACCTTCTCAGTTCCTTATTTATTTATGTTACTGGCTGAGTTGGTTGTACTCATTCTACACCCTGCACTTCATGTGCAGATCCACGTGTATTTGATCATGTAGATCGTTGAATTCGTTCATGATCGAGTACTGGAGACTATAAGGTAGCTGCCGGCGTCTGTAGACCTTGTCTCTCCTTTTATGTTTTCTTTCTTTCCTGTATTGATACTTAGACACTGTTTTTTATTAGACTAAATATCTAGATGCTCATGACTTGGTGACACCCCGATGTTTGGGGTTATCTTTCCGCATTTTATTTTGAATTTAACTCCGGTTTTGTAAAAATTTCTAGTATGAAAAAGCTTTGAATTTTCCTTTTTATAAAATATTGAAGTATTTTGAAAGGTCGATTTGCCTAGTACCATCGATAGGCGTCATCACGACAGGTTAGACTATTGGGTTGTGACAAGTTGGTATCAGAGCCTAGGTTATATAGGTCTCACGAGTCATAAGCAGGGTTAGTAGAGTCTTGCGGATCGGTTCGGAGACGTCTGTACTTATCTTCGAAAGGTTGTAGAACCCTTAGGAAAAATGTCACATTCTTGAATTCTTGTCGTGCGAATCTGTTGATTCTGGTGACTAATTTTCTGTTGTTCTAATTCTCTCACAGATGGTGAGGACGCGTACTATGGGGCTGGATGGACAACCACCAGTACCACCAGCCAGGGCCGCGAGAGGCCGATGTCGCTGTAAAGGCCGCGGTAGGGGCAGAGTAGTAGCCCGCACAACAGCTGGGGCAGTACCTGCAAACCCACCAGTTGCCCCAATTCAGGAGCAGGCTCCGGTTGTTGACGAGCCTGTAGGACCAGCTCAGGCACCACCCGTGCCCATTGTGATTCCAGGCCTTCAGGAGGCCTTAGCTCAGATTCTGACTGCGTGTACCAGTCTTGCTCAGGCGGTCTCTGTTTCGGCCGCAGCAGCCACTTCTCAGGCCGGGGGAGGCGCTCAGACTCCCGCCACCCGCACACTATAGCAGGTGGTACAGGGATTCCAGACACCGGGTGAACCACCAGCCCAGTCGGTTGCCGCTGCTCAGGATTATGTTGTTCCTGCTATGCCTGAGGATGAGCAGCGTAGATTGGAGAGGTTTGGGAGGATCCAGCCTCCATCTTTCAGTGGTGCAGAGAGAGAGGATGCACAGGGTTTCTTGGACAGGTGTAAGAGGATACTCCATACGACAGGTATTCTGGAGACCAGTGGGGTCTCGTTCACTACCTTTCAGTTCTCTAGGGCTGCATTCAGTTGGTGGGAGGCTAACGAGGGGCGTAGACCGGTCGGCGCAACACCCTTTACCTGGCAGCAGTTCTCCGTTCTCTTTCTGGAGAAGTTCATGCCTCAGTCCCACAGAGAGAAGCTGCGCAGACAGTTTGAGCAGTTTCGTCAGGGTGATATGTCTGTGACGCAGTATGAGATGAGATTTTAAGAGTTGGCCCGTCATGCTATCTGGTTGGTTCCCACAGATAGGGAGAGGATCAGGAGGTTCATAGATGGCCTCACTTTTCAGCTGCAATTGCTTATGACTAGAGAGAGAGTGTCTGGTGCTACTTTTGATGAGGTTGTCGATATTGCCCGTCAGATTGAGATGGTTCATAGCCATGAGCGGGTCGAGAGGGAGGCCAAGAGGCCTCGTGGCCAGGGTGGCTTCAGCGGTGTTCCTTCTGGGGACAGTTCCACCACGGTAGGGGTTGTCCTTTCAAACATGCTCAGACAGCTCGCCCAGTTCACCGTGGTGCATCATTTGGCCATGGTTCACACAGCTATCAGTAGGGTCACTCTTCATTCAGTGCACTACCAGTGCAAAGTTCTCACCCTTCTTCTTCAGCTCAGGTGTCTACGGATAGTTTTTCGTGGCATCAAGAGCAGCAGTTCCGTCAGAGGAGGGGTTATTTCGAGTGCGGAGATTTTGGTCACATTAAGAGAGATTGCCCTAGGTTGTTGAGTGGGTCTCCACAGCAGAGTACTCGGCCGATGGCACCAGCACCAGCAGCTCCACCACCCGCCCAGCCAGCTAGGGGTAGGGTTCAGTCAGCTAGAGGTCGCCCTAGAGGGGGAGGCCGATCAGGGGGCGGCCAGGACCATTTCTATGCTCTTCATGCCAGACCAGATGCCATTGCTTCAGATGCTGTGATTACATGTATTGTTTCATTTTTCCACAGATATGCCTCTCTATTATTTGACCCTGGTTCCACTTATTCATATGTGTCTTCGTATTTTGCTTATTTTCTAGATATGCCCCATGAGTCCCTAGTTTCATCTGCTCATGTATCTACTCCAGTAGACAATACTATCATTGTGGACCATGTATATCGGTCATGTGTGGTGACTATTGGGAGTCTGGAGACTAGATTGGATCTCTTGTTGCTTAGTATGGTCAATGTTGATGTGATTTTGGGTATGAATTGGTTGTCTTCATGTCATGCTATTCTAGATTATTATGCTAAGACCGTGACGTTGGCGATGCTGGGGTTGCCGAGGGTTGAGTGGAGCGGATCTATAGATTATGTTCCCAATAGAGTGATTTCATACTTGAAAGCTCAGCGGATGGTTGAGAAAGGTTGTCTATCTTATCTGGCCTTTGTGAGGGATGTTAGTGCAGAGGCCCCTACTATTGATTCTGTTCCGGTGGTGCGCGATTTCCCGGATGTGTTTCCTGCAGACCTGTCGGGCATGCCGTCTAACAGGGATATTGATTTCAGTATTAATTTGGTGCCGGGCACTCAGCCCATTTCTATTCCTCCATATCGTATGGCACCGGCAGAGTTGAAGGAATTGAAGGACTTGATAAGGGGTTTATTCGGCCTAACGTGTTACCTTGGGGTACACCAGTTCTATTTGTGAAGAAGAAGGATGGTTCTTTGAGAATGTGCATTGATTACAGATAGTTGAACAAGGTCACAATCAAGAACAAGTATCCATTGTCGCGTATTGATGATCTGTTTGAGCAGCTTCGGGGAGCGAGGATGTTCTCCAAGATTGATTTGAGGTTAAGGTATCACCAGCTGAAGATTCGGGACTCAGATATTCTTAAGACAGCTTTCAGGACCCGATATGGCAATTATGAGTTCCTTGTGATGTCTTTTTGGCTGACCAATGCCCCAACAACGTTCATGCATTTGATGAACAGTGTGTTTCACCCTTATCTTGACTCATTCGGTTTTGTATTCATTTATGACATCCTGGTGTACTCTCGTAGCCAGGAGGAGAATGCTCAGCATCTGAGGATTGTGTTATAGCAATTGAGGGATGAGAAGCTTTATACAAAGTTCTCCAAGTGTGAGCCTTGGCTCAGTTCAGTGGCGTTCTTGGTACACATGGTATCCAGTGAGGGTATTCAGGTAGACCCGAAGAAGATAGAGGCGGTTCAGAGTTGGCCTAGACTGTCCTCAGCCACGGAGATTCAGAGTTTTCTCAGTTTGGCTGGTTATTACCGCCGTTTCGTGGAGGGCTTCTCATCTATTGCATCGCCCTTGACTAAATTGACCCAAAAGGGTGCTCCTTTTAGGTGGTCAGGGGAGTGCGAGAAGAGCTTTCAGAAGTTCAAGACTGCTTTGACCACGACTCCAGTTCTAGTTCTACCATCAATTTCTGGTTCTTACACAGTGTATTGTGATGCCTAGAGGATCGGTATTGGGTGTTTTCTGATGCAGGAGGGTAGAGTGATTGCTTATGCTTCGCTCCGATTGAAGCCTTATAAGAAGAACTATCATGTCCCCAACCTTGTGTTAGTAGCTATTGTTCACGCCTTGAAGATTTGGCGGTACTATTTGTACGGGGTCCATTGTGAGATTTACACTGATCATCGGAGTTTACAACATCTGTTCAAATAGAAGGATCTTAACTTGCGTCAGCAGATGTGGTTGGAGCTTCTTAAGGACTATGATATCACCATTTTATACCATCCCGGGAAGGCCAATGTAGTGGCCGATGCCTTGAGTCGTCGAGCGGAGAGTTTGGGGAGCTTAGCATATCTTCCAGCAGTAGAGAGGCCACTGACATTGGATGTTCAGGCCTTAGCTGGCCAGTTTGTTAGATTGGATATTTCTGAGCCGAGTCGAGTATTGGCTTGTGTGGTCTCCCGGTCTTCTCTTTACGATCGTATCAGGGAGCGTCAGTATGAGGACCTCCATCTGCTTGTCCTTAAGGACACGGTCCAATACGGTGATGCTAAGGAAGTCACTATTAGGGATGATGGTGCATTGAGGATGTAGGGTAGGCTATGTGTGCCCAATGTAGATGGTTTGCGTGAGCTAATTCTCTAGGAGGCTCACAGTTTGCGATATTCTATTCATCTGGGTGCCGTGAAGATATATCAGGACTTGAGACAGCATTACTGGTGGAGGAGAATGAAGAAGGACATAGTGGAGTATGTGGCTCGGTGCCTAAATTTCCAGCCGGTGAAGTATGAGCATCAGCGACCAGGTGGGTTGCTTCAGAAGTTAGAGATTCCGGAGTGGAAATGGGAGTAGATCACTATGGATCATCCCATCGTCTTCCACGGACTCAATGGAAGTTCGATGCATTTTGGGTGATTGTGGACCGGCTGACCAAGTCAGCTCATTTCATTCCTGTGATGACTACCTATTCTCCCGAGCAGCTGGCTTGAGTGTATATTCGCGAGATCGTCGGGCTTCATGGCATACCGGTATCTATCATTTCTGATCGGGGTACGCAATTTACATCACGGTTCTGGAGGGTTATGCAGCATGAGTTGGGGACTCAAGTGGTGTTGAGCATAGCATTTCACCCTCAGACGGACGGATAGTCCGAACGCACTATTCAGATATTATAGGATATGCTCCGTGCGTGTGTGATGGAGTTTAGGGATCCGTGGGATCAGTTCTTTCCTCTAGCGGAGTTTGCTTATAACAACAGTTACCAGTCGAGCATCCAAATGGCACCGTATGAGGCTATGTATGATAGGCGGTGTAGGTCTCCGGTGGGTTGGTTTGAGCCGGGCGAGGCTAGATTATTAGGTACAGACTTGGTTCAGGATGCTCTGGAGAAGGTTTAGGTGATTCAGGATAGACAACGCACAACCCAGACCAGACAGAAGAGTTATGTGGATCGGAAGGTTCACGATGTTGCATTTATGGTTGGAGAGCGGGTCTTGCTCCGGGTGTCACCCATGAAGAATTTTATGAGATTCAGAAAGAAGGGCAAGCTGAGCCCTAGGTTTATCGGTCCATTTGAGGTATTGCGACGTGTTGGGGAGGTTGCTTATGAGCTGGACTTGCCTCCCAGTCTAGCAGGAGTTCATCCAGTATTCCATGTTTCTATGCTCCGGAAGTATCACAGCGATCCGTCTCACGTATTGGATTTCAGCTCAGTCCAGTTGGACAAGGATTTATCTTATGTTGAGGAGCCGGTGGCTATCTTGGATAAACAGGTTCGAAAGGTGAGGTCAAAGAATATTGCTTTTGTGAAGGTTCAGTGGAGGGGCCAGCCGGTCGAGGAGGCAACTTGGGAGACCGAGCATGATATGCGCATCCATTATCCTCATCTTTTCACCACTTCAGGTATGTCTCTATGCTCGTTCGAGGATGAATGATTATTTTAAGAGGGAGATGATGTAACAACCCGGCCGGTCATATTGAGTGTATTATCCTCGATCCCCTATTTACTACTTTTCCCGTATTTGTTCCTGCTTATGTGACTTGTCGGGAGGTTTTATTTTTGGTTTCGAAGTGTTTTGGGACACTTAGTCCATAAAACGGAAGCTTAAGTCTTAAAATTTTGACCGTAGTTAGAATTGTGTGAAGATGAATCTAGAATGGAGTTTTATCAGCTCCGTTGGGTGATTTTGGACTTAGGAGCATGTCCGGACTATGAATTTGAGGTCCGTACCTAATTTAGGCTTGAAATGGCAAAAGTCGAATTTTTAGAAAGTTTGACCGGAGGGTCGACTTTTGGATATCAGGGTCGGATTGGAATTCTGGATGTTGGAGTAGGTTCGTGGTGTCATTTATGACTTGTGTGCAAAATTTGGGATCAATCGGACGTGATTTGTTAGGTTTTGGCGTCGTTTGTAGAATTTGGAAATTTCAAAGTTCATTAGGCTTGAATCCGTATGTAATTCATGTTTTTAGTGTTGTTCGAAGTGATTAGAGGATTTCACTAAGTTCGAAGCAGGTTATAAGACTTGTTGGTATGTTTGGTTGAGGTCCCGGGGACCTCGGGTCGATTTCTGGTGGTTAATGGATCAAAGTTTGATGTTAAAGGATAGCTAAAGTGTTGTTCCTGCTGGTGTAATCGCACCTGCGAGTGGGGAACCGCAGGTGCGGACACGCAGAAGCGAAGAGGAGGCCGCAAATGCGGACAAGGCCAGGAAGGGCAGGGGGCACTGGTGCGAGAAAGGATGCGCATCTGCGAGTCCGCAGATGCGAGGAAGGGCCGCAGATGCGAAAAAAGGAAAATTCTGGCATTTTCGTAGAGACTCCGCGGGTGCGAGACCTGGAGTGCAGGTGCGAGCCCAGTGTTTTTAGTGGGTTCTGCAGGTGCGGATGTTTTTGCGCAGGAGCGGTTCCGCAGGTGCGGAAATAGGTTCGCGGGTGCGAAAAGTCTGGGCAGAAGGTTTAAAAAGCAAGGGTTCGCGATTTTAGTCTTATTTCACCATTTGAGACTCAGACTTAGTCGATTTTGGAGAAGATTTTCGAGGGGATTATTGAGGTAAGCTTCTTGTACTCATTTTTTTTATATCATAAATCTTGATTCCCCACCTAATTAGCGAGATTTTGAAGTAAAAATTTGGGGGTTTAGGGCTTGAGAATTGGAGAGTGGATTTTGGGGATTTGAAGGACCAAATGATGTCGGATTTTGATGAATTTAGTATGGTTAGACTCGTGAGTGAATGGACTTTCGGGTTTTGTGACTTTTTTGGATTTTGAGACGTAGGCCTGGGGGGACGGGTTTGAGCCGATTTTGGAATTTGGCTTATAATTTCGTATTTTTCTTGTGGAATTGATTCTTTTAGCCTATATTAATTATATCGTACTGCTTGTGGTTAGATTTAGAGAGTTTGGAGATTGATTCGAGGGGCAAAGGCATTGCGGAGTAGGATTTTGTGCGGTTTGAGATAAGTAATAGTTTTAAATCTGGTCCTCAGGGTATGAAACCCCGGATTATTGGATTATGTGAGTATTTTGGAGGTGACGTACATGCTAGGTGACGGACGTGTGGGCGTGCACCATAGGAATTGGGACTTGGTCCATTCCGTGAAACTGTAAAGTTGAATAATTTGTTGCTAGCTATATGCTCTCCCTGTGTTATAGAACTTTGATTGCAAATCATGTTAGAAATCATGCTTAGGCTATGTGATGGTGGTACTGTTGGGACCCGCAGAGGTCGCATACTTATTGAATTACTTGTTGATTGCTGTTTTGTACTCAGTCATGGTTTTACTTGCGTATCATATCTCAGCCTCTTCTCGATTCTTGTTGATACACTATGTTATCTTTGTTTGGGCCGATCTTTGTGATGACTGAGTGAGGTCGAGGGCCTGTCTGTAATGTATTGATACTATGGTACGTGAGTTGTCCGTGCAGCACATGAGTTGTTCGTGCAGTTTCACATATTGATACTATGGCACGTGAGATTTCCGTGCAGTTCTACATATTGATACTATAGCACGTGAGTTATCCATGCAGCATGTGAGTTGTCCGTACGGATATAGTGCTTGGGCTGAAAGGAGCCCCTCCGGAGTCTGCACACCCCCAAGGAATGCATGTACCTATTGAGTGTACATATTGAGGGCTGAGAGCCGAGTGATTGAGTTGTTGTGACGAGTTGAGTGATTGTTGCCCTGATAGGTTATACTTGCTTTTTCATTTGTTGATGTACTTAGTTGCTATCTGCCATTGTCGTGAAATTTCTGAAAGATTCTATATCCGGATTTACCTGCAATGTAATTGTTTAAAACTGATTTGATTTGAACTGCCGGATTTGAAAGCATGTCTATTCTTTGCTGGAATTATTAAAAATGAACTGTATTTGTATAGCTCGTCACTACCTTCTCAGTTCCTTATTTATTTATGTTACTTGCTGAGTTGTTTGTACTCATGCTACACCCTGCACTTCATGTGCAGATCCAGGTGTGTTTGATCACCGAGGTCGTTGAGTTCGTGCGCGATCGAGTACCGGAGACTACGAGGTAGCTGCCGGCGTCCGCAGACCTTGTCTCTCCTTCTATGTTTTCTTTCTTTCCTGTATTGATACTTAGACATTATTTTTATTAGACTGGATATCTAGATGCTCATGACTTGGTGACACCCCTATGTTTGGGACTATCTTTCCACATTTTATTTTGAATTCAACTCCGATTTTTGTAAAAATTTCTAGTATGAAAAAGCTTTGAATTATCCTTTTTATGAAATATTGAAGTATTTTGAAAGGTCGGCTTGCCTAGTACCATCGATAGGCGCCATCACAACAGGTTAGAGTGTTGGGTCATGACAATATTAAATTCTTATACTTTATATTATATATTTTTCATCAACTCCTTTTGAAAGTATAACGTTGAACATGAAATCTTTTTCATAATATATTTAAATTCTAGAAAGATGCCTATAGCTCTTTTTTTGTTTGGTTGTGCATAAAAAAATTGTACACCTATACTGAGTTACTTAAAAACAAAATCTCCATATCCTTTTCTATTCTATTTAATATTTAACTAGAAATAAAATTAAAAATATATACTATTATTCTATTTTATTTCTTTATTTTTGTTATTCGTTATACGAGCATGAATATATATAATAAATTTTATTATCTTCTACTTTCATGAGCCGACATGTATATTTTTATATTTGTTTTGGTTTAATGTGTAAGAAGCTATAAGCGATTATTAGAAGATACATAAAAATTTATTTTTCATATTATACTAGCTGGCATGAAGGGCAAATGCACGACTATGGACAATAGAGTGGCCTCATTTCGCCTTACCAACCCCAGGAAAACTCTGAATACAAACCTAGATTGTTTGTATAGACAGACTTTTTGGATGCTAAGATCCAAAGTCGAGAGAAAAATAGTCCAGATCATACGCTAAGGTCCCTAAGCAATCACTTAGTGGAAAAGAAAGTGATTGAGCAATAACAACCAGAAGCTGATAAAAGACAAGATTTGATTGTCCATTAAATTTGATAAATGTAAAAGATAACATTTGATGCATTTAGATGTAGAATCTAGAATCTAGATGCATCGTTATGGATGGAGAAAGAAAGCTTTTCAGAAGAAGAAAAAAAAAAGAAATAGTAGATTAATGGATGTTGTTTTGCGATAGTGATTTTTTTTAATCTATTGGGAGTAATTTCTACATTTTATTGATTAAGAAAAAAAACAGTTTGAATAGACCTCTTATGTCAATTAACTTGTGTCTTCTAGAATAAACTTGAGAATATATAACTTTTTAATTTTTTTTAGTTAACTCATAAATCTCCAAAGGTTATATGTTCTTGTTGAAACTATAAGAAAACATGATAACTTGTGAAATTGATGTAATAAAATTATAAAATTGGGAGAAATATTAAATTGAATATAGTAATTGAGATGCATGATTGAGAACTTCTATGGGGTAGAATTTCTTCCTTCTTGAGTAATTGGTTAAATATGATCAACAATTATTATTTTCAAGAATTCTTTTTTGTAAACTTTTATTTTTGTACCTCAAACATAATTTTCACTATAAAAGCATATAATTCATTGAGAAAGGTTACACGCACAGAACGTGTACTTTAAGACTAGTGATCTAAAAAGTCTAAGTTCAAATAAGAGGTTCAAGGAAATATAAAGGTAATATAGTGAAATAATACTTATAATTAATTCTATTAAATAATTTTTGTAATAGGTGTACCAAAAATTTGAGACTGACGTTTATTTCGGAACAGAAGGAGTAAGAACGTTAAAGGATATTAGACTTGCCAAAAATGAGAATTTCTTCTCGGCATAGACCTCCCTTCCTTTTGCAGATAAATATTACTATTTTTTAATATTCTTGCACGCCTCTTACAAAAGATATTCGATAACCTTAATCATAAGAACATTTATCTAAATTTCATTTTAGCTGTCCTTAAATATCTCACTTAATTTTTTTTTTTTAAATAGTTTGAACAATAAGGATACATTTGAGAAGAAAAACTAATGGAATGCTTTTCGTTTTTATAAAATGTCAATTATTTTAAAACAAATTAAGTTCGATAAAACGAATAATATTCGGTTGGGTGATTGGGTCTATACTCTATATGTACATGATACATACATATATGTGCGTGTATGTTATGTGTCTGATAGTCGAATAGGAGGACTGAATATGACTAATATATTAGTTACGTTAATTATTATATTGTATTTATCATTTTGTTATTCCATTTCGATTACTTAAGCTGATATATTGCTCCATTCCCGATCCTTTTTTTTTTTTTTTGGGTTCAAGTCCATTCCCGATCCAATCGTTCTGGTGAATTGTCTTGGTTGGTTTTTAGCATTTTTGTGAACATTTTTATCAAATTCCTTATTTTTTTTGCATATGCCACAAATTATTGTTACTTTTCAAGGTTTCAGTATAACTGGTAGGGGTGTACAAATGAAACCAACAAATCACACTAACCCAATAATCCGAGTCAAACCGAGTGTTTACCCTCAAAATCGGATAACAATTAGATTTGTACGTGTCATTAAGGACACGTGATCTAACTTGATACAAAATGATAAATCAGATTGAAATTAAAATAAATAATAGGAAAGTAAATGCAAATCACACAAGTTGAACGATCTTCGCCATAGAAGTTTAGCCGCCCTCGAGCCAAAAGTGCTTTTATTAATATCAGAATAAAATGACAAGAATAATAAGAACTAATAACAATATATTGCTTTGGGATGCGAGTTACAGTGTGTTTTACAAGTAATCAGGCCCCCTTTATATAGTAGGGGAGTAAAACTTTAGGTACAATTCTATAAAAGGTAAAAATCTCTTGGTTTGCTGATTTGCCGGTTCTTTATTGATACGTGCCGAGATTTCCGCCGAAATATCCGACCAGTTATGGATATTTTGGCCTTCCGTTATTTCGGTCTTCTGTTAGTTATATCGGCAAAGTTTCCTCGAGCTTATTTGGGGTCAGGGTCGATTCCGAGATCATGGGCTCGATGTTCTCGAGGACAGACATTCTGACCTCGTGTTCTGGTTCAATGAGACTCAGGGTCGATCTTCAACCCATCGCGTTCCGAGCCCGATCTGTCATGCAATAGTCGAGCCTGATTTCGACCGTATACAGATAGTCCCCATTTTTCGGAGAGTAAACGACGAGAATTGATATGAGCTTCTGATTCTCACCTCGGTACTCCACATCAGAAACGACAAAATGAACGAAACGTCTCGTCAATCAAGTCTTAATGGTATTAAATGCTGTCACTCCTGGGTTTGAACCGTCATTTTGAAATTATAAATACCCCCTTCGTCATTCATTCAAACTTTACATCCAAATCTTCTCTACTCTTGTTCCTTAGAAATTTCAACACTTCCAAGCATTAAATTTTTGGTTATTCTAAAATCTTTTTATAAGAACTTCAACTCTGTTTTTATCCCCAACAATCAAGCTTAATCTTTTAACTCCCTCTCTTTTATTCATTTATCAAAGAAATGGCGAATACTTCAAAATCCGTTCCACAAAAGAAACTCCTTCTGCCTCGCGACCGGCTGTAGAGGAAAATGTTTCATTTGCTGCTACAGAGGAACCGGCACCGGAACCTCCTCTGAAAATGTTCATCCTCGGGGAGTTCCTGACCGGTGCTGATTTCAAGACCGAGAAGCCTTCCTCGGTACCGGATCGGTGTGAGCCGGTCTCGAGATATATTTGCTCGATCATCGAGGACATCCTTTCAGAGGTCAGAAAAGATTGCAACTGGGCTAATAAGCACGTAGTGGTCCCTAAGCCTAAGGAAGCCATCACTACCCACGTGGAGGAATTTTTAAGTGTTTACACTTATCCCTTCACCCTGGGTCCCTTGGACCCGGTCATTATTGCCTTATGTTATAGGTATAAGGTGACCCTTGGT
This sequence comes from Nicotiana tabacum, assembly GCF_000715075.1. Lineage (NCBI taxonomy): Eukaryota > Viridiplantae > Streptophyta > Magnoliopsida > Solanales > Solanaceae > Nicotiana > Nicotiana tabacum. The sequence continues at coordinate 15,117,595 of NC_134083.1, read as the reverse complement.
CAAATTCGCCCTTCCCTTTGGAGGATAGTAATTCTCCTTCGTATTTTTCCTAAGCAAGATCGAGGGGTATCCCTTCACCCTCAACCATCTTATGCGCTTATATAATCCCCGACTTTATCGAGAGGGACTAATCAAGCTTGCTCGTCGGGCCAGTAAGGCCCCATTTTCGAGCATCGACAAAGATCGGTATCGAGGCTGGTTAGGCCGTTTTGTCCGAATGAAGACCCCAGATTTGATCGCAGTTGAGAATATACCATTTCCTGAGAAGTGGCATATGACACGTAAATATAATCTTGCTTTCAAGATTTTGTTCATCGCTCTTCCTTTTCCTCCCTTCTTATCGATGTTTTGTGGTGGTGCAGCTGTTGATCGGATACGGTTCCTCGACTTAAGGAATGGGTCGAGGGCAATGCTACACAAATTCCGTATTCTAAGCATTCGTGGCGTGATCTTTCGAAGGGCCGATGGGAGGCCCGTTCCCATGGTGAGATTTTTCTTAAGTGGCACTTGATTTCCCTTCTGCGCGATTGAGTTCTTACTCGTATTATTTCTTTTGGCAGGTTTATCAAAAGATGTCGCAATGAAGCCTCCATCCAGTGATGACGATATCCTCACTGAACCATCTTCTCCGAGGTAGGATAAAGAGAAGAAAAGAAAAAGGGCTCCGAGTTCTCCGAGCTCTAAGAAGAAGAAGCCAACGAAAAGATTGGCGTGTAAACCCAAGGAAAGCACCAGTGCTCGAGTACTGTCTACGGACTCACTCTATCGATTGAGAGATGAGTCAGAGGGGTAAGGAAAAGCCTTCGATCTGGTGGCTAGCGAGCCACCGCAACTCGAAGGTCAAGGGGCCTCCGAACCAGAGGGAGGCGAGGTCGATCTTCATCAAGTCGGGGAGGCCGAGGAAGATGCAGGAACTGAAGCTTCCTGGGATGTGGGCAAAGCCCCGTAGGAAGCACTTGGCCCGATAGAGATTGCCGAGTAGCCATCGTTCATAGAGTCGATGTTCAACGAGGCCCAAGGTGCAAAAGAACGCCCCATCGAAGGGGCCCATATAGCGAACGACCCCTTCCGCAGTTTTTTCGACGGCGTGGATTCGGCGGCCACGGAGGGGTCACGACCCAAACTCTCTCCATATAACGTCGTGATGGAACCTAGTCTCTATGACTAGGTAAGCCTAACAAATTGCGAAAAATAACAAAACGAGAGTAAAACTTGGCAACTAACAGCAGTGGATAACTGAATAACTAATAACAATGCCGCTCGCATGTACAATAACCAATACTCTATAAATACACAGTCTTCCCAAAACCCGGAACATCATAAAGAAACTAGTATCTATATACACCAGAGTCTAATAAACGAAGTACGAAGGGTAAATGACATAAGGGAGAATAGAGGGGGACTCTGAGGTCTACGGACGCGAGCAAATGTACCTTGAAGTCTCCGGAACAACAGTAAATGCACAACCAATAGCGAGGCCGGTATGATGAACCTGGATCTGTACACGAAAACATGTGCAGAAGAGTAGCATGAGTACACCACAATGGTACCCAATAAGTGCCAAGCCTAACCTCGGTCGAGTAGTGACGAGATTAGGTCATGCCCACTGGTATATAATAAATAAAGTAGGGGAATATAACAGTATATTAAGAGACTGGAATTTAAAAAAAGGAAAACACAACAAAAATAGCAGTACAACACAGGGGTAAAAAGCAGGGGATCTCCCGAGATACCATCTCGTAGTCTCACAGTAAATAAGCAAAGAGATCTCCCGAGGTACCGCCTCGTAATCTCAAAAGTAAATGTGCAGGGAGAACTCCCGAGGTACCGCCTCGTAGTCTAAAAAATAAATATGCAGGGAGAGCTCCCGAGGTACCGCCTCGTAGTCTCAAAAGTAATTGTGCAGGGAGAACTCCCGAGGAACCGCCTCGTAGTCTCAAAAGTAAACACACAGCTCAAACCGATAAATACAACAGTTAACAGCAAGATTTCTACAGTTATACTAATAAGGAACAAGGATAAGTAGGAAATCAACTAGGCATGCTTCACAGAGTTCAAATAAGCAGTTAAAGCACGTAGACATGGGATATTAGACTAAACAGGATAACTACACATATTGGAATAGCTCAATTAAGAATGAAAACAGACTAATACTCATTTAAACGGTATAACTCAAATTAAAGGAAAATCAGGTTGTTACTCAGTAAAATAAATTGGGTTTTAATACAAATAGCCCGTGCACATACTCGTCACCTCACGTACACGACGCTCACATATCACAACAGTACCAAATCCTAAGGGGATTTCCCACACACAAGGTTAGGCAAGCCACTTACCTCAAACTAAGCTCAATCAATTGGTAACAATGCCTTTTCCACGAATATCCGACTCTGAATGGCCCAAATCTATCCAGAATCAATTACATACCATAAATACAACTATAAGAAACTAATCTAATTAATGAAATTAAAGCTAAAGCAAGAAATTAGAAAATCGCCCCAAAAAGCCTCCCCGCCCCACGTCTCGGAATTGGGTAAAAGTCACAAAATATAAACACCCATTCACTCACGAGCCCAGTTATGTAATTGGTTTTGGAATCCGACCTCAATTTGAGGTCTAAATCCACATTTTACAAAAATCCAAATTTTCTACCCAAAACCCCCAATTTCCACCATGAAAACACAAGATTTTTGGTTGAAATCATAGGAAATATAGTGAAAGATTGAAAGAAACTAGTTTACAATCACTTACCAATGATTTGGAAAAGAAATGATCTTTGAAAAATTGCCTCTAGGGTTTCTTGTTTTGAAAATTTGAGAGAATGAACCAAAATCCCATCTAAGTCCCATTTTGATCAGTTGCAGATGTTGCATTTGCGACCTGGACCCCGCAAATGCGAAGATCTTCACATCTATGCTTCCATTGCAAATGCGATAAATTGTTCGCAAATGCGAACTGGCCTGATCGCAAATGCGACCCATTGATCGCAAATGCGAAGTAGCTCCCCCCAGTCCCCATCGCAAAAGCGAAGACCTGGTCGCAATTGTGCAACTGGGTCTCTTCGCAAATGTGAAACTGACAGGTTTGCTGCCATATCGCAAATGCGAGGCCCGACCTCGCAAATGTGAGATCAAAGGTCTGCACCAGAACTGAGACACACCGGCAATATTTTCTAAGTCCAATCCATTTCGTAGCCTATTCGAAACTCACCCGAGCCCTCGGGGCTCTAAACCAATTATGCACACAGGTCTAAAACCATCATACAAACTTGCTCGCACAATCAAATTACCAAAATAACACCTAGAACTACGAATTTAGCATCAAATCAAAGGAAATTTTCAAGAAAACTTTGAAGCTTCTATTTTCATAATCGGACGTTCAAATCACGTCAAACCTACTCTGTTTCTCGTCAAATTTGACAGACAAGTCATAAATATAGTATTGGACCTATACCCGGTTCCGAAACCAAAATATGGACCCGATATCCAAAAAGTCAAATACTGGTCAAACATTTCAAAGTTATTAAGCCTTTAACTTTCAAATTTCAACAAAGTGTGATAACTCGAGCTAGGGACTTCCGAATTTGATTCCGGGCATACGCGCAAGTCCCAAATCACAATACGGCCCCACCAGGACCGTCAAAACCCAAATCCGGGTCTATTTTCTCAAAACGTTGACCGAAGTCAACTCAAAAAGATTTTAAGGCAAACATTTCATATTTTCTCACTTTTTAACATAAAAGCTTTTCTGGAAAAACACCCGGACTGCGCACGTAAATTGAGGAAAGCTAAAATAAGGTATTTAAGGCTTCAAAGCAAAGAATTAGGTTCTAAAACATAAGATGACCTATCGGGTCATCACAGGAGGACGCCACCGAATTTGGTCTTATAACTGTAGTGTTGGAACCATATTTCACTTGTCACCTTTCACTAATAGCGTCTTGTGTGACAAGAATATGTCATCCAAACTGAGGTAAGTTCGGTGGTTAGACCGGTCATGTTGTATAGGGTAGAGTATTGGCGGATCAAGAATTCTTATGTACAGAAGATAAAAGTAGCAGGATTGGGGATGTTGAGATGGATGTCTGAGCACACTAGGTTGGTTATGATTAGAAATGAAGAGATATCGAGGAGAAGCTCACCCTCTGAAGCAAGAGTGCCTTCCTTGAGCCCGAAATTGGTCAATCAATTCCCTGCCCCAAGTGCTAATACCGATCGGAAGCGATCCATTATTATCTCCCTTCCGGAGGATGCCCGAGTCCTCTCTGCCCCTGTAAGGGTGATCGGTTATCTTTGGTGTTTGGTGACCGAGGATGATCAAGACAAGATGAATGAGGTGGATGCATCCTGCCTTTTCAACGAAGGACAACAGGCACTGAACCAGGTAACTGCATGTTTTCCTAAGTGGTTTTTTGATTTACACTTATATTGTTTCGTAGATAACTTAGTGTTTCTCTTCGTGCTCGTAGGCCTCGATGCTTCATCACGAGACCTTTTTAAGGTACCCGGACGAGATGAAACAACTCAAAGCTGAAGTTTGTGAGATCACAGAGAAGAGAGATGCCTTTAAACTTCTTAGCGAGCAATTCGAATGGGATGTTAAGAACCTCCGTGCCGAGCTGGAAGTTGCTCGGAAGGAACATGTTGATTTGGTCAAGCAGGTAAAAGTTTTTGAGGTTAGTGACGATGAATTTGATTTTGTGACTGATGGTCAAAATCCTCATGTCCAGCAAAAAACTCGATTGGATTGACCAGCTTTGAGCTGTAATAGATATAGTCAAAGCTGAGATTGATGAATGGAGAGGCTGAATGGATCGTCTGGCCTAGGAAAAAGAGGTTGTTCGAGCACAACTAACTTCGGCTGAAACCCAGCTTAGAGCCGCAAAGGATAGGGCCAAGGTTTAGACCAAAACGGTTGAGGAGCTCCAATCCCGGTTAGGTTCGACTATCTCAGATCGAGAAAGTCTGGACAAGGAGCTTAAAATGGCCAGGTCAGAGGTCGTTGTGGTCAAAGACGAAGCTGATAAAATGGTGGCCCATTACAAGGCCGATGCCGAGGGTGGCGGAGACCCCGAAGGTGATGATGCGGCCCCCGACAAAGAATATGCCACTTAGGACCTTTTAGATGTTTTTGTTTTTGTATTACCTTTTTGTTGAGGTCGTTCGGCCTTTGTAAAAATTTGCATCGGGGTTGTTTGGCCATTGTAAAAAGAATTTTTGATATGTATATAAGGCTTTTTCCCTTCAACAGCTTTTGAATTTTCCCTTTGCTTTATTACTTATATTCGCAAAGATCGAAATGCCTTAGCATGAAATAGTTAAGGTTCATGGGGGTTCGGTATTACCGGAACTTTTTCCCAAAGTAGTTTAGATTATAGTTTGCCGAGGGTAGCCTCTAGAACCGATTATCAAATTTTGAAGGCCTTATTTTTTGTTACGAGTCTCGGACGTCTCTGAGACATTTTAGTATGGTCGTAACCTTTTTGGTTCGGGTGTTGCCCAATGGGTTTGTCACCTCGAGTTATCTGGACTTACCTTAGATAACGATCCCCGAACGGGGTTAGCCATAGCTTTTTGGAGTTCGGGCAATGCCAAATAAGCTTCATTCCCTCGGGTTTCAATATTCCAGAATGGTCGTAGCCTTTTAATTCGGGCAACGCCAAATAGGCTTTGTGCCCCCGGGCTCTGATAATCCGAGCCTTCCGAGTTTTTTTTCGGATGACGACCTCCGATTGGGAGTGATCGTTTGACCCGGATAAAGGCGGCCTTTGGGCTCGATACCTTTAGGGGATCGAATGTAAGAAATTTCTTAAAATAAAAAAGAGAAATTCTTAAAGAACAAGATATTTATCCGCAAGGTAGAAACTTTTATTCTTGTGCATGATAGTTACACATGTGTACAAGTTTTGTGCTAGGGCTCGAGTAGTCTATGCAGGCACAGTTCGTGTGACCGTTTGACCCTTACAGTAAATCCTATCGATCGAGTCGAGACCATTGAATCATAAAGTTTCCTTCCTTGCGAAAGTTATTATCTGAGGGTAATGCCACATAGTGTTCGGGGATGATCGAAGAGAGGCTTCAAATGCTGTTGTGATCTTTGTCACCGGTTTGTAGTGGGCCTTCAATTCTAAGTAAGCACGATTTACTTATTTCCTCATTAAAAACCTTGCCGGAAAACCCATTTGGGATAAAATCGGTTCAAGGTAAGAAGAGTGCAACACGTGCTTTCAGACCTAAAACTTGTGTCGTTCTTCGATGATTGCCTGCAAATGTTAACTCGGAATAGATGTATCAAAGGAAATGAATGGGGTCGTACCTTAGCAATAGTATCTCTTCAAGTGAGCTATGTTCCAATTGTTCTGTAGTTTTCACCGTTCATCGTTCCCAGTGTGTATGATCCTTTTCCGGTGATCTCAATAATCTGATAAGGGCCTTCCCAGTTCGGACCCAACTTCCCTTCGTTCGAGTTTCGGGTGTTTAGTGTAACCTTCCTTAGTACCAAGTCCCCGACACTGAAGTGTCGAAGGTTGGCCCGTCGATTGTAATACCTTTCGATCCGCTGCTTTTGGGCGGCCAATCGGACAAGGGATGCTTCGCGCCTTCCATCCAGTAGATTTAGGATCGTGTTCATAGCCTCGTCGTTTGATTCCTTGGTTACATATCTGTCACCCCCCAAACTCGGGGAGTGCGACCGGCACTCAACCGAGTGAACCCGGCCGAGCAAGCCTGTTAGATTTCTTTCTATCCAAACTCATCCATGAATAAAGAAGAGATGCACTCCATTAATCAAGCACTGAAAATATTTCATTAACAACTCTAGTTATAATGAAATATAGATATAATGAAAAGCATGTTTGCCAAAATAGCAACACATCTAGTTCAATTCCCAACATCAAATACCACCCATAACCTGCCTACGGTGCCTCTAAGTACAATCGAATAGTAGTATGGAAGTGCGGGCAACAAGGCCCCATCTATACCTTAAAATATAAGGTACAACTCAAATGACATCAGGCCCGGAATAGAGTAGGGCTCAGCAAAACCTGCTGAATAGAGAGTAACTGCTAACGAAGACCAAATCTGCCCGCTGATGAACCACCTGCATCCATTGAAGATGCAGCGCCCGTGGCAAAAGGGGCGTTAGTACATATGGAATAGTACTAGTATGTAAAGCTAACTTTCCACTTTCAAAATAGAATGCCAATATAAGAAAGGGAAAATCATAGAAACAGCAAGTCACAATCAATGATATCCAAATGGCAAGTTAAAACACAATAATTTCCAAAATACGAAGATAATATTATTTTTGGTTGGGGATCTTTATCACCAATATACGACTGTTCACAATTCCATCGTTCACAATACCAATACCACCATACTTTTAGTACGGAGTCCGATCACGACCCGGTCGGCTAGGCCATCTCATCTGAAACATCAACCACAATCACAATTTTAATTACAATTTCCAGCACAATCACCACCATGTGTGCGGCATGGAGTCCGATCACGACCCGATCGTCTAGGCCATCTCACCACAATGCCGTGGGGATCAACATCATCCTTTTCTATCAATCATCTCATCCCAATTAAGGGGAATAATTTTATCACATCAATCTCATCCCAAATAAGGGGAATAATTTTATCACATCAATCTCATCCCAAATAAAGGGAATAATCACAATCCACTCATATACCGGCACTTGTAGTTTCGGGGTTAGGTTATTTCAACCTACCCTTCCTTGGTGACAATCGATACTCCCAACAATAGTTTTGATTTACATACAAAGGAAACATCAATACAAATGCATTAACCTCATGACTTTTCATACCGTATATAGCCTCATTGGTATTTTCAACCACTTACAACATCATTATTTCATTGGCTCTCTTGGCCATACATATGATTCATCATTCATGGAACGGTGTCCGTATTTCATATTCCACCCTTTCATTTCTTTCATTTCATGGATCATCATCATAAATATCAACAAATAGAATATCCCGAAAATCACAACTTTAGGTTCATTAGTAATGAAGACTTTAAACACAATGGATTTCTTTACAAGAAAATGAGTAAAATGATTGACAATCGAAGCACAAGTTAAAATCATAAACGAGTAACACATCATTTATTCTTGAAGTACTTTTTCCCAAAAAGGGCAATACACAATTTCCACTCACGAATATGTAAGAACGCAAAACACGTTAAAAATACTCACAAAGCATAGCATAAGTTAAAATAACCACATTGAGGCATGACTTGAGGACATAAGCTTTTAGGCAAATCAACTTTTGAAGTAATTTTGGAACAGTTGAATCAAGGCTCATTTCATAATCTTTCTCACATCATCTCATTTCATTGGCACCTCTAGCCACAAGTATAGCTTTCATTCTTGGCACAGTGGCCACACTTTATATCTTTAACTCACTTCTTTCACTTTCGAGCATCTTTATAGATTATCAACAATAATGCATTTACAATCAAGACTTCAGGTACACATATGAGTAATTAAGAGTCTTAAGCATATCGAGTTTTTCTCACATAAGTTGGCATACTAGCCTTCATTTGAAACACGACTCAAAGCCATAACATTTTAATACACATATCATTCTTGAACACATTCCCGTAGGATAACATAATGTGATAGGAACATTCGGAACACATTTTGAATACATACATCTTTCGACACTTTGCTTACTCGGGATAATTAAATTTATTGGGAATAACTCGGAACATGGGAATAAGGAACTTGAGCCAACCATACTTAAAACTTACAGGAACATCATGGTATTCATTTATAAAAGAGTAGTTTAGCCAACATACCTCAAATTCCTCCCTTAATTATACTACAACGTTCCACTACAATAAGCAACTTCAATCTAAAATAACAAATTCCATAATTTAGGAAATTTGAGCACTTTATCAAACACCTAGTAGGCATGAATCTCTACATCTCTTAACCATAGAATTAGTTCATCCAACTACTACTATTTACCAACAATTTATCCCACCATCATTCTTAAACAATTCTTAACTTCCAACATCACATACATGACCATCCATCCATACCCAACCAATAAAATTCCATCAAATAATCACTTTCAATCTCTACAATGGTTATGTATTTAAATTGGTAACTAATAGCTTCTAATCACCATACCCTAAGTTATAACACATACTTCATACATAAATAATCACCATAGATTAGTTAAAGATAGTAGATATACCTATTGTAGACCAAATCTTGAAAGACAACTTTTGGGGTGTTCTTGAGATTTTGAAGAAATCCTATGGAATCCAATCAAAACCTTGTTGTAACTAGTGATTGAGAAGTGAAATCATCATAAAAACACACTTAAAAACTCACCTTAGGTGTATATTGGAATCCTTGGCCGGATGGGTGATGGAGAGAAAGCCCTAGTCTTGAAGAAATGACTTAGCCCCTCTATCTACCTGGCCTTGGGTATATTTAATGGGTTCCTACGAATGCGGTCGCGCACCTTGGAAAGTGACCATGCATCTTGTCACTCACCTGAGGAAGAATACCCTCTAATATGCACGGCCACGTATCTGAGGCAGAATACCCTCTAATATACGCGGCCGCGCATCTGGGCGCGCATATAGCATAGGTCCGGTAAAATGGACATAACTTTCTGTAAAAATATCCAAATGATGAACGGTTTAATGCGTTGGAAACTAGACTCAAAGGTATTTAATTTGATAGGTAGATCACCTCCTAAGTCTGTATATTGAGGGAGTTATATTCATTTGAAGTCGGGTCTTTTGCCAATTAAAATATCATTTCCACTTAATGTGAACTCGGGTCTTGTGCCAATTGAAACATCCTTTCCACTTAATGTATACAACTTGTTCCATACAAGTTTTTAACATTCACAAAACTCCTTATTATGTTCCAACATACCTTAGACATACATTATCATTTCAAAATGATGTGGCTCTATCCCATAGGTCTCCTTTTATAATCAAATACATTATTTCCAACTACCGCTAGCGCACTTTAAAATCTTAAATCATTAAGAACTTTTTAACGGGGCCTTACATTCTTCCCCGCTTAAGATCATTCGTCCTTGAATGAGGAGTAGAGTCCGCCCTGAACACCTAACATTACTCGACTCTTCTTTCAAACATTTTAAGCCCCCAAATTTGACTAACTCCAAAATATTTCAGAACTTTTGGCAGAGTCTCCCCTATAATTGGGGCCTATCCACCTGTCAGAGAATCCCAAAACTACCCTAACAACATATCCATAACTCAAAAAAGCATCACAGTATATATCAACAATACTGATTTCAACATTAAGGGCATTACATTAACAAAAGTGGTATCTAGACATGAGTTGCACATATTTAAATCATAACACATAATAAGTACCCTTTTTAACCACATCCATTTGGTTATACAGGCAAGTGAGAATACTTCCTTTACTTTGATGGAGGCAGATCTCAATTTTCGGACTTATCTAATAGGGATGACAACTATGTACCTCTTATAAGCCAATTACCCATTAACTTCACCTTCAATAGTTTCCACTGGAATGATAGGCAAAGGATTTCCAATAACATTCTGGAACCTAGATACATGATGCATCGGGTGCATGGAGGACAACGATGGGAAGACATCATACTCATAGTTTGGCCTATTTCCTTCAATATTCCATAAGGCCTAACGTGACTACACATACTTTACCTTCCTTAACAATTCACCCAATATATTCATAGAGAAAATCTTGGAAATAACCCGTTCACTTTCTTCAATTCTAAATCCCTACGCCGAACACCCAAACTAAGCCTTTGGCGACCTCCAACAATTACTCTAAGATGTGCTAGCTTCAATATTACCATAAAACTTCATATCCAACATATTTGATCACTGGATAATGCTTCTTCTTTGACATGTTTGAACTTTCAACCCCCATAGGTTACTATAAATAGTAACAACGAGGTCCGAGATCGGGCTGGAATATTTCAAGATTCCATCAATGTGTTGAGCAAGGCATTTCAGGAGGTTATATCCTAAGAGACATGAAGGTTACTACCAATAGTGCTGACATGGTTACTCATTGTGATGACATCATTGATTTGACAAATGAGGCATAAAGTTGCCTAGTAGGCATTGATAATGTAGGGACGATATTCATGATTCTGAGATTTAAAAGAAATGAGTCATTTTAGACATGTGACATATGAGAGGCATGGTCGGGAGGATAAATACATTAGTGTTAGTTATTCTCGAAAAACTAATAGTCATGAAAAGGACATCAATAATTGTTTCATTCCATATGTGCCTCGTTCAGCAATAGTAGGCCTCAAAGAGAAATAGCCAAGTATGTGATACCAGTCACCTCTTGGAATGTAGGGAAAATCAGTTTATCTTAAAATGAGAATATTCTAGCACCATGAATGTGATATGGGTTTCAAAATGCATATAGTTGCATTACGCTCTTACCATTAACTAACACAAGGAATAGATATGCCACAAGCCCATAAGGATGAAAAACGAAGTTGAACACTTGTGAGATTATTATCATTCTGACATCTTAACCCTTCACAATAGTTGATCCTATATGAGAGGACTAGAGATACAACAAACTTGTCTTTCAAATCAATATGCTAATCATATGTGCCAGAATCCGAAACATCCACCTAAAGTGGGGAGTAAAAGTCGTTGTAAGGATGCTTAAATTTCAACCACACACGAGTGAAACTATGTAGCTAGGACATCTTAATGTTGGGATGAAATCATGTATTAGTTAGAGAGAATGAACACTTTGCTCTGAGCTAGACATGTTTTTTGCCATAACAACTCTCAAGCTGCAATATTAGGCCACTTCATGGGCAATTACAATACTAGGAACAAAGTGAGTTACTCACTGAGGCATGATCTAAGTGGACATGAAAGTCATATTGAGATGCGCAAACAAAAATATCTTCCTATGACGAATTTGTGAAAATCTCAAATTTCCCAGAAACTTTTATACGGACAAGTGCCCTTTTCAATTGACATTTACACATATGATAGGTGCTGAGATATGCTCTCATGTTACTAGACAGTGAAAAGGATTCATGGTAATATTCACAAAGGAGTGAAATGATTGTTCAAACCATAGGATCCACATACACCGGAGAGAAAAAGAGTGGCTCAAGAAGGATCTCTACACTAGGCCACTATACATTGTATTTGATACCACATAGGTAAACTTTATGACGGTGCATGCATAAGAATAAGTGAGCAGATATTATCCATTTGAATCAAAAGGTTCTTGTAAGAAATTTATCAGGTATAGTCCCTTGTTGAGAATTTAGGGAAGCAATGGGAAGTATTAACCTAGGGTTATAACTCATTCCAAGAAAATCATTATAGAACTCAATTTCTCAAGAAGTTGTAAATAAGAGAATTTATGATAGAGTAGCTTCATGAATAATGCGTTTCGTGTAGAAAGTAAGTACATGCAATATTTTGTGATTCAGCATCTTGTTAAGACCGTGATTATGAAGGATCTTCAATATGGATGTATATATACAACAAGGAAAAATTATGCGTGTTCATAATGATGTACTAAGGAGTGACTTACTTGATGACTTTAGGTTGACAGGACAGTACCTTAACTGATGCCCCTCGAATCCACATCCATAACATACATTGGTACCATAGTGACATACCCCTGAATAACATCTCCTACACTTTACACAACGAGGATGAGGTTCGTTAAACTGACTCGCCCCACCGACCTGATATTTACCCTTTTTGCATACATCATAAGCATTCCCCTTATCCTTTCTTAAGGACCCCGTGATGGGATTAACAATCTCTGCAACAGCTCGTTGTATGGACTTTTGGAATTTTCCAAATCTACTACCCCTAACACGCTTATGAGCATACTCACAACATAATGCAACATGTTCCTGTCCGCATATTGGGAAGACCATGATGGGTGTATACAACCTAAGGGAATTTGTTCTTCTTGTGCTCCCTCTTTTCACAACCATAACATATTTCAAGAATCATCCAACATGAACCTGAGTGGTGCTTCTTATACATCAAACATTCTGGCTTATTGGTGCCAACAATCCTCGTTCATTTCTTAGGTGCTCTCACCACATAATCCGGTGGCGCGGTAATATTAATAGGAACAAGGACACTCTCCCTAGCAACTGGTTCTTTTATTCCCTCATTGCTGCCTCGAACCCGTGGGTTACTCATATGGAAAATGAGACATGACGAGGAATTTAGCTTCCTATCTTGAGCTATCGCACAATATGGAGTATCAAAGAAGTGTGAAATTCCTAAATGCCCAATTAGCCTCCTCATTATAGATGTGGTCGACAACTCACTGATAAGAAAGAATCTACTAGACACGGCTCCGAGACATCCTAGGACACTTTAAAACCTTAGGCTCTGATACCAAGTTTGTCATGCCCCAAACTCGGGGAGCGCGGCCGGCGCTCAACCGAGTGAACCCAGTCGAGCAAGCCTGTTAGATTTTCTTCTACACAAACTCATCCATAAATAAAGAGGAGATGCACTCCATTAATCAAGCACTAGAAATATTTCATTAACAACTCCCATTTCATTTTCATTAGCAGCTTCATTCATAATTTTCAAATTATTACAAGTTTATAGATATAATGAAAAATATGTTTGCCAAAATACCAACACATCTAGTTCAATTCCCAATATCAAACACCACCTATAACCTATCTATGGAGCCTCTAAGTATAATCGAAGAGTAGTATGGAAGTGCCGACAAGGCCCCGACAATACCTTAAAACACAATGTACAACTCAAATGACATCAGGCCAGGATTAGAGTAGGGCTCACCAAAACCTGCTGAATAGAGAGTAACTGCTAACGAAGACCAAAGTTGTCCGCTGATGAACCAACTGCATCCATTGAAGATGCAGTGCCCACGGCAAAAGGGACGTTAGTACATATGGAATAGTACTTGTATGTAAAGCTAACTGTCCACTTTCAAAATAGAATGCCAATATAAGAAAGGGAAATCATAGAAACAGCAAGTCACAATCAATGATATCCAAATGCCAGTTAAAACATAATAATTTCTAAAATACGAAGATAATATTATTTTTGGTTGGGAGATCTTTATCACCTATATACCACTATTCACAATACCACAGTACTTTTAGCATGGAGTACGATCACGACCCGATCGGCTAGGCCATCTCATCTGAGACATCAACCACAATCACAATTTCAATTATAATTTTCAGCACAATCACCACCAAATTTGTGGCATGGCATCCGATAATGACCCGATCGGCCAGGCCATCTCACCACTATGCCGTGTGGATCGACATCATCCTTTTCTATCAATCATCTCATCCCAATTAAGGGAAATAATTTTATCACATCAATATCATCCCAAATAAGGGGAATAATTTTATCACATCAATCCCATCCCAAATAAGGGGAATAATCATAATCCATACCTACACCGACACGTGTAGTTTCGGGGTTAGGTTATTTCAACCTACCCTTCCTCGATGTAATGACTCGGCCGGTCATTTTGAGTATTATAATCCCATTTCCCCATTTACTACTCAAATTGTGAATTACAGTTGTTATTTGGCTTGCCAGGGTAATTGGTTTAGTTCTGCTAAGGTTTTGAAATGATTTGGAGCACTTAGTTCCAAGGTTTAGAATTTAAGTTTAAAAGTTTGACCGGATGTTAACTTATGTGTAACGACCCCGGAGAAATTTTTCTAAGGAAATTAAGGTTTGGTAGTGCCAAGGTGGATCAATTAGTACAAAGATTGAGACAACACTATGGTGGAGGCGGATGAAGAAAGATATACTTGAGTTTGTATCTCGGTGTTTAAATTGTCAACAGGTAAAGTACGAGCACCAGAGACCGGGCGGATTGCTATAGAAACTTGAAATTTCGGAGTGGAAGTTGGAGCGTATTACCATGGACTTCGTAGTTGGACTCCCACAGACTTTGAGAAAGTTTGATGTTGTTTGGGTGATAGTAGATCGGTTGACCAAATCTGCGCATTTTATTCCAATCGGTACTAATTATTCTTCGGAGCGGTTGGCTGGGATTTATATTCGTGAGATTGTTTGCCTACACGGTGTGCCGGTGTCCATTATTTCAGATCTGGGTACGCAGTTTACCTCACAGTTTTGGAGGGCAGTGCAGCGAGAATTGGGCACACAGGTTCAGTTGAGTACAACATTTCACCCTCAGACGGGCGTACAGTCCTCGCGCACTATTCAGATATTGGAGGATATGATACACGCTTGTGTAATTGATTTTGGGGGTTCTTGGGATCAATTTCTGCCATTCGCAGAGTTTGCTTACAATAATAGCTACCAGTCAAGCATTCAGATGGCTTCGTATGAAGCTTTATATGGGAGACGGTGTCGGTCTCCGGTGTGTTGGTTTGAGCCTGGTGAGGTTAGACTATTAGGTACTGACTTGGTTCAGGATGCTTTAGAGAAGGTCAAAGTAATTCAGGAACGGCTTCACATGGAACAGTCTAGACAGAAGAGTTATGCCGACAGGAAGGTTTGTGATGTTGTTCACATGGTTGGGAAGAAGGTTCTGCTCAAGCTTTCACCCATGAAAGGTATGTTGAGGTTCGGGAAAAAGGACAAGTTGAGCCCTCGGTATATTGGGCCTTTTGAGATACTTAAGAAAATTGGGGAGGTGGCTTATGAACTTGCTTTGCCACCTAGTCTATCAGGTGTTCATCCAGTGTTCCATGTATCCATGCTTCGAAAGTATGTCGGGGATCCGTCTCACATTCTGGATTTCAGTACAGTACAGCTGGACAGTAATTTGACTTATGATGCGTAGCCGGTGGCTATTTTAGATCGGTAGGTTCGAAAGCTGAGGTCAAAGAACATAGCATCAGTGAAGGTGCAGTGGAGAGGCCAGCCAGTCGGAGAAGATACTTGGGAGATTGAGCAGGAGATGCGGAGCAAATACCCACACTTATTTGAGACTCCAGGTATTATTCTAAACCTGTTCGAGGACGAACGTTTGTTTAAGAGGGGGAGAATGTAACGACCCGACCGGTCGTTTTAAGTATTATAATCTCGTTTTCCCATTTACGGCTCAAATTATGAATTACAGTTATTATTTGGCTTGCCGGGGTAATTGTTATTGGGCATATGCGACCTGTTTTGCGGTGCATTATGCGACTGCAGAACAAGTATACGGACCGCATAATGATCGCAGACCGGGTCAGTAACGCCCAGCTTTGGAGGCCAAATTATGCGGCCGGTATGCATACCGCATACCTATTATGCGATCGCATATCCGACCGCATAACTGCGTCGGAGCTTCCATTCTTTCTAATTTTTTACCCGACCCAATTTTGATTTATAGCCCTTGAAGCTCATTTTTTAGCCAAAATCTAATATTTTAGAGAGAGGTGAGAGCGTTTTAGAGAGAGAAAGTGAAGACTTAGTCATTTATCCATCAATTCTTGTTCAAGGTTTGACGATTTCACAAGGATCTTGCTAGGGCTTCAAAGAGGTAAGAATTTCTTTCCTTAATTCTTCAATTTCGGGTTTGGACTAAAAACTGGTGATTTATAGTATGATTCTTGGGTGTAAGAGTATTATGTATACATACCAATAAGGTTGTGGAAAGATTGTTAAGTTCAAATGGGTAAGGATTGGGTTAAAAAATGGTAGAAAGCTTCATAGGCTTTAATTGAAGATTTAAGGGTCGAGTTGGTGTCGGATTTTGGTAAAATTTGTATGGTTCGACTCGTGGTTAGATGTGCGTTCATATTCTTTAACTTTTGTCTGGTTCCGATACGTGGGCCCCACTGGCGAATTTTGAGTTAATTTTGGATTTTATTGGAAAACTTAGTATCTCCTTATGGAATTAATTACAATAATGGGTATTGACTGAATCGAATTAATTGTGGCTAGATACGAGGCTTTCGAAGACCAATTCTCGTGGAAAGGGCATAGTGGAATAAAAAATTATACGGTTTGAGGTAAGTAACAGTTTTAAATCTAGTCATGAGGATATGAAATCCCAGATTTTTGTATCATGTGATTATTTTGGAGGTGACGCATATGCTATGTGATGGGCGTGTGGGCGTGCACCGAGGGGATTGTGACTTGGTCCGTCCCGTGAACACTATAAAGTTGAATAACTTATTGATAATTATGTGTTCTCTATGTGTTGTGGAAATTTGACTATAAGTCATGTTAGAAACCATATTTAGGCTATATGTTGGTATTGTTGGGACCCAAATAGGTCGTATACATGTTGAATTATTTGATTAAATTGTTGTTTTGTACTCAGCCATAGTTACTTGATTATTTTGTCTCTGTCTCTATTGTTCATTATTGATGTGTCATATCATTGTTGTTTGGGTTGATTTCATGATTGTTGAGAGCCCTAGAGACTGGAGAGCTTCATAACTAAGTGAGGCCGAGGGACTGATTGTGAGATATTATACTATACCACGTGAGTTGGCCGTGCAGATCCTTATATTATACTATAGCACGTGAGTTGGTCGTGCAGCACGTGAGTTGGCCGTGCGGATCTTTATATTATACTATAGCACGTGAGTTGGCCGTGCAGCATGTGAGTTGGCCGTGCAGATCCTTCTATTATATTATAGCACGTGAGTTGGCCGTGCAGCACGTGAGTTGGCCGTGCAGATCTAGATATTTATATTATGGCACGTGAGTTGTCCGTGCAGATTATAGCTCTTGGGTTGTAGGAGCCCCTCCGGAGTCTGTACACCCCGAGTGAGCGCGGGTACCCATTGAGTGTGAGTGTTGAGGGCTGAGAGCCGAGTGGTTGAGCTGTTGTGATGAGCTGAATGACTGTTGCCTGAGAGGCTGTACTTGCTTTGCATTTGTTGTTGCATTTGGTTGCTATCTGTCATTGTTGTGAAATCTCTAAAAGAATTTATGTTCGGATTACTTGAAATTGAACTGTATAAAAGTGATTTGACTTAAACTGCTGGATTTGAAAGCATGTTTATTCTTTGTTGGGATTACTGGAAATGAAACATAACTGTGTAGCCCGTTACTATCTTCAGTTCCTTTATTATTGTTATTTGCTGAGTTGGTTGTACTCATACTACACCCTGCACTTCGTGTGCAGATCCAGGTGTTCCCGGACATAGCGGGTGTTGATTCTTCCGTACAGCTGATTTTTCGGAGATTCAGAGGTAGCTGCCGTGTTTCGCAGACCTTGTCTCTCCTTCCCTATCTCTGTATTACTGTATTTTTGGTCTTAGACTATTGTAGACCGTACTTTTCCAGATTTGTATTCATATTAGATGCCCATGTACTTAGTGACACCAGGTTTTGGGGAGTGTTCGTATTTGTATTTGTTAGATTTAGTATTGTATTTAAATATTATATTTTCAAACTTAAAAGAAATTGTGGTTTAGTGACATTAACGGCTTGCCTAGTATCGAGATAGGCGCCATCATGACGGGTGAGATTTTTGGTCGTGACAAGTTGGTATCAGAGCCTAGGTTACATATGTCTTACGAGTTATGAGCAGGTCTAGTAGAGTCTTGCGGATCGGTACAGAGACGTCTGTACTTATCTTCGAGAGGCTGCGGAACCCTTAGGAAAATTTCACTTTCTTGTATTCTATCGTGCGAATTGTTGATTCTGGAAACTAAATTTCTATTATTCTATTCTCTCCCAGATAGTGAGGACACGTACTACCGGATCGGATGGTCAGCCACCAGTGCCACCAGTTAGGGCCGCGAGAGGCCGGGGTCGTGGTAGAGGCCGGGGCCGAGGTAGAGGTCGAGGTGTAGCTCGTACCAAAGTTGGACCAGCACCTGTAGTACCACCAGTTGCTCCTGCTCAGGAGCAGATTTCGGATATAGCTGAGCCGACAAGATCAGCTCAGGCACCAGCTGTGCCCATTGAGATTCCAGATATTGGCAGCTTGCACTGATCTTGCTCAGGTGGTTTCGGCTCAGGCCGCACCTGCCACTTCTCAGGCCAGGGGAGGTACTCATACCCCCATTGCCCGTACTCCAGACCAGGTAGTACAGGGACTTCAGATACCAGGGGCACTACCAGCCCAGCCGATTGCAGCTGCTCAGACCCCGGTAGTTCCTGTTATGGCAGATGATGAGCAGAGGAGACTTGAGAGATTTGAGAGGCTTCGACCTCCACCATTTAGTGGTACTGAGTCAGAGGATGCTCAGGGTTTTCTGGGTAGGTGCCAACGGATGCTTCGGACATCAGGTATTCTGGAGACCAGTGGGGTCTCATTTACTACTTTTCAGTTTTCTGGGGCTGCATTCAGATAATGGGAGACTTACGAGAGGCGTAGGCCTATTGGCGCAGCACCCCTTATTTGGCAGCAGTTCTCCGTGGTCTTTTTGGAGAAGTTCGTGACACTGTCACGTAGAGAGAAGCTACGCAGGCATTTTGAGCAGCTTTGCCAGGCTGATCTGTCAGTGACGCAGTACGAGATGAGATTTTCTGAGTTGGCTCGTCACACAGTCTGGTTGGTTCCCACTGATAGGGATAGGATTAGGGGGTTCATTGATGGCCTCACATATCAGCTGCGGTTACTTATGACTAGGGAAAGAGTATCTAGTACTACCTTTGATGAGGTAGTGGACATTGCTCGGCAGATAGAGATAGTTCGTAGCCAGGAACGTGGAGAGAGGGAGGCTAAGAGGCCTTGTGGTCTGGGTGATTACAACGGTGTTCCTTCAGGGTGTCCGTTTCCCTGTGGTAGGGGTCGTTCTTATAGACACGCTTAGACGGGTCATCCAGCTCATCGTGGTGCATCAGCTAGCCACGGTCCTTATAGTGCTCACTTAAGCTAGTCTTCATTCAGTGCACTACCAGCGCAGAGTTCTCATCATGCCTTGTCCGCTCAGGCTTCTGTAGGTAATTCCTCGGGTTATCAGGAGCAGCAGTTCCGTAATAGGAGGGGTTATTTCGAGTGTGAAGAATTTGATCATTTCAAGAGAGAGTGTCCTAGGCTGTTGAGTAGGGCTCCACAGCAGAGTTCTCAACCAACGGCACTAGCACCAGCAGTTACACCACTCGCTCAGCCAGCTCAGGGAGTGGGACAGGCATCTAGGGGTCGCCCAAGAGGGGGAGGCCGATCAAGAGGCGGACAAGATCGATTCTATGCTTTTCCTGCCAGGCCAGATGCTGTTGCCTCAGATGCAGTGATCACAGGTATGGTTTCAGTGTGCCATAGGGAGGCTTCTATATTATTTGACACTGGTTCCACTTATTCATATGTATCATTGTATTTTGCTCGTTATCTGGATATGCCCTTTGAGTCCTTAGTTTCACCTGTTTGTGTATCTATACCGATGGGCAATATGATTACTGTGGATCGTGTGTATCGGTCGTGTATGGAAACTATTAGGGAACTGGAAACTAAAGTTGATCTCTTATTACTCGGTATGGTTGATTTTGATATAATCCTGGGTATGGATTGGTTGTCTCAATGTCATGCTATTCTAGACTGTCACGCAAAAATCGTGACATTGACGATGTCGGGGTTGCCAAAGGTTGAATGGAGGGGTTCTCTAGATCTTGTTCCTAGCAGGGTAATTTCTTATTTGAAGGCCCAACGTATGGTTGGAAAGGGATGCTTGTCATAATTGGCCTTTGTGAGAGATGTTGATACAGATGCTCCTATTATTGATTCAGTACCGGTCGTGCAAGACTTTCCGGATGTATTTCCTGCAGACCTGCCGGGTATGCCACCCGACAGGGATATTGATTTCGGTATTGACTTGGTGCAGGGCACTCAGCCCATTTCTATTCCTCTGTAACGTATGGCACCAACTGAATTAAAAATATTGAAAGAGCAACTTCATGCACTCCTTAAAAGGGGGTTTATTAGGCCTAGTGTGTCACCTTGGGGTAGACCGGTATTGTTTGTGAAAAAGAAAGATGGTACTATGCGGATGTGCATTAATTATAGGAAGTTAAACAAAGTTACAATCAAGAATAAATATCCAATGCCGCGTATTGATGATTTATTTGACCAGCTTCAAGGAGCGAGAGTGTTCTCCAAAATTGATTTGAGGTCTGGGTATCACCAATTAAAAATTCGGGATTCAGATATTCAAAAGACGTCATTCAGGACTCGTTATGGCCACTATGAATTTCTTGTGATGTCTTTTGGGCTAACCAATGCCCCAGCAGCATTTATGCATTTGATGAATAGTGTATTTCAGCCATATCTTGATTTATTTGTCGTGGTATTCATTGATGATATTCTGGTGTACTCATGTAGCCAGGAGGAGCATGCACAATACTTGGGTATTGTATTACAGAGGCTGAGAGAGGAGAAACTTTATGCCAAATTCTCTAAGTATGAGTTCTGGCTTAGTTCGGTGGCATTCTTGGGACATATAGTGTCCAGTGAAGGTATTAAGGTGGATCCGAAGAAAATAGAGGCAGTTCAGAATTGGCCCAGACCATCCTCAGTTACTGAGATTCGGTGTTTTCTCAGCTTGGCCGGTTATTATCGTCGTTTCGTAGAGGGTTTATCGTCTATTGCATCGCCTATGACTAAATTGACCCAGAAAGGTGTTCCGTTCAGGTGGTCGGATGAATGTGAAGATAGCTTTCAGAAGCTCAAGACAGCTTTGACTACAGCTCCAGTATTGGTGTTGCCTACAGGTTCAGAGTCTTATACTGTGTATTATGACGCATCGCGGATTAGTCTCGATGCAGTACTTATGCAAGACGGTAGGGTGACTGCCTATGCGTCCAGACATTTAAAGGTACATGAGAAGAATTATCCAGTCCACGATCTTGAGTTAGCAGCTATTGTTCATGCCTTGAAAATTTGGCGGCATTACTTGTACGGTGTCCAGTGTGAGGTATATACCGATCATCGAAGTGTACAACATTTGTTTAAACAGAAGGATCTTAACTTGCAGCAGCGAAGGTGGTTGGAGTTGCTTAAGGATTATGATATCACCATTCTCTATCATCCTGGAAAGGCCAATGTGGTGGCCGATGCCTTGAGTCGTAAGGCAGAGAGTTTGGGCAGCTTAGCATACTTACCGGTAGAAGAGAGGCCTTTAGCCTTGGAGGTTCAGGCCTTGGCTAATCAGTTTGTTAGATTGGATGTTTCCGAGCCTAAATGAGTTTTGGCCTGTGTGGTTTCTCGGTTTTCTTTATATGATCGCATCAGAGAGCGCCAGTATGATGATCCACATCTGCTTGTCCTTAAGGGCACGGTTCAGCACGGTGATGCCAAGGAAGTCACTATTGAAGATGACAGTATATTACAGATGCAAGGCAGGCTATGTGTACCTAATGTAGATGGTTTGCGTGAGCTAATTCTCCAGGAAGCTCACAGTTCGCGGTACTCTATTCATCCAGGCGCCGCGAAGATGTATAAGGATTTGAGACAATACTATTGGTGGAGGCAGATTAATAAATATATAGTTGGGTTTGTATCTCAGTGTTTAAATTGTCAACAGGTAAAGTACGAGCACCAGAGACCGGGCGGATTGCTATAGAGACTTAAAATTCTAGAGTGGAAGTGGGAGCGTATTACCATAGACTTCGTAGTTGGACTCCCACAGACTTTGAGAAAGTTTGATGTTGTTTGGGTGATAGTAGATCGGTTGACCAAATCTGTGCATTTTATTACTGTCGGTACTAATTATTCTTCGGAGCGGTTGGCTGGGATTTATATTTGCGAGATTGTTCAACTACATGATGTGCTAGTGTCCATTATTTTAGATCGGGGTACGCAGTTTACCTCACAGTTTTGGAGGGCAGTGCAGCGAGAATTGGGAACACAGGTTCAGTTGAATACAACATTTCAGCCTCAGACGGACGGACAGTCCAAGCGCACGATGCATATATTGGAGGATATGATACGCGTTTGTGTCATTAATTTTGGGAGTTCTTGGGATCAATTTCTACCACTCGCAGAGTTTGCTTACAATAATAGCTACCAGTCAAGCATTCAGATGGCTCCGTATGAAGCTTTATATGGGAGACGGTGTCGGTCTCCGATGGGTTGGTTTGAGCCTGGTGAGGTTGGATTATTGGGTACTGACATGGTTCAGGATGCTCTAGAGAAGGTCAAAGTAATTCAGGAATGGCTTCACACGGTACAGTCTAGACAAAAGAGTTAATGCCAACAGGAAGGTTTGTGATGTTGTTCACATGGTTGGGGAGAAGGTTTCGCTCAAGATTTCACCCATGAAGGGTGTGTTGAGGTTCGGGAAAAAGGGCAAGTTGAGCCCTCGGTATATTGGGACTTTTGAGATACTTAAGAAAATTGGGGAGGTGGCTTATGAACTTGCTTTGCCACCTAGTCTATCGGGTGTTCATCTAGTGTTCCATGTATCCATGATCTGAAAGTATGTCGGGGATTCGTCTCACATTCTAGATTTTAGTACAGTATAGTTAGACGGTAATTTGACTTATGATGTGGAGCCGGTGGCTATTTTAGACCGGCAGGTTTGAAAGCTGAGGTCAAAGAACATAGCATCGGTGAAGGTGCAGTGGAGAGGCCAGCCAGTCGGAGAAGCTACTTGGGAGATTGAGCAGGAGATGCGGAGCAAATACCCACACTTATTTTAGACTCCAGATATTATTCTAAACCTGTTTGAGGACGAACGTTTGTTTAAGAGGGGGAGAATGTAACGACCCGACCGGTCATTTTAAGTATTATAATCATGTTTCCCCATTTACTGCTCAAATTGTGAATTACAGTTGTTATTTGGCTTGCCGGGGTAATTGGTTTGGGTCCGGTGAGGTTTTGAAATGATTTGGAGCACTTAGTTCCAAGGTTTAGAATTTAAGTTTAAAAGGTTGACCGGATGTTAACTTATGTGTAACGACCCCAGAGAAATTTTGCTAAGGAAATTAATGTTTGGTAGTGCCGAGGTGGATCAATTAGTACAAAGATTATAGATATTTCTCGCGGCAAAATTGCTCGTCGCGGCTCGGACTTTTTTGGTTGAACAATGCTCCGATGTGTAATGAAAACTTTTGTCGGAAAAGGGTCATTTCTACGACCACTATGCGGTCGCAGAATCACTCTCTGAACCGCATAATGGTCACAAAGTGGATCAGTAGAGGGGGGCAATATTTGAGAAAAATTTGCAGTGCACTATGCGACCGAAGACCTGTTTTACGGTGCATTATGCGACCGCAGAATAAATATGCGGACCGTATAATGACCGCAAACCGGGTCAGTAACGCCCAGCTTTGGAGGCTAAATTATGTGGTCGGTATGCGAACCGCATACCTGTTATGAGACCGCATAACTACGTTAGAGATTCCATTCTTTCTAATTTTTTACTCGACCCAATTTCGATTTATAGCCCTTGAAACTCATTTTTTTAGCCAAAATCTGATATTTTAGAGAGAGGTGAGAGCATTTTAGAGAGAGAAAGTGAAGACTTAGTCATTTATCCATCAATTCTTGTTCAAGGTTTGAAGATTTCACAAGGATCTTGCTAGGGCTTCAAAGAGGTAAGAATTTCTTTCCTCAATTCTTCAATTTCAGGTTTAGAGTAAAAATGGGTGATTTATAGTATGATTCTTGGGTGTAAGAGTATTATGTATTCATAACAATAAGGTTGTGGAAAGATTGTTAAGTTCAAATGGGTAAGGATTGGGTTGAAAAATGGTAGAAATCTTCATAGGCTTTAATTAAAGATTTAAGGGTCGAGTTGGTGTCGGATTTTTTGGTAAAATTTGTATGGTTGGATGTGCATTCATATTCTGTAACTTTTGTTGGGTTCCGATACGTGGTCCCCACGGGCGATTTTTGAGTTAATTTTGGATTTTATTGGAAAACTTAGTATCTCCTTATGGAACTAATTACAATAATGGGTATTGACTGAATCGAATTAATTGTGGCTAGATACGGGGCTATCGGAGACCAATTCTCGTGGAAAGGGCATAGCGAAATAAAGAATTATACGGTTTGAGGTAAGTAACAGTTTTAAATCTGGTCCTGATGATATGAAACCCTGGATTTTTGTATTATGTGATTATTTTGGAGGTGACGCACATGCTAGGTGACGAGCGTGTGGGCGTGCACCGAGAGGATTGTGACTTGGTCCGTCCCGTGAAAACTGTAAAGTTGAATAACTTGTTGATAATTATGTGTTCTCTATGTGTTGTGGAAATTTGACTATAAGTCATGTTAGAAACCATGTTTAGGCTATATGTTGGTATTGTTGGGACCCAAAGAGGTCGTATACTGATTAAATTGTTGTTTTGTACTCAGCCATAGTTACTTGATTATTTTGTCTCAGTATCTATTGTTCATTATTGATGTGTCATATCATTGTTGTTTGGGCTGATTTCATGATTGTTGTGAGCCCTAGAGACTGGAGAGCTTTATGACGGAGTGAGGATGAGGGCCTGATTGTGAGATATTATACTATAGCACGTGAGTTGGCCGTGCAGATCCTTATATTATACTATAGCACGTGAGTAGGTCGTGCAGCACGTTAGTTGGCCGTGCGGATCCTTATATTATACTATAGCACGTGAGTTGGTCGTGCAGCACGTGAGTTGGTCGTACGGATCCTTATATTATACTATAGCACGTGAGTTGGTCATGCAGCACGTGAGTTAGTCGTGCAACACGTGAGTTGGCCGTGCAAATCCAGATATTTATATTATGGCACGTGAGTTGTCCGTACAACACGTGAGTTGTACGTGCAAATTATAGCGCTTGGGCTGTAGGAGCCCCTCCGGAGTCAGTACACCCCCAGTGAGCGCGGGTACCCATTGAGTGTGAGTGCTGAGGGCTGAGAGCCGAGTGGTTGAACCGTTGTGATGAGTTGAGTGACTGTTGCCTGAGAGGTTGTACTTGCTTTTCATTTGTTGTTGTATTTGGTTTCTATCTGTCATTGTTGTGAAATCTCTAAAGGATTTTATATTCGGATTACATGAACTTGAACTGCATAAAATTTATTTGACTTAAACTGCTGGATTTGAAAGCATGTCTATTCTTTGCTGGAATTAATGAAAGTGAACTATAACTGTGTAACTCGTCATTATCTTCAGTTCCTTAGTTATTATTGTTACTTGCTGAGTTGGTTGTACTCATACTACACCCTGCACTTTGTGTGCAGATCTAGGTGTTCCCGGACATAGCGGGTGTTGATTCTTCCGTACAGCTGATTTTCCGAAGATTCAGAGGTATCTGCCGTGATTCGCAGACCTTGTCTCTCCTTCCCTATCTCTGTATTATTGTATTTTGGTCTTAGACTATTGTAGACCGTACTTTTCCAGATTTGTATTCATATTAGATGCTCATGTACTCAGTGACACCAGGTTTTGGGGAGTGTTCGTATTTGTATTTGGGAGATTTTATATTGTATTTAAATATTATATTTTCAAACTTAAAAGAAATTATGGTTTAGTGACATTAACGGCTTGCCTATTATCGGGATAGGCGCCATCACGACGGGTGAGATTTTGGGTCGTGACACATGGTGACTATCGATAATCCCAAAAATATTTTTGATTTGCATACAAAGGAAACAGCAATACAAATGCATTAACCTCATAACTTTTCATACCGTATATAGACTCGTTGGTACTTTGAACCACTTACAACATCATTATTTTATTGGCTTTCTTGGCCATACATATGACTCAACATTCATGGCACGGTGGCCGTATTTCATATTCCACCCTTTCATTTCTTTCATTTCATGGATCACCATCATAAATATCAACAAATAGAATATCCCGGAAATCACAACTTTAGGTTCATTAGTAATGAAGACTTTAAACACAATGGATTTCTTTACAAGAAATTGAATAAAATGATTGGCAATCGAAGCACAAGTTAAAATCATAAACGAGTAACACATCATTTATTCTTGAAGTACTTTTCCCCAAAAAGGGCATTACACAATTTTCACTCACGAATATGTAAGAACGCAAAACATATTGAAAATACTCACAAAGCATAGCATTAGTTAAAATAACCACATTGAGGCATGACTTAAGGACATAAGCTTTTAGGCAAATCTACTTTTGAAGTAATTTTGGAACAGTTGAATCAAGGCTCATTTCATAATCTTTCTCACATCATCTCATTTCATTGGCACCTCTAGCCATAAGTATAGCTTTCATTCTTGGCACAGTAGCCACACTTTATATCTTCAACTCACTTCTTTCACTTTCGAGCATCTTTATAGATTATCAACAACAAGGCATTTCCAATCAAGACTTCAGGTACACATATGAGTAATTAAGAGTCTTAAGCATATCGAGTTTTTCTCACACAAGTTGGCATACTAGCTTTCATTTGAA
Organism: Nicotiana tabacum; assembly: GCF_000715075.1. NCBI lineage: Eukaryota > Viridiplantae > Streptophyta > Magnoliopsida > Solanales > Solanaceae > Nicotiana > Nicotiana tabacum. The sequence continues at coordinate 15,090,307 of NC_134083.1, read as the reverse complement.
ACATGACTCAAAGCCATAACATTTTAATACACATATCATTCTTGAACACATTCCCGAAGAATAACATAATGTGATAAGAACATTCGAGACACATTTTGAATACATACATCTTTCGACACTTTGCTTACTCAGAATAATCGAATTTATTGGGAACAACTCGGAACATGGGAATAAGGAACTTGAACCAACCATACTTGAAACTTACGGGAACATCATGGAATTCATTTCTAAAAGAGTAGTTTAGCCAACATACCTCAAATTCATCCCTTAATTATACTACAATGTTCTACTACACTAAGCAACTTCAATCTACAATAACAACATCTAATGGGACCAATATTGGTAACAAATTCCATAACTTAGGCCATTTAGGCACTTTATCAAACACCTATTAGGCATCAATCTCTACATCTCTTAACCATAGAATTAGTTCATCCAACTACTACCATTTACCAACAGTTTATCCCAACATCATTCTTAAAAAATTCTTAACTTCCAACATCACATACATGACCATCCATCCACACCCAACCAACAAAATTCCATCAAATAATCACCTTTCAATCTCTACAACGGTTATGTATTTAAATTGGGAACTTATAGCTTCCAATCACCATACCCTAAGTTATAACACATATTTCATACATAAATAATCACCATAGATTAGTTAGAGGTAGTAGACCTACCTATTGTAGACCAAATCTTGAAAGACAACTTTTGGGGTGTTCTTGAGATTTTGAAGAAATCCTATGGAATCCAAGAAAAACCTTGTTGTAATTAGTGATTGAGAAGTGAAATCATCATAAAAACACACTTAAAAACTCACCTTAGGTGTATATTAGAAGCCTTAGCAGGATGGGTGATGGAGAGAAAGCCCTAGTCTTGAAGAAATGACTTAGCCCCTCTTTATACCCGGCATTGGGGGTATTTAATGGGTTCCTACATGCGCGGTCGCTCACCTGGGCAAGTGACCGCGCATCTGGTCGCGCACCTGAGGCAGAATACCCTCTAATATACGGGGTCGCGCATATGGCATAGGTCTGGTAAAATGGCCATACTTTCTGTAGAAATATCCAAATGACAAATAGTTTGATGTGGTGGAAACTAGACTCAAAGCGCTTTAATTTGATAGGTAGTTCACCTCCTAAATCTATATATTTATGGAGTTATATTCATTTGAAGTCGGGTCTTGTGCCAATTGAAACATCCTTTCAACTTAATGTATCCAACTTGTTCCACACTAGTTCTTGCCATTCACAAAACTTCTTAGTATGTTCCAACATACCTTAGACATACATTATCATTTTAAAATGATATGTCTCTATCCCATAGGTCTCCTTTAATACTCAAATACATTATTCCCAACTACCGCTGGCGCACTTTAAAATCTTAAATCATTAAGAAATTTTTAACGGGGCCACACAATAACGGAACCTGAAACTTGGTTCTCCGACTTCGACCGATATTAGAGTTTCAGTGCCATGGACTAGTGAGAATGGGGTGGCCCTGGTGCTGGACTTCGAGGTCGTTTGGTATGCCCATAAGACTTCGGGAAGGATTTTCTTCCATCTTCATTTGGCGTCAGTTAACCTCTTTCAGTGGTTTTGGAGTATGGTTTTGTTGGTCGATTCTGCTTGCCCGTTCCCACTAGGGTGGTAGGGTGTTGATAGGATCCTTTTGATCTTATGATACTCGTGAAACTTGCTTACCTTGCTGCCGATGAACTATTTCCCGTTGTCGCATACGATCTCGGCCGTCATTCCGAATCAACATATGATATGATCCCAAATGAAGTCGATGACTTCTTTCTCCCTGACCTTTTCGTATGCCTAGGCTTCCACCCACTTAGAAAAATAGTCAGTCATAAATAATATGAATTGAGCCTTATCGAGAGCCTATGGAAGGGGGCCAACAATATCCATTCCCCACTTCATGAACGGCCATGGTGACAAAATCGAATGTAGTAGCTCCCCGGGCTGATAAATCATCCGAGTGTGTCTTTGACATTCATCATATTTTCATACGAACTCCTTCGCGTATTTTTCCATATCGATCCAGTAATAACGGGCTCTGATTATTTTTTGAACCAACGATTCGGCGCCCAAATGATTTCCACAAGTACCTTTATGGATATCCCTCAAAACGTACTCAGTATCTCCTGGCCCTAGATATATTGCGAGAGGGCCATCGAATGCTCTTTTGAACAGGGTTCCATCTTTGGACAAGCTAAACCGGGTTGCCTTTGTACACAGGGCCCTCGATTCTTTTGGATCCAAAGGCAATTTTCCGGTCCTAAGATATTCTACATATTTATTTCTCCAGTTCTAAGTTAGGCTCGTCGAGTTGATCTCGGCATGGTCTTCTTTCACCACCAATCTCATAAGTTGTACGACTGCCCCCGAATTGAACTCGTCGTCTTCGACCGATGACCCTAAGTTAGCGAGGGAATCGACCTCACTATTTTGATCTTGAGGTATGTGTTGCAAAGTCCATTCTTTGAACCGATGTAATGTTACCTGCAACTTGTCCAAGTATCTTTGCATTCGTTCTTCTCTGACCTCGAATGTTCCATTAACTTGGTTGACCACAAGGAGGGAGTCGCACTTGGCTTCGATTATTTCTGCCCCCAAGTTTTTGGCTAGTTCAAGGCCTGCAATCATGACCTCATATTCGGCCTCATTGTTAGTCAATTTCACAGTCTTAATAGATTGTCTAACTACATTGCTTGTTGGTGGCTTCAATACGATGCCAAGTCCGGACCCTTTTGAGTTTGAGGTGCCATCCGTAAAGAAGGTCCAGATTCCCGAGAAGGTCCCTGAGTTAATTAATAACTCTCTTTCGACCTCGGGTAATAGGGTCGGCGTAAAGTCATCCACAAAGTCTGCCAAGATTTGAGACTTAATGACGGTCCGGGATCGGTATTCAATATCGTACCCCCTTATTTCTACAGTCCATTTGGCTAACCGGCCCGAGAGCTCATGCTTATGTATAACGTTCCTCAACGGGTAAGTAGTTACGACACATATGGAGCGACACTGGAAGTACGGTTTTAACTTCCTAGAGGCGCTTAGCAAAGCGAGCGCCAGTTTTTCTAGGTAAGGGTACCTAGTTTCGGCCTTACCTAGGTTCCTGCTAATATAGGAAATTGGAAATTGCATACCTTGCTTTTTCTGGACCAGGACTCCACTTACCGCTATCTCCAAAACTGCCAAGTACAAGTATAGTTATTCGTCTGCCTTCGGTGCGTAAAGAAACGATGGGCTCGATAAGTATCGTTTGAGTTCCTCCAAAACTCGTTAGCATTCCAGGGACCATGAGAAGTTATTCTTCCTCTTCTTCAATAGTGCGAATAATCGGTGGCTCTTATCAGACGACCTCGAAATGAATCGTCCCAGAGCAGCTATGAATCTGGTTAGTCTTTGCACAACCTTCACATTGTCCACGACCGTGATATCTTCGATGGCTTTGATTTTGTCTGGGTTGATCTCGATTCCCTGGTTGTATACCATGAATCCGAGGAATTTACCCGACCCAACTCCAAACGCACATTTTTTCGGGTTCAGCTTCATATTGTATTGCTTCAATATGCTGAAGGTTTACTGCAAATATTTCAAATGGTCATCTGCTTGCATGGACTTAACCAACATGTCGTCAATGTAAACTTCCATTTTTTCCTATTTGTTCCTCGAACATCCAGTTGATAAGTGGCGCCGACATTTTTTAATTTGAATGGAATCATGTTATAGCATTACGTGCCGTACTTTGTGATGAAGGAGGTTTTTTCCTGATCATCCGAGTCCATCCGTATTTTGTTGTACCCAAAATAGGCATCGAGAAAACTGAGGATCTCGTGGCCGGCCATGGCATCGATCATGCGATCGATGTTGGGCAGAGGAAAAGAGTCCTTGGGACACGTCTTGTTCAAATCCTTATAGTCTACATACATTCTTAATTTGTTCCCTTTTTTAGGGACTACCACTACGTTTGCTAACAAATCCGGGTATTTAACTTCCCGAATGGACCCTATTTTAAGGAGTTTAGATATCTCGTCCTTGATGAAAGCATGTTTGACCGGATTGAACTTTGGATCCAGACTTAGTTTGTGAGTGGTTATCTACAGTGAAATCCCTGTCATATCAAGATGGGACCAAGTGAAACAATCTTCATTAGTTATAAGAAATTGAATGAGTTTTTACCTGAGCTCGGAGCTTAACCCTGTGCCCAGGTATACCTTTCGATTGGGCAAGTGTTCTCTCAATATGACTTGTTCCAGCTCCTCGACCGTCGATTTAGTGGCGTCGGAATCATCGGGGGCTATAAAATATCTGGGAACCCCGTAATCATTATCCTCGCATTCCCCTCGTTTGTACGAATCTATCGAGGCTGGTGTCGATGATTGCTATTTGTCCCTGTTTTTGACCATCTAGTTTAGATCCTTCGATGTTGAGATTGTAGATATCAGTATCACCCCCTTGACTGCGAATATTTCCTTGCTAGCCGGTTGTTCACCATGGACTGTTTTGACTCCGCTAGGTGCCTGGTGCAGTGTCGAGGGCACTGCCCTCATGTTGTGGATCCATGGCCTTCTGAATAAAGCGGTGTACCTCATGTCTCCTTCGATCACTAAAATTTAGTTTCCTGGATGGTCCCGGTGGTGTTTACTGGTAACGTTATCTCGCCCTTAGTGGTTTCACATGCCATGTTGAACCCGTTTAGAACTCAGATTGCAAGCACGATTTGGTCTTGGAGACCAAGTTGCTCTACGACCCTCGATCGGATGATATTGGCGGAGCTACCTAGGTCCAATTAACACACGTTTAACTTGGGATTTATTTATGAGTACAGATATTACCAATGCATCATTATAGGGTTGCACGATTCCTTCCGTGTCCTCGTCGTTGAAAGACAAGGGTCCTTCCGGTATGTAATCTCGAGTCTGTTTCTCCTTTGTGATGGATACTTTGGTGCGTTTCAACATCGGCCCCTGAGGAACATCGACCCCACCGATAATCATGTTAACTATGACGTGTTGAGGTTCTTCTTGCTCATCCTGCTTGTTAGAATCCCTATTCCTGAAATGATTTTTCGCTCGGTCGCTCAGGAATTCTCGAAGATGCCCGTTGTTGAATAATTGGGCTACTTCCTCTCTTAATTATCGACAATCCTTCGTTATGTGGCCGTTAGTGCCGTGATATTTACACATCTGGTTAGGATTCCTCTGGGATGGATCGGATTGTAATGGTCAAGGCCATTTGGTGTCCTTGATGCGTCCGATAGCTGATACAATGGTGGCAATATCGATATTAAAGTTATATTCCGATAACCTCGGTGCTTCTTTAGGGCCGATGGGCCTATCAAAGCTGTTTTTGCTCATGAGTCCTAGGTTGCTATAACCTTTGTCGCTTCTCCTTTTGTTTCTCATAGAGTTCTGCCTGAACCCGCTGCTTCTTCGGTCTCCATTATACGACTGGAACCGATCCCTGTTTGGTCTCGGTTCACGATCGATGTCTCTCTTGACTCTGTCGATGTTTCTGACGGGATAAACAGACCCCGAAGTGGCCCCGAGTTGATCATCTTCCTCTCTGATCTTTGATTGATACCGGTTATGCACGTCGGCCCAAGTAACGGCCGAATAGTCTACCAGGTTTTGTTTCAACTGTTGTGAAGCCACCGAGCTTCGGATATTGAGTCCCTGAGTGCAAGCTTGAACAGCACAATCATCAGCAACCGGCGGTAGGTCCATCTTTTCCATCTGAAATCGGGATACGAACTCTCTGAGCATCTTGTTATCTTTCTGTTTTACTTTGAAAAGGTCCGACTTCCTGGTCTTTACCTTGATGGCACGAGCGTGTGCTTTCACGAAAGAATCTGCAAGCATAGGAAATGAGTCAATAGAATTAGGAGGTAAGTTGTGATACCATATCATAGCTCCCTTTGACAGGGTCTCTCCAAATATTTTCAGCAGAACAGACTCGGTCTCATCGTCCTCCAAGTCATTCCCTTTGATGGCACATGTATAAGAAGTTACATGATCATTTGGGTCGGTTATTCCGTTATACTTAGGTATCTCGGGCATACGGAATTTCTTAGAGATCGGCTTCGGAGCCGCGCTCAGAGGAAAAGGGTTTTGCACGAACTTCTTGGAATCCAGGTCTTTCAATATCGGTGGTGCTCCTAGGATCTGGTCTACCCTGGAATTGTAGATTACCACCCTTTTTCATTAGATTCGATTTTGTTCTCCCCTAATTCTATCCGTTTTGTCAATTCTTCGAGTATCTTTATGATCTCGGGGTTAGCCCCCCATTCATGTTCATTCGACATTTCTGTGACCAGTTCATCCTTGAAGGTGACTTCCCGGGGTAGATCGAGTTCAACTCTTCTCAGTGCACGACTTGTGTTCTGTAACTGAGCTATCGCCGCATGTTGAACCTGCATCATTTCAAAGATCACCCGTAAACTGATCCTGTCCCCTCCAATATTTTGTGTATTTTGAGTTGCCGATCGGGCTCCACCACAGACGCTATTCTCGGGGTAAGTTGGCAAGTTTGCGTCGATAGCCACATGTGAATTAGCGTCAATTGGGTATGCGACCGGAATTTCGATGGGATCAGCGGGCAATACCTCATTACCGGGTGCTACGTTGTTATTTTCACCATGGTAAACGGACTCGTTGTCAACATATAGGGGTGATTATTGAGAGTTCGACATTTTGTGTTTTAACCTGAAATCAGAGACACTTCAAAGAGCAAGCGTAAAGTAGTGTGTTTTATGGAAATTTGTATCAAATAGCCACTACTATCCTTAGCCCCCACGGTGGACGCCAAACTGTTTACCCTCAAAATCGGATAACAATTATATTTGTATGTGGTTTTAAGGATACGTGATCTAGCTTGATACAAAATGATAAATCATATTGAAATTGAAATAAATAATAGGAAAGTAAATGTAAACCACACAAGTTGAACGATCTTCGCCTTAGAAGGTTAGCCACCCTCGAGTCAAAAGTGCTTTTATTAATATCAAAAAAGAATGACAAGAGAATAATAAGAACTAATAACAATATATTTCTTTGGGATACGAGTTACAGTATGTATTACAAGTAATCAGACCCCCTTTATATAGTAGGGGGGTCCTGTTTTAGGTACAATTCTATAAAAAGTAAAAATCTCCTGGTTTGCTAATTTGCCGGTTCTTTATTGATATGTGTCGAGATTCTCGTCGAAATATCCGACCGGTTACGGATATTTTGGCCCTCCGTTATTTTGGTCTTCGGTTGGTTATACTGACAATATTTTCTCGAGCTTATTCGGGGTCAGGGTCGATTCCGGGATCATGTGCTCAATGTTCTCGAGGACGGACATTCTGACCTCGTGTTCTTGTTCAATAAGACTCGGGGTCGATATTCAACCCCTCGTGTTCCGAGCCTGATCTGTCATGTAATAGTCAAGCCCGATTTCGACCGTATACACCGAGAGAAAAATCCGACTATGGTTTGGTTTGATTTGGTTTGGTGTTGAAAAAACAAACCCTACCATATTTGGTTTGGTTTTGTTTTAACTAAAACAAATCAAGCCGAATCCAAACCAACCTGACATTATATGTATAGAAGTTTTAAAGATATTTAATACATAAAAATATTTATTGTAGTGTAGTTTATAAATATTTCGTTAGTTTTTTCATAGTTTTATCTATTAACGTATTATTTCAAGCTTGGACTTATAATTTTTGGATGCTTCAATAAGTTTTATAGTTCATAAATGTTAGTAACTCAAATAAATCCTAAACCAAAATCAAATCAATACTAATGCTAATAAAAGACATTTTATTCAATTGTACTATGAATGAAAGTAGTGTTGGATATATGTTGTATAGCTTATCAATGATTTAGATAAAATGCATAACTTATTTTTCTTTTATAGTGTTTAGTCACATAAATAATAATACTTATTAGTCATACTTATTTTAGCAACTTATTAGTAATTTTAAATTATGTTTGTTTTCATTATGGCTTACTAATAATATTTATTTTGTGCGAAGTTATTATCTTTATTGTAGAATATTTTAGTCCAATGTCATGACTCATCTCATATTTATGTTATTTTATTAAAAAATACCTTATATAGTTCTGTCTTACTAGGATTAAAGAAATATTTGGAGCAAAAATTCTATATTTTGTGCTATGAAGACTTTACGGGAAAAAACCCCGAAAAAACTGAAAATTCGAGACTAAAAAACCCGACTTTTATTGGTTTAGTTTGGTCTTTAAATTTAATAATTCGATACAATTGGTTTGGTTTGATAATTAGAAAATCCGAACCAAACCGACCTATCTACACTCCTAATAACTAGTGAGGTTTGAGGTCCAAAATTTAGAATTTCTAACATTTCGATCAAAGGTGTCATATTTATTTGGTGAAAATCATTCTGATCCCTCAAATTTGCCTTAAAAATCAAGCTCCTCCTCCAATATTAAACAATTGACATTTTGCTCCTCCTATCATATGCATTGTCTATTTTACCCTTGATATTTTTAATTCCTCCTCTATGCATATAATTGTTTCTTATATTTAAATTGGTAAAACACTTAGCTAAATATCTTATTATAAATTTTATAATCAAAGATCAATAAAATTTAATAAGCGCGCGCGCGCGCGCGCGCGCACACACACACACACACACACACATATATATATATATATATATATATATAATTTGTACAATTAAGTAATATTTTTAAAATTTTAATTTAAAGAACATCTAAGGTATAAATATATAATATTTTAAGAATTTAGTATAATATCTAATTCTACTTTTAATTTATTATTTTTTGTATTACTGCACTAACTTCTAGTTGATTGATATTAATAAGATCTTTTATTCTATTTTTTTAATCGTTCCCATTTATTTTATTATTCAATTTCAATAAATTACATATGATTGATTATTATTATTTTTATCTTTTAAAAAAAATCGTTGTAGGTAAATTCATAACACATATTAAAATAATATCGTGATATTAAAAAAGTTTTAAAAAATATAAACCAAGGCTAAGATTGAGGATAAAATAGGTATTTTAAAAATATATTTAAATTTCAAGGAGCAAAATATCTATTGCTTAATATTGGAGGAGGAGTTTGATTTTTAAGATGGAGTTGGAGGATCAAACAGATTTTCACAATATTTTATTTCATTCCAAGGTAATTTATATTGGAAAAAACAAAGCTTGAATGTCATCATGATATATACATCGTTTTCTATCTCGTGAATTCATCCAAAGTTGTAAACTCTCCTTCCTATCACCTTTTAATCTTTCTTTCTTTTTTCTTTCTTACAGTAAAAATCATTAGATAGTATGGCGATCCGTAAGTATTTGTGAGCTCATTTTGTGAAAAAAAATAGTCTTAAAGAGACCGAAGCCCATCATTTTCTTCCCTTAATTATGGATAATCGTCAGAAATGGCCTGGTAAGGGGTTGTTCTTAGCCGAATGTCATCAAAATTGGTGCTATTTAAAAAATGGCCCCTTGACCTATACTTAATTATTGCTTTTTAGCATTTCTCTATCGGATGGGTAGATTTTGTGTTATATTTACTTTACCTACCTGTTAAGTTGTTGATCAAAATCTACCAGGTTGGCATGATTTTGCTCTTACGAAATTTATCTATCGGATTAGTAGAATTTATGCTATATTTACTCTACATGTCTGTTAAGTTGTTATCGAAGTCTACGTGATTGGCATAATTTTTTTGTGTTGTTTTAACAAAGTGTTTTTCGAATTTGCAACTTTAATTTCGATTAAATCACCCCAAATCTGCTCTAAATAATCTCAAATTTGAATCAAAGTTTTCAATACCAACATAAATAATCTCCGATCACTAGTTTAGTCAAATAACACCAAATCATTGAGACTTAGTTTGTCTTCTTCAATACTTTCTAAGGTTCAAAATTGATAATAAATCACTAAATTGATATATGAACTAAAAATTTAAACATAACTTATCAACATTCAAGTAATTTTTATAGTTAAACAAAAACTTTAAGCTTCAAATTTTGAAGAACTATAGTATTCAAGTAAAAAAATGAGAATATTTTTCAAAAACCACCAGAAAAGGGGACATTCCGCTAAGAGCAATCCCGTTAGGGGACATACCGTGCAGTTTTTTATCCCTTTATCGAACAAAGTGGTGTATATGTGTAAAATTTGCATGGGGCACTCTATTTGGTAGCCCTTTTAAACTTATACCCGTTTTATTTTTTCGTTTGCATCCGTACCCATTTTTTTGTTAAAAGTATTTTAAAAAGACGATTTTGCCCTTCTTTAATAAAAGACTATTGACAAACTGCAGGACAAAAACTTAAACATGTTTAGGTTGAAGTTTTAATAAATAAACTAAAAAACTTCAGCTTGTTTAGACTGAAATTTCGGATAAAACTCAGGACAAAACTGTAGACTGCGTTATAAAACTTCAGCATGTTTTGGTATGAAGTTTTAGCAAATGAACTAAATAACTTCAGCATGCATTAGCAAAAACTCTTTAGAAAGTTACATACTGCAAGACAAAAACTTAAGCATGTTTAGTCTGAAATTTTAGCAAATGAACTAAAAAACTTAAGCATGTTTAGTCTGAAATTTTAGCAAATAAACTAAATAACTTAAGCATATTTAGTCTGAAATTTTAGCAAATAAACTAAATAACTTAAGCATGTTTGGTCTGAAGTTTTAGCAAATGAACTAAATAACTTCAGCATGTTTAGATTGAAATTTTAGCAAATGAACTAAATAACTTAAGCATGTTTAGTCTGAAATTTTAGCAAATGAACTAAATAACTTCAGCATGTTTAGATTAAAGTTCGGATAAAACTCATAACAAAACTGTAGACTGTAGGATAAATAACTTCAGCATGCATTAGCATGAAATTTTAGCTTCAATGTGAAACAACTTCATGCTATTTTAGCTAGAGTTGTTGATTTGCTCAAATATTTGCACAACTTCTCAAACATTGATGTTAATATCGTATAATTGTTTACTTTTTTATATTCACTGGGAAATCGATCATCTCAATTCTTACAGTGATTGGTAATACTATGTATTCTTAAAGAAATGGAACAAAGAATTCAAAATGAGATCATCTTCCCTAGTTATTGAATTGTGTAGATAAGAACTGTTACTCCTTTTAATTCTTTTCCAGGAAGTTTCAGGATTACCAACTTCTTTGAAGCGGGAAACACGTCCAACACCTTCTCCTGATGTAATGGGAGAATCCTCAAGCTCAGGTACCTCAAGATTGGATAAAGCAGACAGTTTTCGATGCTTAATATGTGATGCAAGTTTTATATCTTTTATCAGGGGTGTAATTGTCATATTATTACGGATTTTTTGTCAGCTGGCTACCAAATTAATAATTTTTAAAAATAGGGTACATGTTAAAATGTGACACAAATATAGGGTACGACTGCAAATCCCCCTGTATATGTTACCTCTCATCAACCCAACCCAGACCATGGCTTCTCGATTTATCATGTTACTCTTATGTAAGGGGGAGGGGGCAATTTAAGTTCAAACCCATTCAAACCGCCCAATGTTGTCCTGTCAATGACCTTCCATTGTTGAACGTACCTCATCTTAACTCAGCCCTTCTCAGCCTAGCTAAAGATAGACTAATTTTTAACCCAAATTGATCCATGAGCAATTTGCTAATATATCTTTAAAATAATTTGCTTTTGCTTGATAAGTTATATATGATCATCACAAAAGAAAAAAAAATCTTACTTGATATTAATTAAATAATTCATAAGAAAACAACACACATTAATTAAACTTGATAAAAGTTTGTCGAGTTGGTCTGTGACTCAAATTTTAGCTTATCTTGACCTAGCTCATCTCATTGACAACCTATTTTAAACCGCCTAAAATCAGTCCAACTCGCGCATTTGACGCCCCTGCTCTTATGTATGGAACTCATTGATCTTCTTTGTTACAATTTTGTCAGATACCTTTGGAGAAAAATAAAGGCAAAGTTACAACATACAAGAGCAGAATTAGATAGATGCCTAGGTGGCTTTCATTATAAAAATTGGGTGTTTGTTGATTAAAGAATGCTTGGAGTATTATTATAAAAAATTGGGTCAGTTCACTCATAAGGGTGCTAATTAACTCATTAGTTGGTTAACTAATATTTGGGAGACTTGCACAACTAGGATCTTTCAATGCCATTATTTAAGTAACCCCTTTTAGATAAGCTTTGCAAAAATAACTTGTCGATGATAACTTGAGCACAAATTCTGACGACTTGTCACAAAGTTTTGACGAATGAAAAGTCGATCTGGATTCCGGCTAAGGATATACGATTTTGCTAGAACTACTGGATTAGAGGCTAATTATTACGGATCTTTACAAAAAAGCAGGCCAAAATCATTATTTACTTTCTTAGCCGGTATACATACATTATATAATGAACGGCTTATTAGGTCAATTCTTCTAAGTTTTACTCAAATCATATTGGGCTTTTGCTGATCAACATGTAAACAGTCATTAGAGAGGCATGCTCCAACCCAGCCCCGCGGCCCATGTCAAATCTAGCTATGCACCATTTCCGCTTGATGGGCCTCCAGTTGTTGCAAGACCATAACTTCATCTGTTTCTCTCAGTCAATGAATTGCTTTGGGTGTGGAAAAATGATATTGTATAACCGTTCCTAAAATAATAGCAAGTAATATTATATAGAGAAATTTTCAGAAATCACTATTGTTTAGTGACTATTAACTTGCTATAACTACCATTTACTTAATTACTTCCTATAGATATCTTTTCACTTGTTATAGAGTGTATTTGATGTATTCAAGCTACTGTATTCATGCATACAGTAGCAAAACTCGGCGAAAAAAAGAGAAGTCCAGCTAACATAGACTGTATTCATATGTATTCACGAGTTGTATTCGTGAATACAATAACGGAAATTTACGGGAAAAAAAGGTCTCTCCGCCTGTTTAAAAACGATAAGTGAATCAATTAACGTGATAGACTCCTAATATAACTCAACAAACTCAATTATACTTATTACAGTTCTTTTGACTGTTGTAATTAGATGTATTTTATTTCATTCAACAACTTTTTAAAATACACTAGTTGTTCTAGTTTTAGTTATGTATTCCAACTAAGTATTTTCATCTGTATTCTCAAGCCAACTGTATTCTGCTGTATGTATTTGCTGCTGAACCTGCAAATATATGTTCCGCTTGAGTGATTTGCAAATCGAAAGATGCCTTTCGAAATTGAGTGTTTTGGTGGGTATACCTCGGGTAACCCTCTTCTGAGTTGTTGAATTAGTCATTGGAGATGAAATTTCGAATTTTCTGGTGAAAGCATAACAATGGTGATTATTTATAAAAAAAATTAGTAAAGAGAAACAAAAGAAGCACAGTACCAGCAAAAATCTCACAACTTTAACACTTAACATAACTTTTTGGAGCAATAAATATTGAAAATTGAGAGAGACAATGTATGGAGATGAATCAATGGATATAGAATGGGGAAGAGACTGGCGTTGTGAGAGAGAAATCGTGGAGAGAGAAGTTGGATACTATACAGTGATCTTGTGAGAGAAAGAACAGAAAGTAAGAGAGAGAGAGAGAGAAAAATAGTATACAGCGTATTTAATGCTTAACGGTAAGAAGTGACCATAAATACATATTTTGCTATAAAAACTAAAAGGTAGCTATAAAAATTAATATTTTAAAAGGGTATTTATTTATAATAAATAAGATGTAAAGCTTTGTTATAGGAGGTAAAATTTTCTATTATATATATATATATATATATATATATATATATATATATATATATATATATATATATATATATATATATATATATATATATATATATATATATATATTTTAATACACTTTTACGGCTATCAAATATAAATAGTTTCGGCCGTAAGCTAAAAGTGATTTTTGCCCTTTTTAATTTTGTTGAGGCGTTTCAGTTTAATAATATTTTTTATTATTATTTTAAGCAAATTTGTTGGATTGTCGTGATTTTTCTCCTTTTGATAATTTAAGAATTAAAAAAATAAAGAAATTAAAATAAGGGAGGTGAATGTAATATTGCAAATTAGTATTACGAAGTTAAACTTAGAGGAAAGTTTTTAAAATATGTTTTCTTAAATCAGAAAGAATAGAATAAAGCGAATCCAATAAAAAGTTAAGTGGCGATTGTTCCCCAAGAAATTTCAGTTGTTGACGTGTTGCAATTTGAATCACAACAATCAAATTCCAGTCTAATTATTATAGTCAAAGAAAGAACTAGAGTTCTGAATAATTAGTAGTGAGCCTAAACAGGTCTTGTGAGTAATAAAAATTATCTTTGATTAGACAAAGCCTGAGTACTAACTTGTTTGGCCAAACTGAAAAAATCAGGCTACTTTGAAAAATACTTTTAGAGAAAAATAATTTATGTCTGGCTAATCACTCTGGCTAATCTTTTCAAAAAGTATTTTTAAGTATCAAATTACGAATAAGGACATGAATAGATTTACTTAATAGTTAATATTATAAGTAAATAAATGATTTAAAAATTTTATTATAAAAATAATAATTAAATCTTTTTACTTTATTTAAGTAAAATATGAAAATAAAAATAAAAAATACTTTAATTCTTTTAAGATGATTTAAATATATTAAAAACTATTCGACAAATATAAAAGCCTTCACCCCTAAAGTTACCATATATTAGAAAGCTATCATAAAAATAAGAAGAAATACTTATATATTAATATCCTAAGTATTAGGTTTAAAATAAGTAAGGTTATATATTTTGGTATATATTATATTTTGTTAAGGGTATTTTTTATAAGAAGAAAAGTCAAAACTGCTTATGTTTCTGCTTTGGGAAGAAACTATTTTTTTCTACTTCTCAAAAACTACTTTTGCTTCTTTTCAAAAGCACCCCCTAAAAAAAATGGCCAAACACCTTAAATTGAAGGGAAAAAAAAATACTTCTCAGAAAAAAAGCACCCTTGACCTTTGAAAAAACTTGGTCAAACAGATTATACGTGTCCAAATACGACCGTCCGTAGGTGATATAATAAGATGATGTCTAAATGAAATTAGCATCCATGTAATCATAGATATTTATAGGGGGAAAAGAAAAGGACCAAATTGTGGAATAAGAAATGAGGTGAAATCAAATAATAAAAGCGTGGTTTTGATGCAAATGTGGGATCGAATAATAAAGACTATAGAGAATATAAGACTGGTCAAATTTTATGATAGCTCGAGACGAATATACCTAGGCAGGTTCCTAATCAACTCCATTCGAAGTAGCTAATTCCCAGAATCTCGGAGTCCTTGGTCCAAATTCTTTTTCAAAATTATTAATTATAAAAGAATTCAAAATAAAAATATAATACTAATAGCTCGCTGCTAAAAATGAGGATTCAACATGAATTAAAATTTCGTACGCTTGCTGCTAACAACAAATCTATCACAAGTCCACAACTCTTCGGATTTGAGACCGACAAAGTGAGCAAACTCCTAAACGGAGTTCAATACTTACTTCAAACAATTTAAGATTAAAAGTAATGTTACATCAATAAAGATTCGCAGGCATATCGTTTAGCCCAAAAAGGCAAATGGGATTAAAAAAACAAAATATCTCCTCCATAGAAACGGCATTATGTGCACAGGCAAATGGGATCAGACTCATTTTGATAATTGATAATGTCCTTCATCTAACACTGTGGATTTGGATAACTATACTGGAATATTGTTGTAGACGCGAATTCCACATATTTTTGTTGTTTACATTATAATGAATGACGGTAAGGAAAAAAAAAAAAAAAAAAGATTAAACAATTTGAACGGAATATTGGAATATTGCTGTTATGGTAATGTACACCCTTAACTGCACTCCAAACACTTTAACTCTCATGAATGTTACAACTAAGGGTGGCAAGTGGGCCGTTCCCGGACCTAAACGGGCTAAGTGAGCCGGTCCAAACGGTTCCGGTTCCGGGCCGGTCTCAAATTAAACGGACCAAACGATTCCGGGCTAAACGGTCTTTTTGTAGCGATCGGACCGGGACCGTTTGGTCCCGGGCTAAACGGTCCCGGCCCGCGGACTAAATGGGCTAAATGGGTTCAACAGATTTAAAAAAAAATTAAATAGAAATTAGAGACAAAAGGATGTTAAAAATAATATCTAAGGCAATGCCTTGTAAAATTTATTATAGAATTGTGACCTAAATTTTTTAATATTTTTTAATTCAAATTTAAAGTCTAAAGACAAAAATATTGTAAAGAGATATTCAAAGCAATGCCTTGTAATTTTATTATAGCATTAAAAAATATGATAATATCCTTCTTAGTCTTCACCCCCCTATGGAATGAGTACAACAAGATGCTAATACCACTATTGAGAAGAAAAAGAAACTAATCAGGATGTACCAAAATACAAATTACATAAAATATACTAATTTTTGTTCATACAAGTTACATAGTATCTCTTACAAACTTCATAAATCTATCAAGGTCCGGAGGAATTTCCGTTGGTGGTGGTGGAAATATAGCTTGGTCATCGCCACTTTCGGGCGAAGCAACATCCTCCGCAAGTTCAGCTGGCATTTCTTCGTAAGTTTCGTCTTCATCTGGTTGTGATTCAGCAAGTCCAAAATTTCTTCTTTCCAACCGGATCCAATCTCTAAAAGGTACTAAATTTTTCAAGCTCTCCCTCATAGACTCTCTATAATCACCGAGTTGAAGTCTTGCTTGACTGAAAGCGCTCTCTGATGCTACTGTTAAAGCTTGAATAGTAAAAATATCTCGGGCCATCCTTGAAAGAACCGGAAAGTATTTTTCTTTGTCCTTCCACCATTTCAAAAGATTAAAGGAGCCGTCGGGATTCACTTTCTCAATTTCCTGCTACAAATAATCTTCAAGCTCATTTAGTTGTGAAAAATCACTACTACTAGAACCTTGAGAACCCCTAAACTCCGCCCAAGCACTAAGTGCTCTTACTCCCACAATTCTTTTAGATGATCGAGAATCAGAAGAAGAAGGAGTTTGAACATTTAGTCTAACATGATTTAATGCAACTTGATAAACATTAAAAATAGTTTGAGCATTTATTCTAATTGAGGCTATTGCTTCTGGAAGTAAATTGTAATAAACTATTATCGCTATCAAGAATAGCAGGTGTAGGACGGATATGGAGTTTGGTTCGGGGAGCCCAGGGCAGTGGAGGAAGAATAGATTGAGCACTAGATTCGTCACTCTTGGATTTTCCCTTATTTTTATAAATTTTTTTTTTAAGGAAGTCATCTTAATTAATAAAGTAATAAAAAATATATAAAACAAACAAAACTATAATATTAAAACTTAAGAGTTGGAACGAGTTTACCGAATTGACGAACAACTTGTTGAAAATTGATTATCGTTGAAGATTTCAATTCACCAACTTCACAATTGTTTCACAAATTGTAACAATAAATTAAGCAATAGTAGCAATTATAGAAGAAAATTAGAGAGAGATTGTGATAGATTGATGATTTTGTAAGAAAAATGAAAGAATGAGGGGGCATTTATAGTTGAAAATAAGGAAAAATTATAATTATAAAAAGTTTGGGGTTAAAACAAAGTTGGGGGATTAAATGACTATTTTATAAATAGCCAACGACTATTTTTTACAGCCCAACGGCTATATTTTAAATTTTAATTTTTTTTTTTTTAAAATAAGTTGACCGTTGGGACCGTTTGGCCCGCTAAGGGACCGGTCCGGTCCCTAGCGGGCCCAAAGCATAGGACCGGCCCACGAGACCGGCTCAGGCCCACTAAAACCGGTCCTGAAGGTCCTGGCCCGCGGTCCCGGGCCTGGACCAGCCCACTTGCCAGCCTTAGTTACAACTAACTACTCCCTCCGTTAACTTTTAGTTGCCAATTATTTTAAAAATAAATTCTCATTTTTACTTGTCACTTTTCGTATATCAAGAGAAAAATAATCTATTTTTTATGTTTTGCCCTTAGCATTAATTACTCATTCCAAATTATTTTTCAAATCCATTAAGACTATACACCAATTAATATGATATCGTGGTAAATTATGCACTTTATTTATTATTTTTTAAGGGTTGTTTAAAGTCAATAGTGAACAAGTAAAAGTGAGCAGAGGAAGTACTTATATTTTTTCTCAATAAAATTAACTACTCTCTCCGTTCAAATTTACGTGACAACTTCCGTTTTTCGAGAATTAACTTGACCAGCCTATTTAGACATAATAGGCAAAAGTTCATGTTTTTGAATATATCTTCTATTCTCTCCGGTTAACTTTAATTGATTTTTTGGTTATTTTCACACATATTAAGAAATTCACCTTTTAGCATTAATTAATAATAAAATTGACCATATTAACCTTAATTTGTTCATTAAAAATATAATAGATACTTCAAGACTCTTTACTCCAACGTCAACTTTGAAAAGAAATTAATTCATTTTTAATATCTGAAAAAATCAAATATTATAGACCACAAAAAAGGCCAAAAAATCAATTTAAATGGATCGGATGGAGTACATAATTTAGGAGCATTGGTCACAAAATTAAGATGAGTTCATTTTTTAATAAATTTTCCATTAATTCTTTCTATGAGTTTAGAGTGACGTTTTTTCGGAAGATTTTTAGTTTTTTATGTTTGTCATTTTATAAACTAATATGTAACGTGAAGTATAAAAGTTAGCGAATAAATATTAAAGAAATGTTATTTATTTAGGTTCTTATTTAACGTGTATGTCAATTACATAAAAATATAAGCCAATGAACATAACATACATCACGCGTTTATTGATTGGTGCACCACCCAGGCCATAGTAAAAAACCAGCTTTGACTTACAATTACATGTAAAAATTGAATCAGATTCCATCACATCGTGCTTCTTGAATCTACATATCTAAAGAAGTCTAATCATACTCCATCTTTAATCATATTCCATTTTTGAGATATAGTTTCCCCAAGACCCATACAATTTAAAGCTATATATATCCTGGACCATGCCTCTTTTTGTAGAGTTTTCTATACTTGTTGTTTCAAAGCTTGACTTGACACTTGATAGATAGTACCATTTCAGCATCAAGTAGCCCCACAATGGGATCAAGATTACTGAATTAAGCTGAGGGGTTTTGACACGTTAAGAGAAGCCTCCTCTTTCATTAGCGCTTAAGCTTCCATCGTTTGAGTTGGAACTGGTGGCAGCAAAATAGTTTTAAAAAAAATAGTTATTCAAAGATATTGTTTACTAAAAAATGAGTTGAATGACAAGCCTTTTAAAAACGGATCTAATATAAATAAGAATCATATTATCCACTTAAAAAATGGATAATCAATGGATTTAACCTTTTATATTTGTAAAGCCTCAAATTGAAGGTTTTTTAAGTTTAGGAGATTAGTGATTCTCTCATATATATATTATTCAAAAAGCCATGAATAATATGGATATTGTTTGGAATAAACCCCCTACATAAATAATATTCACAGTAATAAAAGCGGAATAATAATGTAGCACCGAGATACGGTAATTAACAAGAATAAAAGAGTGACAACGATACCAAGATTTTTACGTGGAAAAGCCTTTTGAATAAGGGAAAAACTACGGCCCCGAGACGAACAACTGATATCATTATAGCAAGAAAATTTACACTTTGTAGGTCCGAATAAAATACTCCAAAGACCACTACAACACTCAAAAGAAATAACCCTTTTTTGATATTCCCACCTCACTACAATATCGCTCACTCACTCTCTATTTTTCTCACAGATTATTTTCTTATACCTTGTCTGTGAAACCTCACTCTTTCTTTCTCTCTTTGTTGGTGTGTAGAGATGAGAACCGAAACTCTCCTTTTATAGGCAGAACCTCACTCTCTCACGCCTACTATATTTGACATTTTTCTCTCTACAGATTTGCAAATCACATAAGTGCCTACTATATTTGACACTTTTCCTTCCATTTCTTCTTCATTATGGGGATTGACCCCACAATGTACCTTTTTTTTTGATTCATTTATGGGGATGAACCCCACAAATCTCCCCCTCCAGACCCATTCACCTGAAGGAGGTAACACCAAACTTCTAGCTTGAGTGCATGCCGACAAGTTCTTTGCACAATTTGAACTTGTCACTTGGTACCACCTTGGTTAGCATATCTGCGGGATTCTCACTTGTAGAAATCTTCAAGACTTTTAGAGATTCATTCTCTACCATTTCTCGAATCCAGTGATATCTCACATTGATATGTTTGGTCTTTGCATGGTACATGGAGTTCTTGCTAATGTCTACTGCACTTTGACTGTCACAATAGACAACATACTCATTCTGATGCAATCCAAGCTCTTGAAGGAACCGTTTCAACCATATCATCTCCTTGCCAGCTTCAGTATCGGCAATATACTCCGCTTCAATTGTAGAGAGTGCGACATACTTCTGCAACCTCGACTGCCGTGATATAGCTCCCCCTGAAAATATAAACAAATATCCAATAGTGGATTTTCTGTTATCAATGTCACCTGCCATATCAGCATATGTATAGCCTTTCAAAATTGGATCAGATCCTCCAAAACACAAGCAATCTCCTATAGTACCTCTTAGGTACCCGAGTATCTACTTGACTACTTCCCAATGTTCCTTTTCAGGATTTTCAAGGAATCTGCTAACAACACCAACTGCATGAGCAGTATCAGGTCTGGTACATACCATTGCATACATCAAGCTTCCGACTGCTGAAGAATAAGGAACTCTAGCTATGTTCCCTTTCTCCTCCACTGTTGTATGACATATCTTCTTGCTCAACTTTAGATGACTAGCAAGAGGTGTGTCGACTGGCTTAGCATTCTTCATGTTGAAGCGTTCCAGTACACGTTCAATGTATTTCTCCTGAGACAGCCACAACTTTCTGCCTGTTCGCTCTCGAACTATCTTCATTCCCAGAATTTGTTGTGCTGGACCCAAGTCATTCATATCAAATGACTTGGACAAATCTCCCTTCAACTTTGGTATCAACCCCTTGTCTTTTCCTACAATTAACATGTCATCCACATACAACAACAATATAATAAAGTTATTCTCAGAAAATCTTTTGAAGTATACACATGGATCAGAATAGGTCTTTAGGTATGTTTGACTTTTCATGAATGAGTCAAACTTCTTGTACCACTGCCTTGGTGCCTGCTTCAATCCATAAAGACTCTTATTCAGTTTGCACACCATGTGTTTCCTTTCAGCTACTTCAAATCCTTCTGGATTCCATATAGATCTCCTCTTCCAAATCTTAGTGAATAAATATAGTTTTCACGTCCAACTGCTCCACTTCAAGATCTAGGCTAGCTGCTAAGCACAAAATTGTTCGAATAGAAGTCATTTTGACAACAAGTGAGAAAATTTTGTCAAAATCAATACCTTTCTTCTGGTCGAAGCCTTTTACCACCAATCGAGCTTTGTATCTGACCAGCTTGCCATTTCCATCTTTCTTGCGTTTAAAGACCCATTTGCATTTGAGTGGTCTTTTACCCTTTGAAAGTTCAACCAGCTTGTACGTGCCATTTTTCTGTAGAAATTCCATTTCTTCTTGCATGGCTTTCATCCAATGGTTCTTCTCTGGATGGGACATCACCTCCTTAATACTTTCTGGATCCCCTTCATCACTGATAAGGACATACTCTGTGGAAAGATATCTGCATGACTCTACCCTTGGCCTCTCTGATCTCCTCAGAGGTTGAGGTTGTTCTTCTCCCTGAGTGAGGTACTCCACTTGCTCGACATCATCATCAAGTTGCTCCCCCTGCTTAATAACCTCACCAGGTTGCTCCCCCTGCTTGGTAACCTCGTCGGTCGTACTTTCTGCACTTGTGGGATAGTCAGAAGAAGAAGGAACGGCAATAAGGTTAGAAATTATACAATTCTTGGCATTTTCTGACATATCATCAGCAGTTCCAACTTTACATTCTCGAAAAACTACATCTCTGCTTCTAATGACCTTCTTCTTTACACGATCCCACAATCTGTACCCGAACTCTTCATCTCCGTATCCGATGAATATACAGGGAACAAATTTATCATCCAGCTTTGTTCTCTGCTCCTTTGGTACATATGCAAAAGCTCTGCAACCGAACACCTTCAGATTCGAGTATGACACCTCCTTGTTGGTCCAAACTCTCTTTGGGATGTCAAACGCCAACGAAACTGATGGACTCCTATTGATCAGGTAGCAGGATGTCTGAACTGCTTCACCCTAGAATGACTTAGGTAGTTTAGCCATTATGATCATGCTTCTCACCTTCTCCACAATGGTGCAATTCATCATATCGGCTACGCCATTGTGCTATGGGATTTCAGGAACTGTCTTTTCATGTCTGATCCCATGGCTCAAACAATACTCTTCAAATTCCCTTGAAGTGTACTCACCTCCATTGTCACTTCGAAAATGCTTTAGCTTTTGGCCTGTCTCCCTTTCCACCATAGCATGAAACTTCTAGAAAACTTGAAATACATGATCTTTGATTTTCAAAATATAAACCCACAATTTTCGTGAAGCATCATCAATAAAAGTAATAAAATATTTGTTACCGCCCATCGAAAATATCAGAATATACCAAATCAAGTATATTTAATTTTCTTTCAGACGATGTCTGAAATGAGACTCTATGTTGCTTATCAAATAAGTAATAGTCATAAGGTTTTACCGTTGTACCTTTAGCATAAGAAATGGGTGATTTCCTGGCAAGAATCTGCAATCCCTTCTCGCTCATATGACCCATTATTTTGTGCCACAAATCTGCAGAAATCTCATCTTGTGCCGTGTTCAATTCACCTTGGCATATTTCTGCATTTGTTCTGTACAACGTGCCACGAGCAACTCCCTTTGCAATCACCAATGATCCCTTGGTGAGTCTCCACTTTTAATTTGCAAAATAGTTCTCGTATCCATCTCGGTCTAAAGCAATTTTCGAGATCAAGTTCATCCGCAAATCATGTACATGTCGCACGTCCTTTAGAACCAATGTGCATCCGACATTTGTCTTGATACAAATGTTACCAATCCCCGCAATCTTTGAGCAACTTGTGTTATCCATTCTCATAGTACCGAAATCACCTACTATATATCTGCAAAAAAGATCTCTTACCGATGTGGCATTGTAAGATGCTACTGTATCAACCACCCATTCCGACTCTAGACCTGATAAGTGCATGCATTCCTCTTCCTCGTTTATAAAGAGGACAACATTATCATTATTTTACACTATGGCGGTTGTGTTGTCGTCATTCTTCTGGCCACTAGTTTCACCTTTGCTCTTCCTTGAATTTGGGCAATCTCTTTTGAAGTGGCCTGGTTGATCACAATTATAGCAATTTCTAGCTCTTGATTTGGATCGGTTCTTAGACTTCTCACGAGCTCCGGATCTACCATAGTTGCTCGAACTCCTTTGATAAATCTTGCCTCTACCTTCTGTGATGGGAGCTTGTCCTTGATTTTCAGGCTTTTTTCTCATCTTCTCATTGAGTAGATGAGCGGATGTGACGTCTTTCAACTCAATGGTAGTCTTACCGTGCATGATGGTTGTTGCCAAATTATCGTACGAAGATGGCAACGAGTTCAATATCAAGATGGCTTTATCTTCTTCCTCGATTTTCACTCCGAGGTTGGCAAGTTGTGTGATTAGTCCGTTAAACATATTTAAATATGACAAAAAATTCGTACCTTCACCCATGTGTAGGGCGTATAATTGCTTCTTCAGGTACAATTTATTTGTCAATGTTTTGAACATGTATAAGCTTTCCAACTTTGTGCAAATTCCACGTGTGGTGTCTTCATCAATGATGTTATTTACCACATCATCTGATAAGTGCAACGTGATTATACTACCAGTCCTTTCATCCAAGTCAGCCCAATCCTCAGCTTTCATGGTATCAGGCTTTTTGGCATCAACATCTAGTACTTTGTGTAATCTTTGTTGGATGAGCAGATCTCTCATCCTTCTTTGCCATGTTGAGAAACCATTATCTCCGTTAAATTTTGCTACCTCATACTTTACTCCGGACATTTGAGTTTTTCACCGAGTATAGTACTACCGATAGAGAATAGTATTTTTGTGAACGAGCAAAACATGTGCTCTGATACCAGTTGTTGGGAATAAAGCTCCTACAAAAATAATATTCACAGTAATAAAAGCAGAATAATAACGTAGCACCGAGATACGGTAATTAACAAGAATAAAAGAGTGACAACGACACCAGGATGTTTATGACCTTTTGAATAAGGAAAAAACCACGGTCTCGAAACGAGCAACAGATATCACTATAGCAAGGAATTTTACACTTTGTAGGTTCGAGTAAAATACTCCAAAGACCACTACAACACTCAAAAGAAATAACCCTCTTTTGATATTCCCACCTCACTACAATATCGTTCACTCTGTATTTTTCTCACAGACTATTTTTTTATACCTTGTCTGTGAAACCTCACTCTTTCTTTCTCTCTTTGTTGGTATGTAGAGATGAAAGTCGATGCTCACTTTTCCTTCCTTTTCTTCTTCATTATAGGGATGGACCCCATAATCTCCCTTTTTTCTTTGAATCATTTATGGAGATGGACCCCACAAATATCCATATTATATGCCGGTTAACCCGTTTTTTATTCGTATTAAATATGTCGGGTCAGATAATTTATCCGTTTTTACATTATCTGTTTTCGACCCGTCCATATCCGACCCAATCCGTCTATTTGCCATCCCTAGTTGAAACCCTAAGAAAGGATTGACGGACTCTCGCTTTACTTAACCCGTAAATGACTCGGATATTCAATGGTCACACACTGTTTCATTTACATGTTGATCTTGCTTCACTTGTTGATCACTACTACTTTTTGGGAGAAAAAGAAAAAGTTACAAACAAGTTGAAATCGACTATAATTAAATATAAATATGGGATTATCATTTTTAACCCGCGCCAGAAACTATTTAGATTTAATACCCGAAAAAATGTATAAAAATTTATATAATTTTTATATATAACGTACATAATATATATATATATATATAAAATATCGACTATTATTTTAAAAGTCGACTATATATTTTTCCAATGTCGAGCTCCCCATAAGAAGAGTCACATCATCCACGTCACCAACGACGTAAACTCAACAAAAGTTTAGGTTGGATTAGGAAAGGTATGTGTATTTGAGGGTCGCTTTTGGAATTTTTTCTGCTCCTTGTTTCTTGCAACTTGCATTCAATTAAAATGCCAACAGTGTGAATCTTTCCTTCTCACGTACACCTCATTTCTTCTATCTTCTTACCATATAAATCAAAAAGAAGAAAAATAAATTTAAGAGAATGCATAAATATCTGGTCATTCGTTACGATGGGAATTGTGATAATTTTCCCACAAGTCTGTCTAGATTTATCCATCTGAAAACCAGCTAGGAATTTTAACTGGGCACAAAAGTTCAATAGAAAAACGAAAGCCTTGTTAATTTGTGATTTCAAACATGTCACAAAATTTGTGTGTTTATAAGATTTTTCAAATTTGTTGTAACATTTTCATAATATTTGTGCAGCTATTAAGACTTCTGAAACTCGTGATCTTAAATATGACACAATATTTGAGTGACCATAACAACTTGTTATTGAAGATATTAAAGGTAAAACGAGAAGTTTAGATTAAATTATTTTAAATTTAAAATGTTATCATTCTTCTTTTAACAAACTAAAAAAGAAATGCTGCCATATAAACTGAAACACGTGTATTATTAAGAACCATATCAAGACAGATGGACACTATTTGTTTTTATTGAAATATAATTCCTAAAAATACTTATAATGGTACCCATTAATCAATTATTTAGCCGAGACAATCTAAAGAAGAAGAAAGGACCTACTTTCGAATTTGGAAGGGGTTTTACCAAACCCAACCACAAATCTCTAATATTTGCAAAATTCTTCCCGAGTAATACAACAAAGTTGTTTAGGATCTTGGAGTAGAAGAATAAGGTGAAATATTCAGTTAAAGGAACCATTAAACTCGCATGATGCAGCAGTAAATTAAAGATTGTAAGTTACAACCAAAGAATGATGGGGAAATGATGTTTTCATTTTATGTCGGTTTCACACTTTCTTTCAAATCTAGCTCCCAGGTACTTGTCAAAGCCACATAGTACTATATAATATCATCTGTAATCTCATACATTATCAATTTATTAATTTAATTTGACGGTAGAAAGTCCCCTCGGAAAGACAATTAATTGACTTTCGAGAAAATAATGAAAATTAAGATCTTCTTTTGTTATTTGACTATTTCTACAAGAGAAACTTTTTACCTCCTGTTAATGTATGCTATCATTTTGTAACGTTTACTGAGCACTTTCAATATGCAATAACCAAATGTTTTTTATTTGATTTCCTACTCGGCGTCCGATATGTGTAAATTGTAATGACGTCTCGACTCATCCGAATTTACATGTGCTAAGACGGAGAAACTTTCTGCTGGGAATCCATACCCCATACTCAAAATAGCTTGATCTGAAGTTAGGGTTACCCCCCCCCCCCCCCCAAACCTCACCCCCACACCTTTTTTTTTTTTTTTTAAATTTGGTCAAAAGGAAACAGATATTATTACGAGAAGAGTATGCGGTACCCTTTCAACCAGGGCATTTAATTCCCACACATATTTGTTTCTATAAATAAGTTCCCCGCCGCTGCTAGTCCTAAATGGGGCAGTCCACCACAAATTATTATATTTCCCCATCCCAAAAAGTAGCCCTACCACAACTCGTTCTGCATTAAACACCAGCCACAATCACTCACCCACCCACCATCCTCAAAGAAAAATCTTGCCCTTCATTTTCTTGTTCGTGATAAAAGAATAAAACATCAACTACTATATTTGCTGCTTTTCTTTCCACAACTCTTTTCTGTACATAGAATCAAAAGCGATGCATGATTTAACTTCTATGCGCATAATTTTATTTTATTATAGGTTCAGACCTATTATTTGTTACAATTTGAATAGAATTTTACATATCAATTTATGAAGTATCAAGGTCAAATGAACCGGTACTGCGGCGCTACTTCTACTTTGTATGGAAGAAGGGCAAGAGTCGGTGTGAGATTGTTGACAGAAGATAGAGAGCACAGATGATGATCATGCTGCTAAATCTGGGATTGGAGAGGGCACTGAATCAATTAAACTGCAAAAAAAAAAAGCATCTCAATTCATTTGTGCTCTCTATGCTTCCGTCATCACCTTCACCGCTCTTTCGCTCTCTTTCTTCCATTTCTTCTAAATTATCTCCGTATCTCATAATTTAGGTTTTCTTATTGGGGATATTTCTTGCAAAAACAAACTTCTATAAAAGGAAAGAAATTGGAAGGTGGGGTCATGATTCACATAACCGAGTGCTACTTTTGCAGTCCTCTTTTGTTGTGCAGCTTTTGTCAGATTACAGAAGATCTGAGATTAATAGTTTATGTATTCACAAGATTAGCGCTAAGCATAGAATAATGTCCAGATTGTTGGTTTTCGCTTGATTTGTAAGATATATACTCCTGAATTTCTATGCTTTAACAGGTTATCTATCAACTTTAATGTTTACTTAAATAATGCTATAAAACTATATGCTTATCTTAATTTTGTGCCTTTGCAGCTTCTCCTTAAACAGATCACTGGATCTCTCTAGTCCTTAATTTACCATGTACCTGAAGAGAAACGCCTTTTCAAGGGGATGCTATGAAGCTACAATTACATGTAATTCCCTCTCTCTTCTCTCCCGCTATCTCTTTCTGTGTATTTGTATATTATCGATGTAATTACTGTTTAGTAATTCTACGGGTACATATTAGTCAATAATATATAGAAAGAATGGGTTCGAGCTAGTTTGACAACTGCATTCGGTTTAAAGAAAGAGGATTAATTAAGTTTGAAATCATCTTAACGTTAATTAGTTGAGCTACTCATTATACTTCTACTTCTTCATTTCTTTCGCGTCTCTAAATTGTAGTCTAAAATTATTTTACCCTATTTTTATTATTATTATTATTAGCTACTCATTACTATTATTCGTTTATTATTTTGTGTATTATAACTATTATTACATATTATTTTACTTCCTATTGTATGGCCGGAGATGAGTTATATGAAGTAACATGGTTAGTGAAAATTATATAGCCGACCCTAATTTGTTTGAGTCTGAGGCTTTGGTTGTTGTTGTTGTTGTCTAGATGTTTGAATTGAAGTCATTCTTGGTAGAAATTGCCATATAGGACGTGGAAAAGGTCAATGTTGCAAGGTTAAAAGATCAAGTTGATTTTCAAAGGATATTTTAATTATGCATTGACATTAGAGTTAGGGCTTCAAACATAAAAGTTTAATCAAACAAAAATTAGTCTTTAGATGTTTTCCACAAAGTAATGAATACAAGAATTTGCTAATTGAGGCACACTCCTTGAAAAGTACAACAACAACAAATCCGGTGGAATTTTACAAGTGGGATCCGGTGAGGGTAATGCGTACGCTGACCGTGCCTATGCCTTATAAATATAGAGAGGTTATTTCCGATAAACCCTCGACTCAAGAACAATGAAAAGAAAGCAATAAGCAAACTCTCCTTGAAAAAGTGAGAAAAAATATAACTAAGGATAAACGGCAAAGAGGCAATATATACTGATCAAACAATAATTGGGGTATAATCAGCAGATACAAGCAAAAAGAACGCTGCACATAGAACTCTCCAAAAGTGTTGCCGCATCTGTGCCGGGTTCTCCAAAAATACATTAAATTTGGAGGATTCGACATACATCCAACAACATCTTTGAAGAGTCCAAGCAACATAGCAGAAAACTACTTGCTTTGAGAATGCTGCTAACTTCCTTTTCCTCACCATTCAGATAAATAAGATTAGGTACATTACGGTGAAGAAAGGAGTGTCAAAGAGTATCACCAAGAGGGTTGTGAGATTTTGGACAAGATCCACTCTTAATCATAAGTCACAGGTTTAATTAGTGAGTATGAAATTGTTTTTGGTAAGGTCGCTTGCTTTTTTAATATGCCTTATGCAGCACGAATTCGTATTAGCCAGAAAGCGGATACCGAACATCGGGTCCGAGATAAAAAAATAACTGCTAAGAGTAAAACCACTTTAATATGTTCAAGTTCTCTTCAGCAACATTGATGGTATATTTATAGGGGCGGAGCCACAAGCTTGTGTATAGGTTCGGTAAAACTCAACAGTTTTGGCCTAGACCCTCTATTTGTGTTTAAAAAAAAATTATATGCATAAATTATTTATTTAAAATCCAGTAAACTACATTTCCTAAAATACAGAACCCATAAACTCAAAATCCTAATTACGGCTTATTAGAACTACCTCGAGAATTCTCTTGCAAGTGGCAATGTTGTAGAAAATAAGATCACTTCCTCGTCTTTTTTTCTTCTTTTTCCTCTTTGTTTTAGTTTGAAAATGTTCAAGGCCTAACCTTATTTGTCTTGGGATGTCTAAATTGATTCTCTAACACTTTTTAGTATTTTTTTTTTAGCTTTCCACCCGATGTTTGGACCCGCTTTATGACTACCACTTTGGAGTCTGACTAGTCTAGATTTGTATCGGAAATTAACTATAATTTCGGGCAATAGAGTACTCTTTATCAAAAGTTAATTCATATCTCAAAACTTGTAATTAATTGTAAACCTCTAGTTAAGGATTTAAGAGTACTTACACAAGCCTTTCTTAGAGTTTCATCTAGTGCCAGCTTATGTTCTAATTATTATATATTCAAATAAACAAAGAATATAATCAACTTTATTCCCATTTTTCCATCCACTCTTGTATATCAATAGTATGGATGGATTACAGCTTGTATATCAAATCAGCAAGTACATATATATGATGCAAATATAATGTTCTTTGTGCCATTTGCAACTAATCAAACTAGTTCTATTCTTGGGTACATCTATATTTTAGGAATATATTAGTCGTCTCTCAGCAGATGATAGATGGTTGTTTTCTTTTTCTTTTTTTAAAACGAAGAATATTTGAGTTCTATCATTTCACATCAACTGAGAGCTTTTAGAACTAAATTTAACTTTTAAATATTATTGACTGCAGATATTTATACAGTTACTCCATATAAGTATTTAAGAAAATCATATATGAAAGCCAAACAAAAACAACCATTTTTGTCGTAACTTAAAGGAGTTCCGCATAGTTCGAAACCTGTAAGATATTAAATGCTAGAAAGATATGTTCTTGCAGCATATATCTAAGGTTGATCTAGAATATAGGATATTCTCTGTTGCTAACTGGTTCTGTTTTCATCTTATCTCTAACTGGAATGATTCTGATGGATGTTTGACTAGGGAAATGTTAAGCTAATTAAGATTTCCAGTTAATATTACCGAACATTCCCAAGATATATTTGCAGTATTTATTCACCAAAAGTTGCTACTTATTTTCCATCACAAATTATAGCATCATTGGGAATATATGGAAGAATCAAAAGCAATATTTTTAGATTAGGCTTTAACGAGAAATTTATAGATGGTACCTTACGTCGAAGAAGGAATATTGGAGGAATCTGCATCCAAGAATGCCTGGATTAAACACTTCAACTCCTGTTCTCATAGAATCAAAGAAGAGTTTGTAGTAAGTACTAGTAGTAGTACTTAATTAGTAACTAAACTAAAAAGTTTTTGGCATACCACGGTGTCTATCTTTTGTCTCTCCTAATTAATTAACCAGAGCCGAAATGAAAATAATACCTTTGGTAAATTTATGCAAGTGTGTTTAATTACTAGACACAAAATTTAAGAAACAAATAAAAGATTTTTGATATAAATAAGAATAAAATCAAAATTGTTTCTACATATAACAAAGCATTTATATAATTAAAACAGACTAAAAAGAGAGGTGTCAAAGCCAATTACATGTCCCTTGCTATAGTAACACATACACGTCAAAGGTCCAAGTTTTTCAAATTAAGGCTTAATTAATAATGAGAAAAAGGTAAAATTAAGGCTCGTACTAGTATTAAAGTTGACTGATTTGACCGGCCACAACCCTTGTATAGTGATGAAGACTCGTTACAGGCATATGTGCTATCAAACTACCTTCTTCAATACCGGGATATTGATATCTTGACTTTGAGTATCTAGTGGTTGCTAACTCAAGCATCAGAAGAAGCCCATGATATATTCTAATCCTATAAAGAAAGAAAAAGGAAAAGCTTTTACCATTATAAGGAAATTAATTAAACTAAAAGGCAGCAGCAGCAGAAGAAGAAGAATCAGAATAATCATCTCTAACGAATATATATAATGGGAGGAACAAATTATTATTTTTTCTGACCTGAAAAAGTAAGAGTGCTGAATCTTTTCTCCAAAAATAGATGAAGTGAATCTCGAAACAGGCTGATTGCTGGACCATATTTTAGCAAGGATAAACAAGCTTCGGATTCTTGTTAATATTCAGTCCGCATTTATCTTCTTCCTTCTTTTGCAATAGTTAAATATATTCCTGAAGATATAGTATAAATTTCAATGGCGGGAGTGGTGAAGAATTAGGAATAAACAAAGCCAAGTGAAAGATTGATTTGAATGACGGAATGTTTTTGTACTGCAAATTTGTGTGGATATGGAGTTGGTACTGTACTTAATGAGTAATGACTAGTAACTACTCTATTCAAGCGTATGGTTGAGAGAGTTTATAGGGATATGCGTCAACCCGGAGAGTTTCACACGTGAAGCTTTGTCCCAGCATTGTTGACTTTTTACTACTCACTCCACTCCACATTTTATCTTCTTATTATTTTTATTCAAAATAATACTCCATCATTTTACATAATTAAAAAAGAATTAATTTTACTTTTTCAAAATTTACCCATATTTACATAGTACAATGTGTCAAAATAATAATTAATTAAGTTTAATTTAGTGAATACATCTTTTTTTTTCTAAGAGTTCGTATTTTCTTAATGAGTGTGTCAAAGGTAAAATAGTCACTTTATTGTGGACCGAAGAGAGTATATCTAGTACTCCCTCCGTTTACTTTTACTTGTCCACTATTGACTTTGTATACCCCTTAAAAAATAATAAATAAAGTGTATAATTTACTATAATTTATCATGATACTCATATTAATTGGTGTGCAGACTTAATGGATTTGAAAAATGATTTGAAATGAGTAATTAACGCTAAGGACAAAATAGAGAAAATAAATTATTTTTCTCTTGATATACGAAAAGTGACAAGTAAAAATTAAAATTAATTTTTAGAATATTTGATAACTAAAATCGAACGTAGGGATTACTATTTATTTTAATGAAAAAGTCATCCAACTATATTTATAAGTATTTTTTATACTAATCAAATTAAACGTCATTTAATTTTATCAAAGTATCAAATTAAATGTTTCATTCTTTTTTGTTTTGTGATACTTAGACATCTAATTGAGTTACTCTCAGTTTAGATACGAAAAATAATTTAGTTAATTTTCTTGAAACTCAAGTAAAGTTGATTAACTTGTCTAGAGCAGATTAGTCAGTCTAAAGTTTGAAGTTTTTGAAAGTCTTCCACACAACTATAGGAAAAAGAATCAGGTGGCGTACCTACTCGCAAACGAAGGAGCTAGGATGCAGTTTTTTAATAGGCTTAGAATTTGGCAGTTCCTATGATATTTGCAAATTAATGTATTATGGGCATTGGGCGGACATCTTTAAAAATGTATTTTTTAAAAAAAAATAAAGCCTGTAATATTATGTTTATATGTAAGTAGGTACGCTTAGCATATAACTATCAAGTTTACCCAAAAGAGAAGAAGTAAATGAACATATTCGCTGAGAAGTTCGACAAGTTCCAAAAAATACTTTAACTTAACGGACATAAATAAATTTGTTTTTTCTAATTCTTAAAGTATATACTATATTTTAATCTAAAACAAATTATGCATATTAGATTTGTCATTTTTAGCATATTTAATTGGGGATTAGAGAATGATCAATATCAAACTAGTGACACCATATGAATAAAATTGCGATTTGCGATCTTAGCCACTGGGCAGGAAAAATTCATACACTGTAAAATACAGAAAAATACATATGCTTAACCCATTGCACTTCGTTTATTCTCCCGTACTTGAAGCAGTTTCATTCGTTAGTGGTTTCTAATCTCCGAATTATATCATTATCTAGTTTATATGTTTGCGATGTCTGGATTGTTTGTTTGCTTCCACTGCGCATATTCTAATAATTGGCGAAATAAACTCCCCATTATTGTGGAGTTAAAGTAGTTGCAAGAAGAATCCTACACGTTTTTAGCCCCCCTTTTGGCTGAATTTCGGGTCTACATAAGGAAGACGTTTTTCACTCAATAACTCACTTTTAGAGTTGTATTGTTTTTGCCTACTCAAAACAATTCCGTTCAAGGTCTTACTAGGAGCATAGCAGAAAACTGCAACCATGTATTCTTGTTCTATGGAGGATCTGTACAATATTTTTAAGAAGTTAGTGCTTCTAATCTCGTAATTATATCACTGTCTAGTTTATATGTTTGTGATATCTGGGTTATATGCTTGCTTCCGCTGCGCATGTTCTAACAATTGGTATCAATTTTTTTTTAAAGAAAACAGTGATGGTAGGGTTCAATTCCCATTGTTTCCAGTCATGTTTTACAGTAATATAATGAATTTATATGTTGACATAGGTTTTCTTCCACATCGGATAAGTTCATTATCGATCATTATTTTAGTTTTGCCTCTAGTTATTTGATTACTTGTATTAACTCTCCAACCGAGTTACATGTTGATTCAATGAAACTTGAGTATCTAAAAGGGATATTTACCTATCTTAAGTTAACAGTTTACTCTCCATATTAGTTGGTCCTGTTTTAATTTATGGGGTAAATATTTTACATAACTCATATATTTTGCATGAATAGTTAAGTTTCCCTAACGAATCTAACTGTTCAATGAGCATGGTTATATGTGTAATGTGTTATTTTGAATTTAATTATTCTAATTATATAACTAATGATCTATTTAATGTGAATATCTCTCAGATTAATCATGTCTTCATTCAACCCACTTACCTCAAATCTTGAACCAAAACAAGTTGGAAGGACCGAATGTTGTTTACTGGAAAAGGAACCTTGATATTGTCCTAACTGCTGAAGGTTATAAATTTGTAATCACTGAGGAGTGCCCAGAAAAACCTGATGAAGATGCTACTGATGATCAGGTTAAGGCCTATGACAAATGGGTCAAGGCTGATGAGATTGCGCGATGTTACATTCTCGCCTCTATGGCAAATATTTTGCAACATCAGCATCGGTCGATGGGGTCTGCTTATGATATGCTGGAAAGTCTGAAAGAGATGTTTGGTGAGCAAAATCGTGCGGCTAAGCAGACAACCATGAAAGCCCTTTTGAACACCAAGATAACTGAAGGATCATCGGTCAGGGACCATGTTCTGAAGATGATGGGTCTTCTTAACGAACTGGAGGTCCTTGGAGCTGTGATTGATAAGGAATATCAAGTTGATATGGTCCTGCAGACTCTGCGTGATAGTTTTCAACAATTTCTCTTGAACTATAATATGAACAAAATAGATTTTTCACAGGCGAAATTGTTGAATGAGCTGCAAGCGGCAAAATCTATTATCAAACAACAAGCTCCAGTTGTGGCACTGAATGTTGAGAAAGCTTCGATTTCTAAGTCGAAAGGCGGTAAGAAAAAAAAAAAAAGAAGGCTCAAAAGGTTTTGGCACCTGGAGGTGCGGCTGGTGTGAAAAATTTCAAAGAAATGTGCTATCATTGCAAGCAACCTAGGCATCACAAAAAGCAATGCCCTGTCTATCTAGCAAAGTTGAATAAGCAAGGTAATTCGAATTTAAATGTCGTTGAAACTTGTTTAGCGACTATCTCTACCATGTTTTGGTGTGTAGATTCAGGAGCATCATATCTGCACTACTTTGCATGGGTTTCAGGAAACGCGACGGCTAACTGAGAATGAAGTTTGCGTTTTTCAAGCCAATGGCGAGCCAATACCAGCCTTAGCATTATGAGATATTAGAGTTTCGTTTAGTAGTGATAGAGTTTTAGTTTTGAAAGATGTTATCTATGTACCTTCTATTAGAAGGAATTTCGGTTTCAAAAATAATGGATGCAGGTTATAATGTTTATTTTGCTAATAACTCTGCTGTTATTAAGTTTAATAAATATTTTATCTACACTGCTGCTAGAGTACATGACCTTTTTATTCTTGATATATCTCCTCATGTGCTACAACCAAAAGAATTAAATAACATTAATCTGCCACGTAAAAGAAAACGTATTTCTGAATTGAGCCAAACTTTTTTGTGGCACTTATGTCTAGGTCATATAAATTTAAATAAGATTTCGAGATTGGTCTCTGATGGACCTTTGAGTTCATTGAAAGTGGAGGCATTGCCAATATGTGAATCTTGTTTAGAAGGTAAAATGACTGAGAGACATTTTTTCTCAAAAGGAAATAGAGCCAGTGATAAGTTAGAATTAATTCACTCTGATTTGTGTGGCCCTATGAATATACAAGCAAGAGGTGGCTTTGAGTATTTTGTGACTTTCACAAATGATTACTCAAAATATGGATTGTCGCACCTTTTTTTTCTCGAGGGATAGGAGAGTTTTTCCAATTAAAGTGACATTATTCGAAATGAGATTATTTATTTAATCAGAGTCGCCACTTGGAATAATTATTATGGTGTCCAAAGTCACCGGTTTATTTTAAAATCCCAAATCGAGGAAAGTTGACTCTATTTATGGTCCGCGAACATAGAAGACCGGGTAAGAAATTATGTTAACCCGGGAGAAGGTGTAAGGCACTCCCGAGTTCCGTGGTTTTAGCATGGTCGCTTAACAATTAATACATGTCTTAATTATCTAATTACATATTTTAGACCTATTGTGTATTTTACTCTTTACCGCTTTTAATTATTTACTTAACCGCTTTTTAGTATTTATGAAGCTATTTTTGAACAAGTTACGATGTCGTACAATTGTCGTTTTGGTACACATTGCAAAACGCGTCACGTGAAACGCACCCGGGATTTGTGAACACCTAAATTTTGACTATATTTGAATTTTTACCACCTTCTACTATGTAAATATTTTTAGAAATGTAATATATATTTTTTTAGCCTTGTTATATTTTTTTAATATAGAGTAAGAATTAAAAATAATTTAAAAGGGCAAATTATTACTATTAGTATTTTTTTTATTTTTTATCTTTATTTTAAAATAAAATAAATTTTAAAAAACCAAAAAAAATAATTTTTTTTTTAATTTTTGGATGGGAATAAAATAATAGAAAAATAATAATTATGGAATAAAAAATAAAAAGTAAAAGTAGATGAAAATTATTATTTTTTTAAAAGTAAAAGAAAGTGAAAAATTTTAAAAATAAAAGTAAAAGAATGTGGAAATTTAAAAAAATAAAAAATAAAAGAAAGATGAAATTAAAAAATAAAAGTAAAGGTAGCTGAAATATTTTAAAAAAAAGTAAAAGAAAGTGAATTTAAAAAAGAAAAGTAAAATAAGTGAAAATTAAAAAAGAAAAGTAAAATAAATAAAAAATAAAACAGAAGTAAAGTAAAAAAAGTGAAAAATTAAAAAAATAAAAGTAAAGAAAATTGGGAAATTATTTTTTTTAAAAAAGAAGAAAAATGGGAAGTGAGAATTCTTTTTAATTAAAAAGTAATAAAATAATAAAATAAAAAACAAAAAATCTGAAAAAATTCCGATTTTTTTTTTCTATAAATAGAAGAGAAATGTGAGGGGGAGAGAAGAAGGAAAACAAAAAGAGGAGGGAATTGAGAGAATTTTGTTTTCTTCTTCTATGCTAAGGAAATTTCTACTCGTGTCATTCTTTTTTCGTCTCTTCTTTTCGCAAAATCTAGCTATTCATCAACCAAAACCCAATAAAAAACTTCATAACATCCCTTTTTACACGCCAAAAAGTGAAGTCAATAGTCGAGATCGAGGATTCCGTTGGAGCTCCGTTCACTTGCTTTGATGTTTTTCTTCGCTTATGCTTGTTCAATATTCGTCTGAGTTACTGTACATGTTCTTGGAAACTCATTTAATTGGAAAATTTGCATTTAAGGTTTATTCTTTTCTCTATTCTTTTAATCTTATTTCATGTGATTTTATTTATTTGCCTTTAAACTTTATAAATAATAATGTAAATTAGTCCTTAAATGTTATATACTTAATCATGTTTATGAAAATATGGTATTCAAACTTGCTTTAAAGTTGAAAAGATTTGGACCTTAATAAATTTGGGCTTCAATTGTTGGATCGTAGGGTATTGGTAGATGATGGTTTATTTATTCAAATATCTAAAATCATACACTTCTTCTACAAGTAATTCCATAATTTATGACCTTACAATAATCTCAAAAATATAGGAAGAATAATGAACACTGATAGAGTGCTTTAGGCACGCCTTTAATTAGTTTATCGCGATTATGTATATGTTCGCGTGGCATAATTGTGATTTTCAAAAATAAAACCGAAGTATGTGTTAACTTTGGCAAAAACAATCTTAATAATAAAGTGCTATTAATTGTGTACACGTACGCGTGACATGATTTTGGCACAATAAACAAAACGGATTCACACACGTGATTCGTTTCAAAGATAATTTCATATTTTAATAATTAAAAGCGGATAGATAAAACATGAAAACCAATAAATCGCAGTTTATTCAAAATTAATTCAAGCCAAATGTAGTCAATAAAGCGACTGTGCTAGAACTACGAGACTCGGGGAATGCCTTACACCTTCTCCCTGGTCAACAGAATTCCTTACCCGGACTTTATTTTTGCAGACCAATAATAATAGAGTCAAACCTTTCTTTGACTAGGGATTCAAATAAAAGGTGACTTGGAACACCAAAAAAAAAAATCAATTCCAAGTGGCGGCTCTGCAAATAAAATAATCCCTACTCAAATTTATCACTTTAATTGGAAAAATTCTTTAACCCATAATAATCCATAATACATATCTTTTTGGGGGTAGAAAAGGGGTGTATCAGGATTTACACCATGTTTATTATTATTATTTGAAGTTGTGGTCAAGTCGCGCGAAACGCGCACTCAAATTTGGGATTGTACATCATGACAATGCCGGGGGAACCGTACTCATAGTCACAATGATTTATTATTAATCGCGCTTAAAGCAAGCTACTATGTTCAAAATTATTTTCCTATCAAACATCGAAGGCCCTTAATCTTTTCACCTAAGCCCACATGAATGCTTTAAACAACTTAGGCCCAAGTTCTCTTTTAAGACTAATTGACCATACATCTTAGCAATTTCTATGACTAAACAAATGGAACAGTAAACCAACGTGAACTAAAAACTAACATGGGAAAACAAACTATTTCTCTAAAGCACACACACTTTCAGAAATTAAATTAGATTTAAAAAAATGAGAAAACATAATGGGAAGGGAAATTTTATTAAAAGGAGCGACAGTCATGAAAGAAAAACAAAGTTATCATGGCTATGGGTTTTTTCCACAAGAAATGAAACAATTTCTGTTCCAATTTATTATTTTTAACTATCCAAACAAACGTTTTACTAAAACAAAAAAAGCATTAAGATTCATTCCCTAACTGGCATCGCAAATTATTTGCATATAAATCCACAAAGAAAGCAAGCAATTTGAGAACAAACCGGCGTTAAAATGAAAGTGAGTAAAATCTTATCTCATGAGCCATAATAGTCCACATAGTCCATTATATCATCACATCAATCATCATAAAATAAATTTGAGAAATGAGGTCTAGGAGATGCGGCTAAGTTATTTTTGTTGGGATTTTAAGCTTGTGTAGCTTAAAGAGGGTGAATGAGAAATGGAAGAAAAATGAAATATTTTAGTTTCTCTCCTTGGCAAAGGAACATTGTCCCATATTAGAGGAAGAAAAGGCTTTTGATGGGTATATATATAATTGCTCTTCTTCTAGCTCTTAAAGAGTTAAGAAGAAGGCAAGCCTCGTGCCGTCGTCGTCGTCGCTCGCTCGGCTCGGCTTCGGTCAAAGATTGATTGATTAATTTTTTTGGACAAAATTCCTTTCAATTATTTATTTAATTAATTAAATAATTAACGAAAAATTCAATCCGGAATAACTCATGACCCGCGACCCGGTCCGGTCAGGCCCATTTTCTTCCATTTATTTTCCCGCAATATTTCAAACAACTCTGTTCCAACAGGTATGGCTGTTTCTGAAAGGTTGCAAACCTTTTCAGAAACAATGCCAGCAACTCTATAAATAGAGTTTGAATCCCAGAATCTTTCCTTACGAAATTTTCTGAGCTTCTTCTTCTACTTCTTCTGCACAAAAATTCAGTGTGTTTTACAGCCTTCGAGTGGCTCGATGTTCACCGGCATTTTAGTACCAACACTCCGGTGAGTTAAATCGTTCTATCCTGTGAGGATATATTCCAGCGCCTCGGGTACTTGAGGGAAATAATTTCCTTAAGGACACACTGTGTATTCAGTGGGCTCGATTTATTCCTATACTGTTTTTCCAGAATTTATTTCGTAAACAAGTATTACTAACTTTCTGTTTTGTTTATATATTTCAGAAAGTTTAATTGTTTATTACAACAATACAAAACTATAACAATCTTAAGGAAATTATTTTATTCTGTATTTTATTTGTGGAGATTAAAAACTATGTGGTTTTCTACTCCTTCTGAATTTTACTATTCTGATTTGAAGATATAAAAATTTCATCAGAGTATTGAAATTCAGGATACGATTTGAAGAACATAAAAGCTTCATCGTTTTCTGTGAAACAGTATATAAAAAAAACTTCGGTTTTATTTCTTATACATACTATTTTTTTGTTAATAACAGTATTGTTTACTGTTCTGGTTTTGCCATTAATTGAATTCTTCTGTTGTTTACAGTGAGAAAATGGCAATTCATAACGGAAATTCTTCTGCGACTGTTGCGGCAATGATGATAGCCTCGTCAAGCCGGACTGTTGTTCCACCGACAGAGAAACCGGAGAAATTTTTCGGAGCCAACTTCAAAGGATGGCAGCAAAGGGTGTTCTTCTGGTTTACCACACTTGGTATATAGAAATTCACTAGTG
This sequence comes from Nicotiana tabacum, assembly GCF_000715075.1. NCBI lineage: Eukaryota > Viridiplantae > Streptophyta > Magnoliopsida > Solanales > Solanaceae > Nicotiana > Nicotiana tabacum. The sequence goes on along the minus strand of NC_134083.1, from coordinate 15,050,135 downwards.
AAGAACCTCCAGTGCCTGCTGCGGACATGCCGGACAATGAGAAATTCATGATTGTTGAGGCGTGGAAGCAGGCAGATTTTCTTTGCAAAGGCTATATCTTAAGCGCTTTAGAGGATGACTTGTACAATGTGTACAGTGCGATGAATACTTCGAAAGAATTATGGGACGCACTTGAGAAGAAGTACAAGACTGAAGATGCATGCTTGAAAAAGTTCGTGGTTGCCAAGTTTCTAGACTATAAAATGATAGACAGCAAAACTGTTGGAACCCAAGTTCAGGAGCTTCAACTTATTTTTCATGACCTTATTGCTGAAGGTATGGTCGTGAATGAAGCATTTCAAGTGGCTGCAATGATTGAAAAATTGCCTCCTTCGTGGAGAGATTTCAAGAACTATCTTAAGCACAAGCGCAAAGAAATGAAGTTGGAAGATCTTGTGATTTGTCTCAAGATTGAGGAAGACAACAAAACAGCCGAGAAGAAGTCTCGTGAAAATTCAACGATCATGGGATCTAATATCGTTGAGGAGACTGCTCCAAAAAGTAAGAAGAGAAAGAGGTCTTCTGGACAGACTAAGGAGAAGAACAAAAAGAAATTTAAGGGCAGCTGCTACAATTGTGGAAAAATCGGACACAAAGCCCCTGATTGTCGTCTCCCGAAAAAGTATAAAAAGAAGGGACAGGCCAACATAGTGGAGAAGAATGATGACATTGATGATCTGTGTGCAATGCTTTCGGAATGCAACCTAGTTGAAAATCCGAAGGAGTGGTGGATTGACTCTGGAGCCACTCGACATGTTTGTGTTGTCAAGGAAGCATTTGCGACTTACTCTACTGCTGGTCCCGAAGAAGAGCTTTCCATGGGAAATACTGCAACAGCCAAGATTGAAGGTTATAGGAATATATTCCTGAAGATGACTTCCGGCAAGGTGTTAACGCTCAACAACATTCTTCATGTTCCTACTATTAGGAAGAATTTAGTTTCTACTTCTTTGCTTGTTAAGAATGGATTCAAATGTGTATTTATTTCTGATAAAGTTGTTGTAAGCAAGAATGAAATGTATGTTGGAAAGGGCTACCTCACAGAGGGCCTCTTCAAACTAAATATAATGGTTGTTGACAGTATGAATAAAATTTCAGCTTCTTCTTATTTATTGGAGTCAAATGATTTATGGCATATTCGTTTAGGACATGTCAATTACAAAACCTTGCGGAAGTTAATTAATTTAGAAGTATTGCCTAAATTCGAGTGTAATAAATCAAAATGTCAAATATGTGTTGAGTCTAAGTTTGTAAAACATCCTTATAAGTCTATTGAAAGGAATTCAAATCCATTAGACTTAATTCATACTGACATTTGTGATATGAAGTCGACACCATCACGAGATGGAAAAAAGTATTTTATTACATTTATTGGCGATTGCACTCGATATTGTTATGTTTATTTGCTTAATAGTAAGGATGAAGCAATTGAAGCATTTAAGCAATACAAGAATGAAGTGGAGAATCAATTGAATAAAAAGATCAAAATGATTAGAAGTGATAGGGGTGGAGAATATGAATTTTTATTTGCAGAAATATGTTTGGAATATGGAATTATCCATGAGACTACTGCACCTTACACACCTCAATCCAATGGAATTGCGGAAAGGAAAAATCGGACATTAAAGGAAATGATGAATTCTTTATTAATAAGTTCCGGATTACCGCAGAGTTTGTGAGGCGAAGCTATCCTTACAGCTAACCGAATACTTAACAGAGTACCCCACAGCAAAACGCAATCTATTCCATATGAAAAATGGAAAGGAGGACAACCCAACTTGAAATATTTCAAAGTGTGGGGGTGTCTAGCAAAGGTACAAGTTCCTTTACCTAAAAGGGTTAAAATCGGACCAAAAACTGTTGATTGCGTTTTCATTGGATATGCTACAAACAGTAAAGCATGTCGGTATTTGGTTCATAAATCCGATAATCCCAAAATTCATGTTAATACGGTAATGGAATCAGATAATGCTGAATTCTTTGAAAGCATCTACCCGTATAAAATTGAATGTGAGTCGTTAAGTGAAAGACCTAAATGACCTCAGGAAGAACCAAAGGAAAATACTCCAAGTATAGAAGATCCAAGGCGTAGCAAACGTCAAAGAACATCTACTTCCTTTGGACCAGATTTTGTGACATTCTTGCTTGAAAATGAGCCTCAAACTTTTAAAGCAGTTATGTCATCTTCTGATTCAGCATTTTAGAAAGAGGCAGTCAATAGTGAGATTCAATCAATTTTGGATAACCATACATAGGAATTGGTAGATCTTCCTCCGGGAAATAAGCTTTAAGGTTCGAAATGGATCTTTAAACGGAAAGTGAAAGCTGATGGCACTATTGATAAATATAAGGCAAGACTTGTTGTCAAAGGTTATAGACAAAAGGAAGGCCTTGATTACTTTGACACTTACTCGCCAGTAACGAGGATAACATCTATTAGGGTGTTAGTGGCACTAGTGGCCGTGTATGGTCTTGAAATCCATCAAATGAATGTTAAAACAGCTTTCTTAAATGGAGAATTAGAGGAAGAGATTTACATGGAACAATCTGAGGGTTTTGTGGTTCCTAGTAAAGAAAAGAAAGTGTGCAAACTTGTTAAGTCGCTTTATGGACTTAAACAAGCACCCAAACAATGGCATGCCAAATTTGACCAAACAATGTTGGCAAGTGGGTTTAAAATCAACGAGTGCGACAAATGTGTTTACATTAAAAACACTCCAGGTCATGAAGTCATTGTTTGTTTATATGTTGATGACATGTTGATAATGAGCAAAAACATGGCAGATATAAATGCTACTAAGCGCATGTTGGCTAGCAAATTCGATATGAAAGACTTAGGAGTTGCTGATGTGATCTTAGGAATCAAAATTCACAAGACTCCACAAGGTCTAGCATTATCACAGTCTCACTACATTGAAAAGGTACTTGACAAGTTCAAGTATTTGGATTTCAAAATTGCCAAGACTCCAATTGACGTGAGTTATGCACTTCAAAAGAATGAAGGTGAAAGTGACTCACAACTGGACTATGCAAGAGTATTGGGAAGTTTGATGTATATCATGAATTGTACGCGACCAGATATAGCATGTGCTATTAGTAAACTGAGTCGGTTTACAAGTAATCCCAATCACATACATTGGATGGCAATGAAGCGAGTTTTGGGGTACCTCAAACATACCCAAAATTACGCTTTGCATTATAACAAATATCCCTCCGTGATCGAGGGATATAGTGATGCAAATTGGATCACTGGATCATCTGAAGTTAAATCCACGAGTGGATATGTTTTCACAATTGGGGGTGGAGCAGTGTCTTAGAAATCATCCAAACAAACATGCATCGCCCGTTCTACAATGAAATCTGAATTCATAGCTTTAGATAAGGCCGGTGAAGAAGCTGAATGGCTCCGAAATTTCTTGGAAGATATTCCATTTTGGCCCAAACCTTTGGCACCTATTTGTATACATTGTGATAGTCAAGCGGCAATAGGCAGGGCAGGGAGCGTTATGTATAACGGAAAATCTCGTCATATACGACGGAGACACAATACCGTTAGACAACTACTCTCTAGTGGTGTTATCACAATTGACTACGTAAAGTCAAGAGATAATGTGTCGGATCCACTTACAAAAGGCCTATCTAGAGAGGCAGTTGAAAGATCATCAAAGGGAATAGGGTTAAGGTCTAGGACAAGTCATCATGGCGGTAACTCTACCTAGCAGACTGGAGATCCCACGAGCTAGGTTCAAAGGGATCAAACAAAGTTATGAATGACGGTTCAACATTGTCAAATAACTCAACCCATTCTCGTGATGAAGACAATGTTCAGAAATCGAGGTAAAGCATTAAGGCTTTTTGATGAGTCAACAAATCTTAAAGGTTTTTTAATGATTTGCTAAGTTTGGTAGGATATGACCAGATAGTGTGTCTATAAGATTACACATTTAGAAATCACCTATGCGAGTGTGAAGTGTAAGCCGCTTCAAGGGGAATGAAAGTAAAGGCCCATTCTCTAAGCACTCATGAAACCAGGCGGTGTTCATGGCTGAAACGAATACAACCGTGAGAACCATAGATGGTTAAGGATTGATTGTGTGACTTATGTTGTCTAGATATACAACAAAGCTCGACGAATCAAAGATATCAAATCTACCGATTGACCGAGTATATCCGATATAAGTTCACTACGGAAAATTCAAAGGGAAACCTACTTATACAGATGCAATTAATTCTTGCATGTAAAACACACACGCGTCCGTGCATTCCTTTATTTTATAGCCATTCCCCATTCATATGGGGGATTGTTGGGATTTTAAGCTTGTGTAGCTTAAAGAGGGTGAATGAGAAATGGAGGAAAAATAAAATATTTGAGTTTTCCTCCTTGGCAAAGGGACATTGTCCCATATTGGAGGAAGAAAAGGCTTTTGATGGGTGTGTGTATATATATATATAATTGCTTTTTTTCTAACTCTTAAAGAGTTAAGAAGAAGGCAAGCCTCGCGCCGTCGTCGTCGTCGCTCGCTCGGCTCGGCTTCGGCTTCGGATTCGGATTCGGAATCCTCTCCAGATCTCTTTTTCTCCATTTTCTCGTGCTCTCTCTATCTCTATTTCCGTTTGTTTTTACTCTCTCTATCTTGTGCTATGTTTTTTCCAGGTTTTTTTTTGTTTGTGTGTGTTATGTTTTATAAGAGAGATCAGGGAGAGAAAATTGAGTTGGAAGGAAACGAGTGGGTGTGAGTTGCGTGTGTGTGTGACTTCCAAGAAAAGGGGATATATGTGTGCTGATGACTGGATTCGAGAGAATGAATATGGGAACACATGTGCATTTGCAAAATTTGTTACAAAGTTGGATGGGGAGGAATCTTTGCTAGTTGGCCAATTGTGATTGGTTCTTTTTTTTTTTTAGTATTTTCTTTTCTTGATAATAAATAAGCAAAATAATCTACTCCGACTAAATAAGTAAATAAAAAGCAAGGTAAAATTACTACACTCAAGCCTCTAACTTAAAAATTGTACTAAACTAGATAAAACTATTTTTTTTGAAAACTTTTTCTTTCTTTGTAAATGAAAATAAAACTAACACTCTAAAAAAATGTAACTCTTTTTGTAATTTTTAATTTTATCAAATAAACCTACTAAAAAGTGAAATAAAGGCTAAAATATCAAGATTAAACTTAGCAAATATTTACATACTAAAAAGTGATGAAAAATTTAAATATAGTCAAAAATTAGGTGATCACATGGATACATTTATGTGTTGCGCCGTAAGTCTGAATGCTTTAAAAAATTCAAAGAATTTAAGACGGAAACGGAAAAACGACATGATAAATATATCAAAACATTGCGAATTGATCGTGGTGGTGAGTATCGTTCTGTGAAATTCATTAAATACTTATCAGATTGTGAAATTGCATCTCAATTATCTGCCCCAGGAATACCACAACAAAATGGTGTGGCGGAAAAAAGAAATAGAACCCTTTTAGAAATGGTTAGATCAATGCTAAGTTATTCTGATTTGCCATTTTTCCTTTCGGGGATAAGCCTTAGAAATAACAAATTACATTCTAAATTTGGTTCCTTCTAAGTCAGTACCTTCAACCCCAGCAGAATTGTGGACTGGGGGCAAGCCAAGTTTACGGTACATTCGGGTTTGGGGTTGTCCAGCACATGTGATGAAAGGGAAAGCGAATAAATTGGAATCGAGGATAGAAGTATGCATTTTTATTGGATATCTAAAAGGAACTAAAGGAGGTTTATTTTATTGTCCCAAAGAAAAGAAGATAATTGTTACGACAAATGCCAGATTTTTAGAAGAGGACTATTTAATGAACCATATTCCTAGAAGTAAACTAGTTTATAGGAATTAAGTAATGGAATAACTAATGACTCATCTCTGAAACATATCTTAGAAGCCCATATTGACATACCACAACATTATCGTAGTGGGAGAAATGTCAATAGGCAGCAGAACGCACAAGAGCAATTTTCTGGCATCTCACTACCCCAAAGTAGTGAGAGTAATGTTGAGCAACCTCAGATTGTTAAGCAAACTAAAATTGTTGTGCAGTCTGCAATTCAGGAAGAAGTTAATGATATCCCAGCACCATAAGGTGTGGAGGATAACATTGAGGCTTTAGTAAATGATGTTGTGATTCAACAACAAAATTCAACTGCACCTGTAGTGACTAGTCGTAATGGGAGAATTATTAAAAAACCTCTTCGATTTGCGCTCTTAGGAGAATCTTATGCTAGAATCCCTGAAGAGCCTAATACAAAACCTCTTAATTACGACAAAGCACTATAGGATACATATACTGATAAATAGGTTGTTGCTATGAAATCTGAAATGGAGTTCATGCACTCCAATCAAGTCTAGAATTTTGTAGAACCACTTGCTGGAGTCAAACCCATTGGTTATAGATGGGTCTATAAGAAAAAGAGAGGAGTGGATGGAAAAGTGCAAACTTTTAAAGCTAGGCTTGTTGCAAAATGGTTTACTCAAAAAGAAGGGATCGATTATAAGGAAACTTTTTCTCCAGTAGCCATGCTTAAATCCATTAGGATTCTCTTATCCATTGTTGCTCATTACGATTATGAGATTTGGCAAATGGATGTCAAGACGTCTTTTATTAATGGAAGTCTTCATGAATGCATCTATATGGAACAACTAGTTGGTTTCATAAAAAGTGACAATGAGCATATGTTGTGTAAATTAAAGTAATCCATTTATGGATTGAAACAAGCTTCTAGAGCATGGAATACTTATTTTGACACATCGATTAAAACTTTCAGTTTTGATCAATGTGAAAACGGGTCTTGTGTCTATAAGAAATGGGATGGAGATGAAGTTACATTTTTGGTTTTGTACGTAGATGATATTTTTCTCATAGGATATAATATGAGCATGTTGAATTCAGTAAAGGAATAGTTGTCCTCGCGTTTTGATATGAAAGACTTGGGACAAACGGCATATATCCTTGGAATCAAGCTTATGCGAGATCGCAAGCGAAGGATATTAGGCTTATCCCAAGCACTTTATATTGATACTATTCTCACCAGGTTTAGCATGCAAGATTCCAAGAAAGGTTTTCTCCTTTTTAGGCATGGAATCTCTCTATCAAAAGATCAGTCCCCAAAAACGACTGATGAGACAGATAAGATGAAGGCAGTCCCTTATGCTTCTGCTGTAGGCAGTCTCGTGTATGTTATGCTATGTACTAGACCTGATATCTGCTTTGCTGTTGGTATAATTAGTAGATTTCAGTCTAATCCTGGACGAGAATACTGGATTGTCGTTAAACATATAATCAAGTACCTGAAAAGGACTAGGGATTATGTGTTGGTTTTTCACTCAGGTATTCTTGTACCCATTGGCTATACTGATTCAGATTTTCAGTCAGATAGAGATTCTAGAAAATCTATCTCAGGATATGTATTTACCTTAGGAAGTAGAGCCATAAGTTGGAGGAGTATCAAGCAATCATGTGTTGATGATTCCACCATGGATGGTGAATATGTGGCTGCATCTGAGGCAGCTAAAGAGGTTGTTTGGCTCAGAAACTTTCTAAAAGAGCTTAATGTAGTTCCTTCGGCTCAAGCACCAATTGTACTTTATTGTGACAATAGTGGCACAGTTTCAAACTCGAAGGAACCAAGAAGCCATAAAAGAAGTAAGCATATTGAGCGTAAATATCATTTAATTCGGGACATAACTCAGAGGGGTGATGCAAGAGTGTTGAAGATTGTGTCAGAGGACAATTTGGCAAATCCGTTTACCAAGAGCTTGCCACAGAAGATTTTTGACAAGCATGTAGAAGGAATCAGTATTAGAGTTGTAGACGCATGGTTATGAGTCTAAGTGGAAGATTGTTAGGATATACTATTAAGTATTAACCATGCGGTTTACACATAGTATTGTGTTTTATTCTTTATGGAATAATTATTTATTTGACTTATTCAATTCAATAAAGTACTATTTTATATAGATCATTTGTTACATGTATGTCCTTTAGTTATGTAGTAGACAATTTAGTGTATGGAGTCTTAACTCATGCACATAAGATTAAATTGTCGGTTCTCATAATTAATAAACTATGTTCACAATCGAAGATATTATTGGGAAAATATCTTGATGATTGTAGCACAAGATTAAAGTATAATTTGTCTTGATTATGGGAGTGGTTTTACTCCGACTTCTTGTGCTAGTATACTCGGTGTATATTGAACGGATCAAGTAAAGAAAAAATATTTTTGTACTGAATATATAGAAAACATTTTCTCTAATTCATCAAATGAGATTATACTCCTAATTTTGATATAATTATTATGATCAATGTGTTTTGTTTATTGTTTTGATTTATCAAAAGGTACAACTCTATTCAGAGTTTGTGTATGCCTAATAGATTTGACAATAACGAATAGCATTTGTGAAATAATAATTAGTTGATAGAATCCATGACTCGATTTTGAGTTTGATGATACCCCTTTATGTAAGCTTATAAGTTTTCATGTGAAAACCCGACCGGTGGATTTTGTATTCGTCACATGAAATAATTTAAGCGGAATTATAAAGGATTTAATTACTTGATTAAATTAAATTATCAGTCATTTAATTTAATTAAATGCTATTTGTGATCTTAACATGGGGAGTTAAAATAAGTGTTAGTAAATTTTCGAAATTCATATTGAGGAGTTCAATTGCAGTTTTAGTGGAATAAACTGCAATTAATTATAGTAAAAATTAATTCTTGCAAATTTTCGAATTAATGCTATAATTGGTAGCCTCTTATTGTTTAGGTGGTCCCTGCTATACTTAGTAAAAAATCTGGACTGACTTGGGTAAAAAGTAACTTGGGAGAAAAGTCATCCTTGAGAGTTAGAGTAGGATTCTACTTGAACAAGCAGAATCCTACATATTTTTGGAGCCCTCTTTTGGCTGAAAAACGAGTCTACTTAAGCAAGAAATTTTTCACCCAATAATACACTTTTTAGAGGTGTATTGTTCTTGCCCACTCAAAGTAATTTCGTCCAAGGTCTTACTAGGACCATAGCAGAAGACTGCAGCCCTGGATTCTTGCTCTGTGGAGGACCTGTGCAACGTTTTCAAGAGGTTAGTGTTTCTAATCTCCAAATTATATCATTGTCTAGCTTACATGTTTGTGATGCTTGGATTGTTTGCTTGCTTCCGCTGCACATATTCTAACATAAACAAGCTACAATTAGATAAATCTTTTATATTACTGTTTATATGCTTGTATATGTGGATATTTGTTCTACGCACCTATAAGAACAAGCTATGTTAAGGTATTCTTTTCGGGTCTGACACTCTAGCTCCAGAATTATTTAGGCCCATACTAGTTACATGAAGATTGGAGGGGAAGAGAAAACCGATTTGGACTCCTATTTAAGGTATATAGTCGATGTTAAAATTCAGTCAACTTATGGCATACAAATTAGTCCTATTATTTTGCTATTGTTGTCGTCTTCCTTTTGTGGCTTCTACACTATGATATTTCCTTTTTATTACTGTCGTGTATATGCTTAATTTGAGTCGATGGTCTATTGAAAATAATCTCTTTATCTCCACAAGATAGTATACACTATCCTCCCCATACCCCAGAGGCGGATCCAGGATTTAGCATTGAACCCATTGTATTTTTAAAGTTATGGGTTCAGATCTACCATTTGTTACAATTTTAATAAACTTTTACCATAAATTTATGGTTTGCGGCGAAAGTACTCATGAATACCTAATTTTTGTACTATTTTGACATCTCCCAAATTTGTTATTGTCTTGTTGTTTTAATTAGTTTTCCCAAAATTTTTGCTTATTCTAAATTAAATTTTCTCATATTTATCTGCACTTTTGTTTGTATTTTATTTCATAAAAAAAATACTTTTTATTTGTGCATCTCAATTTGCATATTCAAATTATGTATAGCAAATTTTTTTTAATTATATTTGTGCATTTTAGGATTTAAATAGATTAAAGTATAAATAAAGGTGGATGGATTAGGCCAATGCATTTTTAATCGAATTGGGCCAAATTTGGACCAAATAAGTGGCCCAATGGCACTGACCAGGTCCGGATAAGGCCAGCTAGGGAGATGAGCTAAACGACGTAGATTCATGGTGAAACTACATCATTTTGCTTAATGAATCGGAGACCCAATCTCATCCGTCCATAGCCCTTTAATCCAACCGCCATCGGTTGTTATCTACAACAAATTCACACCACAACCTCCTCTCACTCCCCTCTTTCCAAATCCATGAACCAAATCCTCCAAATCTCGGCCAATCCTCATGAATCTTCATAAATCCGAGAAACCCTAGCCGCCATCTCCTCACAATTTCTCGAGTTTTAGCCGGCCCCACACCATAACACCTATATAAATGGATAGATCTCAAAGAAATCTATCCATTCCTACCAATTTCACCCCCAAAAGCACCACCACTGCCGCCCTCGCTGTCACGATCACCCTACTCCTGCTACCTTACCACCACTTAGCCACTATTCTGTCATGAGCACGACCCCGTAGTCTCTCTTTCTCTTTGATACATGCTGGATACAACTCTGGTTCGCCGGAGTTTTTTGTTTTTCAGCATTTGTCATCGAGAAAAGAGGCGTGGAGGTCGACTTACCGTCTATTTGTGTCGTACTACTGGTTCGAACCTCGAGCACTTAGGTAAAACACTAATCTTTTTCTCTGTGTTTTTGATTTACTATTTCAATGATATTTGATTGTAGTTTCTGTTTCGTTAGCAATTAGGATTAGGTTTTAATTTGTGTTATATGTTTATGATTTTTCCTAACTATGTAATTCATGCTTTTGATTTTGTTAAATTAGGATAATTGTTCTAGTTTGGTTTCAACAATCACTGGCTCGTATCGATTCTCATTGTTTAAAGTTTTAGTTAATATCGATTAATTATTGGTTGTTTGGTCTTGATTATCTGTTTTGTTTAGTTACTATGAGTTTTAGTTAGTTTGATGTTCTGATCAATTCATATCAAATTCATGTTAGGTTGTAACCATTGTTGCAATTGAGTTTATGTTTTTAACTGGGTCGTTTGATTGCAAATTGCTTTTTGAATTATGCTGAAGTATCTGAGATTATATGAGTACTAATAGATTATACAAAACTCCACCCACTGTCTGAAAAGAAAATAGACAGAAATAAATGTAAAGGAGAGACTCTAGGTGCTGCAGAACGGCTCAGGAAGCAGCTCACCACTGGGCCTCGGGATATCTGGGATGCGCGCCGATAGGACTGCCAGATGAATCTGCTTCAGATCCTGCACGATTAATGCAGAAGTGTAGCGTGAGTACATAAACAACATGTACCCAGTAAGTATATAGTCTAACCTCGAAGAAGTAGTGACGAGGGGTCGATTTCGACACTTACTATGGGCTAAAAATATGAATACAGAAATTCTAAATAAACATGAGTTATGTAAATGATAATAATAATTCCTTGACAAGCAGGAGCAAATGATTCTTTCACAAAGTAATAGTTTCCAAATAAATTTTTGCCATTTATAAGGGTTACCCAGTAAGCCAGAAAATAATGTCAAGTATGATTAGACTCCGAGTGTTATTAGCACGATTTATGTCGAGGTCGTACGGCCCGATCCAGAATAACGTGTGCACTGTCGAGGGACGTGCGGCATGATCCATAGATGCATCTATCTACTGCCGAGGCGTTCGGCCCACTCCACAAGAAGAGAAGATACTTTATAAGCATTTAACTTAAACGTTATAACAGGGCTACCACACAATGTAATAAAATTCCTATTTAACAGTCAAGTAATCCGCTAAGATTCAAGTAAGTGAAATTCGGTCGTTTACAATTTCTCTAACAAGTTCTAATATAATTTGGGCAATTAATTAACAAATAGAGTTTAAACGTTACAAGTAATCCATGATTTGGGTCCTAAGCTACCCGGACATAAGCATGAATAGTAGCTACGCACGGAATCTCGTCACCTCGTGCATACGTAGCCCCCAATATTAGAAGTACTTTATTAATTTAAATCACCTATGCGGTAAATTCCCTCTTACAAGGTTAGACAAGAGACTTACCTCGTCTCAAAGCTCACTTTCCGAACTCAAATTTACTCTAGAACCTCAACTCGGTGCCGAACAATCCAAAACTAGTCAAATATTGTACAAATCAATTAATATGTGTTCAAAAGTTCATATTCTAACTATTAGAGTGATTACCCAACCCTAATCGAAAGATTCCTAAAATTCACCCCGGGCCCACGTGCCCGGATTTCGGAAATTTTCGAAGATAAATGTTATCTATAATCTCACGAACTCAAATATGTAATTTTTACTCAATTCCATAACCATTTTCGTGGTTAAATCCTATTTTTATCAAAACCTAGGTTTTTTTTCATCTAAACCCATAATTTTTACAAATCTACATGTTAACATCTACCCTTATCTATGTATTTAACTTATATTAGATAGAATTTACTTACCTCCAAGTTGATAGGTGAATACCCCTCTCAAGAAGCTCCAAAATCTCCCAAAATATGAAAGAAATGGGTTAGAAATGGCTTGAGCTCCGTAATAAATGAAGCTCACTGGTTCCAGGACTTCCGCTTTTGCGACTCCTTGGCCGCATCTGCAAAAAGGACCTCGCAGATGCGGTCCTCCCTTGGCTGGCCTAAGTCCGCATCTACGGAAAGAGGGTCGCTTATGCGATGTTGCATTTGCGGCAGGTAAGACGCACCTGCGCAAGTCCCGCTTTTGCGGTCCCTTGACCGTCTATGCGGTCGCCTTGCCAGCATCTGTGGTTTCTGGCTGCTCGATGATGGGCCGCTTCAGCGACTGTTGGCTCGCTTCTACGAGTTCGCACCTGCGGCTGGCCCTCCGCAGGTGCGGTTACACCAGAAGCTGGGTACTTCAGCTATTCACCCATGGCTAAGCGAGCTCCACGCATCGTCCGAATGGCATCCGGGGCCCCCAAGGCCACGTCCAAACATACAAACAAGTTGAAAATCATAAAACGGACTCGCTTGCACCTTTGGAATGCGGAAAACAACATCAAAACTAAGAATTACACCCCAAACTAAATTGAATCAACTTATGATCTTCAAGTTCTTCCAACTTACTCCGAACGAGCCGAAACATACTTAAACTACTCGGAATAACACTAAATTTTGCGTGCAAGTCTTAAATCACCATACGAAACTATTCCCGCTCGAAATCCCAAACGTTCCTCGATAACACCAAAACCTACTCCTAATCAAATTTAAAGAACTTTTAAACCTTCAATAAGTAAACTTTCAACCTTAAGCGCCGAAACGCTCCCGGGTCATCCAAAACCCAATCTGAACATACGCCTAAGTCCAAAATCATCATACAAACCTATTGGAACCGTTAAATCCCGGTTTTGGGGTCATTTACTCAAAATATTGACCAAAGTCAAACTTAGCCTTTTAAGAGTCAACTAAGGAACTAAGCGTTCCGATTTCAACCCGAACCCTTCCAAATCTCGAACTAGCCATCCCTGCAAGTCATAAAAATGTAAAAGCACATACGGGGAGTCTTATTTAGGGGAATGGGGACCTAGAAAGCAAAACGACCAGTTGGGTCGTTACATTATCCACCTCTTAAACAAACATTCATCCTCGAACGGGTATAGAATCATACCTGAAGTGCTGAATAAGTGCGGATATCTGCTCCGCATGTCCTCCTCGGTTTCCCACGTCGCCTCCTCGACTGGTTGACCTTTCCATTGAACATTTACTGCAGAAGTCTCCTTGGACCTCAACTGGCGAACCTGTTTGTCAACAATGGCAATTGGCTTCTCCTTATAACTCAGGCTCTCATCTAACTGAACCGTGCTGTAGTCCAACACATGTGACATGTCGGCATGATACCTTCGGAGCATAGACACGTGGAAAATCGAATGAACTCCTAATAGACTGGGAGGCAAGGCAAGCTAATAAGCAACATCCCCAACTCATCTCAACACCTCGAACGGACCTATAAACCTTGGGCTCAACTTGCCCTTCTTCCCGAACCTCATGATCCCCTTCATCGGCGAGACTTTCAAGAGAACTTTCTCGCTCACCATAAAAGATAAATAACACGCCTTCTGATCCGCGTAACTCTTCTGTCAGGAATGTGCTGTGAAAAGTCACTCCTGAATAAACTTTACCTATTCCAAGGCATCCTTCACCAAATCAGTACCATATAACTTAGCCTCGCCGGGCTCAAACCATCCGATGGGAGAACGACATCGCCGACCATATAAAGCCTCAAATGGAGCCATCTCGATGCTAAACTGCTAACTGTTGTTCTAAGCAAATTCGGCCAAAGGCAAGAATCGATCCCACTGCCCTCCGAAATCAATCACACATGCTCTGAGCATATCCTCCAAGATCTGAAATGTCCGCTCCGACTGCCCGTCAGTCTTCGTATGAAAGGTTGTGCTGAGCTCTACACGGGTCCCCAACTCACATTGTACTACTCTCCAGAAATGCAAAGTAAACCGAGGTCCTCTATCAGATATGATGGAAACAGGCACACCATGCAACCGAACAATCTTCTGGATATAAATCTGGGCCAATCTCTTTGAAGAGTACGTGGTCACAACCGGAATGAAGTGTGCCGACTTGGTCAACCTGTCGATAATGACCCAAACTACATCAAACTTTCATAAGGTTCGCGGCAACCCAACTACGAATTCCATAGTAATGCGCTCCCATTTCCACTTAGGTATAGTCATCTGTTGGAGTAGGCCACCTGGCCTCTGATGCTCAAACTTAACCTGCTGACAATTCAAACATCTCTCCACATACTCAACTATGTCCTTCTTCATCCGTCTCCACCAATAATGTTGCCTCAAGTCATGGTACATCTTCGTAGCACCTGGATGAATAGAATACCAAGAACTATGTGCCTCCTCTAGAATCTTCTCCCTCAAGCCATCAACATTAGGAACACATAGGCGACCCTGGAGTCGCGGAACACCATCCTCATCGAGAGTAACCTCCTTGGCACCACCCTATAGTACCGTCTCTCAGAGAACCAACAAGTGCGGATCATCAAAATGGCGAGCCTTGATCTGCTCGAATAGTGAAAACTGAGCAACGACGCATGCAAGAACTCGGCTGGGCTCTGAAATATCCAACCTCACAAGTCTGTTAGCCAAGTACTGAATGTATGAAGCTAATGGCCTCTTCTCTGCTGAAATGAAGGCCAAACTACCCATACTCTCCGTCTTTCTGCTCAAGGTACCCGCAACTACATTAGCCTTGCTCGAATGATAAAGGATGGTAATATCATAATCCTTTAGTAACTCAAGCCACATGTGCTGCCTCAAATAGAGATCCCTCTACTTGAATAAATGCTGCAAGCTGTGATGATCGGTGTAAACCTCATAGCACACCGCAAAAAGATAGTGCCTCCATATCTTAAGTGCATGGACAATTGTAGCCAACTCCAAATTGTGTACCGGGTAATTATTCTCGTGGGGCTTTAGATGACGTGAAGCATATGCAATAACTCGCCTCTCTTGCATCAGTACACAACCCAAACCAACGCATGTAGTGTCGCAATACACAGTATATATCCTTGAACCGGAAGGCAACACCAACACTGGTTCTGAAGTCAACGCGGTTTGGAGCTTCTGAAAGCTCGTATCACAATCATCGAACCATCTAAACGGAGCACCCTTCTAGGTCAATCTAGTCAAAGGTGCTGCGATAGATGAGAATCCCTCCACAAACCATCGATAATAACCTACTAACCCCAAGAAGCTCCTGATCTCAGTCGATGTGGTAGGACGAGGCCAACTCTGAACTGCCTCAATCTTCTTGGGATCAACCTTAATACCCTCACCTGATACAACATGCCCCAAGAATGCTACAGAATCTAGCCAAAACTCGCACTTGAAGAACTTAGCATATAACTTCTGTTCCCGCAAGGTCTGACGCACCACCCTCAAATGCTCCTCGTGCTCCTCCATGCTACGTGAGTAGATCAAAATGTCATCAATGAAAACAATGACAAATGAATCAATGTATGGCTTGAACACCCTATTTATCAAATCCATAAACGCCGCCGGAGCGTTGCCAAATGACATCACTAGAAACTCATAATGGCCGTATCTAGTCCGGAAAGCCGTCTTAGGAACATGCGAATCCTGAATCTTCAACTGATAGTACCCTGATCTCAAGTCAATCTTAGAGAACACCCTGACATCCTGCAACTGGTCAAACAAATCATCAATACGCGACAACGGGTACTTGTTCTTGATGGTAACCTTATTCAACTAGTGGTAATCAATGCACATCCGCATAGTCCCATCTTTCTTATTCACAAATAACATTGGTGCACCCCAAGGCGATACACTCGGTCTGACGAGCCCCTTTACTAGCAACTCCTCAAGTTGTTCCTTCAACTCCTTCAACTGTTTTGGAGCCATGCAGTACGGTGGGATAGATATAAGCTGGGTACCAGGAGCCAAATCAATACAAAAATCGATATCACGATCCGGTGGCATGCTTGGAAGATCAGAAGGAAACACATCAGAGAACTCCCATACCACGGGCACTGAATCAATTGCCGGAGTCTCTATGGTAGTATCCCAAACATAGACCAGATAAGCCAAACAACCCTTCTCGACCATATGTCGAGCCTTCATAAAATAAATAACCCGACTAGTTGTACAGACAGACGAACCCTTCCACTCTAATTTAGGAAACTCTGGCATCGCCAAGGTAACAGTCTTGGCATGGCAATCAAGGATGGTGTGATACGAAAATAACCAGTCCATGCCCAGGATAACCTCAAAGTCGATCAGATCAAGTAACAGAAGATCCGCTCTAGTCTCCTAACCACCAAATGTAATAATGCAGGACTGGTAGATCCGATCCACAACTACATAATCGCCCACAAGAGTGGACACATAAATAAGAGTACCCAAAGACTCACGATGAACACCCAGGAAATGAGCAAACAGAGATGAAATATATGAATATGTAGATCCTGGGTCAAATAGTACTGAAGCATCCTTACCGCAGACAAAAATAATACCTGTGATCATGACATCTGAGGCCACTGCATCTGGTCAGGCCAGAAAAGCATAGAACCTAGTTGGAGTGCCACCTGACTGGCCTCCACCCGACTGGCCTTCACCTCTAGGACATCCCCTACCCACCTACCCTCTGCCTCTGGGCGGCCGGACGGCTGGTGGGGCAGTTAGTGCTGTAATCAAAAGCTGCTGACCCTACTGCACTGCCTTGCCCCGAAGCCTGGGGAAGAACTTCCGCGCATGACTGAGATTCCCTCACTTGAAACAACCTCTCGGTATGGTGAGTTACTGACCTAAAGTCTGACCCTGATGTCCTGAATACCCATTAAAGGAACCATGAATAACTGGTGGGCGGTATGAACTCTCTAGCATGACGCTGAAATAGGGTCGCACTGGAGCACCCCGAGGAGGTGGCGGTGCTGGGTATATGGGCCTGCTAGACTGACCCCTCACAAACTGGCCTCTGCCCCCAGTCGGGGCACCTCTGAACTCTCCCGAATATGGAAACCGCTTATCCCTCGTTGCTTGCTTAATGACCCGAATGGTCGTTTTGAGAATTTATGCTCCTTTCAACTATTTGAAGTCTTGCATAACTTCTTACGAGGTATTATGAGCTGTGTGAATTATTGGTTTTGGTTTTAAGGTATTTCAGAGTTAGTTTGGAAGAATAAATTTCATGTTGGAAGCTTAAGTTGAAATAGTTAACCGGATGGTGACTTATATGTAAATGACCCCGGAATATAGTTTTGATGATTCCAATAGCTCCGTATGGTAATTTTGGACTTAGGAGCGTGTCCGAAAAATTATTTGGAGGTCCGTAGTGGAATTAGGCTTGAAATGCCGAAAGTTGAATTTTTGGGAAGTTTGACCGGGGGATTGACTTTTTGATATCAAGGTTGGAATCCAATTCTGGAAATTGGAATAGCTTCGTTATGTCATTTATGACTTGTGTACAAAATTTGAATTCATTCCGGATTGATTTGATGTATTTCGGCACAATATATAGAATTTAAAAGTTTAAAGTTGATTAGGCTTGAATTGAGGTGCGATTCATGGTTTTGGCATTGTTTGATGTGATTCGAGGCTTCGACTAAGTTCGTATGATGTTTTAGGACTTGTTGGTACATTTGATTGAGGTCCCGAGGGGCTCGGGTGAGTTTCGGGGTGGTTTCAGACCATTTCTAGGCCATTCTTAGTTGCTGGTTTTTGGCCACAGAGGTATGCATCGCGATCGCGGACAATTGGTCGCGATCGCGAAGAGCAATTTTGTTGTTTGTGCAGTGTGAATCGCGATCGCGGAAGCCTTTTCGCGATCGCGTAGAACAAACATCTGTTGCACTAACCCGACTTTGGAAGCTTATATCTTGTAATCTATAAGGAATTTGGAGATGATCCAAAAATTAAAAGTTGTAGCCCTTTTGTGTCTAGTTTTCATAAAAGTAAACCATTTGTCATTTGGAGTTGTGTACAAAATATTATGATGGATACACTATAGGCTGTCTGGGAAGAGTTTGGAAATTCTCTGTGACTTTGGAAGCTTATATCTCAGAATATATAAGGAATTAGGAGATGAGCAATGCATGAATGTTATAGCCCTTGGTGTCTAGTTTTTGGAAAGCTACACCAATTGCAATTTGGAGTTTTGTAAAAAACATTATGACCATTATACTAGAGGCTATCTGGAAGAGCTGGGCATTTGTGCTTCGCGATCGCGAAGCATTTTTCGCTATCGCGAAAGGCAAATTTTGGGCTGGAAATTTTTGTGCTTCGCGATCGCGAAGAGTAAATGGCTGGACAGAAGATAAAATCGTGGGTTTTGGTTTCTTTCTTCATTTTCGGATTTTGGAGCTCGGATTGGGCGACTTCTGAGAGGAAAGTTTCCACACAACTTGGGGGTAAGTGTTCTTGACTCCCTTGTAATTATATTTCATGAATTAATCTTCGTTTTAGGCGTTCGATTACTGATTTTGCAAGAGAAATCGGAGGAATTTCTATAATTTCATAAAAATAAATTTTCGAGATTTGAACACCGATTCGGAGTCGGATTTGAGTGAAATTAGTATGGTTGAACTTGTAATTGGATGGGTTATCGGATTTTGTGAGTTTCGTCGGATTCCGAGACGTGGGCCCCACGAGCATTTTTTTTAGGCTAAATTATGGATTTTTATGGAAAATTAGCATTTTCTTATGGAATTAATTCCAATAAATTTTATTGACTGAATCAAATTAATTGTGGCTAGATTCGAGGCATTTGGAGGTAAATTCACGAGGCAAAGGCATACCGGAGTAAAGAATTATACGGTTTGAGGTAAGTAACACTTCCAAACTTGGTTCTGAGGGTATGAATCCCCGAATTTGGTATGATATGAATTGTTTGGAGGTGACACACACAATTGGTGATGAACATGTAGACGTGCACCACAGAAAGTGTGTCTTGAATAAATCCTATGAAGTAGAAAAATTAAAGAATCATGTTATTATCTGAACATGTGGCACGTGTTAAAAGAATTAAGCTGAGGCTAGTAATAAAGATCATGTTTAGGCTATGTGCCGATATTTTAGGACCCATGAGGTCGTGATGCTGTTGAATTAATTATTCTAAAATATACATTTCACACTCAGTAATAATTGTCCATTGTGAGGATATTTATGGGATTGAACTGCGCAATGCAGCATGCCATTTGGCTTTATATATATTGTTATAAAATGGATCGGGGCTGCCCGCCTGCAGCAGGCCAGAATGGCTTTATACATTATTATTGTTCTGGATCGGGGCTGTCCGCGTGCAGCATGCCTTATTGGCTTTACTATTTTATGGATCGGGGCTACCCGCCTGCAACAAGCCTTATTGACTTTACTATTTTATGGATCGGGGCTGCCCGCCTGCAGTAAGCCTTATTGGCTTTATTATTAAATGGATCGGGGCGGCCCGCCTGCAGCAGGCCTCATTGGCTTTATTATTATACGGATCGGGATTGCCCGCCTGCAGTAGGCCATATTGGCTTTATATCACGCTTGGGCTGAAGGAGCCCCTTCGAGAGTCTGCACACACACCCAGTGAGCGCGGTCGACTTATAGCGCTTGGGCTGAAGTAGCCCCTCCGGAGTCTGTACACCCCCAGTGAGCGTAGATGATTATATATATTCAGGATGGATTTCCCAGGGCATGGACTTGCCTTACTTATTTATATTATGTTGGGGATGGATTTTCCTAGATCATGGACTTGCCTTACTTATTTATATTGTAATGAATTTACCTGGACATGGATCTTGTCTGTATCATTTGCATTTGGGGATAAATTACCCCAGGGTTGGATTGGCCTTATACGGTACTGAATGACTAACTGTCAGTCGATGTGTGTATGTATATATATATGGGGGTTGGAACACCCCGGGGCTGGACTGGCCATAAATTATACCGAGTGACCGAATAATTGGTGACCAGTATCTATAGGAGGTCTTGCTATTGAGATGTCATATTCCTTATATCATGTAGTATTGATCTATTTCACTTGTACTGAGTTTATCTGTTGAACTTGAAAGCATGCCTACATTTCTGTACTATTATTTTTATTGGACTGTACCTGCGGAGCTCATCATTTTTTTGAGCCCAGAGGTTAGTCTTGTTACCTATTGAGTTAGTTGTACTCATACTACACTCTGCACCTCGTGTGCATACCCAGGTGCTTTCGGACACGGAGATTGTTAGATATTAGAGTACTATCAGTTGGAGAATATCAAGGTAGCTGCCTGGCGTCCGCTGACCTTGTCTCTCTTTCCTCCAGTTATTGTACTGTTCTTTACTTTCAGGAAGTGGTTTTTATCAGTCAAACATTGTATTCACATTAGATGCTCATGTACTCAGTGACACCGGGTTTTGGGAGTGATATATTTGAAATTTTGAGATTTCTTCTGCTGAATTTAATTATTTTGTTTTCAAATTTAAAAGAAATTGTGATTTTTGGCTTGCCTAGTATTGAGATAGGCGCCATCACGACATGTGAGATTTTGGGTCGTGACAAGTTGGTATCAGATCTTTAGGTGACATAGGTCTCACGAGTCATGAGCAGGTTTAGTAGAGTCTTATGGATTCATTACGGAGACGTCTGTTCTTATCTTCGAGAGGCTGTCGAAACCTTAGGAAAATTTCACTTTCTTGTATTCTATCGTGCAGAATTGATTCAGCTTGAAACATAACTTATTGAATTCCTTCCACACATTCATATGCGCACATTAGCGCTCGATATCAGTTGTGCATCGCCGTCTTGTGATTCCATGAACGATGTTTGAGATGTGTATTCTGTATTCTGGTGATGGGCCAGTCTGGAGGACTTGAGGCCAGGTTTAGACCGCAGCTTAGGCTCGGTAGCTTTGGTTGTAACCTGTACATTTGGACTCATATGTCCGGTAATGTCCCTACGAGTGAAATGTGTGGCTCGATGAACGATAGAATGGCTTTGTGATGAGTATGATGTAACTGCAGTATGTGTTAAGACGATTTGAATGTGACGTGAAGTGTTTCCTTGAAATGTAAAGGAAGGCCATTGGGTGCTTTATTTTCGTTTTGATGTGACGTACAATCTCGAGTGTGAATGTTTTGAAAGATCTTTCACGTTGTTAAATTTTGGGGCAAATTAAATTCTCGTGTCTGGTTAATGAGTTTGGACTCAGACAGATTAAGTGATTTCATAGTAATTGTGATTGCGAAAGGGTATAACAAGATGCCAATTTGAGACTAAGCAGGTGGGTTATCGCATGCAGAGTAATTTATGTAGGTGTGTTCCTTATGATGTGAATATAGAGTTTCTTTTCTCCCAGCGGGGTGTATGTGTTGAGACTCGAATTTAAATCTGGTTGAGAAAGTTGACTTGAGTGTTAAGAGAATGAATGCGAGATTAGCGGATGATTGAGGTATTTTATGGTTGGTGTGTCTTGAGCTTGAGAAGAATTTTCGTTGAACTGACTGCAGTATTAAGGCAGTAATAAAGTATGAGTATTGTGAGTTATCAAGTATTTTAATCTATGGCTTTGAGCTAAGTGGGGGAGCCTGCTATTGACAATTCAATTCATGGTTATGTGTCAAATTATTTTTTGTTTTGGTCTGAAGTATACTTGGGAATCATTGATGACTTGCAGAGGTGGAGTTCTAGAATGACTCGAGTAAGAAAATTTCTGGATACGAGTTATATTGCGCTTTATGAGTATATAAAAATCGTGGGATGAGTGAGTTGTTATTTGTGAATGATGTAGTGTGCACAGAGTATGAATTTGATAGGTGGTATTAAAGTAGAGTTACTTCCTTGAGTGTTGTTATGCTAATGGGGCACATGCCTTTTGGCCCATTTGGGCGGTGTAATGTGGATTTGAACAAAGGGGGTGACTCTCGAGAAAGTTCTAATGGATTCGAGATTAATATGAAACAATTGAGAATTTTTGGCGGATTTGTTTATGGCTAAAATATGAGATTTAAGTTGGATGGTGTTGAGACTTGTGGCATTTTTGTATATCATTATGGATTTTATATTTCGGTATCAGGAAGGTGAATGAAACGGCCTTAGACTCAAATAAGGTATTTTCAGAGTGGGTGTTTTGGTTGTGGTATTTATAGGGATAATTATGATATGATGAGACTCTACAGATGTTTTGGTGGCAATATTCTTGGGTTTTGTTGACCTACGTGGTTTGGTCGAGTTAGAGGAATTTAGTTCTGATAGCTTGGTTATGTACAAATGAATTTCAAAATGTTCTTAATGGTTTCTACCATGGGTTGAACCGGATATATTCTACCGATGTAGGGAACGTGTTGTGTATTATGAATTCCTCCTGGAAGGAAGAAAGATGAAGGTTACTGAATGACCGACTATGTAATTTGCCGGTTACCCATAGTTGATAATGAGATTTCCGTGCTTGTCACATGATGGCATGATAGATGCGGTGTGTGGCGCGGGATTAAGATTTACATGTACAAGGTGGCAGTTCATTCTTGAAAGGAAGATCATGAATTTTAGACAGAATGGTCAATTTCAGATAATTAGATGAATGTTATAATTGCTCGGTAATCCCTAAGAAGGGTGCGCATTTCAAAAGGCGCATTGTGTTTTGACTTACAGATGTTCACTGGTTGCAGTACTCACCTGGTTGATAAACTGCTGATATTCAAATTATTGCTATATGGCACGGAGGAATTATGGGAATATTCCTAGTGGGATGATCGTGCATGAAGGATGTGATAGCCATGCAAGTGCTGGAGTTGTGATCAGTTACGATGGTTCATGTGTACTTATTTGATTTCTCCTGTATGTTATGCTTGAATTAAAGGCCTGTGACCATGCCAGGCGGATTATGTTATTGGCACGTGAGTTGTCCGTGCGGATCCATATACTAATATTATTGGTACGGGAGTTGTCCGTGCGGGTCCAGATATTGATACTATAGCACGTGAGTTGTCCGTGCGAGTGATGTTAATGTGAGCTCTAGAAGAGCTGGTTACTATTATTAAATTTGTGTGTCTTGGTTCTACTATATATAATGAGCTTATAGTATCACAGTTGTGACTCTGAGTTATATTGCATTTAAGGTTTATTCTTTTCTCTATTCTTTTAATCTTATTTCATGTGATTTTATTTATTTGCCTTTAAACTTTATAAATAATAATGTAAATTAGTCCTTAAATGCTATATACTTAATCATGTTTATGAAAATATGGTATTCAAACTTGCTTTAAAGTTGGAAAGATTTGGACCTTAATAAATTTGGGCTTCAATTGTTGGATCGTAGGATATTGGTAGATGATGGTTTATTTATTCAAATATCTAAAATCATACACTTCTTCCACAAGTAATTCCATAATTTATGACCTTACAATAATCTCAAAAATATAGGAAGAATAATGAACACCGATAGAGTGCTTTAGGCATGCCTTTAATTAGTTTATCGCGATTATGTATACGTTCGCGTGGCATAATTGTGATTTCCAAAAATAAAACCGAAGTATGTGTTAACTTTGGCCAAAACAATCTTAATAATAAAGTGCTATTAATTGTGTACACGTACGCGTGACATGATTTTGGCACAATAAATAAAACAAATTCACACACGTGATTCGTTTCAAAGATAATTCCATATTTTAATAATTAAAAGCGGATAGATAAATTATGAAAACCAATAAATCGCAGTTTATCCAAAATTAATTCAAGCCAAATGTAGTCAATAAAGCGACTGTGCTAGAACCACGTGACTCGAGGAATGCCTTACACCTTCTCCCCGGTCAATAGAATTCCTTACCCGGACTTTATTTTGCAGACCAATAATAATAGAGTCAAATCTTTCTTTGACTATGGATTCAAATAAAAGGTGACTTGGAACACCAAAAAAAAAAAATCAATTCCAAGTGGCGGCTCTGTAAATAAAATAATCCTTACTCAAATTTATCACTTTAATTGGAAAAATTTTTTAACCCATAATAATCCATAATACATATCTTTTTGGGGGGTAGAAAAGGGGTGTGACAGGATTTACACCATGTTTATTATTATTATTATTTGAAGTTGTGGTCAAGTCGCGCGAAACGCACACTCAAATTTGGGATTGTACATCATGACAATATCAAGGGAACCGTACTTATAGTCATGATGATTTATTATTAATCGCGCCTAAAGCAAGCTAGTATGTTCAAAATTATTTTCCTATCAAACACCGAAGGCCCTTAATCTTTTCACCTAAGCCCACATGAATGCTTTAAACAACTTAGGCCCAAGTTCTCTTTTAAGACTAATTGACCATACATCTTAGCAATTTCTATGACTAAACAAATGGAACAGTAAACCAACGTGAACTAAAAACTAACATGGGAAAACAAACTATTTCTCTAAAGCACACACACTTTCAGAAATTAAATTAGATTTAAAAAAAATGAGAAAACATAATGGGAAGGGAAATTTTATTAAAAGGAGCGACAGTCATGAAAGAAAAACAAAGTTATCATGGCTATGGGTTTTTTCCACAAGAAATGAAACAATTTCTGTTCCAATTTATTATTTTTAACTATCCAAACAAACGTTTTACTAAAAAAGAAAAAGCATTAAGATTCATTCCCTAACTGGCATCACAAATTATTTGCATATAAATCCACAAAGAAAGCAAGCAATTTGAGAACAAACCGGCGTTAAAATAAAATCTTATCTCATGAGCCATAATAGTCCCACATAGTCCTTTATATCATCGCAGCAATCATCATAAAATAAATTTAAACAAACACATGCTAGCCAAAAATCCCATAAGAATAATAGAATCAAAGCAAATAAAACTATCTCATCAGTCGACAAAACGAAGCAACTTAAAAGTTGAGAAGAATGGCGGCCCGTCCATAAAGCGGGTAAAGTAATTGCTTTAGGCTCCACATTTATGGGGGGCCCATTTTTTGGTTATATTTATATTATATTTATAAATTAAAAAAAAATAAAATGTTGGTTATATCTATATTATATTTATAAATTAAAAAAAATATAAAATGAAACGGAAAGTTTGAACACAAATTTGAGATAGTGGACCACAAGTCCACAACTTTCTCAAACAAAACTTTGTTGAGCAAAGTGAAGACAAGTAGACAACGTGTGCACTATGCACTAATAGCTATGCCACTATATTATATTTTATATTTTGTTCTTACTCCATTTTATACTTTGTTCTTACTTTGTTCAATAGCCAATATTATCGTGGAGCTGCTGAAGTGAGGACAATGTGACTAACTGACTTTGTCGAGCAAAGTGAAGAACACTATACCACTATATTATATTTTATATTTTGTTCTTCAATTAATCACACTCCATTCAGGGGCGGCCTAAAGCCAAATTTTAATGAGGGGCCTTAATGTTTTAATTTTTTTATTATTATTTGAAGTTAATTTTTTTAACTTTTTTAGATGCAAAGTTACTAATAATTTTCTTATAATCAATTTCTCCTAATAAGTCTTTCTCAATTAACAATATAGCTAACTCATTTAATCTCTCTTGAGACATTGTTGATCTTAGGTAAGATTTTATCAATTTTAATTTTGAAAAGCTTCTTTCCGCTGAAGCAACGGTAACTGGAATTGTTAACATTATTCTATAAGCAATATAGGCATTTGGAAAAGAATCAAGTCTCTTTATTTGATTGAGTATATCGATTAAACTATTATCTTCTACTTGTACTATTTTCCTTAATACTTTCAACTCAGAAAATAAATCTAAACCATCAATATCGGATTGATTATTATGCTTTAAGAAAAATTCAAGATTAAGGCAATATGTTTTTAAATTTCCATCATTTAGTGATCTTAGTTTTTTACCACTAAATAGAAAATCAAAAATATTTTCATATGCTTCAAATTGTTCAAATCTATTTTGAAGTGAAAAAATAGCCTTGTCTACTATGTATAAAAAGTAATCAACTCTAAAGGACTCTTCAAGAGACTTTGAGATTTCATTATCAACATTCTCATCCAATTTTTTCTTCCTAGATATCACATGTTTCTTATAAAATTCGGGTTCGATATTCATTTCAAATGCAATTTCCTTGGCAGAAATCATAGCAGTTACAAATCTTTCTTCTCTATATTTGTTAAAAAAAAGAAATCAAACCTTTTAATTGATTTATGGCAACATCAATATGCATGTCTTTTGATTGCATACTTTTGCTAATTGAATTAACAACAAATAGTATATCATACCAAATAGTCATACCCAATAAAAATTCAAAATTTTCGAGTTCATATGTTACTAAGGAATTAGCTTCACTTTTAGTTTTTGGATCATCACTAATTTCAATAAAGCGTCTCTTATTTGTGGAGTTTGAAATCTTATTGCTTTAATACTTTCAATACGACTTTCCCAACGAGTTTGTGACAATGATTTAAGAGTTAGACTAGGTACACTATCCTTTAATACTTTCCATCGCTTAGTAGAAGATAAAAATAGTGGATATATACGTTGTACCACTCCAAAAAATAATATAGCTTTTGTACAAGAATTAGCCATATCACAAAGTAACAAATTTAGATTATGACAACCACATGGTGTATAAAATGATCTAGGATTTATATCAAGAAGTCTTTTTTGCACTCCTTGATGTTTTTCTTTCATATTTGACCCATTATCATATCCTTGCCCTCTTAAATTATCAATATCAAGTCCAATATTTTTTATTTCATCTATAATAACTTCAAAAAGACCTTTTCCGCTTGTATCATATACTTTTAAAAATTCTAAAAAATAATCATTAATTTTTATTGGAGTTGCCGAAATATCCACACTCCGCAGTATAAAAGACATTTGTTCTTGATGACTTGTATCTGGAGTGCAATCAAGTATGCTAGAGAAATATTTTGCTTCTATAATTTTATTCTTAATTTCACTTGTCAATAAGTTTATCAATTCATTTTGTATTCTATGCCCAAGGTAATGACTATGAATTTCATCGTGCTTAATTCATCGAATATGTTCTTGCATGACGGGGTCAAATTCTGCAATCATTTCAATTAAACTTAAAAAATTTCCATTATTCTCTTGATATATCTTTTCATTTTTTCCTCTAAATGCTAAATTATTTTTTCCAAGAGTTTTGATCACGGCAATAATTCTTGACAATATATTTTTTCAATGCTCTCTATCTTTATTGATTTGTTCAAGAACATCTTTATCGAATGTTTTATCTTTTTGCAGTCTTATTTCTAAATCAATTCATGCAACCATGTTAATAATATGTTCATTTATTGTTTTATGAGTTTTGATGGAAACAGGCACACCATGCAACCGAACAATCTTCTGGATATAAATCTGGGCCAATCTCTTTGAAGAGTACGTGGTCACAACCGGAATGAAGTGTGCCGACTTGGTCAACCTGTCAACAATGACCTAAACTGCATCAAACTTTCGCAAGGTCCGCGGCAACCCAACTACGAATTTCATAGTAATGCGCTCCCATTTCCACTCAGGTATAGTCATCTCCTGGAGTAGGCCACCTGGCCTCTGATACTCATACTTAACCTGCTGACAATTTAGACATCTCGCCACATACTCAACTATGTCCTTCTTCATCTGTCGTCACCAATAATGCTGCCTCAGGTCGCGGTACATCTTCGTAGCACCTAGATGAATAGAATACCAAGAACTATGTGCCTCCTCTAGAATCTTCTCCCTCAAGCCATCAACATTACGAACACATAGGCGACCCGAGAGTTGCAGAACACCATCCTCACCGAGAGTAACCTCTTTGGCACCACCCTATAGTACCGTCTCTCTGAGAACCAACAAGTGCGGATCATCAAACTGGCAAGCCTTGATCTAATCGAATATTGAAGACTGAGCAACGACGCATGCAAGAACTCAGTTGGGCTCTGAAATATCCAACCTCACAAGTCTGTTAGCCAAGGACTGAATGTCTGAAGCTAATGGCCTCTCCTCTGCTGAAATGAAGGCCAAACTGCCCATACTCTCCGACTTTTTGCTCAAGGCATCCGCAATTACATTAGCCTTGCTCGGATGATAAAGGATGGTAATATCATAATCCTTTATTAACTCTAGCCACTTGTGCTGCCTCAAATTGAGATCCCTCTGATTGAACAAATGCTGCAAGCTGCGATGATTGGTGTAAACCTCATAGTACACCCCATAAAGATAGTGCCTCCAGATCTTAAGTGCATGGACAATTGCAGGCAACTACAAATCGTGTACCGGGTAATTCTTCTCGTTGGGCTTCAGCTGGCGTGAAGCATATGCAATAACTCGCCGCTCTTGCATCTGTACAAAACCCAAACCAACACGTGTAGCATCGTAACACACATTATACATCCCTAAACCGGAAGGCAACACCAACACTGGTGCTGAAGTCAACGCGGTCTGGAGCTTCTGAAAGCTCGCCTCATAATCATCGGACCATCGGAACGGAGCACCCTTCTAGGTCAATCTAGTCAAAGGTGCTGTGATAGATGAGAAGCCCTCCACAAACTAACCCCAAGAAGCTCTTGATCTCAGTCACTGTGGTAGGACGAGGCCAACTCTAAACTGCCTCAATCTTCTTGGGATCAACCTTAATACCCTCGCCTGATACAACATGCCCCAAGAATGCTACAGAATCTAGCCAAAAATCACACTTGGAGAACTTAGCATATAACTTTTGTTCCCGCAAGGTCTGAAGCACCACCCTCAAATGTTGCTCGTGCTCCTCCATGCTACGTGAGTAGATCAAAATGTCATCAATGAATACAATGACAAATGAATCAATGTATAGCCTGAACACCTAGTTCATCAAATCCATAAATGCCGTTGGAGCGTTGCCAAATGACATCACTAGAACCTCATAATGGCCATATCTAGTCCGTAAAGCCGTCTTAGGAACATCCGAATCCCGAATCTTCAATTGATGGTACCCCGATCTCAAGTAAATCTTTGAGATCACCCCGGCACCCTGCAACTGTTCAAACAAATCATCAATACGAGGAAACGGGTACTTGTTCTTGATGGTAACCTTGTTCAACTGGCGGTAATCAATGCACATCCATATAATCCCATCTTTCTTCTTTACAAATAACACTAGTGCACCCCAAGGCGATATACTCGGTCTGACGAGCCCCTTTGCTAGCAACTCCTCAAGCTGTTCCTTCAACTCCTTTAACTCTTTCGGAGCCATGCGATACGGTGAGATAGATATAGGTTGGGTACTAGGAGCCAAATCAATACAAAAATCGATATCACGATCCGGTGGCATGCTTGGAAGATCAAAAGGAAACACATCGGAGAACTCCCGTACCACGGGCACTGAATCAATCGCCGGAGTCTCTGTGGTAGTATCCCAAACATAGGCCAGATAAGCCAAACAACCCTTCTCGACCATGTGTCGATCCTTCATAAAAGAAATAACCCGACTAGATGTACTGACAGACGAACCCTTCCACTCTAATCTAGGCAACTCTGGCATCGCCAAGGTAACAGTCTTGGCATGGCAATCAAGGATGGCATGATACGGAGATAACCAGTCAATGCCCAGGATGACCTCAAAGTCGATCATATCAAGCAACAGAAGATTTGTTCTATTCTCATAACCACATAATATAACAATGCAGGACCGGTAGATCCGATCCATAACCACATAATCGCCCGCAGGAGTGGACACATAAAAGGAGTACCTAAGGAATCACAAGGAACACTTAGGAAATGAGCAAATAGAGATGAAACATATGAATATGTAGATCCTGGGTCAAATAGTACTGAAGCATCCCACCGCAGACAGAAATAATACCTGTGATCTCGACATCTGAGGCCACTGCATCTGGTCAGGCCAGAAAAGCATAGAACCTAGTTGGAGCGCCACCTAACTGGCCTCTACCCGACTGGCCTCCACCTGTAGGACGGCCCCTACCCACCTGCCCTCTGCCTCTGGGCGGCCGGACGGCTGGTGGGGCAGCTGGTGCTGTAATCATAAGTTGCTGACCCTGCTGCACTGCCTTGCCCCGAAGCCTGGGGAAGAACTTCCGCATATGACTGAGATTCCTGCACTCGAACCAACCTCTCGGTATGGTGAGCTGCTGACCTGAGTCTGACCTTGATGGCCTGAATACCCACTGGAGGAACCCTGAATAACTGGTGGGCGGTATGAACTCTCTGGCATGGCGCTGAAATAGGATCGCACTGGAGCACCCTGAGGAGGTGGAGGTGCTGGATATATGAGCCTGCTAGACTGACCCTTCACAAACTGGCCTCTACCCCCAGTCGGGGCACCTCTGAACTCTCCCGAATACCGAAACTGTTTATCCCTCGTTGCCTGATCCCGGCTTCGCTGACATACACCCTCGATCCTCTGAGCTATCTCTACAACTAGCCCATAAGAAGTCCCCATCTCAACATCCAAGCCATGGTGGCCTAAATGCAGTGTGCAAACCTGCAACAAACCTCTGCACTTTCTCTATATCGGTGGGAATGATCATAAGTGCATGGCGACACAACTCAGAGAACCTCGCCTCATAGTCGGTCACTAACATCTGAACTTGCTGGAGCTGCTCGAACTGAAACCGTAACTCTTCCCTCTGAGAGAGTGGAATATACCTGTCCAGAAAAATACGGTTAAACCGGTCCCAAGTCATGGGAGGAGAATCTGCTGGTCTGCCGAGAAGATATGACTGCCACCACCTACGGGCCCTACCCTCCAGCTGGAAAGTAGTAAAACCTACCCCATGGGACTCCAATATCCTCATGTTGTGCAGTCTGTCCCTACACCGATCAATAAAGTCCTGGGGGTCCTCATTTCATTTACCTCCGAAGACAGGGGGATGAAGCCTAGTCCATCTGTCCAATAGCTTAACTTGTGAGACCTACGTGAACCTAGTGCTCTTATACTATATTGTCAGCCCAATTCTCCTATAGGCCGTGATGGCACCCAACGTTAACGCTAGGCAAGCCAACAGTGAATTAAACCATATCATTTCTCTTTTAATAAGTTTCCAAGTGATTAGATTCCATTAATTAAAAGGTTAAGAAACCGCAAATTTGTAAATAAATAGACGAAAGCAGCTAAGTGCAATCATAACCATAGAATAATCCAAAAACCATATGTCTACTAGTGTGTGTGCCAAGACATGGTGTCACAAGTATATGAGCACTAATAGATTATACAAAACTCCAGCCACTGTCTAAAAAGAAAATAGACAGAAATAAATGTAAAAGAGAGACTCTAGGTGCTGCGGAACGGCTCAGGAAGCAGCTCACCACTAGGCCTCGGGATATCTGGGATACGCGCTGGTAGGACTGCAAGATGCACCTGCATAAGATCCTGCACGATTAGTGCAGAAGTATAGCGTGAGTACATAAATAACATGTACCCAGTAAGTATATAGTCTAACCTCGAAGAAGTAGTGATGCGGGGTCAACTTCGACACTTACTATGGGCTAAAAATATGAATACGGAAATTCTAAATAAACATGAGTTATGTAAATTATAGTAATAATTCCTTGACAAGCATGAGCAAATGATTCTTTCACAAAGTAATAATTTCCAAATAAATTTTCGCCATTTATAAGGGTAACCCACTAAGCCACAAAATAATATCAAGTATGATTAGACTCCGAGTATTATTAGTACGATTTATGCCGAGATCATACGACCCGATCCAGAATAACGAGTACACTGCTGAGGGACGTGTGGCACGATCTATAGATGCATCTATCTACTTCCGAGGTATTCAGACCGCTCCACAAGAAGAGATTATACTTTATAAGCATTTGACTTAAACGTTATAACAAGGCTAACACACAATGTAATAAAATTCCCATTTAATGGTCAAGTAATCTGCTAAAATTCAAGTAAGTTAAATTCGGTCGTTTACAATTCCTCTAACAAGTTCTAATATAATTTGGGCACTTACATTAAAAAATAGGGTGCAAACATTACAAATAATTCATGATTTGGGTCCTAAGCTACCCGGAAATAAGCATGAATAGTAGCTACGCACGGACTCTAGTCATCTCGTGCGTATGTAGCCCCTACAATTAGAAGAAATTTATTAATTTAAATCACCTATGGGGTAAATTCCCTCTACAAGGTTAGATAAGAGACTTACCTCGTATCAAAGCTCACTTTCCGGCCTCAAATGTACTCTAGAGCCTCAACTATGTGCCGAACAATACGAAACTAGTCAAATGTTGTACAAATCAATCAATATGTGTTCAAAAGTCCGTATTCTAACTATTAGAGTGCTCACTAACCCTAATCGAAAGATTCCTAAAATTCACCCCCGGATCCACGTGCCCAGATTTCAGAAATTTTTGAAGATAAATGTTATCTATAACCTCACGAATTCAAATATATAATTTTCACTCAATTCCATAACCATTTTCGTGGTTAAATCCCATTTTCATCAAAACCTAGGTTTTTTTTCATCTAAACCCATAATTTTTAAAAATTTACATGTTAAAATTTACCCTTAATCTATGTATTTAACTTACATTAGATAGAATTTACTTACCTCCAAGTTGCTAGGTGAATACTCCTCGCAGATGCGGTCTTCCCTTGGCTGGCCTAAATCTGCATCTGCGGAAAGAGGGTCGCTTCTGCGATGTTGCATTTGCGGCAGGTAAGACGCACCTGCGCAAGTCCCGCTTTTGCAGTCCCTTGACCGTCTCTGCGGTAGCCTTGCCCGCATCTGCGGTTTCTGGCTTCTCGATGATGGGCCGCTTCACCGACTGTTGGCTCACTTCTGCGAGTTCGCACCTGCGGCTGGCCCTCCGCAGGTGCGGTTACACCAGAAGCTGGGTACTTCAGCTATTCACCCATGGCTAAGCGAGCTCCACGTATCGTCCGAATGGCATCCGGGGCCCCCAAGGCCACGTCCAAACATATAAACAAGTTGGAAATCATAAAACGGACTCGCTTGCACCTTCGGAACGCGGAAAATAACATTAAAACTAAGAATCACACCCCAAACTAAATTGAATCAACTTATGATCTATAAGTTTTTCCAACTTACTCCGAACGCGCCGAAATATACTTAAACTACTCGGAATGATACCAAAATTTGCGTGCAAGTATTAAATCACCATACAAAACTATTCCCGCTCGAAATCCCAAACGGGCCTCGATAACACCAAAACCTACTCCAAACCAAATTTAAAGAACTTTTAAACGTTCAATAAGCAAACTTTCAACCTTAAGCGCTGAAACGTCCCAGGTCATCCAAAACCCAATCTAAACATACGCCCAAGTCCAAAATCATCATACGAACTTATTGGAACCATCAAATCTCGGTTCCGGGGTCCTTTACTCAAAATGTTGACCAAAGTCAAACTTAGCATTTTAAGAGCCAACTAAGGAACTAAGCGTTCCGATTTCAACCCGAACCCTTCTAAATTCCGAACTAGCCATCCCCACAAGTCATAAAATAGTAAAAGCACATACCGGGAGTCTTATTTAGGGGAACGGGGACCTAGAAAATAAAATGACTGGTCGGGCCGTTACATACATGGTTGCTTTTGTTTTTGGTTTAAAAGCATATGGCGGTACTGTTGTTGGTTAAAAGCTGAAGAGTAAATAAGTTATCATGTATTATGGTACATTGGAAGCTTATATTTTAGGACTAGAGTGGCTGAAAGTATATTTTCCTCCGTGCTTTTGACATTTTAGCTGGTTTGGACTGTCCTTGCCCTTTTGGACAGACTTTTATCTCATAAAAGTAAGTCTTTTAGGCAGATATTTGGTAGCAAAAGTTAGTCCTTTTTGGACAGAATTTTGATTTCTCTTGGTAAACCAAAATCTGTCCAAAAGGTGCTTTAATTTCCTACTTAAGAGCTCATTCTCATAGACTCTAGGACGGAGAATACATAATCTTTACACTCTAAAAAAGACACAACAAAAAAGAGAGTAAAAAAGCATTAGCTGAACAACAAAGTAAGCTGAAAAACTGAAAGTTTGTGAGTGATTCTTCTGAAAGCTAATACCTTGTAAAAAAATAACTTAAGCTCTTAAGGTTAGCTGAATTCCTTCTTCCTTTTGTGAGTCACTGAACTTCTGGTTTGGGTTTCTAGGTCACTTCACGTTTAAAAGGTTGTTGTTTGGTTGTTGATTTGTTGCTGGTTGTTGCTGTTTTTCTACTGCTATTTCTGCTGATGTTTCACTGTTGTATTGTATTTTAGCCCTTCAGGTAACCTACTATTCTCTGTAATGTAGTTTTAGCACTATGAATGATAGACATTGAATGCTTCAAGTTGGATACATGTTTCTTCAAACCTGTTATGTTATGGCCTGATCTATTTTAATGACTGTTTGACATCATAGACTGAATCAGATGTGTTTCTACTGCTGTGCATGAATGTTAATTTGTTACTATGGTTGGAAATTGGTGCTAAAACAGTGAAGAGTAATAGTAGCATATCGTCTCCAAGTCCTTAAAGCATGACCTCAAGAGTGGAGTAATCTTTGGTTTTCTTTCGTCTCTTTAGTTGAATTCCTAAGAGCTGTTCTCGTTGGTGCTATTTGTTCTACACAGCAGCATGCACCTTCTAAAGGTGACCTCTTTGAGTCAAAATTTATCGGGAGCTAATGTAGTAGTAATTCTATAAAAAAACCTCTACTCTAGATAATGTTCTAGAACAAGTGGCACAAAATTTGTTAACATTCTGCATGTTAAGAGTTCTTCCTTATAGTTAATTTCCTTGAATGGAAGCTCTTTTTAAAAAAAAAATAGAATTCATGTTTTAGCTTGAAAGGTTTGTGTATCTCTAATTGATATATCTAGTTAAAAGGAAAACTTATTTGATACATTAAGCCGAGTCAAATTAGATTTTTTTTTTTTAGTTTCTTTAACTTAGTTTTGTTTTTTGGAATAAAGATATTTCTAATCAAATTAAAAGTGTCAAAGAAAAGGAAGCTTCTTTTTACTGCATCTTTGGTACAAAGAATCATATTAGCTAAATTCATATTTGTTTAAGAAAAAAATCATATTGTTTCTTTTCTTAAGGTTCTGGACTCGGTTTTGTTAGTCATGTGGGGTAGTAATTACTTTTCTTCTTTTTTTCCCGTCAGTTTTGGGGACTTGCGAATTGTTTCAAAGGCCGAGTTAATTAGTTGGCTTTGAATCTGCTTAAAGATATCGTGTAGCGTTTTTGTAAAAACCTTCTGTCTAAATTCTTGGTCATAGAAATAATCTGTTCATATCCTTTTGTATGTATTTTTAAGATGCTTCATCTTATATTAGTATATTATTACTTTTTATCGGCTTTTTATTAGTTACAAAATATGATTTTTGTCTTCAATCATTAGTCTTTAACCAGCAGGGGATAGCAATTGGGTTATGAATAAGTGTTGGATTTAAGGAAAATGTAAAGAGTTATGGGTCAAATAAATTCTAGTAGCCCAACAGCTCTAAAATCCACCTCAGCCCATTCCTGAGAACTTTACATAACTGTCACAATTTAAAAGAAATATAACAAATTCGTAGCATGAAATTCAATATTACAGTTGTAGCACACATTTTCATTAAAATAGGAATATTAATTATTAATCTCTAAATATAAGCAATTTGAATGGAAAGTCAATAATTCTTTGTACAAAAATCATGCATTTTTTCTCTTTATCTATTAGCTTTCCTTCTTTTTCTTCCAGCTTGTTTGGATGGTTGTTTCACATCGTTTCATAATATATCGTATTGTATTGTATTGTATTGTATTGTATTGTATTGTATTGTATTGTACTGTATCGTTTGATGAATACAATATTTGGATAGATTGTATCGTTTGTCGTTGTTTCATGATATCATGCACCATCAATATAAAAAATAAATTTGCAATATTATAAAGAAAAATTATAATATGGGGTAAATTTATTATATAAAAAGGTAGAGTAAATTATAAAATAAAATTATTTAATAATAGTGAAGGGTGAGATGAGAGAAAAAGACAAGATAACGACGCAACCACACTAAATCGGTCGTTATATAAAGTGGCACATTTCGTCGTTACGTAACGACGGATTTAACGATATGATATAATAAAATTTAAGTAACAACAAAAATAAACATCATATTTAAAGTAACAATACGATACAATACAATGGGTAACGACCATCCAAACAAGTTGTATCTTCTTGATTTTATTTTCTGCCGAAGCCAATATATTTTCTAAATTTGTTCCATTAGTTTTCTTTTTAATTATCTTTCTTAAGTTTTTCTCTTCCTTCTTTCTTCCTTTCTTAACATAAAGATCTTACTTCGATAATAATATACGTTAATATATACAAAACGTATATAAAAAATATATATTGAATTAACACATATAAAATATACAAAAAATATACATAAAAAAAAATCTTAAATTTAATTAAGACACACACACACACACACACACACACACACACACACACACACACACACACACACACACACACACACACACACACACATATATATATATATATATATATATATATATATATATATATATATAATACATCCTGAATTAAAATGGCACTTGACATATAAAATATATTTAAAATATATATTAAAAATACATCTTAAAATAAGATGGCACTTCACAAATAAATATACAAAAATTATATACATAAAAATACATTTTGAATTAAAGTGATACTTGATATACAAAGTATAAAAGATGTATAAATCAATACATCTTGAATTTAGGTGGCATTCACATATGCATCTGATTTTAAAAAATGGAGTGAAGAAGATGAATGTTGGGCTTAATTTTTGTAATATACTAATAATAAAAAAAAAGTGTTCTTTATGGAATAAACAATAAATGATGATATTTTTTAAAAAATAATAGTTAAAAAAGGATCAAGTGTGTAAAAAAAAACTCTTCTTTTCTTTTAATCGATAAAGGTTGGCCCAAGTTTTAATACCATGGTTGTTCACATAATCACTTTTCAATAGAAAATAATTTCTTTTTTGTAATTAAAATAAATTACCTTAATAATTAATTTAAACACAAGGCAATTAGTAGGCACGCTTTAACTTCACGGGATCGCTTGAGTAGCGTGAAATTTAACGTTCAATTAATTTATTAATTTTATACCATATCCAATAAATTTAATTAATTTCTAATTTAATTAATCTTCTGTTCTAGTCGCGGATTCGCTTGCGTAGCGCGACAGTGGCATTTAATAATTTTTTAAACTAATTTCCTCAAGTACAAATGTAGTAAATTCTCAAAAATACTACAAATAATTGATTGTCATGATTTCGAATTCGCTTGCGAGATGCCATTATGATAAGTTAATTAATTTTATTTTTGATCACACATTCGCTTGCAAGGTTATGACACGTAATATTATCTAAATCATTCTTTTATAATTCTAATAATCAAGAAATAAAAGTAGATAGGTAAAACATGGAAATCAAATAATGCACAGTTTATCCAAAATTAATTCAAGCCAAATTTAAGTTAATAAAAAGACTGTGCTGGAACCACGGGACTCGGGGAATACCTTACACCTTTTTCCCGATCAACAGAATTCCTTACCCGAACTATATTTTCACAGATCAATAATAAAAGAGTCAAATCTTCATTTGAATAGGAATTCAAATAAAAGGTGACTTGGAACACCCAAAAATCAATTCTAAGTGGCGACTCTCAAAAATCAATTCCAATTGACGACTCTATAAACAAAATAATCCCTACTCAAGTTTGTCACTTTAATTGAGAAAACTCCTTAACCCACAATCCATACATAATATACATCTTTTGGGGGTAGAAAATGGGTGTGACAGTTGTGGCGACTCTATTGGGAACTAACCAGAATTCGAGCTTGTACATGAACTGTACATTATAAACTGTCTTCTCACGCACTCCCTCTAAGTCTTCTTGAAATTAAAATTGGGTATTTGTTTGACATAGCCCGCTTTCTTTGAGATAGCCGAGGTACTTGCCACCCGGTGAAGGATTTTAGTCACACATATTTTAGGCGGGGAACACCAACAGCTAATCCGAAAAGTAATGTTACAGGTACGATGACCCTCCTCGGCTCGGGTTGTCCGCTTGAGTAAGCCAGTCTAGATACCTTCGCAACTAGGATTTAAACCTAGAAGAACAAACCTCATGCCGGATATCCCTAGTAGGTTCACTTTATTTGCATCATGTGCATTCGACTTAGCAGGGCTTGACATAGGGGCCGGGTTCTGTTTTAGGGCAGGCACCTTTGTTGAGACCATTATGTTCATGTTATGTGCTACCTCTTGCATTATTTGGAAGGCTTGCATGTCGACCGACTTTAGGATATATCAGCTGAATGATCATAGAGAAATAAAAAATAAAAAATAAAGCATTCTCCAGATTTCAGTACAAATGTCCGTCATTCTGGAAAAAATGATGTGGTCTAGTGCGTATGGTTTTAAAGATTAATATTTATACAAAATAAAATGAGAAAATATAGTCGGCTTTATCGAACTACCCGAGTTTGATTCTCACTACCCCATGAGATATGTAGGCAACCTCCATCTGGTTCGACCCTCATTTTTCAACAAAAAATGAGCATAAAAATTACGCATGCGCATAAAATTTTCAGAAAAAAATTACTTTTTTGGTCACCTTATACTGTTTTACCCTCGTATCCGGCCGTTGTTTTGCCAAAACAGCCTTAAAATCTTCCTCAGAAGTGCTAAAGGGCAATTTTTGTAAAAATAGCTATTTTCTCCATTCTTTTTTGCTTTTTTTTTTACCGTTTTACCCTTATGTCTGGCCATTTTGCCGAGAACACCTAAAACCTTCCCCGGAAGTGCCGAAAGGCTATTTTTGTAAAAATAATCATTTCGTCTATTTTGGTCTGTTTTTTACTTTGTTGCCTTTGTATCGGGCCACAGCCTTAAAATCTTTCTCGGAAGTGTTGAAGGGACCGTTTTTGTAAAATGGGTACTTTGTCCATCTTTGTTCACCTTTTAACCATTTTGCCCTTATGTCCGTCCATTTTTGCCGAGAAAGCTTTAAACCTTTTACGGAAGTACCGAAAGGCTGTTTTTGCAAAAATAGCCATCTTATCTCGTTTTGTCCGGCTGTTTGCCGAAACGACCTTAAAACCTTCCTCGAAAGTGCTAAAGGCTAGAAAGATCCACACGGAATGCATTTGATTGGGAGGAGGAGATTGAGGTCATAGTTAGAGAAACCGGAAGGGAAATGGCACAAGAGTACCAATCTTGTATTGACATTTCACAAGAAGATAAAGGCATTCTGGAGACAGCGATAGACATACAACAGGCTGATTTCGAGCAGGAAAAGGCTCAGTGGGCACAAGAGTGGCGAGCACTCAAAGCTCAAATTGGACAGAAAAGTGATCATTACCGCTCAACAAGAAGAAGAAGAAGAAGAAGAAAGAGAAGCCCAGTTCAAGGTGGTTCGTGATCATGAGCGCAGACGTTTTGCTTCATTAATCCAAGGTCTGAGGGATCAGATAGGGGGAGTTGAGTCTAGCAAGGAGCGCCTAATCGCGGAGTTTGAAATAGAAAGACACCACTACTAAAGTATGATCAATCGTTTAGAGGGGGAGTCACTAGAAGTTCGGCGCTATAGAGATATGGCGTTGGAGTGCGAGCATGATGCGCTGGATCTAGCTGAGACTCGTGGTCATCAAAATCAAGAGTTGCATTTGGCTTAGGAGCACATTAAAGGAAAGATCCTCGAGTTAGCCACATATATATGCTAAGCTTGTAGGAGTTACCAGGGAATGACGCCTGAGCGGTTTGCAGAAATATCATTGAACTTCGCTCGTCACATATCTGCAGATTTAGAGAGGATATACTGTGATGTTGGGGCTCAGCCGCAGGAATAAGAGCCTCAACTACAGTGATGTCGGTGGATTCTCCCGCAAAGATCAGAGTCTTCTTTTACTTGGCAGTCCATTTTGATTGTTCATTTGTTGTCATTGAGTCTGTAAGAGTCTTTTGGTGTGTTGAGTCTTGTTGTTTTGCTTTTTATCTTAAAAAGTTTGTTTGAGTCGGGTCGAGTCTTGTTTAGATGTTTATCTTTATGTAATTTTTGTTTTTGGGTCTTGTATAAGAAAAAAAAAAGAAGTTGAAAATCAATGAAAAATATTTTGTTTCAGAAAAATTCGAAAATGAACCAAAAGATTTTTGTTTTCGTAAATATAAGTAATAAAAAAAAGAAGAAAAATTGGTCATGGCCCTAAACTACGTAATGATCTGATTCATGCGGCAACATAATACGTACGCAACCCCCAAAAGGTTCGATCAAAATATTTTTCAACGGCTCTAAAATGAGGGATCAAAATGAGGCTGAGAGACAGAGGAAAACATAAGAGTGTCAATAAGCAGCAACCTTATAAGCTGGAATGAAACATGAAGCCTTTCAAAAGCATGTTAGAGACAGTGATAATTTTAGGAGCATAGCATATTTACGTGTGATTTGTATCTGTAAAATGCTTAATCCTAACACGTTTGTTGCCTCTTATCTTGTAAGGTTAAGGTGGTTGGTTTGTGGTAAAACTGGTAACCCATCATTACTTTACCAGATCTAAGGGAAATGTAGTAATGGCTAACAATGATGAAATTGAGCTGGTCAGTAACGACCCCCGAGGTCAGCCAGTTGAGCAAGAGACGGAGAAAGTAGGAAGATTGAAACAACAAATGTGTGATGTGTATCAGGCTTGGGTCTCCGGTCAGCCTCCACCTTAGGGTCCCTTAAAAGGAACTTCCACCGTACCCCTGGCTACTCAACCACTGCTCCATGCAATGAGCGACCACATTCTACCACCAGGGTATGTGCCAAACTACAGCTTCCATGTCGCCCATGGTACCTCTAATCTGCGACCTCCAACTGCACCGGTCAAGAACACCCCTCTCGTCATGTCTGGTATGCTGGTATATACAATCCCGCCACCACCTCCTGTGATGAGGCAAAAAAACAAGCCACCATCTCATGCTTATGATGGACAATACTACTCTCCAAATATGTCTTTCAGGGTCTCGACTCCATATAATCAGACTCCTCAGTACGAGTCACCAGTGGAAACTGAAAAGGCTGCCAAGATGGGTGAGCTAGATGAGATGGCCAGAAAAATGAAAAGTCTCGTGCAGAACATAAGGAACATACAAGGATTAGGTAGTCACAAAAGTGTTTCATTCAATGATCTATGCATGTTCCCTCACATCCATTTGCCACCAGGGTTCAAGACCCTGAAATTTGAGAAATATGATGGACACGACGACCTTATCGCCCACTTGAAAAGGTACTACAACCAATTGAGGGGTGTAAGAGGAAAAGAAGAATTGATGATGGCTTATTTTTGGGTGAGTCTGGATGGAGTAGCCTCTGAATGGTTTATTGACCAAGATATCTCTCACTGGCATGTTTGGTATGACATGGCACAGGCCTTCGTCAAACAATTTTAGTACAATATTGATATTGCGCCATATTGCAATTCCATGTCTGCCATCAACTAGAGGGAGCAAGCGGCTAGAGTTAAGCCACCCATGGATAACCACGAGTTGATCACTATTTTTCTGGAGGCTTAAGAGCCTGATTACTTTCAGAACATGATGTCCGCGATGGGCAGACCTTTTGCAGAAACAATCAAAATAAGGGAGATGGTTGAAAATGGCCTCAATACTAGAATAATTGTAAGTCAAGCTGCTCTCAAAGCCACCACCCAAGCAATCCAAAATGGGTCGGGAAGTTTGGCAAATAGAAAGAAGAGATATGAAGGGTCAGTGATGACTTCGGGATCCAGGGAAGTTCAAAGAGGGGCATCGCACCCTTATGTTCAAGTTCAACAGGGGCAATCCAGCTACTCTCAACATTATTATCCCCCACTAATTCCTCAATACTCTGTGGTCCATCACAATATACAGTGTTTAACACTCAATCCTATGCTCAGCCTACCAATCAACAGGTGCGGGCACCAGCTCCAAGGATTCCCCGACCTCAGCAGCAAAAATTTCGGGCACCTTACAATTCTCATCCCATGCAGCATTTTGGTCGAGAGCAGAGGCCGATGGAAAAATTCACTCTATTGGCTGAATCATACTCTAGTATGTTCCAGAAGTTGAAGAAGATGGGCATGATTGGACCCATCACTCCCCACCATTTGCATCCCGATTCACATGGATTCCAAGCGAATTCTAGATGTGAATATCATTTAGGTGTCTCGAGGCATAGCAATGATGACTGTTGGACTTTGAAACGGGCCATAGAAAGACTCATCACTGAAAAGTTGATTGTGGTAACAAATGGCGAGGACCCTCATAATGTGACAAATGACCCGTTGCCAGCACACAATGATGTTCATTTTGTGGGAATGATTGGTCGAGATCAAGAATACAAGTCGGTTGTTCGAGCAGAAATAACTATGGCAACGATTCAAGAAGAAACATGACTAGAAGTAAGTCCAAGTTGTGGACATAGAAACTTCTTATAACTTTGTTCTTGGAAGGCCATGGATCTATACGTCTCGAGCTGTGCCATCCACCTTGCATCAGATGCTCAAGTTCGAACATGACATGTAAAAAATTATTATTCACGGAGAAGACGAGTCATCCATTTATAAAGATTCGTTAATCTCGTGTATTGAGGCCAAGGAAGGGTGCGAGTCCGTTGTCTATCAGGCTTTCGACGTGGTTGTTGTGGACTATGTTAAGGAAGGAAAGGCTGTTCTACATC
This sequence comes from Nicotiana tabacum, assembly GCF_000715075.1. Lineage (NCBI taxonomy): Eukaryota > Viridiplantae > Streptophyta > Magnoliopsida > Solanales > Solanaceae > Nicotiana > Nicotiana tabacum. The sequence goes on along the minus strand of NC_134083.1, from coordinate 15,006,899 downwards.
CTCGTCTTTCTGCCACATCTGTAATGGTGACTGTACTTATACTGGGACAGGTTTATGAGCAAGGAAAAGGCCTGGGGGCATTATTGCAAGGAACTTCGGAACCCATCTCTACCTTTAGTAACAACGGTACTTTTGGCTTTGGCTTCAGGCCAACACAAGAAAATGAATACAAAGACAAGCACCGCAAAAAGCATGGGTGGGTCTTGCAACAACCCATCCCTCACATTTTCTACACTTTTGTCAAGCCACAACTCCAAGAGGGTCAAAATTCCTCGGTGCAGGAAAACATTGATGAAATTTTCCATGGCCTCAGCCATATGTTTTATGAAGAGAATATGAACCAGGCCGGTGAAGCCGATATGCAACTAATTGGCCTAGAGACCGAGCTCAACAACTGGGAAGCAACTCCTCTCCGCACAAGGAAGGAGTCTTGGCAGTTTGCTTTTGCAGCTTGTTTTTTATATTTGGGTTACTTTTAGGGTTGTAATCCAAACATCTCAGTATGATTGTTTTGTTTTGATGTTAACCCTTCTAACCTTTCAAATTCATTGAAATGTAGTTCAGTTTCGTATTAAGTTATGTATCTTTTCCTTTTTTTCTAATTCCTGTCATTTTATTTCCATTTCAGTCTTGATAATGTCGGCTTTAATAACATGACATGCATGCAAAATTCACACCCAGATCTTAAAAAGCTATCTAATTTTGAAATAATGCATCAAGAGGTTGAATATGATGAAGATGAGGCTGTTGAGGAAATAAAAAGAGAATTGGAACAATTTGAAAACAAGCCTAAGCCCAACCACAATAAAACTGAGCCGATTAATATCGGAAGTCATAAAGAAGTTAGAGAAACAAAGATAAGCATTCACACTGAACAAAAAACCAGAGATGCCTTGATTTAACTTTTATTTGAATACAGAGATGTGTTTGCTTGGTCTTATGATGATATGCCGGGTTTAAGTGTTGATCTAGTGGTTCATAAGCTTCCCACGTATCATGATTTTCCACCAGTCCAACAAAAGCAATAAAAATTTAAAACGGATATGAGTGATATAATGAAAGAAGAAATAATGAAGCAACTGAGCACCAATGTAGTCAAAACCGTCTGTTACACCATTTGGGTGGCAAATGTTGTGCATGTGCCAAAGAAGGACGGAAAAACCAGAGTGTGTGTTGACTACAGAGACCTGAACAAAGCAAGTCTAAAGGATAATTTTTCTCTACCAAACATCCACATACTTGTAGATAATTGTGCTAAGCGTTGATCCACGTCCAATTCGCACTCAATAGTGAGTTGAAATGGTCGTTGGAAGAATAGTACTCAACAAGAGTCGGGATCGATTTCCACAACGAGTTTAATATGGGTGTTAGGTGTATACACTTGACGAGAGCAAATGGAACAACTCAATTTCACTTCCAAACAAAGGGTTTCGATTTCTACTTCTAAATTAAGTCTAATAATTATAAGCAAAAGAGAATCAACTAGAAAGCGAATGATTGTTTTTGTTGTTTTTCTAAATGGTTAAAAAGCTTAGGGATGTGACCTTAACCTAGATGTTTGCCTAATAGGTTAAATACCTTAACACTTATTTTATTGATCGGGGTGTATTATATCTCTCAATTCTAAGTTACCCACTCAATACCTCTCGGTCATAGAGTGATTTTGCCCAATTTGGCTTTCTCAAGCCCAAATGGGTATCAAGCTAAATAGTTGATATGAGCTCAAGTCGGGTTCTCACTATCTCTAGTTCAGATCCTTTAATTAGGCTAATCAAATCCTTAATTAGCCTAATTTCTTGTTAGTCAAGTTTTTCTAGACTAGGTACCTCTTCATCAAGTAAGAACTAAGTCAAATAGGCATGAATCAATGTTTGCAACCATTAATTCTAAAATTAAAGCAATAACAAGACTAGATAATCAATACCCAATCATAAACAAATATTAAATTAAATACCCATAAAGTTTACACACTAGGACTAGGTCACAACCCTAGTAAGAGTCTAGCTACTCATAATAAAAAATGAAGAAAATAAATAAGAAACACTAATTAAACTCATAATCTAAGATTAAAATAATAAAATATGATGTTCAAATCCCAAAATTGCCGCAAACTTCCTAAAATAGCAAAATACAACGGCTACAGCATCTCAAACTTCAAAACTTGACCTAAAAATATGATTCTCGTCTATTTATAATGGCCCAAAACTCGATGACAAAAATGCCATTCGGGAAGTTCTGCGGCCGCACAATTCCATGTGCGGTCTGCAAATTGCTTCAGCTTGCAGGGTCTTGGATTCTACAGCAGCATAATATAGTCTATGGCAGCAAGTCAGCTTTTGCGGCCGCACAATTCTTGTGCGGACCACACTTCAGGCAAGGCTTCAAGTCGTGCTTATTTGCACACTCTCAGAACATTTAAATTTTTGTCAGTGCAATCCATGTTCTGCAGCTGCATAATTCATGTGTGGTCCGCACATCAGCTTAAAGTCTTCTTGGCTTTTTCACTTGCTCTGTGGTCCGCACGTTCTTCTGCGGACGTAGAAATGCCTCTGTCGACCGTACTTCTTATGTTTTGTGCCCCTTCTTGTCTTGTGAGTCGAAACACTCCTTTTTGAGTCGGATTTCTTCATGAGAGTCCAATTTTACAACATTCCTGCATGCACACTTTCATTAGTGTTGGGAACATAAATCAATACTTTTCAGACTAAAACAAAAGCAAAAAGGTGTTAATAAGTGGTCAAAATCCACACTTATCAACTCCCCCAAACTTAATGTTTTGTTTGTCCTCAAGCAAATAAATTAGTTTCCCACCTCCTCAAAGTTAAAGGTCATTTCAGCGAGTCAATGGTAAGCCATTCATACTCAGTTGGGACTAATAATTACCCACACTACTTATGCATTATCAACAAGGAGAATGCACATATAGTTCTAATGTAACATTTGTGCTTCAATAATTGAATTTACTCATCAAGGACTCTTGTTCTATCATGTAGGTCATGGTGGACTCCAAACTCTTCATCCTCCACTTTCCATTTGCCAAGCTCACTTAAAAAGTTAGCACTCAATCTTAAGATTCATGAAAGGTTTACTCATCTCTCACAAGATAATGTCACAAGTGCAGCTTCAAGTACCATAGGCTTGCCCCTCATGTGATCACCACTAATATAATCTCACTTGGCTCGAAATCAAGTAGGACTTCTTTCGGGTTGTAATGAAGGCTTTTGGATTAGGGTAGGATACCATAAGGTTAAGTTGTTACATCTTTCCTTAAGCACTCCACATTTTCATTTCTTGGCTCACAATTACCAATTCTTAGAGGCATTTTCTTTTCATTGAGGGCTAGAGAGACTTGATATCACTCTTTCTTGTTCATTTCATTCTTTTTCTAACTTTTTGAAGTTCATGTTAGGGATCATTACCTCTTTTTGAATTCATCAACCCTTCCACTTATTCTCTTCTTTTGCATTTTTCTTTTTGTTCTTTTCTTTTCTTGCCTTCTCTTTTCATAGAGATCATTTCTTTTCTCTTTTCGTGCCATGATACATTTGTCAAATTTCTCATATCTCCCCCAAACTTATGTTTTAAGCCACTTATTTCACAAGAGTGTTAAGGAAAGTCCGGATGCCAAGAGAGGGTCACGATAAAACGTGTAAAGGCTTATAACATGGTTATCAAATGAGAAAGGCTAGAGGCTCAAAGGGGGTTGACTAGGGATAACGCCATTGGTTGACAATAGAAAGATCAAACGGGCCAAGGAAAGCCAACAATAACTTCTCAAACCAAGCAAAACTTAGGATTTCACCTTAAAACACATTCGGGGCAAGTTCTAGACCATTCGCACGGATACTTGGACAAGCAACAATTCATCTCATCCCTCACACAACTAGATTGTAAAAGAGGATAGAGTCGAGAGCCTACAATGGCCACATTCAAGTTTGAAGATCGCTATGGTCTAATAAACCACTCGATGATTGCCAAAGTCAACTCAAGAGTCACAAAGTTACTAACTAGAGTTATTTCTTTCAAAAACCTTGTCTCCAACCATAAGCACGTAGTTAAGTGTGTTGGTACCAAATAAAGCATGATTAACTCTTCGAGAATGACTTGAATAGGCCTTTTTATTCATTACTACTACTATTATTACCTAAACACAAAAACAGACTCATTCCATTAAGAAGGTTGTCACGCCATCCATCGTCAGGACGAGTCACCCCGTTCACAAAAAAACTACCTTTGAAAAGAACCGTGACGTTAAGAAAACCAAAGGCTTATTATCTACTAAAGCATAAAAAGAAGCTACTTAACAAAACAAAAACTAAAGTGGATAAATAAAAAAGCTATTGAATAATAACTACTAAAGATAGATAAATACAAATAAGAAACGAAAGAGAATCATCAAATTATTCCAGACCAAATGTATCCAAAGTGTGTCAATGTATCAAATAAACTCCACCCCCTCCCCCCCGAATAAAAGTAAGCATTGTCCCCAATGCTTAGAAAAATAAGAGTAAAAGAAGAGAGGGTAAAGAAAACTCCCCGAGGATCCTTGGACATCTCAGTGTCCCCAACAATATCATCTCTCTCGGGATCAGCCAACAAAATCTCATTATCATCAAATCTAGGCGTAGCTGGGTTGTCGAACATCGCACACACTACCTCAACAGTGTCGGCAGCAAGGTCTGGCTCGTCAAACTGGCCAGCTGGTGCTACCGGTGCAAATGGTGCTACCGATGCAGATGGTGCTGAACGATCTGGGAAAGACTAGTGCGGGTCAAGAAGCATATCAAAAGGAAGGCCTCCAGATGTAGCAAGTCTAGTCAACTCCCTCCGGAGCTTGTCCACTTATTTCTTGCTTACTTGAGACTTCCTCATCCTCTTTACTTCCTTTCCCAACTCCTCAATAACTAACCCATGTTGTACCAAGGTGTCCATGATAATATTCATGTTTTCTAGAATCTTTTTCAGTGTCTCATCAATGTCAGAAGGAGCCTTTGGTGCCTGTGAAGTGGACTGCGTTGCAACAGTACTAGATAAGTCAGACAGCTTTGCAGTAGCTATTAGCATCCAGTTGTTGAGACTCGCCAATGTCTGGGAGACTCGCAGAGCAAACAGTGGAGTTGTGGGAATGGGCACTAACCTCAAATCTTCCCTAGGTTGTGGTAGGAGCTGAAGTGGGATTTGAGCATGATGGCGGAGGCATAACAGCTGCATTGGAAGAAGGCTCAGCAAAGGTGGATAGAAGATCAACAGTCTGAGAAACTACCACTGCTGGCTCATCAGACTGGCCAATGGTGGTAGAAGGCTGGACTTTCTTCTTTAGGTTTCTCGCATCCATCAGTGAATACCAGTCGAAAGGCTTCTTCGCCTTCACCTTGGTGTCAAAATCTCTCGGCTCTACCTTTGTATTGGTGAGGTACTCTGTAATAGTGTTGGGATAAGGGTAAGCCGAGCTATCATTCTGGCACGGATCCAATATGCTACAGATAAAGGTTTTCCACCCCTTCGCCTCAAAACTCAAAGTGCTCATGTGGATGGGAACCCCACCAGTAATCCATGGTGGTGCTAAGATCTTAGTCAGCCAAGGTCGGACTTCCTCCTTCATTGCATATTTCTCCAGATACTCCTTCGGCTCAACATCTTCAAAGCCTAAGTACGTGTTTAGCGTATGCTGATCAAACCTCACCTTGAGGTTGCGTACTTTGGTCACCTTCGTCCCTTTCTTTATATGAGCAACATTAGCATAGAATTCTCGGACTAGGTATTCCTTAGCATCCTCCACTCTCTCAGTGAACCACATCCAACCCTTTCGTGTTTTAAACTGCCTCAAGATCGCTGGGTTGTATGTCTCCAAATCTTTCAATAAGAACTATCACTCAAGTGTCAACAACCTCACTGGCCACTACATATGGAAACTAGTAAAGGCGGCCAAGCTGAAATATCTATCCTCTCAGACCTCCTTCTTCTTTGATCTCTACCTGTAGCTGTACCATAACCCCATCTACCATCATCGGGGATCTGATGTATAACCTATGCCTCAGGTATTGGTGTAGCTGATGGATTAGAAGCCTGGCTATCACTCTGTGATCCTTCGGAGGTGCTATGAGATGAAGAAGGCTCATCCCTGAGCTGGTATGTCCCTTGCAGCCTTGACTGTGTGATTGTCTGCTCCTCTTCAACATAGGATGAGTTGCACTCTGACACTTCCCTAGACGGGACATAGGAGCTAGACTCGAAAAGGTCTACACATTCCCCTCTGCTGGTTGTGGTTTTCTTTCTGATAGTCTTAGGTTGGCCAAGGGGAAAGATACCTTTACCTCGACCCCAAGAAGATTCACCTCTTCCCTTTGAAGTGTCGCCTCCGCCGCTTGATCGAACCATTGTCTGTATCAAAGTAGAGAAGATTGTTAGTTATGATTCATTGTTCAACACATTCAGGACTCATGTAGGTGAGGGAGAAACAATTGGACACAGTGGGGTTATGAATGTAATACATGTCTGCAGGATAAGGGATCTGCGGTCCGCACATTTTTTATGTGTGGCCGTAGAAGGGAGTTGCGGACTGGAAAATTCTATTATGCGGTCTCAGAAGGGAAGTGTGGTCTGCACATTTTAACTTGCGATCGCACTTTTGAGCCACAAAAATGATGACTCTCTCATGACAGAGAATGAGCTAATTTGCGGTCGCGGAGGGAAATATGCGGTCCACATATTTTGCTTTTCGGTCTCAGATCCCGACTACACTAAGTTGTCCACATTCAAGATCTGCGGACCACACAAATTCAAGTGAGGACACATATTTCAAAAGTTACGAACATACAACTTTTTTCAATCATAGGTTTTTCAATTTCTTGCAGAAATAGACATCTCAACATGGTAATATCATGAAATTACACTACCCCAAACCCATTAGAGCATGTATTATGTTTACCCAATTCAGATCTATCCCACATGGACACATATTTGAACTCTAATAACATATGGCCTAAAAGGAATTAAAAATCTAAAAAATATTTAACATGAGATTGAAGCATACCAGATAGAGTGAGTACAATGAGTGGATAATCAAGGTGGTTGTGTGTAAGGGCAGTTAAAATCTTCAAGAAATTCAATAAAGCAACAATGTTTTGTTCATAGAGAGAAAAGTGTATAATGAGCCCTACTGTTCTATTTATATCAACTATTTTGAGAAGGGAAAATAGGCGAGTGCGGCCACACTCTTTCACCTGGGGGCTCATTTCAGAACTCCATCTGCGAGCCGCAAATTTTACGTGCGGTCACAGATCTACCTCCGCAATGACAAGCTCAAACATCAAAGAGCTGGTATTTTGACATTTCAAATGTTCGGTCCGCAAGAGAAATGTGCATCCACAATGCTCTTCTGCTATGGCACATGGAAATATGCGGTCCGCACAATTTTGAACACTTAGCCATATTTTTGTCCACCTTTCTTGTAAGTCACACTCATCCCTGTAGCACACTTCAAATCAAGTTAGAACACAAATAACATCTAACTACAAAATAAAAAGGAAAATAACTTGGGTTGCCTCCCAAGAAGCGCCTGATTTAACGTCGCGGCACGACGCAAAATACCCTCATGTGAAGTGAATGACCACCACCACGTGGCTATCTCCAACCTTGCCCAAGTAGTGCTTCACCTGGTGACCATTGACTCAGAATAGTTCATTATTTTTGTTCTTCAAGTCCAATGCACCAAAAGATGTCACGCCAAAAATTTCAAAAGGACCACTCCACTTAGATTTTAGATTTTCGGGAAACATCGTCAACCTTGAGTTAAACAACAATACAAGATCGCCCACCTTGAACTCTTTGTTCCAAATGTATTTATCATGAATATATTTCATCTTTTCTTTATACAAGGACGAACTCGCATAAGCATGGTACCGGAACTCATCCAATTCATTCAAATGTGCAACCCTCAAGTTAGCGGCTATATCCCAATCAAGATTCAACTTCTTTAGAGCCCACATTGCCTTGTGCTCTAGTTCCACCGAAAGATGACAAGCTTTTCCAAATACCAACAGGTATGGTGACATTCTAATAGGTATTTTGTAAGTCGTCCAATAAGCCCATAATGTATCATCAATCTTCTTGGACCAATCCGTCCGATTAGCATTTACCGTTTTAGACAAGATACTCTTTATCTCCCGGTTGGAGACTTCCACTTGCCCACTAGCTTGTGGGTGATAGAGAGTCATGATTTTGTGAGTAACACCATACTTTCTAAGTAAAGCGTCAAAAGCTTTGTTGCAAAAGTGTGACCCCCCATCGCTTATAATTGCACGTGGAGTACCAAACCTTGTGAAAATATTCTTCTTCAAGAAAGCCACTACACTTCTCGCCTCATTGTTGGGTAAAGCGACCGCCTCAATCCATCTGGACACATAATCTACCGCGATCAAGATGTAGGTATTTACACAAGAACTCATAAAAGGGACCATGAAGTCAATGTCCCACACATCAAAAATATCAATCTCCAAACTGGTTATGAGAGGCATTTCATTTTTCTTTGAGATTCCACCGGTCCTTTGACATTCATCACATCTTTTCACTAACTCACTTGCATTTTTGTAAAGAGTGGGCCAATAGAAACCACAACTAATCACTTTGGCCGCCGTTCTTGCTCCACCATGATAACTATCATATGGCGAAGAATGACAAGCTCCAAGTATATCACCTTGATCTTCTTCCGGTACACACCTCCTAATCACCCCATCTGTGCAAATCCAAAAAATGTATGGTTCATCCCAATAATAATCTTGACAATCCCTTTCGAGCTTCTTTCTTTGTCTTGAAAAGAACTCGTCCGGAATGATTCCACACACAAGAAAATTTGCTAATACCACAAACTATGGCACCTATTTCATTATAATCGCCAAAAGTTGCTCATCGGGGAAGGAGTCATTGATTTCAAGGCCATCATACAGCCTCCCGTCCTCCTCCAAACGAGACAAGTGGTCCACCACTTGGTTTTCACTACCATTCCTATCTTAGATGTCAATATCAAATTCTTGTAACAAGAGCACCCATCTCATCAACCTAGATTTGGGGTCCTTTCTTCTCATAAGATAATGAAGCACCGCATAATCCGTGTGGACAATAACTTTTGCACCCATCAAGTACGGGTAGAACTTCTCAATTGCAAACACAATAGCAAGGAGCTCTTTCTCCATAATGGTATAGTTGACTTGGGAACTATTCATGGTCTTACTAGCATAGTAGACCGGATGAAAAATCTTGTAGATTCGTTGCCCTAAAACAGCCTCAACTGATACGTCACTTGCATTACTCATGAGTTCAAAAGCACACTCCAATTTGGAGCGGTGATGATGGGAGTAGTTGTCAACCTGAGCTTCAACAATTCAAAATCCCGCATGCAATCATCATTGAAATTAAACTTAGAATCCTTCTCAAGAAGCTTACACAACGGGTTCACCACTTTAGATAAATCTTTGATAAATCGTTGGTAAAACCCCGCATGGCCTAAGAAACTCTGCACACATTTCACCGAAGTTGGCGTGGAAGCTTAGAAATCACCTCAATCTTTGCCTTGTCAACTTCAATTCCATTCCTTGAGATTTTATGGCCAAGGATAATACATTCCTCAACTATGAAATGACATTTCTCCCAATTGAGCACCAAATTGGTTTTTTCACATCTTGCCAACACTTTGTCCAAATTTGCAAGACAATCAAAAAAGGAATCTCCAACCACCGAGAAGTTATCCATGAAAACTTCAAGGTAGTCCTCCACCATGTCCGTGAAAATAACCATCATACACCTTTGAAAAGTTGTTGGTACATTGCACACACAAAATGGCATCCGCTTGAAAGCAAAAGTACCATGGGGACATGTAAAGGTTGTTTTCTCTTGATCTTACGGAGCAATGAGAATTTGGTTGCAGCCCGAGTACCCATCAAGAAAGCAATAGAAAGCACGGACGGCCAATCTATCGAGCATTTGATCTAGGAAGGGAAGTGGAAAGTGACCCTTCCTTGTGACTTTGTTGAGCTTGCGATAATCCATACACACCCTCCAACTGGTCAACGTTCTTGTAGGAATCAATTCATTCTTGTCATTGGTGACACCGTCATGCCCCCTTCTTTGGGACACATTAAACCAGAGAAGTCCATGAACTATCATAGATGGGGTAGACAACCCCGACATCCAACCACTTGATAATCTCCTTCTTGACGACCTCTTGCATAGCCTCATTGAGTCTCCTTTGATGTTCAATAGATGGTTTAGCGCCATCCTCCAACTTAATCTTATGCATGCAAAAGGCTGGGCCTATACCCCAAATATCTGCCAAGGTCCACCCAATAGCCTTCTTCTTCTTTAGCACCGCCAACGTAGAATCTACATATACGTTAGTCAAACAAGAGGAAAGTATAACCGATAAAGTAGAACAAGGACCAAGAAAATCATACCGAAGATGTGGAGGCAATGACTTCAACTCCAAGGTAGGTGGCTCTTCAATAGAAGGCTTTGTATGAGGAGTCTTCCTATTTTCAAGATCCAAGGACAACTTTTGGGGTGCATAGTTGTATGACCCCATTCCTTGCAAAGCGTTCACACATTCCATGAAGTCATCCATCTCGTCATCATCAAAGTTGAGAAAGATGACCTCCAACATATCACCAACATTGATTGTAGCACTTGTATCATCAACAATGACATCGTTCACCAAATCCACAAAACAACTCACCTCATTTCTATTTGGTTGCCGCATGGACTTACACATATGGAATACCACTTTTTCATCACCAAACCTGAAAAAGAGTTCTCTGGCTTCAACATCACAAAGAGCCTTAATCGTAGCAAGGAAAGGTCTTACAAGAATAATTGGCACTTCATAATCAACCTCACAATCTAGAATGACAAAATTCGCCGGAAGAATGAATTTATCAACCAGGACCAAAACAACTTCAATCATACCCAACAACCTTTTCATGGTACGATCAGCCATTTGCAATCTCATAGAGGTAGGTCTTGGTTGCCCAATTCCCAACATTTTGAAAACCGAATAGGGCATCAAATGTATACTTTCCCCAAGATCACAAAGAGCTTTAGCAAACTTAGCACTTCCAATTGTATAAGGAATCATGAAAGCACTGGGACCTCCAACTTAAAAGCCATTGAATGAACAATTTCACTCACTTGATGAGTGACTTTGATGGTCTCAAAATTCATTGACCGCTTCTTTGTCACAAGATCCTTCATAAACTTTGCATAACCGGTAATTTGTTCCAAAGCTTCAACTAATGGCACATTGATTGAAAGACTCTTCATCATTTGAATGAACTTCTTGAATTGGTTCTTACCATTTTGCTTGGCGAGTCTTTGAGGGTATGGAGGTGGAGGCTTAGGCAATGGTCCCTTAGCATTTTGCACTACCGACTCCGGTATGTCAATGATGTATTCCCTAGACGAGTTCACCTCCTCTTGAGACTATTCCACATTATCATCAATATCAATCCGAACTTCCTCATTAGGTTGAGCAATATTGTTCGAGACCTCTTCTTCTTGTATCACTTGATCATCATCAACAAGTCTCCATCCACTTGAGGTGGGAACATTCCCGCCTCTTCCACTTCTTCTGATAACCACCATAGCATGCCCCGTGTTGTTACCACCCTTTGAGTTTACAGCCGTTTCACTTGGTAGTGCCCCCTTAGGATGAGAATTTAAATCTTGAGAGATTTGCCCCATTTGAACTTCTAGGTTGCGGATAGATATGTTGTGTGAAGCAAGTTGGGTCATCCGAATCGGCATTCTTTTCTATCATTTGCTTGAACATACTTTTAATACGTCCCATCTCATTGTTTGAAAAACTTAAACCATGGGAAGGATAAAGAGGCGGGTTGCCCGGTTGTTGGTAAATTGAGGACCTTTGAAAATCCGACCCCCAGTTGCCTTGATTGTTACTCCACCCACCTTAATTGTTTCCTCCGCAATTTCCTTGGTTGTTTTCACTCCAATTTCCTTGATTGTTGTTGTTATGCCAATTCCCTTGATTGTTGTTTCCACTCCAGTTTTCTTGATTGTTTGAATTTCAATTGTGATGATTGTTTTCTGGTCGCAAATTCTTGTTGGCTTGAGCCTTGGAAGTTGTTTCTCTGTCTTTGAAAATTGTTCACATATTGAACTTCCTCCTCTTGTTCATTATAAGAATAATCTTGTTCAAAACCACGATCATCTTGCACATAGTTCTCTACTCAAGTTTGCACTTGTGGACCCTTGGTCCTCTTCTTGTTCACCATCATGTTCACTCCCTCTATAGCATTAACTTGCTTAGGAGCTTGCACTTGGTTTAGTTGGGCCTTTGCTAGTTGATTCATGGTAGTGGTCAATTCGGTAACGGTTTGCACATGGTCTTGTAATTCTTTGTGAAGGTGGATCATATTCGGGTCACCTTGTGGAACATTGGCTCGGGATTTCTAAGCCGACGACATTTTTGCCATCTCATCAAAAATCCAACACACCTTCATATAAGGCATAGTCATAAAGTTCCCACTGGCTAGTTGATTTACTACACAATAGTTGGTTATGTTAATCCCATGATAAAAGGTTTGTTGAATCATGTTTTTTGCCATATCATTGTTGGGACATTCCTTAATCATTGTTCTATAGCGCTCCCATATCTCATGTAGTGGTTCATTCGGCTCCTGCTTGAATACCAAGATCTCATCTCGAAGTGTAGCCATATGCCCGAGAGAGAAAAACTTAGCAATGAACTTTTACGCTAACTCATACCAAGTGTGAATTGAATGGTTCGACAATTGTTCAAACCAATCTAAAGCTTTCTCCCATGGAGAGAAGGGAAAAAACCTTAGACTCAAGGTATCCTCGGAAATATTAGTTTTCTTGCTCCACCAATATGTATCCGCAAATCCCGTAAAATGTTTATAAGCGTTTTGAGTTGGAGCACCAGTAAAGAAACCCAGTTGCTCAAGCAAAGTGAGCATCACATTGGTGATTTGGAAGTTGCTCGCCCTAATACGGGGTGGGACTATTGCACTAGCATAACCTTCGTTGGCAATATCCTGTGTGGAGCCGCTCATGGTAGAGATGGAGTTGGAACAACCACATTGTCATGAGGTACCCGACCTCTCTGATTGGCTTGTGGCTCATGAAGTACCACCTCTACTGGTTCTTTCTCGCTGTCCAATTCCCCTAAAGGCAAATTTCTGAGCTCATTGTTCTCCATGGTTGTACCTAAAATTTCTCACACAAGTTAGTAACACGGAGGGGAAAGATGATATTCCAAAAACAAACTCAAATATATAGCTAACACCATTTTAGCTCCCCGACAATGGCGCCAAAAGTAGATCCACGTCTAATCTGCACTCAATAGTGATTGGAAACGGTCGTTGGAAGAATAGTACCCAACAAGAGTCGAGGTCGATTTCCACAGGGTGTTTAATATGGGTGTTAGTGGTATACACTTGACGAGAGCAAATGGAACAACTAAATTGCACTTCCAAACAAAAGGTTTTGATTTCTACTTCTAAATTAACTCTAATAATTATAAGATAAAGAGAAGAAACTAGAAAGCGAATGATTGTTTTTGTTATTTTTCCAAATGGTTAAAAAGCCTAGGAATGTGACCTTAACCTAGGTGTTTGCCTAATGGGTTAAATACGTTAACACTTGTTTTATTTATCGGAGTGTATTATAGCTCTCAACTCTAAGTTACCCACTCAATACCTCTTTGTCATAGAGTGATTTTGCCCAATTTGGCTTTCTCAAGTCCAAATGGGTATTAAGCTAAATAGTTGATATGAGTTCAAGTCGGATTCTCACTATCTCTAGTTCAAACCCTTTAATTAGGATAATCAAACCCTTAATTAGCCCAATTTCTTGTTAGCCAAATTTTCCTAGACTAGGTACCACTTTCTCAAGTAAGAACCAAGTCAAATAGGCTTGAATCAATGTTTGCTGCAAGTCAGCTTCTGCGGCCGCAAAATTCTTGTGCGGACCGCACTTCAGGCAAGGCTTCAAGTCGTGGTCATTTGCACACTTTCTGAACATTTGAATTTTTGTCACTGCAATCCCCATTCTGTGGCCACATAATTCATGTGTGATCCGCACATCAGCTTAAAGTCTGCTGGGCTTTTTCACTTATTTTGCGGCCGCAGAGGGAATTTTGTGGTCCGTACTTTTTTATGCGACTGCAGAAATACCTCTGCGAACCACACTTCTTATGTTTTGCGCCCTTTCTCGCCTTGTGAGTCAGAACACTCCTTTTTAGTTGGATTTCTTCATGAGAGTCTAATTATTTTATATTCCTGCAATTTGCACACTTTCATTAGTGTAGGAAACATAAATCAATACTTTTCGGACTAAAAAAAAGGAAAAAGTGATAATAAGTGGTCAAAATCCACACTTATCAAGTATGAGATACAATCTTTTGTGGATTGCTATGCAGGATACCACCAGATTCTAATGGATGCGGATGATGCAGAAAAGACCGCTTTCACCACTCCATGGGTACCTATTATTACAGGATCATTCCATTCGGTTTGAAGTATGCGGGGGTAACTTACATGATTTTCATGACATGATGCACAAAGATATTGAAGTATATGTCGATGATGTCATCATAAAGTCAAAGACACAGGCTGATCATGTACGATATTTGAAAAAGTTCTTCGAACGACTGCGAAGGTATGACCTTAAGTTCAATCCAGCCAAATTTGCGTTTGGAGTTCCATCTGGGAAACTCCTCGATTTTATAGTCAGTCGGAGAGGCATCAAATTGGATCCATCTAAGATAAAGTCCATTCGAGATCTGCCACCCCTGAAGAACAAAACTGAAGTCATGAGTTTGCTCGGGAGATTGAACTATATAAGTAGGTTCATTGATCAGCTCACAACCACGTGCGAGCCCATCTTTAAGTTGTTGAAAAGGATGTTGCTATCAAGTGGACGGACGATTGCCAAAAAGCTTTTGACCGGATCAAAGACTATATGTCAAACCCCTCTGTACTGGTCCCACCTGAACTTGGTAGGACTTTGTTTTTATATCTATCGGTGATGGATAATTCATTTTGATGCATTCTGGGGCAACATGATGCGATAGGCAAAAAGAAATAGGCAATCAATTATTTGAGCAAAAGCTCACAAATTATGAGGTTAAGTATGCCCTTTTAGAAAGGACATGTTGTGCCTTGACTTGGGTCGCTCAGAAGCTGAGGCATTATCTTTTGGCCTACACTGCTTACTGCATATCCATAATGGATCCTTTTAAGTATATCATCTAAAAGTCGATGCCCACTGGCAGGCTCACAAAATGGAAAATTCTGCTCATAGAGTTCGACATCGTCTATGTCACTCGTACCGCAATGAAAGAACTGGATTTGGAAGATCATTTGACAGAGAATCAAGTTGATGATGATTACAAGCCACTGAGCACATACTTCCTAGACGAAGAGGTCAACTCAATAAAGGAAGTAGTTCTGGACGACAGCCATGTATGAAAAATATATTTTGATGGGGCTGTCAATATCAAAGGAGTTGGGATCGGGGAAATCCTCATCTCACCTATTGGATAACATTACCTTGTAACGGCCCAACTTCGGTTCTTCTGTACTAATAATACGGCAGAATACAAGGCTTGTATCATGGGTCTAAAAATAGCCCTCGATCTTGACGTGCATGAGCTATTAGTTACGGGAGATTCTGACTTGCTTATCCGACAAGCCCAAGGCGAATGGGAGACTCGATACATAAAGCTTATTCCATACAAATAATGTGTGAAAGACCTAAGCAAAAGATTCAAATCCATTGAGTTAAGGTACATTCCCAGGTTTCACAACGAGCTAGCCGATGCCTTGGCTACCTTAGCCTCGATGCTCCCTTATCCAAACAACATTCATATTGATCCATTAGAAATCCAAGTTCGAAATCAACACGGGTGCTGCAATATAACTAAGGCAGAACTAGTTGGTGAACTATGGTATCATGACATAAAATAATTCCTGAAAACAAGGGAATACACAGAGCATGCCAAGGGAGATAAAAAATAATTATAAGGCGGTTCGCTAGTGGTTTCTTCCTGAATGGGGAAATGTTTTACAAAAGGACCCTAGATTTAAACTTGTTGAGATGCATAGATTCCATAAAGGCTGAACAGATCATGAATGAAGTACATTCGGGGGTATATGGACCTCATATGAATGGATATATTTTGGCAAAAATAATTCTGCGTACAGGGTATTATTGGCTTACTATGGAGCGAGATTGCTTCAGTTTTGTTCACAAGTGTCACCAATGCCAGATTCATGGAGACCTAATTCACTCACCTACGTCGGAGTTGCATCACATGTCCTCTCATTGACCTTTCGTTGCTTGGGGAATTGATGTTATTGGGTCAATCGAGCCAAAGGCTTCAAATGGATATAGATACATTTTGGTCGCCATTGATTACTTCACCAAGTGGGTGCAGACCATCACTTTCAAAGAAGTCACCAAGAAAGCAGTGGTAGATTTTGTTCATTCCAACATCATTTGTCGCTTTGGTATCCCAAAGACCATTATCACTTACAATGCATCCAATCTAAATAGTTATTTGATGAAAGAGGTATGCGAGCAATTTAAAATTGTGCATCGCCATTCTACCCCCTACCGACCAAAAGCCAATGGAGTCATTGAAGTGGCAAACAAGAACAACAAGAAGATTCTTAGGGAAATAATCCAAGGGTTAAGGCAATGGCATGAAAAATACCCTTTGCACTTTTGGGATACCGCACGACTGCTCGCACATTTATTGGTGCAACTCCTTATCTGTTGGTATATGGAATAGAGGCTGAAGTCGAAATTTTCTCTCTCCGAATCATTGTGAAATCGGATATTGAAGACATTGAGTGGGTCAAGACCCGATTAGAACAGCTAACGCTGATTAACGAAAAATGGCTAGCAGTAGTGTGTTTTGGCCAGCTATACCAACAAAGAATGACACACGCTTATAACAAAAAAGTGCGCCCAAGGCACTTTGAGGTAGGCCGGCTCATTTTGAAACGCATCCTTCTGCACCAGGTAGAATCTAAAGAAAAGTTCGCCCCGAACTAGAAAGGACCCTACATCATCAAGAAAGTGTTACCAAAAGGGGCCTTGCACTTGGTAGATAAAGAAGGACAGGTACTAGACATGACTATTAACGTAGATGCAGTCAAAAGATATTATGTTTGATATATACACGCTGCGGAACTTTCAAGCATGATTTTCTCGAATCGAGATGACGAAGGCTATCATTGCTCACCATCCTAAATAGGTATCACCCTTTTGTTAACCCTTTTGAGTCGTATTTGTCTTTTTTGTTTTCCCTCTTTTTGGAACATGTGTACTTGTAAAAAAACAAAAACAAAAAATAAAAAATAAAAAAAGAAAAAAAGAAGAAAAAAAAGTCAAACAACAAATCTTCTGAGTCAGTGAACTACGTTCGACCTGATTCCGAAAGGATACGTAGGCAACTTTACCCTAGGTTAGGTCCCATCACAACAAAAATCCATATCCCCAATACTCCAAAACTGGCTCAGAAGTTTGTTTTATTTTTATGGTAATTCTACAAAATGGTTCCAAAAGTTGTAATTCAGTTCAAGGTTCTTTTCACCTTTTCCCGTTAATACCTTCTAATCAATCTTTGAAAATGTTGAAGTCACCATGCTAAGGGTGTTGGACAACCTGGCTCATGCGGTATTTAGCCAGGGGCGGCGAAAACAAAAATGAGAATCTTATCGGTGAAAACCCGTATGGGCACCGTAAGGCGATAATGAGCAGAGAAATGAAAGTCTTATTGGTGAAAACCCATATGGGCACCATAAGGCAGGCGGCGATTAGAGAAATGAGAGAGGTTAGTTGGCAAAAACCAACAAAGGACGCTACTAGCCAAATGAGGGTCTTTGATATTCCGGCATGAGCACAACCAAGATAGTTTCAAGATGAACGTTTGCGAGAGATTTTGAGAATTAGACAGCTCAGACGGATCAGCACCCAGCCCAAAATGCATATCATGATTCATTGAAGTCGGCACATACCTCCAGATAAGTCTCCTTATTCCTCTCCCCGGAAGGGACATCTTTTGTTTAGACACAATTTTTTTTTTCGCTTTCAATTGCTTTTCTATTTTTTTTCCATAAATATTCTTTGAGTCTCTTTCGCTGTAATCTTGCATCAAAAGCAAAGCAAAGAAATGGCTGCAAAACTGGCTACAGCTTCCCCGTAATACCAAGCACAATTTGGGGCATATACGGCATTAACGAAGGCACGAATCCATTTGTGATCTCTTTTGATAAGACGAACAAAGTATCTCAAAGAAACTAAAAATGTTGCCTAAGCAAGACTTGCTTCATTGGAAAAGTCGATAAGCACTACAAACACAAACTGGAACTGGGTACAAGGCAACTAAGTTTGATTTTAAAGGAACAATTGCCTTAGGGACAAGGATTAGCGATACCATGGAAATCTAGGTATGAAACAATAGAGTGCAACGTTGGAAAGCCAAGGTCTCCAAAAATCAATACAGAGTATCCGAGTACCTCGCTACCACACTGACAGAATCAGTTCATCGACAATGGAGTGACCGTGAATTCAAACTACTCAGGGCATCAAGGCCACAAACCGACCAACACTTTGAAAACTCACAAATTTTTCTTCGTTTGAAGCATGAACAAAGCAGTGCATAATGGCGATTCTCAAAGGATGAATGTGACGAAAGATAAGTTCCTCAAAATCTCCATTTTCTTTATTTTCAGCATGTATCACTATTTTTCATACCTCCCATTTTCGTAGCTTAACTCAGGCAGAACCGTTTCGTCTAGGGGGATCCAGCTCATATTCCAGGTAGAAGTATTTTTTGCTCAGGTTGTTTTACGTAGCTTAACTCAGATAGAACATTTTTGCCTAGGGGAATCCAGCTCATATTCTGGGTAGAAGTATTCTTCGCTTAGGTTGTTTTACGTAGTTTAACTCAGGCAGAACCTTTTCGCCTAGGGGGATCCAGCTCATAGTTCCGAGTAGAAGTATTCTTTGCTCAGGTGTTTTTACGCAACTTAACTCAGGCAGAACCTTTTCGCCTAAGGGGATCCAGCTCAAATTCTGGGTAGAAGTATTCTTCGCTCATGTTGTTTTACATAGTTTAACTTAGGCAGAACCTTTTCGCCTAGGGGATCCAGCTCATAGTTCCGGGTAGAAGTATTCTTCGCTCATGTGTTTTTACGTAACTTAACTCAGGCAGAACCTTTTCGCCTAGGGGGATCCAGCTCATAATTCTAGGTAGAAGTATTCTTCACTCATGTTGTTTTATGTAACTGAACTCAGGCAGAACTTTTTCACCAAGGGGGATCCAGCTCATAGTTCCGGGTAGAAGTACTCTTCACTTGGGTTGTTTTAAGTAGCTTAACTCGGGTAGAACCTTTTCGCCTAGAGGGATTCAACACTTTATCAATAATACAGGGCGTTAACCCCTGGTTGCATTTTCTTTCAGTAATACAGGGTACCAACCCCTAGTTACATTTCCTTGTCAGTAATACAGGGTGCCAACCCCCGGTTATGTTCCCTTAGTGATACAAGGCGCCAAGCCCTAGTTATATATATTTTTTAGTAATATAGGGTACCAACTCCTGGTTACATTTCTTCTTAGTGATACAAGGCGTCAACCCCTAGTTACATTCCTTTTCGATAATATAGGGTGCCAAACCCTGATTATGTTTAATTTCAGTAATACAGGGTACCAACCCCTGATTACATTCCTTCCTAGTGATATAGGGTGTCAACCTCTGGTTACGTTCCTTTTCAGTAATATAGGGTACCAACCCCTGGTTACATTATTTCCTAGTGATACAGGACGCCAACCCCTCGTTACATTCCTTCTCGGTAATACAGGGTGTCAACCCCTGGGTACGTTTCCTTTCAGTAATATAGGATACCATCCTCTAATTCCATTCTTTTTGGGCAACAAAAGTTACTACCCCCAGCAGTGGTTACATATCCTCACATAGTTAGTTTATACTACTGCCTTTGTCTTAATTTCAACAAATTAGATAGTTTATAGCTTTATCTAATATCTCACCAAATTTTCCTAGTTCCAAGCTGGGGCAGACAAATTTTGTTCGTTTCGTTCATCTTTGATGGCTTTGCATGACCCTATCGTAAAGCACAGATTGTGGTGATTAAAGCTTGCAATTTCAGTTCTCATCGAAAGAAAGAAGATTTTTGATCATAAGATAGATGGAGTTAGTTTCGATGACGTGTCAACAACTCGGCGTCTTAAGATTCATCTTCTCAATTTCGGGTCAGGAAAGCAAGCAACTGAGATTGAGTCATAATCTTTTCTTCGAATAGCATCAAGATCCAATCTAAGGTCAACACAAGCGAGCAGGTCAAGAATCTAGATTTGACTCCAGAAGACACATAGATAGGAATTTTGTAGCTCTTAGCTTGCATGCATATGTAGTTCACTTCTCTTTTCTGTTGATATAAGCAGCAAGCAACAACAACAACAGCAACAGTCCTAGTTTCAGTACCCGGTAGTCCCAGCTACCAATATTTTCTAGAACTACACTGACCTGAGTCCTTTATAGCCAAGGATATGTAGGCAACCTCAAAAGCAAGGTTCGGTCACACCTTTTTCAAAAAATGCTTTCATTGGAGCTATTTGTGAGCAAAAATTTGCCATGACATTCACGTTTCTTTGCATGAAAACTCTTCATGTTCTCGAACAAATAGGGGTAGCTGTGAATACCTAATTTTTACACTATTTTGACATCTCCCAAATTTGTTAGTGTCTTGTTATTTTAATTAGTTTTCCCAAATTTTTTGCTTATTCTAAATTAAATTTTCTAATATTATGTGCACTTTTGTTTGTATTTTATTTCATAAAAAATATTTTTATATGTGCATCTCAATTTGCATATTCGAATTATATATACCAAAAAGATTGATTCATTATATTTGTGCATTTTAGGATTTAAATAGATTAAGTATAAGTAAAGGTGGATAGATTAGTCCATTGCATTTTTAATCGAATTGGGCCAAACTTGGACCAAATAAGTTGCCCAATGGCACTGACCCGGTCCGGATGAGGCCATCTAGGAAAATGAGCTAAACGGCGTTGTTTCATGGTGAAACTACATCATTTTGCTTAATGAATCAGAGACCCAATCTCATCCGTCCATAGCCCTTTAATCTAACGGCCACTAGTTTTATCCATTTCAGGTATTTAAGCCCTATGGTGGCCGAACTTTGCCCCTTTTTGTTTCTTCTCTCTCTCTCTCTCTCTCGTCTTCGCCCACTACCGCCTATATCCGCCGCCGGCCACCTCTAATCTACCCCAAATTCACATGACAACCTCCTCTCACTACCCTCTTTCCAAATTCATGAACCAAATCCTCCAAATCCCGGCCAATCCTCATGAATTTTCGTAAATCTGAGAAACCCTAGCCACCGCTGCCTCAAAATTTCTCGAGTTTTAGCCGACCCCACACCATAACACCTACATAAATGGATAGATCTCAAAGAAATCTATCCATTCCTACCAATTTCACCCCCAAAAGCACCACCACTGCCGCCCTCGCTGTCACGATCACCCTACTCCACTACCTCACCACTGCCGATCCTCCGTTCTAGCATGAACATAACCTCGTAGTCTCTCTTTCTCTTTGACACAAATTTGGACTCAACTCTGGTTCGCTGCAGTTTGTGTTTTTCGGCATTTGTCGTCGAGAAAAATGAGGCGTGGAGGTCGATTCACCATCTATTTGTGTCGTACAACTAGCTAAAAGCTTGAGCGCTTAGGTAAAACCCTAATCTTTTCCTTTGTGTTTTTGATTTACTATTTCAATGCTATTTGATTATAGTTCTCTTTTTAATTTAAATTAGGTTAGTGGTTGTCTTAGTTAAACGCTTGATGTAGTTTCTGTTTCGATTAGCAATTAGGATTAGGTTTTAATTGTGTTATATGTTTATGCTTTTTCCTAATTATGTAATTCGTGCTTTTAATTTTGTTAAAATAGGATAGTTGTTCTAGTTTAGTTTCAACAAATACTGGCTCGTATCGATTCTCGTTTTTAAAGTTTTAGTTAATATCGATTAATTATTGGTTGTTTGGTCTTGATTATCTATTCGGTTTAGTTACTATGAGTTTTAGTTAGTTTGATATTTTGTTCAGTTCCTAACCAATTCCTGTTAGGTTGTAACCATTGTTGCAATTGAGTTTATGTTTTTAACTGGGTCGTTTGGTTCCAAATGCTTTTTGAACTATGCTGAAGTGTTGTTAATCAAGTTATTACTTAGCAAATGATGTTTGTCTGTTTGGTTGATAACTTGAGTCTAGTTACATGGTTGCTTTTGTTTTTGATTTAAAAACATATGGTGGTAATATTGTTGGTTAAAAGCTGAAGAGTAGATAAGTAATCATGTATTAGGGTACATTAGAAGCTTACATTTTAGGACTAGAGTGGCTGAAAGTACATTTTCCTCCATGCTTTTGCCTTTTTAGTTGATCTGGACTATCCTTGCCCTTTAGGACAGCCCTAGGACACAAAAGTAAGTCTTTTGGGCAAGTACTTGGTAGCAAAAGTTAGTCCTTTTTGGACAGACATTTCGTAAACCAAAATCTGTCCAAAAGGTGCTTTTATTTCCTACTTAAGAGCTCATTCTCACAAACTCTAGGACGGAGAATACATAATCTTTACACTCTAAAAAAGACACAACAAAAAAGAGAGTAAAAAAGTATCAGCTGAACAACAAAGTAAGCTGAAAAACTGAAAGTTTGTGAGTGATTCTTCTGAAAGCTAATACCTTGTAAAAAAAATAACTTAAGCTTTTGATCAGTTTTGTTAGTCATGTGGGTAGTAGTTACTTTTCTTTCTTTCTTTTTTTGTCATTTTTGGGGACTTGCGAATTGTTTCGAAGGCGGAGTTAATTAGTTAGCTTTGAATCTTCTTAAAGATATCGTGTAGCGTTTTTGTAAAAACCTTCTACCTAAATTCTTGGTCATAGAAATAATTTGTTCATATCCTTTCGTATGTATGTTTAGGATGCTTAATCTTATATTAGTATTGTATTACTTTTTATCGGCTTTTAATTAGTTACAAAAATATATTTTTTGTCTTCAATCATTTGTCTTTAGCCGGTAGGGGATAACAGTTGGGTTATAAATAAGTGTTGGATTTTTGGAAAATACAAAGGGGCATGGGTCTCAAATGAATAGTCTATTTTGGTGGTGATCAATTAACTTAATTACATATGCATATACAATTAACTAATTATATACAAATAAGTTTTAAATAAGTATCCCTTTATATTAGGAAATAAATAAAGAATATAAGTTATTTCCCCATCCCTTTATACCTGCACCCCCCCCCCCCCATCTTTCTCTCTCTCTCTCTCTCTATTCGTCTATCTATCTCCTTCTATATATTTTTTTCCAATTTTTCTTCCTTTGATGTTCTCTGTTTTTTTTTACTTTCTTTTTGTATAGAGTTTTAATGGAATTCATCAATAGATTTCAATCGTTTTATTATAGAGTTTTAACGTAGCAATTTTCTTTCATGTTGCGCAATTGATGTTCGAATTAAAATTGTCAATCAATAAATTTTGAAGGTGTTTATTTTCCACAATTGACACCCAATAAAAAGTTTTAAAGCTTTGAATTCAAATTTAATTTTTAAAAACTATTATTTGTTTGGATTGGGTGTAGTTGCAAACAATTGAGAATATTTTTTGGAGTTTATATATCAAATTTGAGGGTATTTGGTGATGAAAAAGATGAAGAAGAAGAAGAAGACATGACATACAATATACTTACGAAGTTGTATTATAGTTGTATATAAATTATATTTAAGTTGTATTATGTTGTAGTTATATATTTTTTTATTTGAATGTTGTATGAAAGTTGAAAAATAGTTGTATAATGTATGGTCGTTGTAAGAAATCTGTATTTAAGTTATAAATACTATCTTTTTACATAAAGTTATTGATATGTATAAAAATTGTATTAAGAGAGGAAGTTTTGATTGAAATTTTAGAAAGGAAGAAAAACACACCACATACAAATCAGATACAAAATACATATAAAAGACATACTGTATAAAATTTTTATGAAAATTATATTTAAGTTATATGATATTGTAGATGTATTTAACTGAGTAAAAATAATATATGAAATTTATAGATAAGTTGTAAATATGTTGTATACTATATAATTAGTTGTATAAAATTTATTTTTAGTGCATATATTGTTGTAGATGTATAAATTTTGAATCAAATTTGTACGAAATTTTATTTTTAATTTATATATTGTTGTACCATACATATTTATCACTGTTAAATTTCTATTGATGTTATTGCAGGTGCTATATCGACGGAGATGGAAGCATTGAACATTTTACTTAATTTCGACTCACATGTTCAGCCACAAAAATTAGGCACTTAAACCACTTTTAAACCCAACAAAACAGTCGACAAATCGCACACTCTTACACCAAAAACCAAGCCCAAAATCACCCATCAACAGCCGCAAAAATCTGCTCGAAAACAGTCCAAGGAGCTTACAAAAACAATGGAAAACCAGTTGAAATTACCTTGAAATACAGCTAAAAAATAACACAAGGAAAGAGGAATTTTTCCTTCTTATTAAAAGTTAAAAACTCTTACGTACAGCATAGGGCAAAAGGAATTTTTCCTTCTTATTGATAGTTAAATTTTTTTTACGTGGCCAAAACTAATTAAGTAACAGCTTTGAAAGAAAATTGATTTAAATCCAAGTGTTCCTTGTTTCGAAACGAATCATGCTTGCCTGTAATTGTCTAAGTTATCCATGATGTAATTGTAACGACCCGACCGGTCGTTTTGAGCACTAGCACGTCGTTTGGCAGTTTGAGGTCTCGAGTAACTTCACTTCAAGTATTATGACTAGTACACGTGATCAGAACTGAATTTCGGGAAGTTCGGAGTTGATTTGGAAAGAAAATTCTAATTTCGGAAGCTTTAAGTTGGAGGAATTGAGTTTTGGATGACCCGGGAGCGTTTCGGCACCTATTATGGAAAGTTGACATTTTGGAAGAATTTCATAAATTTGGGTTGAAGTGTATTTTAATGTTATCGGTGTCCATTTGGAATTCCGAGCCTGGGAATAGCTATGTATGGTGATTTTGGTCTTAGGAGCACGTCCGGATGTGGATTTGGAGGTCGTAGATCATTTTGGGGTCATTTGGCGAAAGTTGGAAGTTGGGGGTTTTTGAAAGTTTGACCGGGAGTGGACTTTTTGATATCAGGGTCGGATTCCAATTCCAGAAGTTGGAGTAGGTCCGTAATGTCAAATGTGATTTGATAGGTTTCAACATCGAATGTGAAAGTTAGGAGTTCAACAATTCATTATGCTTGAATCGATGAGCAATTTGTAGTTTTGATGTTGTTTGACGTGGTTTGAGGCTTCGACTAAGTTCGTATCGTATTTTGGGACGTGTTGGTATATTTGGTTAAGATCTCGAAGGCCTCGGGTGGATTCCGGATGATCAACGGATCGAGTTTGGACTTGGAAGAAGTGTTGAGGCAGCTGATATATGGTGCAATTGCACCTGCGTGAAAAGGGCCGTTGGTGCGAGCCCGCAGGTGCGGCGATGTGGTCGCAGAAGCGACATTTGGATGGAGCTGGGATGGTCGCAGATGCGAGGATGATTCCGCATGTGCGAGACCGCAGAGGCGCGTTTGGCATTGCAGGTGCGGAGTTTTGCTGGGCAGAGGGTATGCGCAGGTGCGAGGTTTTGACCGCACCTGCGAGATTGCAGATGCGGTGAAGCAGCCGCAGGTGTGGTAGTCGGGCTGGGCAGTGTTCATTTTAAACAAAGGGGTTGGATCAATTCCACTTCATTTCATCCATGGGAGCCGATTTTTGGAGCAATTTTGGAGTGCCATATTCATCAGCTATTATGGGGTAAGTGATTTCTTCACATTGTGAGTTAAATACATGATTTTAATAGGAATTCAAGCATGAAAATTTGAAGAAATTTGGGATTTTGAAGAAAAACCTAAAAATTGGTATTTTTAAATTTTTACCACGAAATTGGACTTGGAATTGAGAATACATTATATGTTTGAGTTCGTAATGTTATGGGTAATAGTTATCTTTGAAAATTTTCGGAATCCGGGCACGTGGGCCTGAGGGGCGGCTTTATCGATTTTTCGAACAGAGTTGGAAATTGTTATAGTTTGATTTATAATGAGTATTAGAGTATATATTTATGGATTTGTACATTGATTGACTACTTTTGGAGCGACGGGCACCGGTTTGAGGTGTTAGAGCGGTGTTGGAGCCGGTTATGGAACTTCGGAGCGAGGTAAGTCTCATGTCTAACTCTGTGAGAGGGAAACTACCTCTAGGTGTTGTAATTGATATGTGTTACTTGTTTTGGGGGCTACATACGCACGAGGTGACAAAAGTCAGTACGTAGCTACATTCATGATATTATCCGGGTAGACTCACGTTCACGCCATGATATAACTGTACTATTTGGGTTATCACTTGCTTATTAAATTTTTTTACTTCGCATTACTACTTGAGACTAAACGGACGTAGAGTGATAGACTTGCTATTGTAGAGATTTGACAAGTTTCATGATTAGCCGTAGAATAATTGTATGCCTCTTACGAATTTCTCCCGCGTTATGCATTTTCATCGAAAGGTTTCCTCAAAGCTCCTTATAACTCACATGTTCCTTCGTGAGTGGGGTCAAGGATCCGTCAAAGCTTCATATTCTAATAAAATTGGGCCATTCGCCTCGGCAAGATTATGTACCATACTCTCATGGGAACGGGCTGTTCGCCTCGGCAGTATGACAGATGTATCTATGGTTCGTGTCATTTGACCCTCGATAATGCACAGATTATGATGGGATCGGGTCGTACGCCTCGGTATTTCTATAAAATACTCTCATAGAAATCGTGCGTAATATTTGACAAGAAGTCAGTATGTTTATGAGTCTTCCTGATTTGAATTATGACGACCTATCTGGTGAGGTCCATTGTATATATATATGCTCTGGTTAAGGAGGTAATTGCTAATTGAGAGCTGGAGTCTATTGTAGAGAAGAGGACATTATCACGTATTTACACTTGTTTAAATTTTTTTATCTACTTCACCTCATATCTGTTTACTCTTTAATGTATCTGTCTTATTGGACCACTAGTTAGTGTCGATATCGACTCCTCATCGCTACTTCTCTGGGGTTAGGCTAGATACTTATTGGGTACGCATTGATTTATGTACTCATGCTACACTTGCTGCATATTTTTGTGCAGGTACATATATGTCTTGTGATCTCTTGAGCGCAGAGGCACGACTGTTGCGGGGACTTACCGTGAGCTGCATTTCATGTTACAATCTGCAACCTGTAGAGTCTCCATCAGAATTATTTGTATTCTCCTGTCTAATTTGTATCTCAGACATATGTTATATTTTATTTTATTTTCTAGTTGATGCTCATGCACTTGTGACACCAGTGTTTAGGGGTTCTTATGGGTTGTCCTTTATGAATATAAACCGAAAAAATACCAAAATGTACCGAATAAATTTACAATGTGAAAAATATATTTAGATATTAAGTTTAAAATAATAAAGCATTAAATATTTTCTTGGGCCTTGAAATTATGAAACAGTTACAAGCCAACAAGTAATTAAACTCAAAATCCTAATTCCCAAACCAATTATGCTACTCTTATTAAAACTAAATTATTTTCAGTATATTCACTAGCAAGACACAAGGTATTGTAGCGATTATGAGTAACAAATTACAATGTATTGAATATGTTCCTTTCGTATGGTTTAAACACAAGGTTTGAATATTTAATCTTTTATAGACTTTATTCTTGAGTCCCAGCTTGGTTAATATATTTACACTCATGTGATTTATATTTTTATTGTATTTACTTAATTTCTTTTACGTTGTTGTAGAATAGTTGATGGATCTATACTCTAGGCATCTTTCATGTTTTCATAATTCATCACCTTTTAAACTGTAAAAACGTCGAGAGGGTTTTGCTAAGTTCTATAAAAATCTGTATATTATTGCATTCTACTTTTACTAGTGACTTTTACATGACATTTTAAAAACATTACCGAAAATTAACCTAACTGTACCGATATCGAAGAGAAACCGACATAATTGGGACGGTTTCGAAAAGTCTAATTTTGGTTATACATAATAGAATAACCGAAAAATTGGTATGGTATAAATTTTATAAATTCACCGGCCGAACCAAACCATTGACACCCCTAATTCCTGCCACACCAGATGTTGTTGCCTCCGATGCAGTGATCACAGGTATTGTCTCAGTATGCCACATGGACACCTCTATATTATTTGACCATGGTTCCACTTATTCTTATGTATTATCATATTTTGGTCATCATCTGGATATGTCCTGTGAGTCCTTAGTTTCATCTGTTCATGTATATACACCAGTGCGCGATACTATTATTGTGGACCGTGTATATCGGTCGTGTGTAGTGATTATTGGGGGATTGGAGACTAGAGTTGATCTCTTACTGCTTAGTATGGTTGATTTCGACGTGATCTTGGGTATGGATTGGTTGTCTCCATGTCATGTTGTTCTGGATTGTCACACTAAGACCGTGACGCTAGCAATGCCGGAGTTGCCATGGATTGAGTGGAGAGGTTCTTTAGACTATGTTCCCAGCAGAGTGATTTTATATTTGAAGGCCCGGCGGATGGTTGGGAAGGGTTGTTTATCTTATTTGGCATTTGTGAGGGATGTTAATATTGATACTCCTTCTATTGATTTTGTTCCAGTGGAGTGAGACTTTCCGGATGTGTTTCTTGCAGACCTACCGGGCATGCCACCCGACAGGGATATTGACTTTGGTATTAACTTGGTGCCGGGTACTCAATCCATTTCTATTCCTCCGTATCGTATGGCACCAGCTGAGTTGAAGGAATTGAAGGAGCAACTTCAGGAACTTCTTGATAAGGGGTTTATTAGGCCTAGTGTGTTACCTTGGGGTACACCGGTTCTGTTTGTGAAGAAGAAAGATGGCACTATACGGATGTGCATTGATTACAGGCAGTTGAACAAAGTTACAATCAAGAACAAGTATCATTTGCCGTGCATTGATGATCTATTTGACCAGCTTCAGGGAGCGAGGGTGTTCTCTAAGATTGATTTGAGGTCTGGGTATCACCAGTTAAAGATTTGGGACTCGGATATTCTAAAGACTGCATTCACGACCCGTTATAGTCATTATGAGTTCCTCGTGATGTCTTTTGGACTGACCAACGCCCCGGCGGCATTCATGCACCTGATGAATAGTGTATTTCAGCCTTATCTCAACTCGTTTCTTACAGTATTCATTGATGACATCCTGCTATACTCTCATAGCTAGGAGGAGCATGCCCAGCATTTGAGGAATGTGTTGCAGCGGTTGAGGGAAGAGAAGCTTTATGCTAAGTTTTCCAAATGTAAGTTTTGGCTTAGTTCAGTGGCATTCTTCGGGCACGTGGTGTCCAGTGAGGGGATTCAGGTGGATCCAAGAAAGATAGAGGTGGTTCAGAGTTGGCCTATACCGTCCTTAGCTACAGAGATTCGAAGCTTTCTTGGCTTCGCCGGTTATTATCGTTGCTTAGTGTAGGGTTTCTCGTCTATTGCATCGCCTTTGACCAAATTGGCCCAAAAGGGTGCTATTTTCAGGTGGTCGGATGAGTGTGAGGAGAGCTTTCGGAAACTCAAGACTGTTTTGACCACAACTCCAGTTCTAGTTTTACCTTTAGCTTCAGGGTCTTATACAATGTATTGTGATGCTTCTCGGATAGGTATTGGGTGTGTCTTGATGCAGGGAGGTAGAGTGATTGCTTATGCTTCGAGTCAGTTGAAGCCTCATGAGAAGAACTACGTTGTCTATGATTTGGAGTAAGTTGCCATCGTTCATGCATTGAAGATTTGGAGGCATTATCTCTACTGTGTGTCTTGTGAGGTGTTTACATATAATCAGAGTCTCAAACATTTGTTCAAACAAAGGATCTGAATTTGAGGCAGTGGAGATGGTTAGAGCAGCTAAAAGACTATGATATCAGTATTCTGTATCATCTCGGGAAGGCTAATGTGGTGGCCAATGCCTTGAGTAGAAAGACGGTGAGTATGGGTAACCTTGCATTCATTCATGTTGGTGAGAGACCGCTTGCAGTTGATGTTCAGTCCTTGGCCAACTAGTTCGTGAGATTGGATGTCTCGGAGCCCAGTCGGGTTCTAGCTTATGTGGTTTCTGGGTCTTCCTTATATGATCGCATCAGAGAGCGCCAATATGATGATCCCCATTTGCTTGTCCTTAAGGACACGGTTCAGCACGGTGATGCCAGAGATGTTACTATTGGGGATGATAGAGTATTGAGAATGCAGGGTCGGATTTATGTGCCTAATGTAGATAGGCTACGTGAGTTGATTCTTGAGGAGACCCACAGTTCGCGGTATTTCATTCATTCGGGTGCCGCGAAGATATATTAGGACTTGAGGCAGCATTATTGGTGGAGAAGAATGAAGACGGATATAGTGGGGTTTGTAGCTCAATGCCTCAACTGTCAGCAGATGAAGTATGAACATCAGAGACCGGGCGGATAGCTTCAGAGGTTAGAGATTCCATAGTGGAAATAGAAGCGGATCTCCACGAATTTTGTAGTTGGGCTCCCACGGACTTCGAGGAAGTTCGATGCTATTTGGGTGATTGTAGATCGGCTAACCCAGTCCGCGCACTTCATTCCAGTTGGGACTACTTATTCTTCGGAGCGGTTGGCTGAGATTTACATCCGAAAAATTGTCCACCCCTACGGCGTGCCACTGTCCATCATTTCAGAATGGGGTACACAGTTTACATCGTAGTTTTAGAGGGTCGTGCAGTGAGAGTGGGGTACCAGGATGAGTTGAGCACAATGTTTCACCCTCAGACGAACAGACAGTCCGAGCGCACTATTCAGATATTGGAGGACATGCTACGTGCTTGTGTCATTGATTTTGGGGGTTCATGGGATCAGTTTCTACCACTCACGGAGTTTGCTTATAACAACACCTACCAGTCGAGCATTCAGATGTCTCCATATGAGGCTTTGTATGGGAGATGGTGTAGGTCTCCGGTGGGTTGGTTTGAGCCGGGAGAGGCTAAGCTATTGGGTACTGACTTGGTCCAGGATTCTTTGGACAAGGTTAAGATGATTCAGGAGTGGCTTCGCACGGCGCAGTCTAGACATAAGAGTTATGCCGACAGGAAGGCCCGTGATGTTGCTTACATGGTTGGGGAGAAAGTATTGCTCAATATTTCACCCATGAAGGGTGTTATGAGGTTCGGGAAGAAGGGCAAGTTGAGCCCTCAGTATATTGGTCCGTTTGAGTTACTTTAGAGGATTGGGGAGGTGGCTTACAAGTTTGCCTTGCCACCTAGTTTGTCGAGTGTGCATCCAGTGTTTCATGTTTCTATGCTCCGGAAGTATGTCAGCGATCTGTCTTATATTTTGGATTTTAGCACGGTTCAGTTGGATGGTGATTTGACTTTTGATGTGGAGCCGGTGGCCATTTTGGGTCGGCAGGTTCGAAAGTTAAGGTCAAAGGATATAGCTTCAGTGAAGGTGTAGTAGAGAGGTTAGCCAGTTGAGGAGGCTACTTGGGAGACCGAGCGAGAGTTGCGTAGCAGATATCCACACCTATTTGAGACTCTAGGTACGTTTCTAGATCCGTTCGAGGACGAATGTTTGTTTAAGAGGGGGAGGATGTAACAATCCGGCCGGTCATTTTTTAGAGTTGTAGCCTCGTTCCCCATTTACTGCTCATTTATACCTTACAACTGTTATGTGGCTTGCCGGGGTAGTCAGTTCGAGTTCGGAGTGGATTTAGAATGAAATGAGATACTTAGTCTCAAAGTTAAAAGCTTAAGTTGAAATGATTGACCGGATGTCGATCTACGAGTAAAAGACTTCAGAATAGAGGTTTGATGGTTCCGTTAGCTCTGTTGGGTGATTTTGGACTTAGGAGCGTGTTCGGATTGTGATTTGGAGATTTGTAATGGTATTAGGCTTGAAATGGGAAAAATTAAATTTTTGGAAAGTTTGACCGGGAGTGGACTTTTTAATATCAGGGTCGGATTTCGATTCTAGAAGTTGGAGTAGGTCTGTAATGTCATTTATGACTTGTGTACAAAATTTGGGGTCAAGACGTGTTTTGATAGGTTTCGGCGTCATTTGTGGAAGTTGAATTTCCTTAGTTTCAATAGGCTTGAATTGGGGTGCGATTCATGTTTTTGAAGTTGTTTGATGTGATTTGAGGGCTCGACTAAGTTCATATGAGGTTTTAGGGCTTGTTGGTATATTTGGCTGAGGTCCCGAGGGCCTCGGATTGATTCGTGATGGTTAACGGATCAAAAGTTGAAGTTGAGTGATTGCTGAAGTTGGACCTTTGCTGGTGTAACCACACCTGCGGAGCTTTGATCGCATGTGCGAGCTCGCAACTGCGGGCTGACTTGTGCATGTACGAGATTGGAGGAGAGTGTGCAGGTGGTCGCAGGTGCGAGGAGTTTTCCGCACCTACGTGGTCACAGGTGCAGCGGGAGGTGCACAGAAGCGGAAGGCGCGCAGGTACGATAGGGAGTTCCGCATCTGCGTGACCGCAGATGCGACGAGGGGTCCGCAGAAGCGGAAGTGGGCAGATGAACTAGGACCGCAGAAGCGGCTTGGGTGCTCGTAGATGCGAGTTCGCAGAAGTGGAGTGAAGGACCGCAGGAGCAGAATGGGCCACAGATACGTGTGTGATGTCGCTTCTACGACACCGCAAAAGCGGTTAAGTGTCCGCAGAAGCGGAAATCCTCGGTAGATTATTAAAACAAGGGTTCGCGATTTTGGCTTCATTTCAAGCACGTTTTAGGCGATTCTTGAGAGGATTTTTGAAGAGTTTCTTGCAGTAAGTCCCTTGTGTTCGTTTTATATCATTAATCTTGCTTCCCCATTAATTTTTCCACCTAGTTGGTGTGTATTTAAGGTGTAAACTGGGATTTGAGGCTAGGTATTTGGAGAGTTCGATTTGGGAATTTAGGTGACGATTTGATATCGGATTTTGATAAAGTTGGTATGGTTGGACTCGTGGTTGAATGGGCTTTCAGGTTTTGTGGCTTTTATAGAATTTTGAGACGTGGGCCCGGAGCCGGCTATTGAGTCAATTTTTTATTTTGATTAATAACTTAGTATTTTCTTATGGAGTTGATTCCTTTAGCCCGTATTGATTATACCAAATTATTTATGGCTAGATTCGAGGAATTCAGAAGTTGTTTCGCGAGGCAAGGGTATATTGCAGTAGAGATTTGCTCGAATTGAAGTAAGTAACAGTTCTAAATTTGGTTCTGAGGGTACAAAAACCCGTATTACGTGTCATGTATTTGGTTTGAAAGCCTGCACATGCTAGGTGACGGGCATGTGGGCGTGCACCGTAGGAATTATGACTTGGTCAAATTCTATGGAACTGTGTAGTTGAATAATCTGTTGTTATCTGTACATTCTCCATGTATTAGAGAAATTAAACCACAAATCATGTTAGAAATCATGTTTCGACTATGTGTTGGCATTGTAGGGACCCACAGAGGTCGTGTACATGTTGAATTACCTGCTAAATTATTTTTTTGTACTCAGTCACAGTTTTACTTGTATATTATATGTCAGTCTCTATTATTCCTTGTTGATACATTATATCATTCTGTTGGGCTAATTTTCATGATTACTGAGAGCCCGGAAAACTGGGGAGATTGATGACTGAGTGAGGCTGAGGGCCTGATTGTGAGATATTGATACTATATCACGTGAGTTGTCTGTGCAACACGTTAGTTGTCCGTGCGGATCTAGATATTATACTATAGCACGCGAGTTGTCCGTGCGGATTATAGGCTTGGGCTGAAGAAGCCCCTCCGGAGTTTGTACACCCCCCAATGAGCGCAGGTACCTACTGAGTGAGAGTTCCGAGTGCCAAGTGCCGAGTGGTGAGTGAATGGGAGGGCTGATTGACTGTGGCCCTGAGAGGATGCATTTAATTTCACTATTGTTGCACTTAGCTGCCATGTATCACTGTCTTGAAATTTCTGAAAGATATTACACGTTGTTTCACTTAAACTTGTCATGGAATAATTGTTTGACCTAATTTATCGAACTTGAAAGTATGCCTACTTTCCTATGTCGAAATCACTGTAATTGAACTTTGATTGTGAAGCTCGTCACTACTTTTAGTTCTTTATTTAGTCTTGTTACTTACTGAGTTGGTTGTACTCACGCTACACCCTACACTTCGTGTGCAGATTCAGGTATTTTCAAGCACTGGGTGTTGATTTCAGCATATAGTTGATCTTCTGGAGATTTCGAGGTAACTACCGGCATTTCACATACCTTGTCTCTCCTTCCCTATCTTTCCGCTTGTTGTATTTAGTTTCAGACTTTATTAGACACTGTTTTCCAAACTTGTGATATATAGATGCTCATGTACTCTGTGACACCCTGGTAGTTGGGAACTTCCGCATTTCGTTTTGGGTTTCTATCCCTGTTTTATGAGAACTTTTATTTATAAACTGCTTTAATTCATTTCTGTTAAAGGTGTGGGAATTATTTCGAAATGTCGGCTTGCCTAATACCACGATAGGTGCCATCACGACATGTTAGGATTTTGGGTCATGACAAATTTAACGTTCAATTAATTTATTAATTTCATACCATATCCAATAACTTTAATTAGTTCCTAATTTAATTAATCTCTTTTTCTAATCGCGGATTCGCTTGCGTAGCGCGATAGTGACATTTAATAATTTTCTAAACTAATTTCCTAAGCACAAATGTAGTATATTCTCAAAAATAATGCAAATAATTGATTTTCATGATTCTGAATTCTCTTGTGAGGCGTAATTATGATAAGTTAATTAATTTTGTTTTTGATCACGTATTCGCTTGCGTAGCGTGGTTATGACACGTATTATTATCCAAATCATTCTTTAATAATTCTAATAATCAAGAAATAAAAGCAGATAGGTAAAACATGGAAATTAAATAATGCACAGTTTGTCCAAAATTAATTTAAGCAGGTTTAACTCAATAAAGTGACCGTGCTAGAACTACGAGACTCGGGGAATGCATTACACCTTCTCTCCGGTCAACAGAATTCCTTACCCGAACTTTATTTTCGCAGACCAATAATAAAAGAGTCAAATCTTCTTTTGAATAGAGATTCAAATAAAAGGTGACTTAGAATACCCAAAAATCAATTCCAATTGACGACTCTGTAAACAAAATAATCTTTACTCAAATTTGTCACTTTAATTGAAAAAATATTTTAACTCACAATCTATAACATAATATATATTTTTTGGGTAGAAAAGGGGCGTGAAGTCATACTCTACTTCCGCCCCGCCGGGCCCCACTATATTAGATTATACTATATATATATTATTGTTGTTGTTAACTTGTTATTACATATAAATTTAAAGGAGAAAAATTCTACGTCTGAAAATATAAATTTTGTTTGAAGCTTGATTTATTACCTGTGCAAACAAACCATTTTGCATGTTTAAATGAATTAAAATAATTTTAAAAAGGGAAGAAAAACCTTCAACCTAGAAAAGTCCGTGTATTTGCCTGTTTCTGGATTTGTCCTCGTTTTCAGTCGCACTGTCGTTTTTGCCTCAAATTTATCCTAGACCACTAGGTTTCGTGATTTACTGTTCTACTCGATTCGGGGGCCTGGTTCATCTGGTTAGCTGCTAAAACAATGGCGGAACGTTCCAATTCAACATCAATTGATAAAGAGAGTGTCAGTACCAGAAATAACAAACGCGAAGGCCATTTTGATAACTCCGATTCCGTGACCAAGAAGTTGAGAAATGACACGCTAGAGGAGCCGAAGGCTGAAATCTCCGTCCAAAACGACTCGAAAAATGGAAGTGAATTATATTTTGAAATAGAAGCTGATGTTGCTGAGGATAAGGGTTCAAGGCATACCATGGAGGACGCTTCCGTTGTTCTTCCTGATGCTAGCCTCGAATTTCCCGGGAAATTGAGGTTTTTCACTACGCTCGTTTATTCCCCTCCCCCCCTGAGGAATTTATGCTTAATGTAGCGAGGGTTGATTCCTCTGAATTAGTGGTTAGTTGATTAATGTGGAAGATGAAGAAGTTGTATTACGTTATTACAGAGTCATTTAGTTTTTTGCCTTCTACTCTGTTGTTCTTATATGCAGAAGATTGATTTAATAGAATTCCTTGCTTGAAGAAAAGTGAAAAAGGAAAGAAAGAGACAAATTTAGGATATTGTGAAAATCAATGTATATTTTGAAAATCTCCTGTCGTTTCCTTGTAAGATATTGGGAATTTTTCTGACTATGTTATATTCCTATATAGATGTGCTCATTTTGCAATATACGATGGACATGGAGGTCGATTAGCTGCTGAGTATGCCCAGAAGCATTTACATGCCAATGTTCTATCTGCAGGCTTACCACGTGAGTTGGTGTGTTTGCTTAGTCTTATTAGTGATAGTCTAAATTTTTGTGGTGACTATTGTTCACATCTCATTTGTTGCATATTTCTGTTACTAGTAGTGGACTATTTTATATTTGGTTTTTCTTCTCTTTGTTTTAATATCATTGTCATTCTTTGAATGAATTTGCAGTTGGATGTTAAAGCAGCCAAAAAGGCGATACATGAGGGTATGATATTACTATCGCTACCAAAACTTGATAATCTTGCTCCTTACCCCGTTTTTAAGTGAACCAACTATTGATATTACTCATTTTCGGTATCTATCAGGATTTAGGAGAACCGACGAGTCTCTTCTTCAGGAAAGCGCCAAAGGTATCTTTATTCTCTGTTCCAGCTTTTTTTCACATTATTGTTTTCCTCGAAGTTTCATCACGGACCCCTTTTATCTGATTTGACAGCAAGATTTGTGTTTGCTATTCCTAATTTCTATATATCTAAAGCCATCATACTTGATCCATATATCATTTATTGTCATGGAGGATGAAAAGAGGCAATATATTCTTATGTCGGTGTTATCTTGTGGCAATTTTGGCCTGTAATTGTTTATCCTATTCCTCATTATAAATTCTAGTTCTTTTCATACTCCTCTTTCTTCAAGGTTCAACTGAATGATGTGGTTTTCTTTAATTTTTTATGTTTTTGTTCTGTTCCATCTAGCCTGTCTAGCTAGTTGCACTAGGAGACTCAAGGTGTACACAAGCATCGATTTCACTAGCAGCAAAACTTTTAAACTAATGAGAAAACTCTTCGCTTCTCCATTCCATTGCATTTGCTGTGTCATTCACATCTAAATCTATTAGTGTGAGATGAAGATTTAGTATATTTTACAATATCTACAAGTTAAATATATACATGTTTATCATGTTTGTCTCCTGTTTAGGAGGCAAAGAATTGTCTGCTAGATAGTTAATCAGATACTCACAGTAAATGATATTGGTTCATGTTTCCTTCAGAAATGCTAGTGAAAGTTGATCGTTTGCTTGAATTGCCACAATCCAGGCTCTGTATCTGATACTGAAATTATAAGCCAAAGGTTCAAGACATTTCATTGGCAAACCTGGTTGTATAGTGGATTGACAAGGTTTTACTGCTTACTACTTTTGGTTTATATAAGACATGATATTAGGTAAAAGAAGCAACGGTAAAAGCTTCTATTTCTTTTTGGAATGCTGAACTGGATAGTCTTGAATTTGTTTCAGGATTTTGTTCGTTCGGAAGACATTTTTTATCTCCTGCTTAACCTCTTTTTATGTATTTTGCATTTCTGCTTAGTCTATGCTCTTCTTCATTTCATGAAAACATTCACCTATTTGTATCTTTCATGTTCAAATGCTTTAAAGGCTGTTTCTGATATCACATCTCTGGTATTTTACTGAGGTATTAAGAATCACTTCTCTGGTATTTTAGTCTGAATTGTTAAGTGCTATCACTTCTTTGATTCATATTTCAATGTTCAACCTTTGTTTGTTATCTCAAACGATCAACTGCTTTCCATTTTCTTAGAGTCTTCTTAGGTTGATGGTTTACTTACAGTGTTAGATGCATCGACAGGTGGTTGGCAAGATGGTGCTGCTGCAGTATGTGCTTGGGTATTAGGCTCCAAAGTAAGTCTGGTTTCATAATTCTTTATGTGCTCTAGTGATTGAGTTCTTGTTTTTTGAGCTCTACCTTGATTCTCTTTCCACAATGTTTAACTTGTTGGAATGATGGTTTTGATGTTAGAAGCACATAATGCCCGAGGAACATTCAATAGTTTAAGTGTGACTCCATCAATATTAGATTGGTATGATTAATTTCTCTCGCACAGAGACATATAGAAGTGTATATCTAATCCCTTCTGGAGAAAACCTATCAAGATCTTGAAATCTTCGTGTTAAAGCTTTTGTTACATAGTGTGTGGTCCCGAAAGGGTCATATCTGGATGTTGAGTGTTAAACCAACTGCCATTCTAGTAGCTTTCTGAAGAATTTTTTTTATCTATGTTGTCTTCGTATAAAACTTACTCTTTGAATAAGCTGCAGCACCTCTCAAACACGTACATCTTTCTTATTAGTCTCACGCTGACTCTCAGGAATTTGCGTTGAATATCTAATGAAGTTTGTACCATGTCCAATTAGGTGTTTGTTGCTAATATTGGAGACGCCAAGGCAATTTTAGCTCGGTCATCTCCGGCT
Source organism: Nicotiana tabacum (assembly GCF_000715075.1). Taxonomy (NCBI): domain Eukaryota; kingdom Viridiplantae; phylum Streptophyta; class Magnoliopsida; order Solanales; family Solanaceae; genus Nicotiana; species Nicotiana tabacum. The sequence continues at coordinate 14,968,151 of NC_134083.1, read as the reverse complement.
GACGGTTCAAACAACAGTTCTGATGGATCAACTCCAATAAAGGCCATAGTCTTGACCAGGGAACACAAGGCTATATATCCACAAGAACGTGCGCGCATCCAAAAAGTAAGCATTAGGCAATGGATACCTTTTGAAAGCTGATACGCAATTTTTGTCTCCATTTCTCATTTTTGTAAGGCAATGAATATCTTATCTTATTACTCTTAAGACTTTCTCTAAAACTTATTTGGCTTATGATAATTTCTGAACCACTTTGATAAAATAATTAGATAGTGATTCTGAATTTTGGTACTTTCAAACTGAATGCGTTCCATAATTCCTATCCAGATACAATCTTATGGGAGGCATATCTGCACTTGTAAATACCTGTCAAGTGAAGGTAGATAAAAAAGGCCATGCTGTCTTCAAAACCCACTCATTAGGGAGCAGTGGCCAGCTCAGTCAGTTATTCCTTTCCTAATTCAACGCTATTACCTATATGGACCAAGTAGTTTCCAACTGATTTTTTTTTTTAATAATAGTTTCCAACCAGGGGTGGATCTACCTTACACGAAGCGGTGTCACGTGACACTGCTTCGTCGGAAAATTTTACTAAATATGTATATATGATTGAAATGTCGAAACAAAAGAGAACAAATAAAATAAGTGACACCACTTGACACAAAGTACTAAGCAAGTCGTGCGGTTAAGTGCCTCAGTTTACTAAATGCGGTCATAAGTTCGAAGCTACACAGCATCAGTTTTTGCTTTAAAATTTTTGTGCTTAATCTACAAATAAGATACAGCTGCTTGGTTTGAACTATTGGCCTTTTAATTGTTAACAAAACATTGAACGGACGGGTCGAGAGTCATATTTGCTCGCTTCAGCGACATAAAGTTATTTGAATATGGAAGGATGTTGCTTCCATAAGTAGTTTGGCTATTTTTTTTCCCTTGCCGTTCATCTTTATTTTCGACGATAAAATTTATTAAAAATAATTTGCAAAATCAAACGAATGATGAGTTTTTAATTGAATGTTGTGGTGCCTTATTTAGAAAAAAAGTATTTAGTATTATTTCTAATGAGCTTATATTGAATGCATTTCAAAAAATAATAACTTATTGAGAAGAGTTGTATTAATATACTTGAGTTGTGTTTTATTAATATGATTCATATCGTGTTCTTTTTTTAATAGATTTGCTTACTGATTCACGGTTTAAAATGGTTACACCGCTTATGAAAAATCCTTGTGTACGCCACTGTTTCCAACTGAATTTTTCTTGTCATAAGTTGAACTTAGTGCCACATGCTTCTATTGCTTCTCTGTGATGGGTATGGACCTTCTGCTTATGAACATCCATGTTCTTGTAGGCTGGGGGATCTGTCAGTTCTAATGGACGACTACAAGCGCGCCTTGAAGTTTCCAGAGCTTTCGGAGATCGACAGTTCAAGAAGGTTGTATGCTGAGAGACAATCTTTTCTTTTTTAATTTTTTTACTGGTCATTATGATGACTGTAATTGTTTCTTTCTGTTTATTCATTTGCAAGTAATAATGCGTTTTGCTAGGTTGTATAGAGATTTAATTCAGCATCCTAAGGAAATACAATTGAATTGTAGCTGCTCCTTTGTTGTTATTTCCTTTCCCCTGAAATATCTTCATGTAAAGAGGATTATCACTTCTTTTAAAATGCTTAATTCATGGAAGGCTCTATAGAATGAATACAGCACAAACATCAGGTATAAGACGTTAGATGCAAAGGCATGAGAACTGTTTAGAATTTACGATCCCAAAACACTAGGACAACACGATTTGGCTGATGAAATTTTTTACAAACAGTATATATTGCAAATGCACCATCAAAATTATCCCTCCTTTCCGACAGGTGATAGATTCATTTGTGTTACTCTATCTGTCCGACGATAAACTTTGACTTTTGGATGGATGAAAGTGATCCACATCTACTGATCTACACGTATTATATGTAAATGCCTGTGCATGTATCTAATGTACCATTCACAAGTTTCAGGACTTTCAAATTCATTTAATCATCAAAATTCCATCATTTTCATGTAAAGGAATTCAATATGCAGGTTGGTGTTATTGCAACTCCAGATGTTCATTCATTTGACCTTACTGAGAGAGACCACTTCATCATTCTTGGCTGTGATGGCTTGTGGGGGGTATCTTTGTTTGTTTTTCTTCTGTCATATTCTTATGTTTATGCATACAACCATGATGCTTTCGGTGCCCTTCCTGGGGATATTATTTTTTCCCTCTGATTGTAGGTTTTTGGGCCAAGTGATGCTGTTGATTTTGTTCAGAAGCTACTAAAGGTATGTCATGTTCCCCTCCCCCCCCCCCCCCCCCCCCCACAACTCAAGTCACTCTCTTTTTCTCCCTGGAAAGTTCAAGCAGTCTTCAAAAGATTTTAACTTGAGACTGATTTCTGGTAGCAGCCTGCTTAACGTTTGCATCTCTTTGATAGGAGGGGCTACCTGTGTCAGTTGTGAGTCGTCGCCTTGTGCGAGAGGCAGTCCATGAGCGTCAATGCAAAGATAACTGCTCCGCTGTTGTAATTGCTTTTAGGAAAAAACAGTAGAACTCCAATATTTGTTAACAAAGAATCTTAGAAGAATCTAGGCAACCAAATTTGGTCTTGCTCTTTCGTTCATGTTCATTATAATTGTGGGTTGTATCTTCATGCCTTCTAGTTTAGTTGCAGATTGTACGGTTAAGATTTCTTGGCTTTTGACCAACAATTTGTTGGTAGAATAGGCAGTCTTAAAAAGTCTTTTCTGCTCAAGACTGTTTTGCATGCAGTATAAAGCTGCTTGTGTTTTATAAAGTAAACTTGTGCTTCTTCAGTTGGTTAAGTAATTGAGCAGCTAGTGTGATCAGTGTTTGGTTCATAAAGTTATACCTCTGGGTTCCATTGAAGCATTATTTGGAGAGGTTGCCATTCTTTCATGGTCGTTTTCCTGACTTTTTCAAATTGCTGATGGAGAAATAAAAGTGGGTAATGTTAGAGTAACTATAACCCCAAGCCTCAGAGAAACTAGAAATACAAATTGTGAAAACTGTGAAGGAAAATATTTCTGTTTATTTATTTACTTATTTAATTGCAGAGTGTCTTTCCCTTCTCCCTTTTACCCCACCTCCCACAAAAGAACTTTTTATCCTGGTTATACTTAAATATTGATTGATATGCAGCCGTGACAAATATTTGCTAGAGGAATAATGGAACATGATCTAATTTAGAGCAACTTTGTGCATGACAACAAAATCGTCATATTGTGAGAGTTGTATATATGTTTTGGTAATATTCTCATTCATGTACCGTGAACCATCTTGGTTAATAGTTTAATGGGCAGTTTCCTTTCTTTCTTTTTTTCTTTTTTGACGTAGTGAAAAGAGATGAGAATATACTTCTTCTAAGCTTGGGAATCTATATATAAGACTTACCTAATCTGAATAACATGGGTTATGTCTCCTGACTCAAGATTCGCTAGGACAAACTATGATTGCCCGTGAAAAGATTCTATCAAAAGGTCTAACGATCCAACGTCTTTGGGGTTGCAAACAATTGCTCTCATTTTGATTTCTTAATTGATTAGTGTATGATTCTGATTGCTCCCCTTTTGGCCTTTGCCAACTGACACAGTCCTCCTATAGTGGACGTTAATTTTCAGTTTCAAAACAAAATTCTGATAATAGTCTAATATTGTAAAGTTGGGTATTTTATTACTGTAAAACAATAGGAAGGACCATATGGGATCTATGATTCTTCGCTGTTTTCTTTTCCTAACACGATTAAGGGTATCCGGCAGCAGATGAGGGATTTGCTCCAACCAAATAGTTTTCATATTTCCTTTATCACTTTGTAAAATACGCTAAATCTTAAAGAGTTTTAGCTTCTATAAACAGATATCATAAAATTTTACATTATTAAGTCATTTAGTAAAGATAACTACATCAAATTATCCATAAAAGGTGAAATTAGTAATAAACATTCTAAAGGTATTTATGCAGCTTAATTCAACTGGCAAATGGTTGATAGTTTTTCTTCAATGGGTAAGTAAAACAATAATAACGTCTCAATCCCAAACAAGGGGTCGATTCTTCTAGGGTGCGTGAAAATAAAAATAGAAGAAAAACTTTCTCATTTCTTACTTAAAAACTAACTAATGAAAAGATAACATACAAATTAATAAAAAGGTCCTACAGAATAGCTGCCAAAATTCAAGAAATGTCATAAAATAGGTGTCGGTTTCTCTTATGGTATAACTACCAAACCAACATGTTGTCTCCCTAACAAAGTCCAAAGTCTCAAGTCAACGAATCATACGAGATTTAGATAAAACAATCTCACAATATACAGATTTGCATGCAAAGTATAGAGCAACTAAATCAATAAATGCACATTATACATTGAGGGACTTAAATTATTTAGAATCACATAATAATATGTCTAAATGATCACTTTGCATATGCCAGTGATGTTGTTGTGTTTTCTCCCTCAATTATTCATCAATTTAATTCACTTATTTTTTATCAAATGGCATCTTTCACTGCTCTCTGGACTTTGTATATATATGGGGACAATTTTTAGTACTTATAGTGCTTGAGGATCTAAGTAAAAAGGAAATTAGAAAACAAAAATCAAAAGATATGGAACCAAAAAGTGGCATCCCTTGCATTCCAGGAAAAGTGAAACTTCTTATAGCATTGCTTGTTTTGCAGCTCTGTTATGCAGGATTTCACATAGTTTCAAGACTTGCACTCAATATTGGTGTCAGCAAAATAGTGTATCCAGTTTATAGAAACATCATTGCTTTGCTTTTGTTAGGACCCTTTGCTTATTTCTTGGAAAAGTGAGTCTTTGATTTCAAAAACAACTTAGATTTTTATTCTTTTTTCCTTCTGTCTTGGTTTATAACCTTTTCTGCACTTCTGTTATATGGTTTATACAGGAAAGAAAGACCACCCCTCACATTTTCTCTACTGGTTCAGTTTTTCCTTCTTGCATTAATAGGGTAAGCAAGTAGAAATTGGAGTACTTTCCAATATCCACTTTTCTTAAATGAGCTTTGCTGATCATTATAATTCTCTTTTTTTTCTTGGCAGAATCACAGCAAACCAAGGATTTTATATATTAGGGTTGTATTATGCATCCCCTACCTTTGCTTCAGCAATGCAAAACTCAGTTCCTGCTATTACTTTTATCATGGCTTCTATTCTAAGGTATGGGTTGAAAAGTGTAATGCACAACTCAATATATCCAAATACATATCTCATTTCCACCATTAATTTAAACTTTTAAAGATTACTTTATATGCATTAACAGTGTAAAAATTATTTATACAACCATGTCGCTTACGAGATAGGTAATTACAAGGCATTATGTATGAATGGAAACTAACATGCTATCACATGTTAAACTATACTGATAGTGTAAAAAATATTTATAGTTTTAATGCATATAGCAAAAAACTTCAAATTTTTATAGCAACCATAGACTAAAGTACATGCTTGTACTGTTGTACATTTCAGCCTAGAAAGAGTACATTTTATGAGGAGAGATGGCATGGCAAAAATTCTGGGAACCATAGCAAGTGTTGGAGGTGCCACCATTATTACCCTTTACAAAGGCCCTCCACTATTAAGAGGAAGCAATTCTTCTGCAGAAGATATGGCTGCTTCTCATGAGAAAATGTTGAATTGGACATGGGGTTGTGTTTATTTGCTTGGTCATTGTTTATCATGGGCTGGTTGGATGGTGCTTCAGGTATATAACCAGCGATGAAAGAGTTTAACTTCTATATACTGATAATGTAATACTCTGTCAGGTCACATAAAAGAATAACTGCGTACAATAAGCGTAACTAGTCACCCTAAAAATAAGGCAAACAACCTGATATAACATGTTATATTACATTGGTAGCGTAAAAATTCTTTATATAGTCAGTGTATATAAGTTAAATTCATGATGGGAGCATGATGGTATAATCAAGTTGAATGGAGGGCAGCCCGGTGCATTAAGCCCCCGCTATGCATGGGGTCCGGGGAAGGGCAGGACTACAAGGTCTATCGTACACAACATTACCTTGCATTTATGCAAGAGGATGTTTTCACGACTCGAACCCGTGACCTCTTGGTATAATCAAGTTGAATGACACCAAAAATAATACAATACTTGTTAGTAAGATCAAGCAGTCTCCACATGGCTGCTGGAACCATAAGTCTGTTTATAGTTAATTCTGACAATTTATAGCACTCGCATTAGTGACTAATGAAACTTGGTAAATAATGCAGGCTCCTATTGTGAAGCAGTACCCAGCCAAGCTCTCACTTACCTCATTCACTTGCTTCTTTGGATTAATTCAGTTCTCAGTTATAGCAGCTTTTACAGAAAGGGATCCAACACGTTGGAAGATCCATTCTGGAGAGGAGGTTTATCTGATTTTATATGCTGTAAGACCCTAATCCAAGCTTTAATTCCCTGTTTTCACATAATTTTAGTTGACATGAATGGCTAATTATATTGGCTGTAATTGCATTAGGGTATTGTCTCTTCTGGAATAGTATTATCTCTTCAGACTTGGTGCATTCAGAAAGGAGGACCAGTGTATGTTGCCACCTTCCAGCCTGTGCAAACTGTATTAGTTGCTGTCATGGCTTTTGTAGTTCTTGGTGATCAGTTGTACTCTGGAGGGTAAGTCAAGAAATAATGAAAAAAATCAACTCTTGCTCATAATTGTTGATAAATAACAGTAAAGTCGCAAAACAATACTATGAGAATAGTATGTAAAAAGCAGTTACTTTAATGTGGCCAAAAGTAGTTGTGATTTTACTGTTAGCATGGATAAAATCGGTGACTATTGCTTAGAATATGTAGTCCATGAATCTCAAACTTGTCAAACTATATGAATGCAGGATACTTGGCGGACTTCTGATTGTGGTTGGACTTTACCTAGTGTTGTGGGGTAAAAATGAAGAGAAAAGAATTGTCAACAAACATACTGAAGAGGCAACATTGACAAAACATCTTCTTGCTTCCAGCAGCGAGGAATCCTCGGTTGGAGCTGACGTTTGCTAACAAAATATGTCAAATACAGTTCACACATAAACTTTTTTCATTGAAATATTATTTCTTATTTTATGGTTTCTTTCTAAAATTAAAGCTGCAAGGTCAGTCGAACGTGGCATGGACGCTGTAGCAAGAACATTGAACAGAAACCAAATTAGTTGAAGTTTAGATTACGAGCCATGAGTACTCAATTGGTCGTCTGGCAGCTTAAAAGCTTTTGACAAAGTGAAGTACTTGTTGGAACTATTGCTTTTTCAAATTATTTGTACAATTATACTTTCATGTAAACCTTGGAGAAGGAAACAGTTAATTGGTGTACTACTGACTTGGGAAGCATTCCCCTCTTGTTTCTTTGGGCTTGTGAAATTAAACACTGTGATTGACATGGCACAAGCATCTGTGTTTGGTGTTCAGATGATACTTAACCGTTACCTTCAAATTTGAGGAAAAGAAAGAAAAATATAATTCTCTGGATAGTCACCTTAAAGCAGAACTACTTTGAAGTCCTCGCCGTTATTGCAGTTACATTACAATATCAGATAATCTCAAGAGTTTGACTCCATAACAAACTGTAGTCAAACAACAAATTGTAACATAGATTACTCCCTTCCTTTTATGGGGCAACAGTTGATTGGGCAGGTTTGACTAAAACCTAAAGTACTAAATACTGGCACTAATGGTTTCTAAGAGACTCGGAAGTAGTAGGTGAAATTTGAAAGTCCTGTTCCTCCAGAGGTATTCTTCCTAGAAAGATCAGGTGCCCCCTTAACAATAGACCTTGGCTCCCTCATCAAAAAACAATAGACCTTGGCTCTTGAACACAATAAAATGATCAAACAGTTTGGTAAGATAAGCCAACAATCTAGTCGTCGGGCAGATAACACTTCGATTGAGCCTAGAGTGGTACAAAAAAAGAAGAATGAAACCAAAATAGAGTAGCACATACACAGACAAATCAGCAACTCATACTCCTATTTTACAAGGAGTGACAATACTCACCCAGCCAAACCAGGTAGCCCAAACTGACCAATCTTTCTCAACCTCCTTTACTCGCATTTCTTCTATTTGCTCTCTTCGTATATAAGCTTCTGTCACCCTGCCATTACTCATGGCATGCCCACTCCTCTCACCCACCCCACCCCAACCAACAGAATACCCCCGACTCGGGGGATGAACAGAAAAAGGCTTTCAACGTCACTCTTTTTGAGCCCTTACCCTTAACAAAGTTTTGTAACTTTTTGTTGTTCATTCATGCAAGAAAAAAGATCATATTTAACATTTACTCTACTTTAGGCATTAGAATGAATTAATACTCTTTTCCCATACTCTTTTCCCAGGGGATGGGAGAAAAAGAAATGTGTGTGTCTAACCAATAGACATCTGATATCACACCAGATCCACAATTTGCCCAAGGGCAAATAAGTAGAGATGAGAACATTCGTCAGCACACACAAATGTAAACGAGATACCAAACTCTCTTGGTGGGTCATAAGACAACAGAGTGCAAGAAGCAGGTGGTAAAGAAAAAATTTAAACAGGAAGCGCCATTTGACAACTAATTGGCACATAAATTGCTGGAGGAAAACCAAATACACCAACTAAGGAGCATCTGATTACTAATATTGATAAATGATAGTGGTCCACATGTTACATGCTGCATCATGTTCCCAACAAAGACATACGAAGAGCAGTCATGCACCCAAAACTAGGATTAAGTGAAATGAAGAACCCCAACAAGTAAAAATTAGCTAAGCAAAACTGAAATTCAAAGTTCAGCATATATTCTGAAATAAGGAAGAACCAGAGAACCACTAATTCTTGAAGCACACAAATCAAAAACAAAATATATGAGAAAACAATCCTCTAATTTTCCAGCAACTTCACATGACATCACTCTACCTCACCGTAACTATGTCATCAATCTTCAAAATCATCCGCACACATTCAGTGGCCAAGCTAATTGCACTTGTGCTCACCAGCAGTGGCTGCACCACATTCTCCTCCAAGATGTTAGTGATCTGTCCCTTCCTCACATTGATCCCCGTGTTGATCTCTCCCTGTGCATGCCTGTTCCTCAACTCAGTCACAATCGCAATTGGGTTCAACCCAGCATTCTCAGCCAAAGTATACGGTACGACTTCGAGAGCTTCAGCAAATGACCTCACACAATACCCTTCCATTCCCTGTAGAACCTTTGCCCATGCACCCAACTGCCTAGAAAGTTCAATCTCAGGTGCCCCTCCACCTGCAATCAAAAACCTCTTGCTCACCAAACATCTTACAACACACAACGCATCATGCAAACTCCTTTCTGCCTCATCAAGGACCAGTTGGTTTGACCCACGAACCAGCACAGAAGTGGTCCTGCCCATGTCCTGAATCCCTGTGATCTTCACGATCTTGCCACCATCCCCAAGAGATATCTCCTCAACCAAATCAGCAAATCCGAGTTTCTCCGCCCTGAAATGATCAATATTGGCAATAGGCAGACAATTTAAGGTCTTGGTAATGAACTCAATTTCATCCCTCTCAACATCTTTAATCACCATAATCTTAGCCTTTGCCAAATAATGCAGAGACAATTCAGTCACTGCATCCCTCAGAATACTCTTCTGAATCAACAAAACGTTACACCCAGTCGCCTTAATCTTCTTAATCATGCCCAAAATGTAATTCCTCTCTTCTTTCAAAATCCTATCCATCTGAGTATAATCAGAAACCACTATGCTCTGCTCAATATCAGTTTTTGGAGGTGAAATTTGGAACTGAATCACAGCAATTTTAGCTTTCTCAACACGCGTGAGACCGCCCGAGGCATGACTGACCTTCTTGTCAAAAACTAAACCTTTTACCAACTCTGTATCATCAACAGTACCACCCAATTTCTTAACAATTTTAATGTCTCTTAGATCAACGACTTCAGGTTTTGCAGGGTCCACAACAGAAAGCACAGAATCAACAGCTAAAGGAGCTAAAAGAGTAGAGTACTGCGATACTACCTTACTGTTAAGGGCCGTGCTCGCTGATTTCACGAGGGAATCACGGTCAGTGAGCTCAAGTGGAATGGCCATGGCTGTGAGAACCTCAACAGCCTTCGTAGACACCTTGTGCAAGGAATCGGAAATGACAGTTGGGTGAATACCGGCGGAGAGAAGAGAAAGGCACTGTTTGAGCAATGCACCGGCGATAACAACGACAGTGGTGGTTCCGTCTCCGGCGACAACGTCTTGTGACTTGGAAAGCTCAACGAGGAACTTAGCGGCAGGTTGAAGGACCTCCATTTTGTTCAAAATAGTGGCTCCGTCGTTGGTGATAATAACTTCTCCGTTTGCTGTAGAGATCATCTTGTCCATTCCTTTAGGTCCGAGACTTGTACGGACGGCGTTGGCTACGGCCTGTGCGGCGGCAATGTTGGCCATGCGGATGTCGTCCTTACGCTTATTGTCGACGAACGTCTCGGTTTTAGATGAAGGAGCGGCGCGGGGTGCCGAAACTGCCGCTGAAGATGCCATTTTCAGATCGAGATTGACGAAACCCTAGATGGAATACTACTAGATCGAGATGATTTAGAGTGAGTGGGAAAATGGGAACTGTGTGTGTCGAAACCCTAGCGAAGTAGAGAGGAGAGCGTGGGTTCGGGACAAATTGAATTTTGGGGAGGGGGTTTTGGGCTTTTTACCTTCCGATTTTTTTTCATTTTTCTGTTTCTACCCTGGCTTCTTTTCTTATAACTTGTTCGGCGAAACTTCTAAAATCTGCTTATTTTGGAAAATATATTTTTCAAAAATACTTTTTAAAAAATATTTTTGACAAAAATTAATTTATATTTAGTTAATTAATTTAAAAATTATTTTTTAGTAGTAATTAATATTTGGCCAAATTTTTAAAAATTGCTTCTAAGCGTATTTTTTTCAAAAGTGTTTCTCATAAAAGTACTTTTTGAGAGAAGCTACATTTTTCTACTTCTCAAAATCTGCTTCTGCTTCTCCTCAAAAGCACAATTTTTTCTTCTAAAAGTTTGGCCAAACATCTCAATGTGCTTTTTGCCCCAAAAAGCTTGGCCAAACGGGCTATTATTATGTTTCTACCTCGATTTATAGCTTGTTTGGCCAAGTTTCTAAAATCTGCTTATTTTGAAAAGTGTTTTAAAATTATTTTAAAAAAAATAAATTTGTATTTGACTAATAAATTTAAAAAGCATTTTTGTGCAACAATTATTGTTTGGCCAAACTTTTAAAAAGTTCTTCTAAGTATATTTTTTTCAAAAGTGTTTCTCGATAAAGCTATTTTTTTCTACTTCTCGAAAACTGCTTCCGTTTCTACTCAAAATTACTTTTTTCCCCTTAAAAAACTTGGTCAAATGCCTTAACTTTGGAAAAAAAATACTTTTGGCTAAGAAAAAAACTTGGTCAAACAGGCTATTAAACAATGTATATATTTTTCGCCCAAAAATGGAATAACATAAGGTCTTTTGAAGAAGAAAGTAACCGTGTGGGAAATAATACAAGAGATTGCTCATGTAAATGTATGTATTGAAATTACTTTATTGGAGTTGACTAATAAATTGTGATCCGAATTTATATCAATTATAACATATATAAATGACTATAAATGACAAAATCTACACAAACACACTAATTGTTTTAATGCATTGCTTATGTGCATGTAATTATTTTCCTTCTACATAATCTTGTGCAACCTTTTCTTGTTTCCCATCACCAAAAATATAGTTAAGATATTAGTTAAGATGGGTTGAATTTATGATATTATGGTAAAAAGGGGAGAATTACACAAAAATATAGTCCACCCACATACATTGCAGCAGAATAATCTAGTTACAACTTTGCAAATACGTAGCCCATTAACAATAGGCCAAAGTTTGAAAAATTAGCATTTTTTTTAATTATGGAAATATCTCATTTGTTGTTGTTTGTTGTCACTATTACCTAACCTTGAACCCTTTACCTAATAGGTAGGAGAGAAGTCTGCTTCTTATTATTTTTTTATTCAATAAATCTTCAAACACGAAAATTAGGTAATTTTTTATTGTTCTTCCCCAAGTTTGTATATATTCCTATTCCATCTACAAAAAAATAAATTAATATATAATGCAACTCGAGAACCTTAAATTTTTTTCTTTTCCAAGTTCCAAATAGCAGAAGTAAAAATAAAATTTGAAAAAATTATTGCACATGATTTGGGAGATAAATCAACACGGAAAGTCGATTTATACGTAGATTGTTCGAGAAAAAATAAAAATTGAACATATAAAATTTTTAATTTTAGACTTAGCTTCACATGTGCATTACATGTATAATTATATATAACTTTGTATAAACTTGTATATACAATCTCTAATAATGTATACTAGAAAAACAAGACAAAGAAGAAAAATAGAAGAAAGTGTCAAACTTCCATGGATGCCTATTATACACATACAATGTATATACACACTTATACATTAAAAAACATAGATAATTTGTATAACATCGTACGCAGATATACACACTTATACATCTTTATACAATATTGTATAAGTGTGTATAAATATTACCCATACAACATTTACACTAGAAAACACCTTCTGTTCATCACTACATTGTAGTTTTGGGTGGTTGGTGGTGTTGAGTTTTCCCAGCGAGGTTTTGGCATTCAAATCTGGGCTTCATTAGTACCAAAGAATGATACAAAACTGATAAAAATAAGAAAATACGAGACGAGGTCGTCAGAGATGCCCTTTTAGGCAAAATCTGATAGTTTTATGCCAGATCTAATATTTTTTGGACTGATAAACCAAATTTATTATGGTTCCCTAACCTCTTTTCGTCAATTAGCTCAAATTTTGAAGCCTAATTGACACAGAAAGAGAGAATTAAAGAGCCCCTGTGCTCAAAAGCAATTAACACGAGTGTACAAAAATTTTATGTAATTTGTAGGGAGAAAGAAGAGAGAGGCAAGTGGAGAGAGATTGAGTAATATAGGAAAGAAGAAAAGAAAAAAAAAACTTAGAAGTGTGTCTTTAATAATGGGCTAAAGGCTGAAAAGTTTCTTTCAAATTTTATACAACCTGGGCCAAACCGCATAAGGACTTCAAACCTACCTAGGCCATTTTAGGTTGGGCTCTTGGGCCAAGCAACACGAGCTATAATTCTTCCTTACTTTTAACGGGGCTCAAACTCTAAGGGTTGTTTGATAGGGGAATAAGTCATTCGCGATGACACAATTATAATATGAGAATTTAATAGTTACGAAATTATTTAGTGAATATAATTTTATTAGAAGATGTTTGGTTCGTTGGACTAAAAATGAGATACATGGGTATAATATAAAATACGTGTTTGGTGTATACGAGATAAGGTAGAACAAGTTTTTATTTTCAATTTTAACCTTAAATTTTTTAAAGGACTCAAGGGAAAAAGCCTTGAAAAGGGGCACTTTTGTGATTGTAGTATTTTATACCCGGATTAAGTAATTTGTGAATTATTATTCCATCCTCAATGTAGGATGGAATAATATCACAATTTGTGATATAAACTTATTATTATGGGATTGCTAATTTTGGATTCAATAATTCAACTACACGCGGGATAAAAATAATCCCGCACCTACTTTCAAGATTATTATCCTTTATCCCACCAAACAAACGATTCTTTAACTCATAAATCAAACATACGTTGCGAGCACATGCAGACTTATCCCGTGTAGGGGGCACCGGTCCCTAGTAACTTCAAAAAAATATATGTATATACATGTATATATCTTAAGTAACAAGTATATGTTTTGATTGACATCCTAAGATTCAAATCTTAGGCAGTTGTCCGAATCAGTTTAGGAGGACACAACTTGATTTTTAGTATGCTACTTTGGTTCGATTTTGAGTCTATCATTTGTTCAAATTATTTATTCGACAATAATGCTCCACCACTTTCAAAACCCGAGTCTGCCTGTGGTTGTGAGTAGGGCTGTGCATGGATCGGATCAGATTGGATTTAGCACATTTCGGATCGGATTTTCGGATTTCAGATTCTAGAAAATGCAATCCGAATCCGATCCGAATTAATATCAGATTGGATCGAATTTTAAAGTTTGGATCGGATCGGATTTTCGGATTTTAGATCGGATTATTATGCCTCAAAGTTGCAAATTCATATGTATATTTTCTTTGTAAAAGAGGCAGTACAGTAAGAAAAATTCATGTTTATACAATTATGAGAGTACTATGGTGCCAATAGATCTAAATCCATCAATTGTAAAGATAATAACTTGAAGGAAAATATAAAAGAAGTACTAATTATCTGAATTAAATTATCGTTAATCCTCCGAGGGACAAGGATCAAGCCATATCTTTAAAGATGTTCTCATTTGCAAATTAAACAAATTTTGAAACCTTAAACCCCTCTAGGAAAACAAATAGGTCAAGCGACATATTTTCTTTCTAAGGGGGCCAAACCGACAATTAACTCGCGAGAAAAAAAAAAAAAAAAACATAGCGAAGTAAATGGTAGTAGTGCAAAAATATTTTCTGCTATTGGAATTGGACTGTCTCCTTACTCCTTCCCTTTCTGTGATTACTATGCAACCACCTCTTACCCATTCCTCATTTTCATCTCTCTCCTTAAACCCTAACCACAAAATTACAAAAATGGTTTCCCTGAAAAAATCTTCAACTTAATTTTTAGGCATAATCACCATGCCCATGCCTTACACTAACCTTATTCAAAACTGCCTCAAGCTGAGGCTCAAAGCCACTCAATTCCTCACCATTATGTCTTCCACTACCACCACTTCTCTACAATTTTGTTTCCACTTTAAAACAGACCCTCTTCTTCACTGCCCGTCACAAGTTCGATTCTTTTGCTCAGCCAAGGGCTCTTCTAATTCGTCTGTTGTATTAAGGCGGAAAAGAAATGGTTCATCTTCTTCTTCTTTTTCTTTTCCGTATTTTTATCAGCAGAATTTAGGGTATGGTCGTTTTGCTTATGATGAGTATGAGTCCCAGTCCGAGTCTGATCGTGAAACTGAGTCGTCTAAGCAACTGGTAAGTGTCTAATAAAATAAGGGACTTCTATTTTTCAGCATAAGAGCTTATACCTTTTTCTCACTTTTCGTTGTTATCAACTCTAGTGTGATGGAACCCTTCATAATATTGAAGAATGGAGGTGGAAGCTAAACATGTTAATGCGCAAAAAAGGTGACCAAGAAGTGGTCTCAAGGGAGAAAAAGGACCGTCGCGATTTTGAGCATATATCAGCTCTGGCAACTAGAATGGGTTTGCATTGGTATATCAAATTTCTTTAACATATCCCTATGTGATGTGATGATGTTTTTATGTTCACTTTGTTGTGAGTTTATTCGGTATATATTTTGATGCAGCCGCCAGTATGAAAAAGCAGTTGTGTTTAGCAAAGTCCCATTGCCGAATTATAGGCCAGATTTGGATGCTAAGCGTCCACAGAGAGAGGTAAATAAGTGTTAACATGAAGTTTTTTATCTGGCTATATGTGCTTTATGCTTCAATCTTTTTTTCAGTATGTTCTTCTATTAATGCATCTCGCATTGATATTTTAGGTAGTGTTACCTTATGGATTACAAAACAGAGTAGATGATCTTCTTAAAGCACATCTTTCTAAAAAGTCCGCAAACAAGGAAAACTTTGCACATAATGCTTCTCTCAATGATAAAGAGCTTTATGAGAATGAGAAGCCATTTGCACAAAGTGTTGTTGCAGAGCGAATTCTCAGGCGAAGGAGCTTGGAGATGCGGAATAGACAAGAAGATTGGAAGGTTATATTCTATCTTTTGCCAGATTGTTGCAACTTTTATTTGTGTCATGTTGTTATCCATATGTTGTTCAGACCTTATTTCTCCTCTATCTGCTGGGCCACGTTAGGCTGCTGTCTTCTTCTCTCTCTTCAAAATGTTTTGTATCTTGTTACCTGAGAAATATGGATGCTGTTCACATAATGAATGTGTATTGGCTTGGCACTTTAGCAGAGTCCAAGGAGGTGAAGCATCACATAATAGAGTACAAGTTTTCAAGTACTAAATTTTTTAGGGGTAGTTGTGATCATCTTGTCAAATCAACTTACTGCTTGTTTGGAGGTTGAATTACTCAACACAATCGTGAGCCATATAGAGTGGCTTAGGGGCCGGGACCTGTTCTTCCAGTGCTTCGTTCACGTTATAGCATTTGCATTCCTTGGTTTTGCACTTGCACTCATTACATACGTTTATGATATTCATTCTGAATTCTGTATTTGGACTTGGAAGTTCAAGAGATCTAATGACTATTTTTGTATTCTGCATGTGGACTATGTAAATATGTCCCATTTTGGTCGAGCTCTACATGCTCAATGTGATTCCCTGGATTTTTTCCTTTTACTTTCATTCCTACAAGTAAAAAAGAAATGCAAATTAACTTGTTACTATCACACAAACAAACAAAAAAGACGAAATGCATAATAACCAAACTTTGAACAGCTATTGCAGTAACTTTTGTACTATAAATTTAGTGCACAAGATGATGGATAGCCGATATGATTTCTTCTTAAACAGAACAAATTAATTAATTAAGTTCATGTGTAATTTCAAAATCAATTTTACATTTGTCTTTGTCAAAATTTTTAGAAATTATATTCTAAGTTTTTTGATGGTAAAGTGGGTAGTGGTGGATTGATGGAACTTGCTTTGAAGTTCTCAGTAATGTACACATGAATTTTTGCAAAAGGTAACTATCAAGTTGCCTCTTGATTCCGTACTGCAATACAACAACTCATCTTTATGCAGTATTCTAAACATCAGTTTTGACTGACAGCCATCTTTCTGTAGGGGTCTCCAGAAGGCCAGAAGATGCAAGAAATTCGAAGAAGTCTCCCAGCATTTAAAGAGAGAGAGACATTGCTTAGAGCTATTTCTGAGAATCAGGTTTATATGCAGTTCTGTCAAATAATTCACTTGTATGGCTTTGCTTTTGCTATGTATTTAGGTTGAATAACAGTAGATATTCCTTCCAAGGCTTCTTATTTGACTTGATTTAGATTTCCACTTTCAATTTTGATTGACCAATGAATCCATCGAAAGTACGCACATTTGTGGGTCGCTTTATGCGGACGTTGTAGCATGGTGAAAATAGCACATCAAGAAGTCCTCTTGATATATGGGCCCTAACCTGCATATCTGATAGTCCAGTTTTATCTTTTTTTTTTTTTGTTGATAAAATAAGGTAATTTTATTAAGCCAAGTATCAAGGAGAGTTATTCGGGACAAGGTGGGAGTGGTCCAGGAAAAGACGCGAGAGGCGAGACTGAGATGGTTCGGGCATGTTAAGAGAAGAAGCATAGATGCCCCAGTCAGGAGGTGTGAGAGGTTGGCCTTGGGGGGCAAGAGGAAGGGTAGAGGTAGGACAAAAAAGTCTTGGGGAGAGGTGATCAGGCGGGACATGGCGCAATTTGAGCTAACCGAGGACATGACCCTGTATAAGAGGGTGTGGAGGTTAAGGATTAGTGTAGAAGGTTAGTAGGTAGTCGTGCGTTTCGCTTTGTCTTCATTAGTCTTTAGTGTTAGTGTTAGTATGGTACCTTTTTATCCCGAGTTTGCTATTTTCGCATATCTTGTTCCGTTATTACTTGTCACATGTACTTCCTTAGTTTGCTATCAGTGCTCCTTTCATATTCTCTATTGCTATCAGACCTCGGATTTTGTTTCTCTAAATATATTGTCTTGCTATTACTTGCTATCGGTACTTCTTTCATATTCTTTATTGCTATCTTCAATTTAGTTTTCTAAATATATTGTCTTGCTATGAATTGCTATCATCGCTTCTTCCATCTTCTTTAGCCGAGGATCTATCGGAAACAGTCTCTCTGTCCTTCCAGGGTAGGGATAAGGCTGCGTACATCCTACCTCCCCAGACCCTACTTGTGGGATTTTCACTTGTTGTTACTAGTACCAACTACCAAGGAGATACTGCCAGCTACTGCAGTGTTTATCTTTTTTATATTAGTAAGAGTGAAAGAGTGATACTTTTATGTTAAGGAATACTTTAATCCAATTGAGGCTTGCTTTCCTAGAATTAGGCTGGGCAAAATGATTCATGTGAAGATACATTCTCAAAAAAAAGAAAAAAGAAACTTCATTTGAAGAATTGTCCTGACTGCAATTGGTTGTGGTGCAGGTGGTGGTCGTGTCTGGGGAAACTGGATGTGGTAAGACTACCCAATTGCCTCAGTACATTTTAGAAGCTGAGATTGAAGCTGCTCGTGGAGCTACTTGTAATATTATTTGTACTCAACCAAGGCGAATATCTGCTATGGCTGTGTCTGAAAGAGTTGCTGCAGAGCGTGGGGAGAGTCTGGGAGAATCTGTGAGTTTTTGGCTCATGCTATTTCTTCTGTATGTGTTTATTGGGTATATAAAATGGTTTTTCTTCTGGTTGTGTTCTCCAATTTGTAGGTGGGCTACAAGGTTCGGCTTGAGGGCATGAAAGGGAGGGATACACGCCTCTTATTTTGCACCACTGGCATTCTTCTGAGGAGATTACTGGTTGATAGAAATTTGGGAGGTGTCACTCACGTTATTGTAGACGAGATTCATGAACGGGGAATGAATGAAGGTACCTGCCCATCTGGCAATGTTGCAGTTTTTTAAACTCTTGTACTTCAAGTTGCTTACTAGAGTTGTCTTTCCTTTCAGATTTCCTTTTGATTGTCCTTAAAGATCTCCTTCCCCGTCGACCGGAATTGAGGCTGATCTTGATGAGTGCTACTCTTAACGCTGAGCTCTTCTCTTCCTATTTTGGCCGCGCTCCAATGATCCATATTCCTGTAAGTCGAAGGTTTATTACATTTTCTACCATGTTGTAGGCTTTAAATCATGTGATACCCGTCCAAATACTGACATCCGGATACCTCCTTCATGACCAAAAAGTAAAGGGAGGGAGGGAGGGAGAGGGAAGATTGTTTTGACATTGTATGCTATAGGAAACTAGCTGCGATAGTTAAAGAAGATTCTATGGAACAGTTGTGAGGCCGTCAATTTTACATAGGGTTGAGCATTGGGCTTTAGATGTTCAATATATCTATAACATGAGAGTTGTACAACTGCGGATATTAAGATAAATGTCGGTCATACACAATTGGACAAGAGTAGAAATCATCGTATCCAACAGAGCGCGCATGTGCACACATGGAGTTTCAAATGACAAAAGGAAAACATTACTTAAGATAGTTTGGTTATGTCCTGCGTAGAGCTCCAGATGCACTAATCAGTTGATGTGATATGATGTAATGTGATAAAAAGAGATAGATAGACGTAAAATTATATAAAAGGAAGTTGTATCCTAAAACCTAGGATCCTTCGGGATCAATGTGGACTTAACTAAAATAAAACGTGATGGAAATAAAGGATTTTATATAAGTGATACAGTCTAGTTGGAATTAAGGTCTTGCTGTTATTGATGGTGTTAGGAATTTTTTATTCTAATTAGAGACTTTTATGTTTGTCGAGTGGTAAATATGAAATTAGAGAACCTCTATTTTGTAGAACCACTAATTTGCCTAAAATACAAAGTACGTACTATTGTAATAAATTGGACTTGAATATAGTAGAAGTACCTTTGACACTTGCTTGGTGTTTGGTAATACAAATTTTGGCTTATCAAAAAAAAAAAAAAATGAAAGAAGAGTTATATAACTGACTTCAACTAATCTCAGAGAGAAGCTTAGTTGATAGCTTGATTGATTCTTAAAACAAAAATGGAATGGAGTAGTGGCACTCAGTTTTAACATATATCTCTTTATTTATGATCATTCAGGTCACTATATCCACGGTTTATTTTAGACTTTTACATTTCAGCAATACCATAGAAGTCATTTGGATTTGCATGGCCAAAGGCTTATAACATTAGCATCATATTTGAGCTGCTCTAGAGTTCTTGATCTTCCTAGAATGCTTTTTCTTGGGGGGCTAAAATCTCTCTTTTCTCTCATCAGGGTTTTACTTATCCAGTCCGAAGTCATTTTCTGGAAAATATTTTGGAAATAACTAGATATCGGTTAACTCCATATAATCAAATTGATAATTATGGTCAAGACAAGATGTGGAAAATGCAGAAGCAGACTGATAGGAAGAGGAAGACTCAAATTGCTTCAGCTGTTGAGGTATAGAATCTCTATGATGTTATCATGGGCTCTGTATGATAGTTTTTGTTTGATACTTAGGCTTTGAAACAGGAATCACTAGAAGCAGCTGATTTTGGGCAGTATAATCCTCGTACTCGGGATTCACTTTCCTGTTGGAATCCTGATTCAATAGGCTTCAACCTCATTGAGCATGTGCTTTGCCACATATGTAAAAACGAAAGGCCAGGTGCTGTGTTGGTTTTCATGACAGGTTGGGATGACATTAATGCTTTGAAAGATCAGCTGCAGGCTCATCCTCTATTGGGAGATCCAAGCAGAGTATTGCTGCTTGCATGCCATGGTTCCATGGCCAGTGCGGAGCAGGTATCGCCAAGTTGGAAGTGTTACCTTTTATCCTCCTTTCCCATAGTTGTCGTTTTGTTTCTATACTCTTTTAACTTTTTTAGAGAATCAGTATTGTAGAAATTTGTGTACGTCTTTATGGAGGAATTTCGGTTATTCAAAGGCAGAATGTAATCTGCTGGGTCCTTCCAGTATCTTTTAAAAGCTAAAACGCTTTTCAATTTAAAGGTGAAGTCACTGTATAATATCTTTGTCCTATTGCGTAGTAAAAATTAACCAATCAATATATATATATATATATATATATATAAGGTTTCAAGGAGCTTGTTTCTTTTAAACTGTTTTAAGGAATTTTATTTTGAATAGGTGATGATGCTTTTCTTTCTAATCTTTTCCGAAGAATTATTTAGTGAATTCTCTTTCTTTGATTTTAGGCCTGCAGAATGAATAGGTTGGTATTCTCATGATATCGCTGTTGTGTTGAGTTTCATCCTAGCACGGAAGACATGTTTTATGACAAAAAGCATTAATTAACAATTATCATGGAACTGATCAGGCGCCGATAGGTTCTTTCTTAACTTCCATTTTAAAACTCATCTAAAATAATCATGGAAGAAGGATAGGTTGGTAACCTTGAGAGCTAGAGGAGTAGATTGAGTTTCATCCCTGCACAGTTGGGAGCTTTAAAATCTAGTCAAGATCATTAATTTGTGATTAAGTAAATTTTTTGATAATTTAAATCTGGTTGCTATTCTCATTTCATTTATATATTGTTGTACACTCTTAACTTTTGATCTCTACTCGCTTGCAAACAGAAATTGATTTTTGATAAGCCAGAAGATGGAATAAGGAAAATTGTATTAGCTACCAACATGGCTGAAACAAGTATCACCATCAATGATGTGGTTTTTGTGGTCGACTGTGGAAAGGCAAAAGAGACATCTTATGATGCACTCAACAACACTCCATGTTTGCTTCCTTCTTGGATTTCAAAAGCTTCTGCTCGTCAAGTAAGATATATATAATCTACCTGCTTCAGCCTTTGCAATACTTAAATACCTAAAATAATTATGCATTTTGATGCATGGATCCACATACTCCCCCCAGCTTTTTTCTTGATTATTTAATTAGTGCGGTGGAATCTACATAATAAGCGAATGTCCATTTGATTTTCCAGAGAAGAGGAAGAGCTGGCCGTGTTCAACCTGGGGAGTGTTATCATCTCTATCCTAGATGTGTATTTGAAGCTTTTGCAGATTATCAACTGCCGGAGCTTCTGAGGACACCATTACAATCTCTATGTTTGCAGATTAAAAGCTTACAACTTGGAAGTATTTCAGACTTTCTATCTAAGGCATTGCAGCCACCAGAACCACTATCTGTAAGTTGAGATATACTCTTTCACCCAGTTTGTTGAATATGTGTGGTTGTTTGTGACAGTGGAAGTTGAAAATGAGGGCAAGTAAAATGGGGGGAAATTGTTTAGATTGTCTTTGAGGGGGTGGAGATAATCAGGAGGGATGTTATGTTATATTTGATGAACTTGCTACATTCCAGTTCAAATTTTCCAATGTCTTAAATGGATGGTGACACCGAACAACTTAATATGTGCATATGGCATCATTTCTGAGCGTGTTAGACTGGTTAACCACTGAATTTTCTTAATTTTTACATTCTGCTCATGAAAACGCGTTGAGATAGGGACATGTACATCCTATTAGGTGAAGAATATGTTATGTCTGCCTTTCTTTCAACCAAACCTGGATTTAAGTTGTCTGGTAGATATACTTCTTTGTTTGACAATTCTGGCTCCTTGACTTTATTGTTAATGGACATATATCTTTGTTGTGTGGTTAATTTGATTTTTTATGTATTTGCAAATATTGTTTTGCAGGTTCAAAATGCTGTTGAGTTTCTGAAGACAATAGGGGCTCTAGATGAGAATGAAAATCTGACAGTACTTGGTAAAAGCATAGCTGATTTTTCTTGATCTCTCAGCAATTTCTCCATAGTCTTCTTCATCTTTTTTTTGGGGGGGAAAAGAAAACTTGACTTCTGGATTTTCTTGTAGGACAACACTTATCAATGCTTCCAGTTGAACCAAAACTGGGAAAAATGATAATATTAGGTGCAGTATTCAACTGCCTGGATCCAATTATGACAGTTGTTGCTGGTTTAAGTGTTAGAGACCCATTTTTAATGCCATTTGACAAAAAAGATGTAAGTTAATATTCTCTGCTTTATGAATGAGAACTTACCATCTTCTTCTTGTTTCTTGGAGTGACTCAACTAATGTCTAAACATGTTAACATATTATGTCCTTTTCTCACAGTAGTACATTTATCTCTTTCTTTACTTAAGGAATATCTGTGCGTTGTTTCTATGAGAAACAGATTTAATACGTTTTATGTGCATGCTTTTCAAAAGTTGCTTCTGTAAACATTTCCGTTTATCTAAGCCAGATCTTCAGTTGCATTTGTTCCAAGTTTGGGGACTGTAAAATGTAAAGTCACTCCCTTTCTTTTACAGCATCAGTGCAAGGAATAATGGTCTATCACCTAACTACTTGCCAACATTTCCCAGTTGGTTATGGGGACCGTAAAATGTAAATGAACTTATTTTCTTTAACAACATTAGTGCTTAGGAATAGGGGTCTTTGCTACTGCAATGTGCAAAATACAAAACACTAAGTTGTTCTTCATAAAAAAAAACACACTTGGTTGACAATATAGTATTACCTTATAAATTTGACAACGAGGGCGTGTGCTGAATCTAGCCGCGAAATTTAAACAATATTCTAAAAGGAAAAGTTGGTCTTGTGAAGATGTGATAGGGGACAGGACCTATCCTGAACTGACTGCACTCTTACTAATGCGAGTTTTGGTAGTTTAAGGACATCAGCATATTGAGTTATAAGCAGTAGCTTGGGAAATTGCCACAAGTCCCATGGATTTTGGAAAGAAACTATTTCAGTTGCATGGTTCTTTATATTATCCCAAGCCTGCTAAAGTGTACTTTTCACCTTTGCACATCCTTTATCCTAGTGCTTGGAAACGATGTTTGAACTGAGATCTTTTTCTATATTTGTGGAACCTCTTTAATTAGTTGTTTTGTCACCTAGTGTTCCCTATAGCGCTCTGTCTCTTTCCCATGAGGACCTTGTATAATGTTTTTGAAATATACTTTCTGCAGCTGGCTGAGTATGTATAATATTTTTGAAATATACTTTTTGCAGCTGGCTGAGTATGTATAATGTTTTTGAAATATATTTTCTGCAGCTTGCTGAGTCTGCCAAAGCCCAGTTTTCTGCTCGTGACTTCAGTGATCATCTTGCTCTTGTTCGGGCTTATGATGGCTGGAGAAACGCTGAGAGGCAGCAATCTGGTTATGAGTACTGTTGGAAAAATTTCCTTTCTGCGCAAACTCTCAAAGCGATGGACTCCCTTCGAAAGCAATTTTTGCATCTGCTTAAGGAAATTGGTCTAGTTGATAGCTTTCAGAGTTGTAATGCCTGGAGTAATGATGAACATCTTGTTCGAGCAATTATATGTGGCGGGTTATTCCCTGGCATATGCTCTGTTGTGGTGAGTTATGCTCTTTGATTTAACAACCCTTCTTACTCTTGATGATTGAGGTTAGCGCTTCATCTGTTATTTACATGAAGTAGAAGTTGGCTTGTACATGATACTGATTCCTAAATTCTTTCGCTCTCTCTCACTGCATGCATGGTTGCACTTCCATCTTTGTAAATTTTTCAATAAAAAGTTGGGTGAGTGTTGAGCTAGGTTTCAATAAAAAGTTGGGTGAGTGTTGAGCTAGGATTGATGGTTTTCCTATGTATTTATCAGAATCTCGTGACGACCCGTCATTCTTGTATCTTTGAGTGCTAATTGAACATATATTTTACTGACAGAACAAGGAGAGGTCAATCTCACTGAAAACAATGGAGGATGGTGGAGTTCTTTTGTACTCTGTAAGCTTCATAGTATAATTAGTGTTATTTAAATTGTGACACATTTCATGTAATTTCTAAAGGAAAAGTTCCCATCTTTTAATAGTGGTTTTCCTTTTTCCACTTAGAATTCTGTTAATGCCCAAGAGCTGCAAATCCCATATCCATGGCTTGTCTTCAATGAGAAAGTTAAAGTGAATGCAGTATTCCTGCGTGATTCTACAGCTGTATCTGATTCTGTCCTACTCTTGTTTGGCGGAAGCATTTTTGGACGAGCTCTAGTAAGTTTCTTTCTTCTGACTTTGCCTGCTCCCACCTCCACCCCCACCCCACTTCCCTCACGGAGGATGCTGATTTCTTTTTTGTTTTGCAAGGTTCATGTTGTCATGTTCTCGAATCCTTTTTATGAGTATCTCTACTAATTAGTGTTTGTTTTTTCCCTTAAAAACTCATTTCTCTTGTTAGGATGGATACTTGATGATGCTTGGAGGGTACTTGGAGTTTTTCATGAGCCCCTCACTGGCAAATACTTATCTAAGCTTGAAGAGGGAGCTTAATGAACTTGTCCATAAGAAAGTATGTATATGTCGCCATCTTTGTTCGTGCCATCTTCTTTTTGAGTTTTCCATTATTGCCGTTTCTGTAGTGTTGCTCCTGTCAACTGTGTGACTGATGGTATTGACTATTTGCACGCGTAGCTCGTATCACATGCATTCTTCAGAAAGCATATTATAAGTGGGTGCATATGACAAATCCTTCTTTCTCGCCTGATGTTTGTTTTTTCTGGCAGCTTTTGGACCGTAATTTTGATGTAGGCAGTCATGGTGAGCTATTAGAAGCTGTTAGATTGCTGGTGTCGGAGGATCACTGTGAAGGTAAGTTTGTCTTTGGTCGTAAACCGTCCCCAAAGAAGTCCGCAAAGGAGTTGCAAAAAAGCATCAGTTCAACAAAGGGCACTGGTGGTGAAAATCCGAAGTCTCATCTCCAGACATTGCTTGCTCGGGCTGGTCACCAATCACCCAATTACAAGACTACTCAACTAAAAAATAATAAGTTCCGCTCCACTGTAATATTCAATGGGTTGAACTTTGTTGGTCAGCCTTGTGGTAGTAAGAAGGACGCTGAAAAAGATGCAGCTGCTGAAGCTCTGCAGTGGTTGACTGGTGAGACACAGTCGTCTTCTAAGGCTGTTGAACACATGTCAGCACTTTTGAAGAAAAGCAAGAGTAAAAAGCAACTTCATAGTACGAAATGGAGGTAATTGTCTTGGGTCACTAACCTGACAGTCCCGCGGATGAAGAGGTCCTTGCTGGCATTATATTTCTTGGTTGAATAGAGACGAGTAACTTTTGGCCAAGAAGATGCAGCTTGAAGGGTGTATATAATCATGTCTTATTGGACCTTCATTTTTGAAGAGGGTTGCTGACAATCTTCGAGGAAGCTAGTGGATTTATGCATTGGCAATGTGGGAGGAACGTATCAATACGGTAACTTCCTATTTGGTGACTTTTGATTAATATTCACTGCACTATGTGGTCAACATGATGTCTGTATTCTCTATCCAACACATCTGCCCTAAAGGCTTGTCATTATGAAGTAAGAATTGATCAATTCTTTCGCCGAGAAGAGGAACGCCACCTAGTTTAGATGGGCAGATGTGCAATGACCTGAACGATCAGCTTAGCCTCGGAGTGTACACACTAATATTTATTCCTTGTATGTCTCTGCTTCTCATTCATTATAGCTCATGAGGATGGATCTGTTAGAGGAAATGGAGAGTTATACACCAAATACAAAGTTGTATTACAGAGACTTGTGAATGATCATATATAGAATCCCATGTCTAAGATTGTATTTGCTTTCTTATTCTCAATAATGATTACAGTTCGATGGTGCATCTCCGGTTTCACTGAGATTTTCGTCGCTGGGGGTCCTTTTGGAGTTTTGGGTGCAGATTTGTCTAAAGTGTTCCCTGTGACTCTGTACAAGAATCTGTAGATGGGTATACTGTTATCTGTTTGCTGTAGGCGAAAGGGGATTTGATTAATTATTTGGAATATATATTCAAGGAGCTATCTTAGCTACATGAGTTTTTATTGCTTTACTTTTCCGTTTGATGATATTTCTAAAAATATACATTTGCCTGTTATTCTTTTGAGGGCAGCTATACTACGTGAAAATCCCTTATTTCTATTGCCGGCTGAATGTAAGACCATTTGATAAGGTTGTGGCAAACCGAGAAATGATAAATAAATGAATTAACAAAAAGCGAAATTAGATGAAAAATACTCAACTAAAAACGCTATATGAGTCTATATTCCCATTTTTTACTTCATCATTTTTGGGGGAGACAAACTTCCTTCTTTTAGAAGTAATAACTTTTTGGTATTTTGAAGTTGCAAAATTTATCGTTTAGGAATATTACCCCCTGTTCACTTTTACTTGGCATGTATATTAAAAATAAATTTTTATTTTTATTTTACTTTACGCATATCAAGAGAAGACAAATTCTTTTTTCCTGTTATACCCACAGTATTTATTATTTATTTTAAATCCAATAAAATATGCATCAATTAATATAGGTATTATGGTAAATTATGTACTTCATTTATTATAACGGAGTGAGTAAATGAGATTGGAATTGACATACTACTCCACTAAATTAAAGTTGACCAATTTATTGCAAGGAGAATATACCTCATATAACTAGTCAATGACTATTTTCCCTTCTCGTTAGCTACAAGATTGACTTTCAACAACATGCCATCTGGATTTAGCCTCATTTAGAAAAGGCAAAATGACAAAGAAGAATTTAGCTAGACTATCTGAGCTGAACCAAAGAAAGAAAAGAACAAAAGAAAAGTGAAACAAGAATAAATTGAATGAAGGTTGTCCTGTTCTTGTGCCTTTGTTTATTAAATAATTTATTAAAAATATCAACTCTGCAACAGCTCAAATGCTTTCAAAAGTGTTCCTCTAAACCTATTTACATCAATTTTTACATCTTGCTGTTCTAAATAAATTTTCCTATATGAAATCCATCCTTTAGGAGAAATCATATTACCAGGAGGATCCTTTAACACATGATGCTCAACTGGATATTGCTGAATTAAAGAACTCTCATTTACACTAATCTTGTAATCCAAATACTTCAATTTCATGTCTAAAGCTGGAATTTCAAAGTCCACTTTAGAAACCCATTCCATTCCTAACCCCACAATTTGTATAACAACTGCTTTTTCTGGCAAGAAAACCATATTAGTCAATCCAGCACCATGCACTCCCATTAATACATCAAATGAGTTCACTTTTTTTGCAACTTTAGCCAGATTTTCTCTTGTTTCTTCAACAACTACGTCGAATCCAATATTTCTAGCCATTGTAACAATCTCTTCTACGTTAGTAAAACGCCTCGTTTTACTTCTTGAAATAATAAGAAGTCGCGGTTTGATTTTCCTTCCTTGATCAGCATTCTTTTTCAACTTCACCGCGGATTTTCTTTTCAAGGAATATGTACTTTTCAAGAATTTTGTGAAGTCACTCATAGAGTAAGGAGATTCTGAAGTGTTAATGCTGAATTCTTTGTTGGCTTTTAAGCCAATTATCATACTTGGGAAACAAAGGACTTCTTTTTCCTTGTCAATATCAATAATATCATACTTTGATAATCTTTGTAACACTGGTTTGTACTTGTTAATCCACCAAGATTTCTTATTTGTAATCAGAAACTGAACTTCATTGTTGAAATGTCGCGAAGTTTGGAATAATGGAATTAGCACATCAGTGAAATCATGGAAATGATTTCCTGCATATCCTTTAGTTGAAAAAACAATAGCAGGAACAGTATAATTTCTAGTGCAATCTGGAATTTCTTGAGAAATATTTCTATAAACCTTTTTGACTGTTAAGTTTGTTACACTGTCCATTGCTCTATTGTCACCTTTTCTAGCATATGGTCTTATGCTCCAGGAATTATTCCTTTCATCTGCTAATTTATCAGTTGAAACAAAATAAATGGTTGATAAATTTCCATGAATTCTTATATCACCATTCATCTCACAGAGATCAGCTCTTGGATGTGTGACATTGCAAATTGGTTTATCTTCTTTTATTTCAACATCTGAAAGCAGATAATTATGTTTATGGTAAGATATTAAATAAATGTAAACTTGCTCATTTGCAAAAGTTAAATGCTAGTATTAAGTTGGTACTTACATGTTTTTTTGGGCTTATTACTGACTTCCTCTGTTATTGCCAGAATTTGAGGGGGCCCACGAAGAGATACCTTAACATTCACTGTCATACAAGGACATAACACTGTTCAATAACGATCATTTTTTGGGGAAGTACACAAATTCTCATTTTTTCGGGATGCTATTTAGGGATTACCCAGTGCTTATTTTGTCTAGAAAATTTGAACTAAACATCTTAATTTCAGGACTTTGTGTCCTGAAATTGAACTGAAAAACTGAAATTTAGGAATCTAACTAATTACTAAATACTATCAATCCTCTAGAATGACTACATGTTGTCATTTCTATCCATTTTTTGCCAATTAATGGGTGTACATTATATTCTGATACCGTTTATGTTAAGAATTTAACTTATATCCATTTACAATATGATGAAATATTTACAAGGTGAATGCAATTTAATCTTACTATAAACGTCAAAAAAATAAAACAACTAGTAAACAAATGCCATGCATAAATACAAAGTAATAATTGTTAGCAAAGACTTAGATTTTGACTATAAAGGAAATGAAGAGAAAAAATGCAATCCACTCTGAGAAGGAAAAGAAAGAATACAATCATATCCTCTAAATCAGTGTAAGATTTTCAAATTAAATTACTAAAAGGTAAATTAAATGACTTACCAACTTTAAAATGACGAAATTCAGGCTTGAAGAGAATACAAAAGGTGGCTGCTATTATAAAACAACTAACAAATGCTCCAAATCCTAATTTCTTCTGCTCATGTTTACTGAAACTCCTTGCAAAGAAACTGTCGTACTTCATTTTGCTAAAAGTTGTAATATAAAAAGAGAAGATTTGAAATGAAGAATTGAGAAAATGCTAGTATTTGCAATTCTCAGGATATAGAGAGGTTCAATATCTAAGTGACTAGCATGAAGTGTAGGAGGATTTAGAGTAATTGCTCCCCACGATTTGCATAAATTTAGGAGATTTTGCAAATTAAAAATTATGTTGTTTTTCTCTTTTTGAAAGAGATATCAAGGTTGACTACTACTTACATTAGACAAAGAAATTGTCAAAAAACTGTCTCTTTTAATAGCCATGTCTAAGAGGAGGGTTTAGAAATTAAAGGCCGGCAACTTACCACTTGTTAATTAAACATCATTAGGACTTTGTTCATTTTCACATTATGGGTAAATATTACCAAGATAATTAACATGCATTTAATTTATTCAATTTAGGTCGAAATTAGATGTGCGTTCATATTCTTATTTGGATAGAAATTACTATATTAAGAATAGCAAGAACTTATTAAATTTGCTTAAGTGCTTCAGCATGAACACGTGGATTTTAATGCACGATACCATTTTGGGTCACTGTTTTCTGTTACTGGAGTTAAATTTCCATCTTTTTATTGCTTAAGTGTGAACAAGTGGGTTTTAATGTTTGCTTAACTGCTATTTATAAGCTTTCCTAGAATGAGGTCTAACAATAAGTGCGTAAATTATGGAATGGATCAAATAAACTTATTCTCATAATTATGTTTGCAACTT
The DNA here is from genome assembly GCF_000715075.1 of Nicotiana tabacum. Lineage (NCBI taxonomy): Eukaryota > Viridiplantae > Streptophyta > Magnoliopsida > Solanales > Solanaceae > Nicotiana > Nicotiana tabacum. The sequence goes on along the minus strand of NC_134083.1, from coordinate 14,937,900 downwards.
TTTATTTTTTCTCCCTGGAAATTTTTATTTCTTTTTACTATTTTCTCTACGTACACAACGAACACTTAGAGAGTTAGAGTGATTAGTGAAAATTAAGAAGTCCAGATCTCCACATAAACTTCCTGAAGTAGTAGTTACATTGATCTGTATTCAGTTCCTTTTAACTGGAATTTCGTTTTCCCATTCTTTTACAATTAGATGTATTTGTAAATCATGTAGATTGTAACTTGGGATATTATAGTATTTTCTCAAATCTTATAAAATAATGATGTATACAAATCCATTTAAAAGATTGTTTTCAGCGAACCACTACTAGAAGCGTGTTTGTAATGCAAATGTCGGTTGTTAGCCGGATTGAGTTTGTCTCAATTGAGTAAATTGCGGATATATTTACATTACTAATAACTGCATAATTCTAACCAGCAAACAAATAATCTAAGCAATATATAAATTTTTTAACCGTTGATTTTTAACTTTCTTTAGCTGTGTAGAATTAAAAAAAAAGGAAAAAATTACTAAAGGAAAACAGTGGAATAATGTTGAATGATCCAAGTAAGTTGTTTGGTTTAAGAGTGCGACATTTTACCAATATTTTTCCTCTAAATATGGTGGAATGCACGTTTGGGAGGAAAGTTGGGTACTTCTAGGCTATAGACAAGTGTGGTGAAGAATCCAACTATAGTATCTGAAATTATTCAACTTCTTTGGAGCAAAATAAATAAACATAATATTCGCGCGTGTGATGTCATTTTTTACCAGAATATTCCTTTGTATTTTTTCTGAACATTTATTAAATCTTTCACATAAAAACAATCGTGCTAATTGATCAGGGCACAAGTCAATGTTAGGTCGCAGTACCATATAGAAGCAACAGAAGATTTTAACATCTAATTTGATTAATTATTAATTTTTCTGTTCCTATACTTTCATTCTCTGCTATCATATACTATCGTTTATTCTACTCTTTTTATAGTCTTTCTAATTATTTTTTCCTCTAATCCTCTCCACCGCTATGCCTTCTATGTGACATCGCACATGATATTCATCAATTAAAAGAAAATAAGCAATTAACTAAATTATCAAATATTTTAAATTGATTCTTTTTAGATGATTTTTTTGAGCACCGGCTCAAAGTACAAAAGTTCAGCTTCAAATATATATATATATATATATATATATATATATATATATATATATATATATATATTTTTTTTTTTTTTTGAAAGTGTAATTTATTCATTAAAAGAAAATTCAAATATATATATATATATATATATATATATATATATATATATATATATATATATATATATGGATTGAGTTGCACGCCGCAACAATATTAGTATTGATATGTGGATCGGGTTGCGCCGCAACGGAAAAGATGAATTGTGGTTATTCTTGGTTGTTATATTTGCTACCGTGTTGTGTTGTAAGACTATGATGTGATGATATTCTGGGCCATTTGTCATTTACTTTCTCGTTACGCTTGTAATGTAATATTCGTTTCTCTACCTCGTAATGTTACTAAACAATTAGGAGTAGTACAATCAAACTTCTCTGTAATAATCTCGTTTGTTCCGATATTTTTTGAATGCTATAACGAATTGCTTTCATAAAGAACATATATTATAATATAATATTGAAATTTGGTTCCAACGAAAGCTTGACCTTTATTGTGAAGTATTGCTACAAAGGATGACTGTTATAGAGAAGTCAAATTGTAACATAATCTTTCAACAACTTTAAAAAATGCCATTCCTTCCATGGGCAAAAATTGAAACATGTACACGAGTGCAAAATCAAGAAGTGGCTAGAAGCTTTTGAGCTTCTACCAAAGTGGATCGAAACCTATTGATATCAACTTTTACATTCTGTTTATCCAAGTAAATTGATCTAAATGTATCCCATCCTTTTCTATAAAATGATGATGGATTCTTAAAAACTTCATGATCAAGTGGATATTGTTCAACCAAAGAACTCTCATTTACCACTATCTTATAATCCAAATACCTTATGTTCATTTCTTGTGTAGGATCTCCAAAATCACGTTTAGCCAAATTATCCATTGCTCCTAAAGGAACTAACTGAATTAAAACTGCATTATCTGGGAGAAAAACCATGTTAGTTAATCCCGCGCCATGTACTCCCAAAATAACATCACAAGAATTAACGGTTTGCGCGAATCTTGACAAATTTGTACTAAGGTTAGCCTCTGCTAGGACAACCTCGTATCCTAAATCTTCAGCCATTTTTCTAACTTCATCCTCGTTTAATAAAATTCGCGATTTTTTTCTTGACATAATCATCAACCTTGGCCTATTACCAAAATCTTTGTTCAAATTGATGGCCTCGGCTCTCTTCAGAGAAAATGAACTCCTTAAGAAATGTCTGAAATCGCGCATTGACACCCCATTTGGGAATTTTGAGGAATCAATGCTGAATTCTTTGTGAGATTTAAGGCCAGTTACCATACTAGGAAAACAATGTACCTCGTTTTCATTGTCAATATCAAGAATTTTGTGCTTAGACAACATATTGAGCAATGTCCTGTACTTACCTATCCACCAAGATTTGTAATCCGTGGCAAGAAAGTGCACTTCTGAATTAAAATGTCGCGAATTTGAAAAGATTGGGATGAGTAAATCTGAGAAATCATGAAAATGGTTCCCTGAATATCCTCCAAGTGAAAATAAAACTGCTGGATAGCCATGATAAATACTGCATTTTGGAATATTTTCGCCGTCTTCTACTAATTTTATTGTCCAAGATTTAACTTTTGTCATTGCTACTGCATTTCCTTTTCTTGGATAAGGTTGTATGGTCCATGAATTGTTCCCAGTAGAGATGTTGAAATCATATGACACAACGAAAATTGTTGAGGATTTCCCTTGGACCCTTATGTCCCCTTTGGTTTCACAGTAATCAGACAATGGTTCCAACATATTACACATTGGCTTAGTATCCCTTTTCTCAGTTTCTGCAAATAGTTTCATCTGAATGTCAATATAAGAATTTGGGATTTCAAATTTCAATGAGTTTCGTGTTAAGAATATAATTTTTGAACTTATAATTTTAAAAATGTAGTGGGTTCAAGGTAAGAAATTAAAGTTAAACCCGTCAAATATAAATTCAAGATCCACCTCTTCACAATAGTGCACTCATCCTATTGAAATTCTAGATAGCAAGAATTTCTATAGGGTATTACGATGTTGACTAACCTAATTTCTTGAGAAGGGTCGTGTCCTTGATCACAAGCATATCTTCAGCAGCATTTATTGATAATTGCAAATTCATGGCATCACCATCTAGAAAAAAAATGTGTAAAATCAGCTTAATATGAAGCTATTAACAGAGGTTAAATTAGAATATTACTACTGGAAATGATGGCTAAAATGCAGAGGACTTACTAACAGACAGAGGAGGCAAATGAGGCTTGAAAACCATGCAACTGCTAAACACAATAATCAAGATTATAATAAAAGCACCACATCCAAATCTTTTACGTTCATAGTTGCTAAAGCCCTTTGCCAATATGGGATTATACATTTTTTTTCTTCTCTTAGTGAGAAAATGCAGCTATTGTCTCTACTTAATTTGGCTCAAAGAGTCAACAAAAACACTAAAGAGAAGTTGCTTTAGTGCTATTATTTATACATCAATTCTCATGTCCACTTGAACTAGCTTACTTAGTGAAGAATAATTATATCTTTTTGCATGAATTTGAAAAGGACACTGTTGGTTACAGGTAAGGCAATCATATGGTTTTTTTAATAATATTTAGGTGACGTTTGTGTTTCATTGGGTATCAATTTCGTGCCATGATTTTCAGCTTCGAAAGGAACTGTTCAACTAAAGTTGTTATAAAATCACTTGGAAAATTTAAAGAGTCAACAGCCGCTACAATTATAATAAGTAAATTAACTATTAATGCCTTACCACTAGAGTAAAAATGACAACTAATTTGGCTGATATTTGTCACCTTCCTTCCCCTAATAGCCAAAATTGTTAGCTAGAACATGCATTTTGTAGTAAGCAGTAGCACATACTAATATTTATGTTCGATTACCTACAACCCTATAATAAGTTGAATGTGTTACTAGAAAACCAAGAAATAATCAATTTTAGAATGAAAAAGGAAATAAATAGAAACAAAACGTAATTTATAGTCTAAATCGATCATCACCGTCAAAGAACTAATCAATACTATAAACGTTTGTCACCTGCCCTTGTTAAATAGGATTTAGGACCAAAAAATATGGTCAATTAAGCTAAGCATATGATTACAAAAGATGAACCTTTGTAATTACATGCATCCTAATTAATCAGATGTGGGAGGAAAAGAAAATAAAAAATAAAAAGTCTTACCTGCCTGTTTTATTTCAATTATCCTTTCGAGTTAGGTGGTAACAGAATCTGCCGACTATATTTCTTGATTTGAATTGGAATTATGCAGCAAACGACTCTTTCCTTGATTATTACTTGCTTTCTTCTTATAGAATTGAAGTGGAGAGCACTAACTTAAGGGTCTTCAACTATGTGGTTGTCATTTTCCCTTAAAAAGGGATGTGTTAGGACTTACCTTACCGCACACCACAGGGTCAATTGGTTTTGTAATCCGTTAGCAATTTTTTTTAAAATGTCAAATCATTCGACAAATCTTAATTTTTACACGTAAGAGATCTTTACAGAGTTATACATGACCATTTTGCGTTGTTCGTTGGAGGATATATCATAGTCGTTACACCTAGAACTTTTTCATCAGTAATCGTTATTTTGAACTTTAAACTTGCATTATGATTTCTCTTTAATATTGTAATAATGTTTTAAGATAAAATTAGTATATTCTTTTTTTCCCCCTTACTTACTAGAACAAGAAATCCTATAGTACTCTTTGTTGTCGGAAACAACTAAAGATTAAGGGTCATGGTAGTTTTCACAAATATGATATACTCTACTTTTACATATATAATATAAATATAAACAAATATACATACGATAAATTTGTTTTCCCCTGAAACTTTAAAATGAGCTTTGAATGGCAAAATGTTGCATGTTAATTTCTTTCGGTATTTTCTTGAGTTTTTTCCTTTTACGTTAGCTCCTGTGCTATAAGCAAGAAAATCAACTTTTCTTTACGAGCATATTACTTTTTTACAGTTAGCTATTACTGATCAATATTTCATTAAATTTGGAACTAGAAATCTTTTCTACACCTGATTCCTGAAAGCAGACATACATGAATCTCTCGTTTGCCCATAGAATTTGGGATCTTTTTTTCAAATTTTATTTTCAAATATCTGTTTGTTTATAGATTTTAACTATATTTTGGCAAATTTTAAAAACAAAATCTTCAAATCCCAAAATCAGCTCTAGAGTAGTTTTTGAATTTTTGAAGTTTTCTACTCACAAAACTTCAAATTCTTTTCCAGTAAAATGCATGTCCAAACACAATTTCAATATTTAAAAATAATTTTTCATCTCATCTTCAAAAACTCATTTTTTCAAGTTTCAACTAAATCTATGTTCAAACGCTAGAGAAATGTATTATGGATAGAGATTTTTACTTTCCTATACACTATTTGAAATCTTATTACCCCCCTCCCCCTACTCAAATTTTAATTTAATTATATGGTCATATACAATTTACCAATTACATATAAATAAGTTTTAAATGAGTATCCCTTTTATATTAGGAATTGAATAAGGAATATCAGTTATTTCCTTATCCCTTTATACTTGCCCACTCCTCACTTGTTTTTCCCCCAATTTTTCTTCATTTGATGTTCTCTGTTTTTTTATGCTTTCTTGTTGTATAGAGTTTTAATGAAATTCATCAATGAATTTCAATCGTTTTAACTTAGCAATTTCCTTTCATGTTGCACAATTTGAAGGTATTTGACTCTCTACCATTGACAGTCATTAAAAAGTTTTGAAATCGAATTTGGGTTTTCAAAAATCATTATTTGTTTGGATTGGGTATTGTTGCAAATAATTGAGAATATTATTTGGAGTTTATATCTCAATTTTTAGGGTATTTTGGTGAATATTAGACTTGATTTTGGCTGAATTTCAGATTGAAACTCGAAAACATGACATAAAATATACTTACGAGATTGTAGTAAAGTTGTATTATAATTATATGTAAATTGTATTATGTTGTAGTTATATATATATTTTTTATTTGAATGTTGTATGAAAGTTGAAAAATAGTTGTATAATGTATGAATCGTTGTATAAAATTTATTATTTAAGTTATCAATACTATCTTTTTACATAAAGCTGTTGATGTGTATCAAAATTGTATTAAGTGACTAAGTTTTGATTGGAATTTTAGAGAGGAAGAAGCACACACCACATACAAAATATATACAAATCAGATACAAACTATACAAAAGACATATTGCATAAAAATTGTATTTAAGTTGTATGGTATTGTAGTTGTATTTAACTGGGTAGAAATAATATATGAAAGTTGTAGATAAGTTGTAAATAAGTTGTATAATATATAATTAGTTGTATGAAATTTATTTTTATTATGTATAAATCAGATATAAAATATACAAAAGACATGTAAAAAATTTGTATTTAAGTTGTATGATATTGTAGTTGTATTTAACTGGGTAGAAATAATGTATGAAAGTTGTAGATAAGTTATAAATAAGTTGTATAATATATAATTAGTTGTATGAAAAATATGAATATTGTAGCAGGAATATTTCAGTTGACTCATGTGCACTGATTCATGACATACACGTTTCAGCCCTCAAAGTTAATTGACTATAGGCTTCAAATGTGATCGAACTAGAAACTCTTCGTGAAAAGTAAAGTATGCAAGAAAATAAAAGCGACTTCACCTCTTAAAATTTTGGTCATATGATACAATAGTTTTTTATACAACAGTTAAGATAAGAATTAAAAACTTTTCACGGCTGCAATCAAAGTATCTCTGATGACACGTCAAAAGGGTCTATACTTGGACGTACTAATGTATCCAAGTTCACAAGGTTAATTAACAGAATGAAGAGTAGTGGGGTGTTGATCAATTCCCGACATTATTAGTAAAATATGTGAGACTGCAATACAGTCGAAAGACTACATTACAATAGATGCAATCTTGATTTTGTACTGCAAACCTAGCTATTAACTCCGCAGATTATCAGCCACCTCAGCAAAAACATTGATACAAAGATCCTTCCCGTCCCAGTAATGAATTTGGAACGAAAAATACTGACTCAGTACCGTCGCATACACTAATCTCCTTATTGAAAGAGGAGTGGAGAGTATGGAAAAAGATGTAACTAAATTCCCTAATTTAAGGCACTAATAATGGATTGTATATAATTTGTAAGTAATCCTTGTTTAGAGCGGATAATAAACAAAAATAGAATAATTTTAATAAATAAATTTTAAATATTGTATAGGAAGGCAAAAATGGATAACGGTTTCAGTATCTCTCAAGTGGCCCGTGGACTAATGGACATAGTTGGCCCTAATAATGAATGGACACGGGCATGAAAAAACAAAATACGATGTCCTTGGTTCAAACCGTAAATATAGCATAAGCTAGTTAGTTTTTGGACGAGTAATCGAAAAATACTCAGTGTTTACAAAATCATTAAAAAACATCACTATTTTATGCGGAGATAAAATTTGGACAAAAATACCCTAACTGAAACACGAAAAGTTTCAGCATTATATGGTGGATACGAAGCTCCCGGGCATAAACTTCCAGCATATTAAGAAATTTCAACACATTATGCTGAAATCTCAAATGTAAAAAAATTGAACTCTAGCATATTATGGTGGAACTTTTTCGAATTTTTAAGGGTGTTTTTGTTCAGATTTTATCTTTAAATGAAAAGTGGCTAAATTTTGATTACTTTTGAAACTGTGACTATTTTTCAATTACCAGTTGTAAATTAGACTATTTATGATTTTTTTTTTCCCGATCTTGACCCACTGATAAGCCTACCTCCTACTTAGTTCTCCAAGATGGAAGGATACATACAGTAATATTTTAACAACAATAACAATAGCCACTTTTCAGTAATTGAAAAATAGTCATTGACATGGTTGTGGAATTTTTAATTTCATGACAGTGGCTATTTTAATTACTAGCATTTTTCCAATCAACTACACCTCAGTCTCTAGCATTAGCAATTGTCCAACTTGAGAATTTATATTGGGAAGTAGCTTAAATTTATATTAAGAAAGCCATTGGCCTTCTTGCTCAATAATAATATGGCACATAGCAGAACTACAAAACTAGATTAGAGTTCTTTCTTAGATTTCTCCTAGATAATTGTGTACGGTCAAAATTGATTCTCAGTCATAAAGACTGGTCGAGACAATGACGTTTCAATCGAAGGGTATCCACACGACAAGCTCGGACGAATTCCGAAGTAGGAACGTCGAGCTTCGAACTATAAGACCAATCAACGGCGAAACTCGATACCGTTATCGAGCCAGTGTCCGAATCGGACTACGGGGCAACACCGATCGACACAAACCCCGAATATCGATTCCCCAAGGCAGAATCGAGCTCGAACCAAAACTGGGGGTTCGATCTAACACCGAGCTCGAGCCAGTGCTAAGCTCGCAGACAAGAGCCGTTACAAGCGCACCGAGGGAGAGAATCTTGGCGGGAATCAAGGAAGAGACAAACCATCATGGGTCCTCTACTATATGTATTATTTTATTATGTTGTTATAGATAAAGCAGTGACCCTCTACTATAAAAAGGGACATAGGCTGCAATAGACCAGGCCGCTGGAAGAGACATTGAGATTTCATTGTGCTTGTTTTCTTTAACTCATTCAGTCTTCCTGTTCATTATTCCCACTTTATAGCAAAAATATCTGTATTGTCATTTTGTATCAAAGGAATTTGCATACCCTTAGAACCACATCTAAATTTAACATTATTCGATTTTTCGGGTAAACAGTTTGGCGCCCACAGTGGGGCCAAGGGTAACAGTGATCGTTTGATATAAACCTAAAGTACACGCCAGTTTGCAACTTAAAATCAACAATGGCTTCACCTATCGACCACGAAGCCGACCTTCAAGATGAAACCAACAACTTGGCGACCGGGGCCGGAAGGCCACTCGATGAAGGCGCTGAGGCTCGAATCGAAGCACTCGAAATTCAAGCCGAAATATCATTGGATGTCAATTCACAAATAGCTCTAGAGGCGAATCAGCATTCCGAACCAGAAAGAAACATTCAGGGCGGTACTCGATCCGTAGCTCGAGACACCCATAACAAGGAGGAGATCAGAGTCAGCTTACGGATGATCTTCGAGATGTTACAAGCCCAGCAAATAGCGATAGCTCAGTTGCAGAGCCAAACTCAGGTGCAAAACAGGCCGGAGCCCAATCCGCTTCGAGAAGTCACCCACAGAGCGAAACCAGCCACAGAGAAGCCAAATGAGCAAGAATCGGGGACTACTCCCGAAATTACTAAATTGCTCGAGGAACTCACAAAACGAGTCGAAGCCAACGATAAAAAAGTAGAAACATATAATTCCAGGGTCGACAAGATCCCGGGGGCTCCACCAATGATAAAAGGGCTAGATTCAAAAAAATTCATTCAAAAGCCTTTTCCCTCGAGTGCAGCCCCAAAACCAATCCCAAAAAAATTTCGTATGCCCGAAATACCCAAATATAACGGAACGACCGACCCCAACGAGCACGTCACTTCTTACACGTGTGCCATCAAGGGCAATGATTTGGAAGATGATGAGATCGAATCTGTATTATTAAAAAATTCGGTGAAACCCTGTCAAAGGGGGCAATGATATGGTATCATAATTTACCATCTAACTCCATTGATTCTTTTGCTATACTTGCAGATTGCTTCGTAAAAGCTCATGCCGGAGCCATAAAGGTCGAAACCAGAAAGTCGGACCTATTCAAGGTAATACAAAAGGATAACGAGATGCTAAGGGAGTTCGTAGCTCGTTTTCAAATGGAACGAATGGATCTTCCACCAGTCACAGACGATTGGGTTGTTCAAGCTTTCACTCAAGGTCTAAATGGGCGGAGCTCGAGGGCTTCGCGGCGGCTGAAGCAAAATCTGATCGAGTACCCAGCTATTACTTGGACCGATATGCACAATCGATATCAATCCAAAATAAGAGTTGAAGATGACCAGTTGACTTCTAAGTCCATTACGAAAAAGCAAAAGTCGACCAGAGATCGATACCAGCCATATAGCGGAAACGATACTACTGCTGAGTATCCAAGGCTTCTTTAAAATCAACCTCGCACACAGAGGGGCTTTATCATTAAATGCATCTATAGTGATTATCAAGTTCGGTGCAAAGGAAGTTACTTCGTTATTTCATGACAAACAGTGTCTCAACGGGAAACGTTGTAAGGGCCAAACGGTCAAAACGAACCATGCTTATATAGTTGGCCCAAGCCCTGACGCAAAACATGAACCCATGTATAATGACCTGCAAAGAAAGCTCTCTTCTTTACCGATATTCTATGTTCAAGATTTATTATGCAAACAGGATCGAGTTCGAATCATTCGCTCGACTGCCAAGGCTACCTTTATTTCGAGTTCGAGCAATCACTCACTCGACCATTAAGCCTACTGGCTACTTTGACCTTTATGCCTACGGGCTACATTGCATCGAGTTCGAAATATTCGCTCGACTGCCAAGCCTACGAGCTACCTTTATTTCGAGTTCGAGCAATCACTCACTCGACCATTAAGCCTACAGGCTACATTGCATCGAGTTCGAAATATTCGCTCGACTGCCAAGCCTACGGGCTACCTTTATTTCGAGTTCGAGCAATAATGACCTGCAAAGAAAGCTCTCTTCTTTACCGATATTCTATGTTCAAGATTTATTATGCAAACAGGATCGAGTTCGAATCATTCGCTCGACTGCCAAGGCTACCTTTATTTCGAGTTCGAGCAATCACTCACTCGACCATTAAGCCTACTGGCTACTTTGACCTTTATGCCTACGGGCTACATTGCATCGAGTTCGAAATATTCGCTCGACTGCCAAGCCTACGAGCTACCTTTATTTCGAGTTCGAGCAATCACTCACTCGGCCATTAAGCCTACGAGCTACATTGCATCGAGTTCGAATCATTCACTCGATTTCCAAGGCTACGGGATACCTTTATTTCGAGTTCGAGCAATCACTCACTCGACCATTAAGCCTACGGGCTACATTGCATCGAGTTTGAATCATTCGCTCGACTGCCAAGCCTACAGGCTACCTTTATTTCGAGTTCGAGCAATCACTCACTCGACCATTACGCCTACGGGCTACATTGCATCGAGTTCGAATCGTTCGCTCGATTGCCAAGCCTACGGGCTACCTTTATTTCGAGTTCGAGCAATCACTCACTCGACCATTAAGCCTACGGGCTACATTGCATCGAGTTAGAATCGTTCGCTCGACCGCCAAGCCTACGGGCTACCTTTATTTCGAGTTCGAGCAATCACTCACTCGACCATTAAGCCTACGAGCTACATTGCATCGAGTTCGAATCATTCGCTCGATTTCCAAGGCTACATGCTACCTTTATTTCGAGTTCGAGCAATCACTCACTCGACCATTAAGCCTACGGGTTACATTGCATCGAGTTCGAATCATTCGCTCGACTGCCAAGCCTACGGGCTACCTTTATTTCGAGTTCGAGCAATTACTCACTCGACCATTACGCCTACGGACTATATTGCATCGAGTTCGAATCATTCGCTCGATTGCCAAGCCTACGGGCTACCTTTATTTCGAGTTCGAGCAATCACTCACTCGACCATTACGCCTACGGGCTACATTGCATCGAGTTCGAATCATTCGCTAGATTGCCAAGCCTACGGGCTACCTTTATTTCGAGTTCGAGCAATCACTCACTCGACCATTAAGCCTACGGGCTACATTGCATCGAGTTAGAATCGTTCGCTCAACCGCCAAGCCTACGGGCTACTTTTATTTCGAGTTCGAGCAATCACTCACTCGACCATTACGCCTACGGGCTACATTGCATCGAGTTCGAATCATTCGCTCGATTGCCAAGCCTACGGGCTACCTTTATTTCGAGTTCGAGCAATCACTCACTCGACCATTACGCCTACGGGCTACATTGCATCGAGTTCGAATCATTCGCTCGATTGCCAAGCCTACGGGCTACCTTTATTTCGAGTTCGAGCAATCACTCACTCGACCATTAAGCCTACGGGCTACATTGCATCGAGTTAGAATCGTTCGCTCGACCGCCAAGCCTACGGGCTACCTTTATTTCGAGTTCGAGCAATCACTCACTCGACCATTAAGCCTACGGGCTACATTGCATCGAGTTCGAATCATTCGCTCGACTACCAAGCCTACGGGCTACCTTTATTTCAAGTCCGAGCAATCACTCACTCGACCATTACGAGTCACTCTTCTCAGTGAGGCTCCGAACCTCGGCATCATGCTCCTCCCTGATTCAGAGAAAAGCCTCGTAATGCAACATCGAAGCCCGCAAACAAAAGGAGAAACATTAGAATTACCTACAACTCTGTGTAAAAGAAGCAGCTAAAACGCCATCAGAAGTTACCCGATTCAAAGCATGTTGGGCCTCATTGAAACGACATGCATTCATCACTGATTGATCTTCTCCGGTCACCAAGGACCGAAGGCAACTGGCAATTCCCACAGGGGAAGAAAAAATTCAGGTATCCTCGATAAAGTCGGGGACTATAAAGACGCATAAGATGATCGAGCATTACATACGTCATAGTCGGGGTCAATAGAAACGTTAGCATAAACCTGATCGAGTCGCAAGGAAATCATATCGTTCCTCGCCACATCCTTTCCGAGAAACGAGGGGACTATCTGTGTACGGTCAAAACCGATCTCAGTCATAAAGACTGGTCGAGACAATGACGTTTCAATCGAAGGGTATCCACACGACAAGCTCGGACGAATTCCGAAGTAGGAACGTCGAACTTCGAACTATAAGACCAATCGACGGTGAAACTCGATACCGTTATCGATCCCGTGTCTGAATCGGACTACGGGGCAACACCGATCGACACAAGTCCCGAATATCGATTCCCCAAGGCAGAATCGAGCTCGAACCAAGACTGGGGGTTCGATCTAACACCGAGCTCGAGCCAGTGCTAAGCTCGCAGACAAGAGCCGTTACAACCGCACCGAAAGAGAGAATCTTGGCGGGAATCAAGGAAGAGACAAACCATCATGGGTCCTCCACTATATGTATTATTTTATTATGTTGTTATAGATAAAGCAGTGACCCTCTACTATAAAAAGGGACATAGGCTGCAATAGACCAGGCCGCTGGAAGAGACATTGAGATTTCATTGTGCTTGTTTTCTTTAACTCATTCAGTCTTCCTGTTCATTATTCCCACTTTATAGCAAAAATATCTGTATTGTCATTTTGTATCAAAGGAATTTGCATACCCTTAGAACCACATCTAAATTTAACATTATCCGATTTTTCGGGTAAACAATAATAAACTTTTCAACAGGTCAAAATCTTTTGTTTAGTTATGACTTGTGTTATGAAGCTGCCTTTATTGAAGTGGATAAAAGGTGCACACTCAGTACAATGCCTCCACTGCTAATGTTGTTTCCTCAACTCTCTCTTGAGCTTTCTGTGCCTAAACAACAAAAAATTTATATCAGAATTATGGGAAAAATTCTCAAGTAACCAATGAGTTAGGCTGGGTGGGGAGTTGCTTACTTCTTGTTCCCAGTTAGTGCGCATTGTAATGAAAAGAAGAGACAGCACTTGTACTAGGAGTGCACAAATAATACCCAACCATAAACCCTGTTTGTAATTGCAAAGAAAAGAAAAGATTAATCAAATCTTTATGAAAGTGCAGTGAATTTAATTGCACCTTCAAGAGGCTAAAGAAAAGTTTTTAAGTTATACACACTGACAGTGTAAAGAATCTTTACAGTAATTAACCTGTGATAGTAAGATCGTTACCTTCCCTCCGATGTGAAGAACGAACGCCATCAAGACAGCAGAAGGAATTCCCACAAGATAATAGGATCCAAGGTTAATAATTGCCCCTATCTTCTGCCATCCAAACCCTCTTACAGCACCTGTATGTGAAATATGCATGCTCCTTAGTCCTTATCAACAGCACATATCTCACTCGTTTCTTCTTCAACTCCAAATAAAACGCATGATCGTGCTCATGAATCATAGTGATTGACAGTTTGTATTAAGAAAAAGGATCTTAGAATAGTATTTATTCAAATGCAGATTCAAGATTTTAAGCAGTGGGTGAGAAGTAGTATTATTTGTATTTACGACTCCTCGTCGCAAAGGGTACAATCTTATTGTATTAACTATATATTTTCAGAAAAAAACAGTTGCAACATTTATAAGTGCGAACCTGAGAGAACACATTGAAGGCCATCCATGAAATTTGATGCAGCAAGAAGTGGCATCATCGTGGCGATGTATGTAACAACTTCATTCTCATTGCTGTAAGCATATCCCCATAGGTTACGTATCAGTATCATGACCAATCCCAACACAAGTCCCTCTGTAACAGCCACTGCCAGTACAACATAGAGCGCCAAACGTGCAATTTGAGGATGACCTGCTCCCAGTTCATTTGAGACCCGTGTACTGCAATGCACAAGACATGTCTACTTCACAACACTTACAAATTAATATGAACCAAAGTTATACATATTCCGATGACTAACCTTATAGCAGCACTCAGTCCAAAAGGGATCATCCATACCGTTGCTGCTGTATTAAGACTAGGAACCAATGAAGCGTATCAGTAAGTAATGCTTGAAAATGAAAGATTTTGCTTGATAAACCAATCAGAAGGTACTGCATTAAACGAGAGGTGAACAATTCGAACCAAATTGAGAGCACCGAGGTTTCCAACTGTGGATTTGGAAGAAGGCCAGAAAGCAGAACCATTAGCTCAAATGACCACATTTCTAAGCTGTTGATAATCATAAAAGTAGACACGTTAACAATCAATAAATAAACTAGTACTACTTACTTATGGGAAAACCAAGAAATGTGGACTGACCAGACCATGATGGCCGAGGGAATTGCGAGTCTAATAAAAGTAAGCATATCTTTCAGAGCTTCTTTTGACAGTCCTGTCCAAGTTTTTGCACATGAAGGAGAAAACTTGACATAAAGAGCCAAAAACAAAAAGTTAAGCCAGTAAGAGATAGAACTTGCAAGAGCAGCTCCTTTGCCGCCAAGGGCAGACTTGAAAACCAAAATCCAACAGATAAGGATGTGGATTAAAGTTGTAATTCCAGCACATAACACCATAGGGATGACAATACTTTGTGTTTGTAAGAATCTTACAACACATTGGAGCAATCCATAAGCGAAAATACCGGGGATAAAATACAAGGCATAATGACCGGCTTCATCTGCTATACTAGGATCTTGGCCTAACAGCTTCAGAATAGGGCCAGTGTTTCCCCATATGACTGCAAGAGGTATGCTTACAAGTGAAAGTATAATCATTGCTCTCTGCATGTGAATGCCAAGCATATGATACTGCTTTGCTCCATATGACTGCCCGCAAAATGTGTCCAGTGCACTTGACATCCCCATCTATTCGTAAACATGATAAAAGAATTTCCATCAGAAATCAAGCCGTATTAATAAGATGTAGTGTATTTTGATGTCATAAAGAATTAAATAAGAATCTTGAACTGTGCTCTATTTTCTTCCTGACTATGAAGAGGGTGTTTCCAATTCCACGCACCGGAGCAACAACATGAATAATGACGACTTAATCTCGTGTCTCCAATTTTAAGATATTTACACTAACAACAACAAAAATATGCGGCATGGTTAGTGCAAAGTGTTGAAGACATAATTAAGTAAATAAAAGTGTATACTCTCCAATAACTTAAGCTTTAAGATGAGATGGTCGCACATTTCAACATGGTATCAGAGCAGCCAAAAGTCCTGGGTTCGAGTTTCACCGCCACCCAATATTAAAAAGAAATATCCCATGCTTGGCTCATCAAATAGAATCAAGCCCGCACGTAAGGGGCGTGTTGAAGACATAATTAAGTAAATAAAAGTGTGCACTCTCTAACAACTTAAGCTTTTAAATGAGATAGTCACACTTAACACAAAGTGATAACAGATTACTCATTCTTAGCTTCAGAAATCACCAATTATTTGGAGCAATACCCATTCATTACTAATACTAAATTAAATATTGTGTAATTTCTAGGAAAGGGATGTCCAAAACCAACAAATGACGCACCACAGATCCACACCTACCGTACTAACACGTATCCTTATGAGACTAATATTACTAGAAAGTTAAAGGAAGATCTGATAGAAGAAATGGCAAAATAATACCGAGGAAGCAAGAAGAACAAGTTGGAAAAGCAGCACTAAATTGAACAAAAATTGAGTTAATAGGATTTAATAAGTCTTCTAATGACTAGCATTAAAATGAAGTGGTTCTAGAAACTTGACCAAGTTTGGTCAAAAGAAACACACAACATAGTTTTTAAGAAGCAACAGCTAAGTTGGATACTCCGAAACTAAAATCAGTATTGCTATCTTCATTCGAATGTTTAAATTGAAAATTAGAAGATATAGAAGCTGAACTCACCAATAGGCTAATACCAGTAACAGATGTAAAGGAAGTAGCCATAGAAGCACCAGAGAGAGGCAATTTTCCAAGATGACCAACAAACATTATGGCTATAAGCTGTAAAGAAAACTGCAAAAGGGTTACGCTCACTAGGGGTCCGGCTAGCCATACTTGCTTCTTTACTTCCTCTACAATTTGCTCCTTGCTAAAACCACCATTATTATTTCTTGTTTCATTAAAAAGACTCTGCTTTTCACGGTCGTCGACTATCAATGGCGTCTTGACAGAGGCTGACTTTTCATATTCTCCTTCCATTTTGGTCCCGTCTGTCGTTTTTGCTCTGGACCTCTCCTCTTTAGCTCTCTCTCTCAAAATCTCGAATACGCAGCCAGTGGTAGAAGGAAATTTATAGTAATTAAAACTTGCGGTCAATAATGGAGGTTGAAATTCTGTTCTCCACGTAAAACTCACACGAAATGGGACAAAAGAATACTCTCATGTATGTTTGGTTGGTGGGAATTGGGATAGGGGTAATTACTCTCGAAATAAAATGGGAAATTATTCTATTTTATGTTTTGTTATGTGTATTAATTAACCCCGAGAACTATTTTGAATTAAAATGATAGGATTAGCTATTTCGTAGTACCGAGATAGCTAACCTCATAGAATATTTTTATCTATCTCATCCGGGTAACCAAGCAACTCCTCACCTTCACAATTATGTGCCAGTCTTCTATTTTTTTTAAATTTGTTCAAAAAGCATGATAACCATTTATATATTAAAAATTATTTAATTTTAAAATTAAAACGAGTAAAATTGATAAGAGACCAAGTTTTGAAATTTGTAATTTAAAACAAGTCATAATATTCATTTGACTGTCAAAAATTTCTCATTAAGAAAATATTAAAATATGTCTTTTTTTAGGCGAACTAATGAGTAAATAGTGTCAAACAAAATAAAATAGAGACCGTACAAAATAATTATGCAACAAAACATAACATTATGTATTTGTATTATATGGTGAACTCCTTGACCCGAAAATGAATAATGGAGTAATACGAGCTTAGAGCTAGATGCAAGTTTTCATTGATTATTGATATTTAAAAAAAGGCTGCTAGTTGAGTAGCAATAAATAAGTAGTAGTAATAATTATGCAAAAATGGTACTAAACTAGTTTTCACCTTTTCTTGTTTGTTTTATGCTAAAGTTTGAGCACAAAACAAGAAGAATCCCGACAATTCTTAGTCCTCACTTGATAGTAATTAGTAATGGTTCAGATTTTCAATTCATAATAAAATTTGAACACTTTCGTTAGCCCATTTTTGTTACCGTTAGGTGTCAAAGTATTTACGTACTTTTTTCAAAGGTACAGATTTTGCTAGTTTAAACAGCTAATTAAAAGGGAAAGAGAGAGAAATCCTAAAGCAGAACACGAGTCCCAATTTCTCAAATGAACTGGGAGCTCGGAATCTTAATGTTGGACAGACTATTGAATAGGTTGCAAAGAGGAAAAACAGATAAATGCATCAAATTGATAATCAGAATCAAATCGAAAAAAAAAATTGAAGTGATTTGGTATTGGAAAATAAAACCCGATCATAATTAGTTTGATTTGATTTTAACTAAAAAAAAGTCAAATCGAAACCAAACCAACACGATAATACATTTATATAATTTTAAAAAATATTTTATACATATAAATATTTATTATAATGTAATTTATAAATATTTCTTAAACTTTTTCACAGTTTTATCTTTTAACATATTATTTCAAGTTTAGATTTAACACTCTTGAATGGTAAATAAATTTTATAGCCCATAAATGTAATAATTCAAACAAAGTTCAAATCAATACTAATGCTAACAAAAGAAATTCAATTTAATACTAGGAATGACGATAGTGTTGGATAATTATTTTAGTTTTACATTGGTTTACAATGAAAATGCATAACTTAGTTTATCTTTTTCTTTAGTGCTTAGTTATATAATTAATATTAGTACTTATTAGCTATACTTATTTTAGCATGACATATATAATATTTTTAAATTATGTTAACTTTCATTATGACTTATTAATTAGCAATATTTATTTTATGTAATTTTATTATCTTATCTTTATTATTGAATATTTTAGTATAATGCTATGACTTATCTCATATTATTGTGTTAGTTTCTTGGAAAACACATTATATAGTTGTATTTACTAGGATTTAAGAAATATTTGGAGCACAAGTTACATATTTTATGCTATGTCCAGAAGATGAAGGTAGCAGAGGTGAGGATGTTGAGATGGATGTGCGGGCACACCAAGTTAGATAGGATCAGAAATGAGATTATTCACGACAAGGTAGGTGTGACCCCTATTGAGGACAAGATGCGGGAAACGCGGCTTAGGTGGTTTGGTCATGTGAGGAGGAGGTGCACAGACGTCCCGGTGAGGA
Organism: Nicotiana tabacum; assembly: GCF_000715075.1. NCBI lineage: Eukaryota > Viridiplantae > Streptophyta > Magnoliopsida > Solanales > Solanaceae > Nicotiana > Nicotiana tabacum. The sequence continues at coordinate 14,918,865 of NC_134083.1, read as the reverse complement.
GGTGTGAGGTTGACATTGGAGGGCCTACGAAGAAGTAGAGGTAGACCAAAGAAGAAGTGGGGAGAAGTGATTAGGCTAGACATGGCGCAGCTTCAGCTGACCGAGGACATGATCCTTGATAGGAAGGTATGAAGGTCGAGGATTAGGGTAGTAGAGTAGGTAATCTAGAGTATTCATAACAGTAGTATTGGCACGCAGTCTCGCTTTTTGTGGGCAGTATGTTTTTATGACTAACCATTATTTTCTTTCATTGTTGATTACCTTAATATCTTGTTGTTTTTATTCTGCTTTTATATGGCTTTTTGGTACTGTCCCTTCTTGTCTATATTTTCATTAATATGGTGCTTATGCTTTCCTGAGCCGAGGGTCTATTGAAAACAACCTCTCTATCCTCACAAGGTAGGGATAAGGTCTGTGTACATACTACTCTCACCAGACCCCACGATATGGGATAAAACTGGGTATGTTGTTGTTATTGTTGTTGCTATGACTTATCTCATATTATTGTGTTAGTTTTTAAAAAACACATTATATAGTTGTATTTTACTAGGACTTAAGAAATATTTGAAGTATAAGTTACATATTTTATGCTATGAAGATTTTACCGAAAAAAATTCGAAAACCCGAAAGAAATTGAGATTGAAAAATCCGACTTAGTTGGTTTGGTTTGGTTTATAAATTTAAAAATCTGACACCATTAATTTGGTTTGATAATTAAAAAATTCGGACCAACCCAACTTATGCACACCCTGTTATTGAATTTGAACTAGTTGAAACGAACCTAATCAGTAAATAAATTTGACAGCATAGAGTTAAGAAGAGACAGTTGTCGCTGTTAGAGGCTATCCTCTACAGCTGTAAGCCTGTACCTACGTGGTTCCCTAATGAAAGGGAATTGTTATGTCAATTTTAACTAAACATTCCGAAAACTCGCGTACCACGAACTAATTCGTTCGGTGTGTGCTAGTAGTACTAGTACTTTGACAACATGATAGTAGATATAGTTGTTTCAATCAAGCTACAATATCTATTTCCTTAACTTTGGTGCAAGAGCTTCTAGGATACAACGAAACTAAATCTATAATTGCGTTTTGTATAATAAACTATTCAGTAGTATATCTCATTCCGAAAAGCATTGTCAAATGTATTGCACGCGGTGCTTCAGTGGTGATCAAGAATATTATTTTAGGAATAAACGTAACAAGGCTGCCACCAACCTTTACTAAATAAGAAGACAAAAGCTCCGGTAAACATCATACAAGGTCACGAGTCACGTTTATCATGTTGGAACATGCACGGGAGTTTCCCCACTGAATATTCAAGGTTTATTATTTCCCTCTTGTACAAGTTTGAGGTACCAAAAAAAAACATTTTTTGTGAAGAATAATGAGTCACAGTTCTGAATTGTGTAGGATGACTCTGACTTTGGAATAACTACATAACTTAGATAAATTAATTGACCAATATACATGAGTAATGTCATGGGCGGCTTTCCAGCCATGCCCCATGACCCCTTGGACGCGCCCCGTGGCGTCCTGGCCAGCCTCCCAACGCCCGTCGCCACGGTCGGCCCCGTGGTCTCGGCAACTCCAAGTGACAAGCGCGCATGTGCCTCTGTCGCCCCACCGATAGCCATCGCCAGCGCCCAGCCACAGGCAAAAGCCGACAGCGCCGCGCGCGCAGACAATGCCGCGCGCGCAGACCCTGATGCTAAAGACAAAGTTGCTGCCAAAGGACTTGCTGCTGCTTTGTAGAAGACTAAGTCCTTTTCATTGTAAATATAGAGTAGTTTTGCTGCATTTTCTTTAAGTGTGATTTTCCAGCTTTCATAGGTCTAGTCATGTAACTTTGGTTTATTTTTTTAAGCATTATTAAGGGGGACCAAGCAATCAAAACTTTCAAGCAAGCAAACAATTCTCTGTACTGGTGTCTCTCCCCCCGACACCGTCTTGTTTTCTGTAATAGCTTTCATTCAATGCAATCAAGCTTTCTTTCATTCTCAATTCTCTTTTCTGCTCTCTTTCAATTGCTCATGACATTGGTTTTCCCGTACGGCACTGACAATCTAGTCTAGCGTACGGAGGGGACCTCAGTTGGCGGACAGCAACCGTACTGACATCGGTTGCCTAGCCTTACGTCGCCCTTCCAAGGAACTTCAGGAAGGCGCCGCGTAACAGTTGGTATCAGAGCCTAGGCTCGACATCGGACGAGGGATCACATTGCAATTACCACAATTTCTGACCATGGTGAATTATGGGGATCGCATCGCGACCCTTGAGGGAACAGTTGACGCATTACGGCCCATCGTGGAAATGGTGCCCGATCTAAAAACCAGCCTAGTGCAAAGGTTGGACGACCTGGACCGCAGACTCATCCAGGCCGAAGTTGACATAGAAAACATCAGCCGCGACTCTGAAGGAGACCGGCAAACAGCAGCCACAGAGGCAGCTGAAATTTTTGGTAAATTTGAGGTCCTCCAGCAGGAGCGTGCCGAGGATTTAGCCAACAGGGAACAAGAGGCAGACAGGGTGACTGCCATGCAACAAACCATTGACAACTTGACAGGCCAGCTCAACGTTGTCAATGCTGCTTTACAAGGCCTACTTCGAGGAGGCGGAAACCAATTTGGGGGTGGTGTGAACCTCGCCCCCATGGCACAAAAGCTGAAAATTCCTGAGCCAAAGCCATACAGTGGAGCTCGGAATGCCAAAGAAGTGGAAAATTTCATTTTCGACATCGAGCAATACTTCGATGCCGTGGGAAGCCTGGAAGAAGCTAAGAAGGTAGCAACTGCTGCCATGTATCTTCAGGGTGATGCCAAACTCTGGTGGCGGGTGAAGTACGAAGCCATCAAGGCAGGTGAAGATGCCCTCGACACATGGGCGGAACTGAAGGCAGCCATACGCCTACAGTTCTTCCCCGAAAATGTTGAGTACAATGCCAGGAGAAAGTTGCGGGAGCTCCGCCAGACCAAATCAGTGCGAGATTACGTGCGGGAATTCTCCGCGCTCATGCTGAACATCCGTGACATGGGGGACAAAGACAAACTCTTCACCTTCCTGGAAGGGTTGAAACCTTATGCCCGGATGGAGTTGCAGAGACAAAGGGTAGACACGTTGCCTAAGGCAATCCAAGCAGCAGAGTGCCTTGGGGATTACCAAGTGGAAGCCCGGAAGGATAGGCCTCAACAGCCTGTCCGAGGAGGATACAAAGGGGGCCAACCAAACACTAGTGGCCCTAGCAGAAGTGGAGGAGACCGGAGTGCACCCAAATCCAAGACTCCCTCTTCCGGCAGTACTAGTGCTGCATCTAACAACAATGATCGGGGGAGGAAGCCCCCCTCAGGATGTCGCCATTGCGGCGGACCACATTGGAATAATGAATGTCCACATGCACAGATGAATGCCCATCAAGCTTTTGAGGATGGGACGGATGACGACGCCGATGATGCGGACCAGACCGAGCCAGTAGGTGCATTCAATGCAATTGTTGGCTCCATTTCTGAGCCCTTAGCGGGTACCAGTGCCGGTATCCGCAAGAAGAAGGACCCCTGTCCAATTGCCAGGAAAGGAAATAAGAAGGCGAATTTGAGGACTCCTCCTCATCAAGAGAGGACCCTAATGTTCGTTGACATGAAGGTAAATGGCAAGCCCATTCGGGCAATGATAGACACAGGTGCCACCCACAACTACTTAGCCTCGACTCAGGTGGAGCGTCTTGGACTAGTCGTAGGAAAGGGCAAAGGTCGTGTGAAGGCTATCAACTCACCACCTCAACCAGTGGGTGGAATAGCCAAAGAAGTACCAGTGAAGCTTGGCCCTTATGAAGGAAAGTTCAACCTGCGCGTAGTGATCATAGATGACTTTGAGTTAATCGTGGGGTTGGAATTCCTGAGACAGACCAATACCATGCCCGCTCCGTATGCAGACATGCTGCTGATGATGGGGGCAAATGGGGCCAAGCCCTGCATTATTCCGTGCATTCCCATGAAGATGGCAGTCGAGAACATCTCGGCCTTGCAGTTGAAGAAGGGGGTAAAAAGACATGAACCCACGTTCCTGGCTACCCTCTGCATGGAAGATATAGAACGCTCCTCGGGTCCCATTCCTGCACCCGTGAAGGAGTTACTTCTGGAATTTGAAGACATCATGCCACAAGACATGCCAAAGCGTCTTCCGCCTAGGCGAACTGTGGACCATGAGATTGAGTTGGTGCCGGGTGCGAAGCCACCTGCCCGGGCGCCATACAGAATGTCACAACCCGAACTCGCCGAGCTTCGGAGACAATTGACGGAAATGCTAGACACAGGGATCATTGTGCCCTCTAAGTCCCCATACGGGTCCCCTGTGCTATTCCAAAAGAAACATGATGGTAGTTTACGACTCTGCGTGGATTACCGGGCTCTAAACAAAATCACTGTGAAAAACAAGTACCCTATTCCGCTAATGGCAGACTTGTTTGATAGACTGGGTGGTGCGACGGTATTCACCAAAATAGACCTGAGGACAGGTTATTGGCAAGTTCGGATTGCCGATGGTGATGAGCACAAGACGACCTGTGTGACAAGATATGGGTCGTACGACTTCCTGGTTATGCCCTTTGGCTTGACTAACGCGCCAGCCACATTTTGCACCTTGATGAACCAAGTCTTCCGAGAATACATTGACGAATTCGTCGTGGTTTATTTGGATGACATTGTGGTATATAGCCAGACACTAGAAGAACACCTGGAGCATTTGCGGAAGGTCCTAGCCCGATTGCGGAAGCACGAACTATATGCGAAGCTATCCAAGTGCTCCTTTGCTCAGAAACAAATTGACTTCCTCGGACATGTCATCGAGGAAGGGAGGATCAAGATGGACCAGCAGAAGATTCAGGCCATTACAGAATGGCCGCCTCCTAAGGATATACATGCCTTGAGGTCGTTCCTTGGCCTATGCAACTTCTATCGGCGGTTTGTGAAAAGTTACTCCCTCATTGCAGTGCCGCTGACAGAACTTCTCAAGAAGGCCACCCCGTGGGATTGGGGCCCCAAGCGGGCAAAGGCCTTCGACGCATTGAAGATGGCTATGTCCAGTAGCCCAGTCTTGGCCCTCCCTGACTTGGCCAAGCCATTCGAAGTGCAAACGGATGCCTCCGACTATGCACTTGGTGGAGTATTGCTACAAGAAGGGCATCCCGTAGCGTACGAGAGCCGGAAACTGAAGGATGCAGAGCGACGCTATGCCGCCCATGAGAAAGAATTATTGGCTGTCGTTCATTGCTTACGCCTTTGGAGGCATTATCTACTGGGAGCCCCATTCGTGGTCAAGACAGACAATACAACCGTTAGCCATTTCATGACCCAGCCAAAGCTGAATGGACGACAGGCTAGGTGGCAGGAACTCCTAGCGGAATTTCACTTCAACCTGGAGTACCGAAGTGGAAAGACCAATCATGTTGCTGATGCACTCAGTCGGAGAGCTGATCTAGCATCGATGTGTGTTCTCGCCGCCCTAAAGGGAAGCGAAGTAACCACCACCATAAAAGACCAGATACAGGATCTACTCATCAAGGATCCTGCTGCACAGTATTTGGTTGATTTGGTAGGACAGGGCAAGACTCGCCAGTTCTACACCGAAGATGGGTTCCTGAAGGTGAAAGGGAACCGACTTTATGTTCCTAAAGGAGGAGATCTGCGACGGACTCTTCTTGCAGAATGCCACGATACTTTGTGGGCCGGTCATCCCGGCGAGGAACGCACCATGGCATTGCTTCGCCGTGCATATTATTGGCCTCAAATGGTCGATGACGTCGCTCAGTATGTGAAGACTTGTCTAGTATGCCAGAAAGATAAGTCAGACCGCTTGACGCAGGCAGGGCTCTTGGAACCACTAGCTGTACCAAAAAGACCTTGGGAAAGCGTTTCCCTGGACTTCATCACCGGATTGCCCAAGGTCGGAGATCTCACAACTATCTTGGTTGTGGTGGATCGGTTTTCCAAGTATGCTACCTTTATAGCAGCCCTACAATATATATCAGCAGAAGATACAGCTCGACTATTCTTCTCTCATGTCGTCAAGTATTGGGGCTTACCTAAAGACATTGTTAGTGATCGCGACTCACGCTTCACTAGCAATTTTTGGACCCAACTCTTTAAGTGCCTCGGGTCAAAATTGAGTCATAGCTCAAGTTTTCATCCGCAATCTGATGGCCAGACGGAGCGATTCAATGGCATGCTAGAGGAATATCTCCGGCACTTTGTGACCGGATCGCAAAAGAATTGGGTGAAGCTTTTGGATGCTGCTCAACTGTGTTTCAATTCACAAAAGAGCTCAAGTACCAACAAAAGCGCTTTTGAAATTGTTACCGGACAGCAACCGCTACTCCCACACACAGTGAACGCACCAAACATGTCAAAATCTCCTCGGGCTGCCAGCTTCTCAAAAGAATGGAAGCAAAATTTGGAGATAGTGCGGAGCTATCTTGTCAAAGCCCAAAAGCGGATGAAGAGGCATGCTGATCAGAATCGCCGCTTTGTGGAATACCAGGTGGGAGACAAAGTGATGGTCAAAATCCCAAAGCGGTACTTGTTTGCAGGGGTCCATGACCCTCGCCTATTGCAAAAATATATTGGACCCTTGTCCATTGAAAGGCGCATTGGGAAAGTTGCATACCGGGTGGATACCCCAGCTTGGTGGAAAATCCATCCTGTTTTCCATGTCAGTCTCCTGAAACCTTTTCGGGAAGATGTGGAGGATCCTTCACGAAGCCAACTCACAATACCAAGTATTCGAGGCCCCAATTCAACCGGAAAAAGGCGTGCTGAAGCTATTCTTGATGATCGAGTGATTCACGCCTCAAGAAAAGATCACCAGGAGTTCTTGGTGAAATGGCAGGGATGTGATGCAGAGGAGAATACTTGGGAGAGGGGAACAAACCTCAAAGCCTACAAGAGCCTGATTGATGATTACCTTGCAAGGAAGGCGCCGAGGACGTCGCCAACTCAGGTGGGGGAGAATGTCATGGGCGGCTTTCCAGCCATGCCCCATGACCCCTTGGACGCGCCCCGTGGCGTCCTGGCCAGCCTCCCAACGCCCGTCGCCACGGTCGGCCCCGTGGTCTTGGCAGCTCCAAGTGACAAGCGCGCATGTGCCTCTGTCGCCCCACCGATAGCCATCGCCAGCGCCCAGCCACAGGCAAAAGCCGACAGCGCCGCGCGCGCAGACCCTGATGCTAAAGACAAAGTTGCTGCCAAAGGACTTGCTGCTGCTTTGTAGAAGACTAAGTCCTTTTCATTGTAAATATAGAGTAGTTTTGCTGCATTTTCTTTAAGTGTGATTTTCCAGCTTTCATAGGTCTAGTCATGTAACTTTGGTTTATTTTTTTAAGCATTATTAAGGGGGACCAAGCAATCAAAACTTTCAAGCAAGCAAACAATTCTCTGTACTGGTGTCTCTCCCCCCGACACCGTCTTGTTTTCTGTAATAGCTTTCATTCAATGCAATCAAGCTTTCTTTCATTCTCAATTCTCTTTTCTGCTCTCTTTCAATTGCTCATGACATTGGTTTTCCCGTACGGCACTGACAATCTAGTCTAGCGTACGGAGGGGACCTCAGTTGGCGGACAGCAACCGTACTGACATCGGTTGCCTAGCCTTACGTCGCCCTTCCAAGGAACTTCAGGAAGGCGCCGCGTAACAGTAATCATACCAAATCCATGTTACACATTTTTTTTGGAACAAAAGTCACCTTAGCCAAGACGCACCATTTTTTTCTTAACTAATTTTTCAGAATATGTGTGATATCACGCGCCAATAAAATCATGACATGTGTTAATAATTTTAAGACCCGCGGGGGACGGCGGGGAGGGTTTCAAAGTTAAGGAACCAAATAATGTTAAAAAGAAAGAATTTTTTTGCCACGTGTCATCTAAATAAGGATTGGGATAAAAAAATTAATAGCTGAACGCGCTTATATTTTTTGTTAAGCACGCGCGTGCCACATAGCAAAAGTGGTGCGTCTTAGTCACATTTTGAAAAAGTTAAGTGTGTAAGGTGACTTTTGTTCCCAAAAAGTGTGTAACATAAATTTGATATATAGTTCAGGTGACTACTTATGTATTTTGCCTAAATTAATTGACCGATGACAAAATCTCTAATTCAAGGAGAAAATAAACGATGTGTTTTTAGACTTATATTTCTATCCTGATATCTTCCTTGTAGCACTTGTCAGAGAATGAAACATTCAAGCAAAGATGTGCCTTACTGTAGAAGCTTTTTAAAACAGACCAATTCTGCGAAGTTTCCAATAGACAATGGTGAAGTGAAAGTAATAGGATCATCAGGAAGACTATTATGCACCGCGGTTGACCGCACCCGATACCTATGTGTTGGTGGAAGCTAATGAATATTTTGTGAAATTAGTCGATATGCATATTACATGGTTATAAAAAAAAATCTACTAACAAGAGTGACCAACTCCTCAAGTCTATCCTTATTTACAAGAAGGTCAAGTGCCAGGATACAACAACCATATACCCAGTGTGATCTCATAACTAGAGTGTAGGGAGAGTGTGATGTACACAGACCTTAACCCTACCTAAGGTCTGCGCATCCCCCCTCTCCAGACGCTGTTTATAGGATCACACTAGGTATATTGTTGTTAATGTTCCGAGGTGCACATTCCACAGTTATAAAAAATAAAAAATCTACTAACAAGAGTTCCGAAGGAAAGATAGATCTGAACTAACACAATCACTATAATCCTGGCTCTGATACCACAATATAAAGAACAGAGCAAGAGACTCCAAGAAAGCAAACTGTATCACAAATACGAAAGTTTCCCTACAATAAATTCTTCTTGTATGTATATAAGTTTTTCGATTTCTACTTAAGTTCCTAGCTAGGCTGATGCCTTTGCCGAGTCTTAAACTCCGACTCCTAAACTCGACTTGTCATCCTTGATTTGAAGACATCTATGGCCGAGGAAAAGGGTATTATCCTCGGGATCCTTCTAAAACAGCTTTAGCTTATTTTTTGGGCAAAAGTTGTTGAGATGAGGCAGTGATTCTATGCCCTTCCATGTTTCGCTCTATTTTATTATTTCTCCAGGCCTTACTTTAGCACATGCAATAACCAACAAAACTTTACTGCTTGAAGATGGTTTACTTATCCATATTTGTTCAGTTAACGGGGAAACGGTTCTTGCACTCCACGATAGTAGTGGTCAGACACAGACAACTTAAACTATGAGCTAAATATATTGCACCTCCATGTAATATTGTTTACAAATATATTATAAAGTGAGTTCGGTCCAGTAATCTTTTGGTTCTTCATATGACAAGAAAAACTCAACCTATTGTTCAACCCTCCCTCCCTACCACAAATCACAAGAGGATAGCTACGCATCGGCTATAAACTGTCACGCCCCGACCTCGGGGAGCGCGACCAGCGCCCAATCGAGATACCCCGGTTAAGCAAGCTTGCTAGATGCCTTCTACCCAATCTTGCCCATTAACAATATAAGAATCAATACAAGTGATAGACATGAGAAGAGTCTAATTGTTTCACATTTTTTTTCTATTGCTCAAAGGATATTCATTTATGATTCTCCAAAATATTACAAGTTTATAGATATGATGAAAAAACATGTTTGCCAAATACTAACACTTCTAGTTTAATTCCCAACATCAAACACCACCCGCAACCTGTCTACGGAACCTCTAAGTACAACAAAAGTGAAGAATGGATGTGTCAGCGACAAGGCCCCAACTATACCTCAAAGCACAAAATACAACGTCAAATGACATAAAGTCCGGAACAGAGTAGGGCTCACCAAAACTTGCTGAGTAGAGAGTAACTGCTAATGAGGATCACGACCGCCCGCTGATGAACCACCTGCATCCTTTGAAGATGCAGCGCTCCCGGCAAAAGGGACGTTAGTACATATGGATAATACTAGTATGCAAAGCTAAATGTCCTCTTTCGAAATAGAATGTCAATATAAGAAGCGGAAAAACTATGGAAACAACAAGTAACAATCAACAATATCCGAATGCCAAGTTTAAAACATAACATTTTTCAAAATACAGATATAATATATATATTTTTGGTTAGGAGATCATTAATACCGATATACCATCGTATTTTAGCACGGAATCCGATCACGGCCCGATCGGCTAGGCCGTTTCACCCAAAGACATTCGATGTACACAAAACGGTCTGCCGCCTCACCCCAATGTGTGCAGGTGGAGGTGTAATCACAATCACAATCTCTACACAAAGCAGCCCTGCCACCTCACCCCAATGTGTGCGGGTGGAGGTGTAATCACAATCACAATCTCTACACAAAGAGGCCCCACCGCCTCAACCCAATGTGTGCGGGTAGATGTGTAATCACAATCACAATTTAAATTACAATTTGGCCTCGCTGCCTCACCCCAATGTGTGCGGGTGGAGGTGTAATCACAATCTCTACACAGGAGATGTATCACAACCACGATCTCTACACAAAGCGGACCCGCCGCCTCACTCTAATGTGTGCGGGTGGAGGTGTATCACAATCACTGTAATGACCCAACCGGTCATTCTAACTTTTAGAACCCCGTTCTCTAAAATAAAACTTCTCGTATGTGCTTTTAATGATTATTGACTTGTGGGGATGGTTGATTCGGGATTTGGAAGCGTTTGGGTTGAAATCGGAACACATGGTTCCTTAAGTTAGCCTTAAAAGGCCAAGTTTGACTTCGGTCAACATTTTGAGAAAACGACCCCGGAATCGGGATTTGATGGTTCAAATAGGTTCGTATGAGGATTTTGGACTTGGGAGTATGTCCGAATCGGATTTTTGACAACCCAGGAGCGTTTTGACGCTTAATAGTAAAAATCAACTATTTGAAGGTTTAAAATTCTTTAAATTTGGTTTGGAGTAGGATTTTGAGTAATTGAAGTCCGTTTGGAATTTCGATTTAAAGAATTTGATGTTGTTTTACATGTTCCATGAGTTCGAGCGAGTCCGTTTTATGATTTAAAACCTGTTGGTATGTTCGGGCGGGGTCCTGGGGACCCCGAGTGTCAATCGAACGAGGCTCGGACCAAGTTGGAAGTTGGGAGCCAAAACTGAAGCTCCCTGCTACTGTCAGAATCGCACCTGCGCTTGGTCAGTCGCAGGTGCGACATTCGCAGATGCGACAGAAGCTCGCATGCGCGGCACTCGCATATGCGAGATTTTGAGCGCAGAAGCGGAAAAAGGGAAGGGGCAATCCACCGCAGATGCAGACGATTTGCGTACCTGCGAACGCGCAGGTGCGAAGCTTTGGGCGCAAATGCGAGAATTGGCCAGGCAAGTGAAACTGGCACCTGTGAGGATTTTTCCGCAGGTGCGTTCCAACTTTCGCAGGTGCGAAAGACGTGTTTGGCAGAAAGCTTAAAAGAACGAAAATTCACTAAATTTGCCCATTTTCTTACATACTTGGGCGATTTTGGAGCTCTTTGTGAGGAGTTTTCAACTAACAACTTGGAGGTAAGTTAATTCTACACCCTTTGAGTTAAATACATAGATTATGGGTAGATTATAACTAGTAAATCTTAGAAATCAAGGGTTTAGGTGAAAAACTTAGATTTTTATAAAAATGAGATTTTAACAACGAAAATAGTTATAAAATTGGATAGAAATTATATATTTGAGTTCTTGAGATTATGGGTAACGTTTTCATCCGAAAATTTTTAGAATCCGGGCACGTGGGCCCGGAGTGAATTTTAGGAATTTTACCATTTTGGATAGGGTAATTTATTTAATAGATGAATTTCGAATTATTGAACATATATTAATTATTTTATATAACTTTTGGATAGTTTCGAATTTTTCGGCATCGAATCGAGAATTTTACGCGACGCGATAATCGGAAAGTGAACTTTGAGATGAGGTAAGTCTCTTGTCTAATCTTATGAGGGAAAAATTACCCCATAGGGATTAAATTGAATAATTATTGCTAATTGCAGGGGCTACGTACGCACGGGGTGATGAGAGTCCGTGCGTAGCTACTATTAATGCTAAAATCCGGATAGTTTAGGACTCAAAGCATGAATTACTTATGTACATTATATTCTTTATTTAATTAATATTTATTGATATATATGAATATATTTTGAATTGTTAGATAAAGATATTAAAGGATGTGAATCTCATATGCTTGATTTTCTGTTGAAATCAATTAATTGCTAAAACGAAATTGCTCTCCTCCCGAATTTATCTTATAATAAAAATACTCTCCTTCCGGAGGTACATAAAAATGTCCTCCTTTTTTGTGGAGCGAGCCGAACGCCTCGGCAGGATAGATGCATCTATGGATCGCGCCGCACGTCCCTCGGCAGTGTACACGACACTCTGGATCGGGTCGTACGTCCTCGGCAGAAATCGTGCTTAATAATAATAATAATTACACGATATTTTAATAGCTTATTTCAGCTTGCGAAATTAATTGATAAATTAGAAAATCCTTGGAATATAATGAATTATTATTCTTGCTTATTAAAGAAGTTATTCCTGTAAATGATATTTAATTGATAAATTAGAAATTATTTGAATTGAAGAAATTTAATTAATATATTGAGAATTGTTGCATTTGAAGAAATTTGATTATTTCCGCTGATTAAATAAATTATTTTAAATTCTGTAAATCATGCTGATTTAAATATCCTAGTTGTAATTCAATTATTATTATTGACCCATAGTGAATGCCAAAGTCGGCCATCTCGTCTCTACCACTTCGAGATTAGGCTTGATACTTACTGGGTACACGTTGTTTTCGTACTCATACTGCACTTGCCGCACAAATTTTTTTTGTGCAAGACCTGAGGCAAGTACTAGTGGAGGACCTATCGTCTTATTCCCACGTTATCCAGGGGCATAGTGGTGAGCTGCACTTTCTGAGCGGTTCTGTAGCTACTAGTGTCTCTCCTTGTATTTTCATTCTGTCTATTTTTATTTCAGACAGTATTTGAAGTTTTGTATAATCTACTAGATGCTCACACACTTGTGACACCAGGTCTTGGCACACACATTGGTAGAATTTGGGTTTTATTATTTTTTTGGTTTTAAATTTTGTCAGTATATGCTTAATTTATTAAGTTGGCTTGCCTAGCTGTAGTGTTGGACGCCATCACGACCTATAGGTGAAATTGGGTCGTGACAATATGGTATCAGAGCACTAGGTTCACGTAGGTCTCACAAGTTATGAGCAGGCCTAATAGAGTCTTGCGGGTCGGTCGGAGGCATCTGTACTTATCTTTGAGAGGCTATAGGGTGTTAGGAATTACCTTTCTTCATATTCTATCGTGCAGTTAATGTAGTACTAAATATCCTTCTCTTATTCTCTCAGAGATGGTGAGAACAGGCTCGAATGAAGTTCTAGACCAGAGAAGAGCTACTCCCCTAGTTGCTAGAGGTCGAGGCAGAGGGAGGGAGGGCTCCGGCCCATGGTAGAGGGCGAGGACGTCCCAGGACTATTTCAGTTATGCCGCCAGTGGGTCCAGCAGAGAATCCCATTATTGAGGAGCAGGGTGAGGTGCCTGTGGCAGAGCCAGCTCCGGTGGATTTCACATCTGCACCGGGATTTCAGGATGTCATGGGTCGTATGCTGCGGTTCATGGACAATATGACTCATGCTGGTTTATTTCCGGCAGACCCAGCTACATCTCAGGCGGGCGGGGGAGCACAGACCCCTACCGCGCAGGCTCATGGACAGGCAGCTGTTGTATATCAAACCTAGGGTGCACTACCCGTGGGTGGAGCCCAGCCAGTGGCAGCAGCTACACCTACCCAAGCCAGCTGTAGCCACCGATCCTCAGAAACTATTGGACAGATGGACTAGACTACATCCTCCTGTATTTGGGGGTGAGCGACATGAGGATCCCCAAGATTTTATTGATCGGTGCAAGGATAGACTGTACAACATGAGGACATTGGAGTCTCATGGGGTAGACTTTGCTACTTTTCAACTAGAGGGCAGAGCCCGTAGATAGTGGCAGTCTTATGTTCTTGGCAGACCAACAGATTCTCCTCCCATGACTTGGGACAGGTTCACCCGTATCTTCCTGGACAAGTATATTCCACCCTCCCAGAGGGAAGAGCTGCGGTTTCAGTTTGAGCAGCTCCAACAGGGTCAGATGTCAGTGACTGATTATGAGGCGAGATTTTCTGAATTATCTCGCCATGCACTTATGATACTCCCTACTGAGGTGAAGAGAGTGCGGAGGTTTGTAGCCGGTTTACATACTGGTATTCAGGCCACTATGGCTCGAGAGGTTGAGATGGGTACTTCTTATGAGCGAGATGTGGAGATAGCCCGGAGGATTGAGGGTGTGCGTCAGCGGAGTTGAGAGCAGATTATGAGAGATAAGCGGTTCAGGTACTCTGGAGAGTTCAGAGGTGCTCCGTCTGGGGGCAAAGGTCAGTTTGTGAGGGGGCAGTCCAGCAGACCCTCATTTCCAGCACCACCACCTCCCCGAGGTGCTCCAGCGCGACCTTATCTCAGTGCTATACCGGAGAGTTCCTACCGCCCACCAGCTATTCAAGGTCCTCCCAGTGGGTATTCAGTTCCCCAGGGCCAGACACTTAGTTAGCAGCCCATCGCACCGAAGAGTTGTTACGAGTGCGGGGATCCCAGTCACATACGGAGGTTTTGCCCCTGGCTTCGGGGTAGACCAGTACAGCAGGGTCAGCAGCCTATGCTTACCGGACCAGTTGCTCCACCAGTAGTCCGACCACCAAGAGGTGGAGGACAGGTGGGTAGGGGCCATCCTAGAGGTGGAGGTCAGCCAGGCGGAGGCCAGTCAGTTGGCGTTCCAACTCGGTTCTATGCTTTTCTGGCTAGACCGAATGCAGAGGCCTCAGATACTGTGATTACAGGTATTATTTCTGTTTGCGGCAAAGATGCCTCAGTATTATTTGATCCAGGATCCACGTATTCATATGTGCCATCTCTATTTGCTCCATTCCTGGGTGTTTCTCGTGAGTCCTTGAGTACTCCTGTTTATGTGATCACTCCTGTAGGCGATTCTGTTATTGTGAACCGGATCTACCGGTCTTGTATTATTACATTCTGTGGTTATGAAACTAGAGCAGATCTCTTATTGCTCGAGATGATCGATTTTGAAATTATTTTGGGTATGGAATGGTTTTCTCCATATCATGCTATTCTAGATTGTCATGCCAAAACTGTTACCTTGGCTATTCCATCTTTGCCTAGGATGGAGTGAAAGGGTTCGTCGGTTAGTTCATTTAATCGGGTTATTTCTTTTATAAAGGCTCAACACATGGTTGAGAAGGGTGGTTTGGCTTATCTAGCCTATGTTCGGGATACTACTGCAGAGACTTCGGCTATTGATTCAGTACCAGTAGTTCGAGAGTTCTCCGATGTATTTCTTTTAGATCTTCCAGGTATGCCACCTGATCGTGATATTGATTTGTGTATTGACTTGGCTCCAGTTACTCAGCCTATATCTATCCCACCGTATCGCATGGCTCCGAAAGAATTGAAAGAACAGCTTAAAGAGTTATTAGCCAAAGGGTACGTTAGACCGAGTGTATCGCCTTGGAATGCACCAGTATTATTTGTGAAGAAGAAAGATGGCCCAATGCGAATGTGTATTGACTACCGCCAATTGAACAAAGTTACTATTAAGAACAAGTACCCGTTGCCGCGTATTGATGACCTATTTGACCAGTTGCAGGGTGCTAGGGTGTTCTCTAAGATCGACTTGAGGTCGGGGTATCATCAGTTGAAGATTCGAGATTCGGATGTTCCGAAAACTGCTTTCCGTATTAGATATGGTCATTATGAGTTTCTGGTAATGTCTTTCGGTTTAACTAATGCCCCGGCAGCGTTTATGGATCTAATGAATAGTGTATTCAAGCCATATATTGATTCGTTTGTCATTGTCTTCATTGATGATATTTTTATCTACTCACGTAGTAAGGAGGAGCACGAGCAACATATGAGAGTAGTGCTTCATACATTGCGGAAACAAAAGTTATATGCTAAGTTCTCCAAATGTGAGTTTTGGCTAGAGTCTGTAGCATTTTTTGGACATATTGTATCAGGTGATGGTATTAAGGTTAATCCCAAAAAGATTGAGGCAGTTCAAAATTGGCATCGTCCCACTTCGGCGACTGAGATCAGGAGTTTTCTGGGTTTAGCAGGTTATTATCGTCGATTCGTGGAAGGTTTTTCATCTATTGCAGCACATATGACCAAATTAACCCAGAAGGGTGTTCAGTTCCGATGGTCCGATGATTGTGAGTCAAGCTTTCAGAAGCTCAAGACAGCATTGACTACAGCACCAGTGTTAGTGTTACCTTCCGGTTCGGGAATGTATACAGTGTATTGCGACGCTACACGCGTTGGTTTGGGTTGTGTATTAATGCAGGAAGGGCGAGTTATTGCATATGCTTCACGTCAGTTGAAGCCCCACGAGCAGAATTATCCGGTACATGATTTGGAGTTAGCTGCGATTGTTCACGCCCTTAAGATTTGGAGGCATTATCTTTATGGGGTGTCCTGTGAAGTTTATACTGATCATCACAGTTTGCAGCATTTGTTCAAGCAGAGGAACCTAAATTTGAGGCAGCGCAGATGGTTGGAATTACTAAAAGATTATGATATTACTATCCTATATCATCCAGGTAAAGCAAATGTAGTTGCAGATGCCTTGAGTAGAAAGGCGGAGAGTATGAGTAGTTTGACTTTCATTTCAGCAGAAGAGAGGCCATTAGCTTTGGATATCCAGTCCTTGGCCAACAGACTTGTGCGACTAGATATTTCAGAGCCCAGTCGAGTTCTTGCATGTGTCGTAGCCCGGTCTTCACTATTTGAGCAGATCAAGGCCCGCCAGTATGACGACTCACACTTGATGGTTCTTCGAGAAACGGTACTACGAGGTGGTGCCAAGGAAGTTATTATTGGAGCGGATGGTGTTCTGCGACTCCAGGATCGTCTATGTGTTCCTAATGTGGATGGACTGAGGAAAAAGATCCTGGAGGAGGCACACAGTTCTCGGTATTCTATTCATCCAGGTGCTACTAAGATGTATCGTGACTTGAGGCAGCATTATTGGTGGCGACGAATGAAAAAGGACATAGTTGAGTATGTAGCTAGGTGTCTAAATTGCCAGCAAGTTAAATATGAGCACCAGAGGCCAGGTGGCCTACTTCAGCAGATGACTATACCAGAATGGAAATCGGAACGGTTTACTGTGGACTCTGTAGTTGGGTTGCCACGGACCTTGAGGAAGTTTGATGTAGTTTGGGTGATTATGGACAGGTTGACCAAGTCGGCACATTTTATTCCTGTTATGACTACGTATACTTCATAGAGGTTGGCCCAGATTTATATTCAGGAGATAGTTCGGTTGCACGGTGTGCCAATTTCTATTATATCAGATAGAGGCCCTCAGTTTACTTCACATTTCTGGAGAGCAGTACAGAGTGAGTTAGGGACCCGTGTAGTGCTCAGCACAACCTTTCATCCGTAGACCGACGGGCAGTCAGAGCGGACAATTCAAATTTTGGAGGATATGCTCAGGGCATGTGTGATTGACTTTGGAGGTCAGTGGGATCGTTTCCTGCTTTTGGCCAAGTTTGCTTATAATAACAGTTACCAATCCAGCATCGAGATGGCTTCATTTGAGGCTTTATATGGACGTCGATGCCGTTCACCTATCGGATGGTTTGAGCCCGGTGAGGCTAAGTTATATGGTACTGATTTGGTAAATGATGTCTTGGAAAAGCTAAAGTTGATTCAGGAGCGACTTCGTACAGCACAGTCAAGACAGAAGAGTTACGCGGATCAGAAAGCGCGTGATTTATCATTTATGGTAGGTGAAAAAGTTCTCTTGAAGGTTTTGTCGATGAAGGGAATCATGAGATTCGGGAAGAAGGGCAAGTTGAGCCCAAGGTTTATAGGCCCATTTGAGGTATTGAGACGAGTTGGGGAGGTTGCTTATGATCTTGCATTGCCTCCCAGTCTATCGATATCTATACTCTAGAAGTATCATGCTGACCTATCACATGTGTTGGACTTCAGCACAGTTCAGCTAGATCAGAGTTTGGGTTATGAAGAAGAGCCATTTGCCATTGTTGATAAACAAGTTCGCCAGTTGAGGTCCAAGAGTATTTCTGCAGTAAAGGTCCAGTGGAGGGGCCAACCAGTCGAGGAAGCGACTTGGGAGGCCGAGGAGGACATGCGGAGCAAATATCCACACTTATTTAGCACTCCAGGTATTATTCTAAACACGTTCGAGGACGAATGTTTGTTTAAGAGGTGGAGAATGTAATGACCCAACCGGTTATTTTAACTTTTAGAACCCCGTTCCCTAAAATAAAACTTCTCGTATGCGCTTTTAATGATTATTGACTTGCGGGGATGGTTGGTTCGGGATTTGGAAGCGTTTGGGTTGAAATCGGAACACATGGTTCCTTAAGTTAGCCTTAAAAGACCAAGTTTGACTTCGGTCAACATTTTGAGAAAACGACCCCGGAATCGGGATTTGATGGTTCCAATAGGTTCGTATGATGATTTTGGACTGGGGCGTATGTCCGGATCGGGTTTTTGATAACCCGGGAGCGTTTTGACGCTTAATAATAAAAATTAACTATTTGAAGGTTTAAAATTCTTTAAATTTGGTTTGGGATAGGATTTTGAGTAATTGAAGTCCGTTTGGAATTCCGAGTTTGGGAATAGTTGTGTATAATGATTTAAGACTTGCACGCAAAATTTCGTGTCATTCCGAGTAGTTTAAGTATATTTCGGCGTATTGGAAGTAAATTGAAGAACTTGAAATTCTTAAATTTGAATCAATTTGGTTTGGGGTATGATTCTTAGATTTGATGTTGTTTTACACGTTCCGTGAGTTCGAGCGAGTCCGTTTTATGATTTCAAACTTGTTGGTATGTTCGAACGGGGTCCCGGGGACCCCGAGTGTCAATCGGACTCGGACGAGGCTCAGACCAAGTTGAAAGGTGGGAGCCAAAACTGAAGCTCCCAGCTACTGTCAGAATCGCACCTGCGCTTGGCCAGTCGCAGGTGCGACATTTGCAGATGCGACAGAAGCTCGCAGGCGCGGCATTCGCATATGCGAGATTTTGAGTGCAGAAGCGGAAAAAGGGAAAGGGCAATCCACCGCAGATGCAGACGATTTGCGCACCTGCAAGGTGCGAAGCTTTGTGCGCAAATGCGAGAATTGGCCAGGCAAGTGAAACTCACACCTGCGAGGATTTTTCCGCATGTGCAGAGCCGCAGGTGCGTTCCAACTTCCGCAAGTGCGAAAAACCTGTTTGACATAAAGCTTAAAAGAACGGGAAATCACCATTTTTGCCCATTTTCTTCCATATTTGGGCAATTTTGGAACTCTTTGTGAGGAGTTTTCAACTAACAACTTGGAGGTAAGTTATTTCTACACCCTTTGAGTTAAATACATAGATTATAACTAGTAAATCTTAGAAATCAAGGGTTTAGGTGAAAAACCTAGATTTTTATAAAAATGAGATTTTAACCACGAAAATAGTTATAGAATTGGGTAGAAATTATATATTTGAGTTCTTGAGATTATGGGTAATGTTTTCATCCGAAAATTTTCAGAATCCGGACACGTGGACCCGGGGTAAATTTTAGGAATTTTACCATTTTGGATAGGGTAATTTATTTAATAGATGAATTTCGAATTATTGAACATATATTAATTATTTTATATAACTTTTGGATAGTTTCGGATTTTTCGGCATCGAATCGAGATTTGACGCGACACGATAATCGGAAAGTGGACTTTGAGACGAGATAAGTCTCTTGTCTAATCTTGTGAGGGGGAAATTACCACATAGAGATTAAATTGAATAATTGTTGTTAATTGCGGGAGCTACGTACGCACGAGGTGACGAGAGTCCGTGCGTAGCTACTATTAATGCTAAAGTCCGGATAGTTTAGGACTCAAAGCATGAATTACTTGTGTACATTGTATTCTTTGTTTAATTAATATTAAATTGATATATATGAATATATTATGAATTGTTAGATAAAGATATTAAAGGATGTGAATCTCATATGCTTGATTTTCTGTTTAAATAAATTAATTGCTAAAAAGAATTTGCTTTCCTCCCGAATTTATCTTATAATAAAAATACTCTCCTTTCGCAGGTACATAAAAATGTCATCATTTCTTGTGGAGCGGGACGAACGCCTTGGCAGGATAGATGCATCTATGAATCGCATCGCACGTCCCTTGGCAGGATAGATGCATCTATGAATCGCATCGCACGTCCCTTGGCAGTGTACACGACACTCTGGATCGGGCCGTACGTCCTCGGCAGAAATCGTGCTTAATAATAATAATAATTACACGATACTTTAATAGCTTATTTCAGCTTGCGAAGCTAATTGATAAATTAAAAAATCCTTAGAATTTAATGAATTATTATTCTTGCTTATTAAAGAATTAATTATTATTCCTGTAGATGATATTTAATTGATAAATTGGAAATTATTTGAATTGAAGGAATTTAATTAATATATTGAGAATTGTTGCATTTGAAAAAATTTGATTATTTTCGCTGATTAAATAAATTATTTTAAATTCTGTAAATCATGCTGATTTAAATATTCTAGTTGTATTTCAATTATTATTATTGACCCAGAGTGAGTATCAAAGTCGGTCATCTCGTCTCTACCACTTCGAGATTAGGCTTGATACTTACTGGGTACACGTTATTTTCGTACTCATACTGCACTTTCTGCACATTGTTTTTGTGCAGGACCTGAGGCAAATACTAGTGGGGGAACTATTGTCTTACACCCACGTTATCCAGGGGCATAGTGGTGAGCTGCACTTTTTGAGCTGTTCTGCAGCTACTAGTGTCTCTCCTTGTATTTTCATTTTGTCTATTTTTATTTCAGATAATATTTGAAGTTTTGTATAATCTACTAGATGCTCATACACTTGTGACACCAGGCCTTGACACACACATTGGTAGAATTTGTGTTTTATTATTATTTTGGTTTTAAATTTTGTCAGTATATGCTTAATTTATTAAGTTGGCTTGCCTAGCTGTAGTGTTGGGCGCCATCACGACCTATAGGTGAAATTGGGTCGTGACAATCACGATCTCTACACAAAGCAGCCCCGCCGCCTCACCCCAATGTGTGCGGGTGGAGGTGTAATCACAATCTCTACACAAAGCGGCCCTGCCGCCTCACCCCATGTGTGCGGGTAGAGGTGTATCACAATCTTGATCTCTATACAAAGAGGCCACGCCGCCTCACCCAATGTGTGCGGGTGGAGGTGTATCACAATCACAATCTCAATTACAATTTCCAGCACAATCACCACCATGTGTGCAACATGGCGTCCGATCACGACCCGACCGGCTAGGCCGTCTCACCACAATACCGTGCGGATCGACATCACCCTTTTCTAGTAATCATCTCATCCCAATAAAGAGGAATATTCTCATCACAACAATCTCATCCCAAATAAGGGGAATAATAACAATGCACCCTACACCGGCACGTATAGTTTCGGGGTTAGGTTATTCCAACCTACCCTTCCTCGGTGACTAACAATACTCCCAAAAATATTTTTGTTTTGCACATAAGAGAAACAAAAGTACAAATATATTTTATATTCACCTCATTATCTTTCACACTATATATATCTTCATTAGAACTTTCAACCATTCACAACATCGTTATTTTCTTGGCTCTCTTGCCCATACTTATGATTCTTCATTCATGGCATGGTGGGAGTATCTCATATTCCACACTTTCATTTCTTTACTTTCAAGGATCATCATCACAAACATCAATATATCGAATATTCCGGAAATCATAACTTCAAGTTCATTAGTAATGAAGACTTTCAACACAATAGTTTTCTTTCCAAAGAACTGAGCAAATATGACTCGCAATTGAAGCACAAGTTAAAATTAAAAAATGAGTGATACACCACTTATTGTTGAAATACTTTTCCCAAAAAAGGCAATACACAATTTCAACTCATGAGTATGTAAGAACTCAAATCATATTGGAAATATTTATAAAGGAAAGCATGGTGATTTATGATTTAAACTCGACTTCAAATCAAATGCACTAGTTACCACAACCATGGCCACGTTTTATATCTCACTCACTTCTTTCACTTCCCAACCATCATCATAGGTTATCAACAATTAAGGGCATTTGGAATCAAGACCTCAAATATGTATATGAGCGATATGAGTGTTAAGCACGTTGAGTTTTCTTTCCAAACGAGTATAGTGAACTTTCATTTGAAACACGAATTGAAATTATAACATTCTAACACTTAAACCATACTCGAACACATTCCCGAAGGAGATCATAATGAGATAGAAATAATTGGGACACGTTTTGAGTATGTACATCTTTCAACATAACGCTTACTTGGGATAATCGAAATTACTAGGAACAACTCGGAACATGGGAATTAGGAACCTAGGCCAACCATACTAGAAACTTACGGGAACATCATGAAATTTGATTGTAAGAGAGAAGTTTAGCCAACATACCTTGTTTGAGCTTTCCTTAAGTTACTACAACGCCCCAACACTACTAGCAATAACAATCTATAGGAAGATAGTGAAAAACGGTTAATAATTAGAAAGATTCTCACAGTGTAACTCTCTTAGGAATTTTGTCAAACACCCAGTATGCAAAATAGACTACAAAACTCTACAATGGTAATCCCTTCCTCCCTCAACCAATTTCAACAAGAAACTAACCAAAATGGTTCGTTAACCCCACATACTACAACCTATTGTCACATGCATGGCCTATTTCCAACCCCACAATATACTTGAACTCATAACCTCTTGCATGAAAGCTTAGGAGTAAGACTTACCCGGATAAATGATAATCTAGTGATTGGCTTCCTTGATTCTTGAAGTTTGGTGCAAGAACGGGTGATTATAATGCTAGATTTCCTCTTTCTCTCACTAAAATACTCTTACCTCTCTCTAAAATCATCAGACATTCACTTCAAAATGGGCCCCTAAGGCTATTTATCAAATTGGGATCGAGTTATAAAAATAGGAAAATGGATCCTCCGAACTCGAGTCTGTTGTCGCAGAATGGACCGCAGAATAGATATGCGACCCGCAAAATGGACCGCGAAAGTGATACCAAAAACTGGACCCGTCTGTGATAAGTCTGCGGTCCGCAGACCACTTATGCGACCGCAAAGTGGACCGCAGAATCACTCTCCAAAATTCTTCATACCAAATCCGCGACGGATGTGCGAACTGCAAAACAACTATGCAATCGCATAATAGACCGCATAACAACCTTCAAAATTCAACAAATTCTCTGCTCAACTCCGCGATGATTATGCGGCCCGCGGAGTGGTTCTGCGGTCGCGAACTTGACCGCAGCCTTCTTCTGCCAAAAAATTTCCATCATCTCCTTAGTGCATTATTCAATCCAAAAAGCCAGTACCACGGCGAGCTTGCGAGCCGCGAAGAATTTCTACAATCCTCAAACACATAAGTCTACCTCGGCACCACAAAACCTCAAATTCCTTGGCGAAGTATTTTACGGGGCCTTGCATAAACAAAGGCCCAAATCGGCATTTTTTGTGCATATATAGGACCAGCATGTAAAATATATCAATTTTCTACCAAAATCAGATAAATCCATACTGCATACACATAAAAAACAACAAAACCATCAAGTGATGGTAGTATAAAACTATAACGGATAGTTTTATATCAATTTTCTACCAAAATCAGATTAATTCATATTGCATACACACTAAAAACAACAAAACCATCATGTGATGGTAGTATAAAACTATAACGGATAGCAGAATCAATAGCAAACTAGGCAGACGCTTAACTGGTGAACATTTGCGTGTGTCTCAGCATACGAATCAACTTAGCTCCCGGGTAATGCTGCAAAGTACCAAAATTGTTTGTCTGCTGCTGCCCTGAGTGTGCAATGAACATCTAAGCTCACTGACCATTCCTCTGAAAACATTGTTAAATAATAATAAAACATGTCATGCAAAGTAATCAAGGCTCAAAGAAAAATATCTCTGAAGCAAGTACTATTGAAAAGTAGACACGTTAATAAAACTTATAAAAGAGATAATGTTTGATCGCTTAAATCCATAGTTCAGTAAATAAAAACTGCATCAATAACTAAAGTTGCAACATGCCTTTTTTGGAAAGTGACAGCTAAACTCACTTCAAAAAGCAGACAATACATATTAGCACCAAAACGAAAACAGGACCTCCACCTCTTCAGTTTTCAAGTTGTTTAAGCATTATCAGCAACAGTAGGGAGGGCGGTAACTTTCCCCACAGCAACAGTTTTCCCTGCAGATAGTGGCAGTCATTGTGATCCCATGCTGCAGTGTAGTGCATTTAAACTAAAGCATGACAAGCTTTCAAGGCGAAATGGTTCTTTACCTTCAGTGCGAAGAGTGAATCGTCCGAGTTGTGGAAAATCAGAGAACTTTTCAATACAAATCAGATTATTCACCTGGCATGATTATTAGAATCAAGACCTAGAACTCAAAATAACAAAAGGAAAAGGTCACAACAAACTAGGATAAGGGGTTTGAAGTAAATAGTATATCCTATAAAACATCTGGATTTTGGTAAAAATAACTATTCAAAAGCTAATGAAATTAAGCATATATTAAAATGGTTGAGATACTAAAAATGAGAGTGAGTTTAAAAGAGTAGCTTGCCCATTCAATTAAGTGACCTTGTCAAATGGGTAGGAAGAATAAACGAGAGGTTTACTTGTCCAAAACAAAACCAAAAAAAAAGAGTGAGCACTTTCCCCTCCCTTAATTATGATAGTAGATAAAAGTTTGAAGAAGAACTGAAATCAAGCCTCACGTAGATAAATATCCAGAAGGTTGCTACTAATAAATAAGACAGCTAACCTGAACACGACATAAGATGATGGCACCGTTTTTCACAAACAATGGTTTCTTCTTCATGGGTTTCTTTGTCTTGAGATCAATCTGCTGAATCAGTTCAACAATCTCACATTCTTCAACAACAGCATGAATATGCAACACAGCCTTGTAGCCAGCAGTAAAAATAGCCTGAGAGAACATACAATGGTTATTCACACTGCAATTATGAAACTCTGAAACTAATAAGAGGGAATGGACAGCTAGGTTAAATTTGACCAGTACATTGTCCAACAGCTCCAGGATCTGCAACTGTGCAACAAACTCAGTAACTGTAGGTGTGGGCTGTGCTGCAAGTCCAAAACTTATTAGAAATCACCCAAGGCTTGAAACCCAGCCATTAAAAAGATTAACTTAAAAGATGGAGATTCATGCATGCATATGCGTACGGTTCACTAAGCCAGTATTATATCTCCAATCCAATTATAATTCATTCTGAAACAGGATAGGGATTTACTAAATAAGCGTGATGTCACAACCCGCACTTTGGGGTTGTGACTTCGGTCAAAACCGGTGAGAAAAGGCTCTTCTGATTCTGTGACGTAGCTCTGTCTACTCAGGAAACTTGGGCCTTTTAATTTTAAGCATATATAAGGGGGTATAAGTGCTGAAAGCTCAACCTGCCTCCCCCATACGTGCTGCCACCAAGCCGTATCTAATGAGCGACCTGGAGGGGAACCTCAGGGGCCTGCCTGGATGACTCAGAGGAGTGTCCTAGTTATCCATAAGAGTTAGGGAACTCAATAGATGGTGCGACGCCTTCAAGCTAGCGTTGGGCACCAAAAGGGCGCTAGAGGCTCAACGTGTAGGACGGTCTGCCCCGCGGGCTGCCGAAATGTTGGACAGAGACCTCCGTGTCGATTGGATACTTGATGCACCTATCTTAAGGGCATCATGTGTCGACTTGTGAGCATGGCTTGGGTTCAGCCATGCGAGCAAGGGTCCGTTGGCCTAAACATGCAGTTGTGGGGCGACACTGCACTAGACGGGATTAAAGTGTGTCGCGAGGGCTATGTATGGGCATGGCACGAAAGACGCACATGACAATGGCCAAGGACTAAAGGTTGCCTTACTCGGGCGAGGCGCAAGCCTGGTGCGGATGCACGAGGCGAGTGTTAATCTTGAGGATTAGGCTGTACATGCGAGAGCGATGCTCGGTCTTAGGCGAAGGACAAGACATGTCCTTAGCCGACCCCCAGGGCGCGCATGGATTATGATCCTAAGACGAGAAGCGCCACGTACGGGCGGCACAAGTTGGAGCAAGCCTTCTAGGCAGGCTTCACCAAGGCACAGGATCGTGCTTGGAAAACCTGGGAAAGGATATAGGCTGGCCTGTAGCGAGGGGAACTGCAGGCGACGCGCGGGCAATTCGGTGCCGCTGGAGAGCGTAAGAAAATGAGCCCGTGACACGTGGTATCAGAGCTGATTAAGGCCATACTATGCCATGACACAATGTTAAGGCAAGAGTGGAGATGACGAGTGCATTTTGGATGTCAGCGCGAAGATCATGTCAAAGCAGAGATTGATGTTCATATGCCACCAGAGATCGAGAACCCGATACTGAAGGTCGAAGAAAGTCTAGGGTGCTACTGAATGTGGTGATATGCCGATGAGTCGGATGGTCAAAAGAAGCCATGTTTGCCAGGTCGAGCAACCATATTGCAAAGAGTGCGAGCCATAGAACATTGGGCATGATCATAGCGGATATCTAGCCAAGGATGCGTGCAACACATCAGTTGAGTGTCTTTCCTACGGGATAGACTTGTGAGCTGCCTGAGGGCATTGCCAAGGTGAGCAGACGGATTCGAAGGAAATAGCGAAGCTTCAGAATTGGGCGAATTTCCAATTAGAAGGTGTCCTTCTAGAAGAGGTACGCCGAATGATCGGGAACTGTTGAGAGTCCAAGTGCGAGGCACAACCGGACCGGGAAGCCGTGCTAGCAGGACCAAAAGAGTACTTGTCTATAGGGCGAGTATTGAAGTACTACCGGGAACATTGGGTACTTGCTAGAGAAAGTGACAGTTGGAAAACAAAGAGCTTTGTTCGGTAATGCAGCAATGCTATGATTTTGAGAATGTAGTACGCACCAAGAGACGTCCCAAGAGCTGGCCGAATGCCAAGTGGGACGTGTGCGCTAAGAAGTATCCTCCACATTGAGTGTGGGAGGATCCCGCCTATGCAAGAGGCATTAGGGCGAAGTTGTGAGTCCGGAAGCAAACACATCTTCAAAGGTACTAAGGGCAAGGAAAATCTACGGGAGCGAAAGGCTACAGGAGCTATGCCAGAGAGCGCGAAAAGGCTACGGGAGCGATATAGCTACGGGAGTTGCGCAAGAAAGCACAATGAAGTGCTTACCATTGAAGGAAAAGCTTCAGACAGACATGAAGGCCGTGAGGGTCATGGTGTGATTGACTAGTACAGGTCAATCACAAAGTTAGACGCCAGAGAATGCAAGTGTGGAGGCACTTTTCAAGTGAACACCGAAAGGAGGTGAAGTGCAGAGGCACGCTTCGAAGATACTTGGGGGAGAAGTGCATGGGGCACGACTCCTTTTGAGCAGGACTTCGAGAAAGTCCAACCCACAGGACAAAGGGAGCCGCGAAGTACATACCTAAGGGGGGGCAGACTCCGGGATGTCGTAAGCCATGATGTGTCATCGAGTGTGGGAGGATGTCACAACCCGCACTTTAAGGTTGTGACTTCGGTCAGAACCGCTGAGAAAAGGCTCTTCTGATTTTGTGACGTAGCCCTGTCTACTCAGGAAACTTGGGCTTTTTAATTTTAAGCATATATAAGGGGGTATAGGTATTGAAAGCTCAACCTGCCTCCCCCATACGTGCTGCCACCAAGCCGTATCTAATGAGCGACCTTGAGGGGAACCTCAAGGGCCTGCCTGGATGACTCAAAGGAGTATCCTATGTATCCATATGAGTTAGGGAACTCTATGGACGACGCGACGCCTTCGGGCTAGCGTTGGGCACCAAACGGGCGCTGGAGGCTCAACGTGTAGGACGGTCTGCCCCGCGGGCTGCCGAAATGTTGGATAGAGACCTCTGTGCCGATTGGATACTTGATGCACCTATCTTAGGGGCATCATGTGTCAACTTGTGAGCATGGCTTGGGTTCAGCCATGCGAGCAAGGGTTCGTTGGCCTAAACGTGCAGTTGTGGGGCGACACTGCACTAGACGGGATGGAAGTGTACCGCGAGGGCTATGTATGGGCATGGCACGAAAGACGCATATGACAATGGCCAAGGACTAAAGGTTGCCTTACTCGGGCGAGGCGCAAGCCGGGTGCGGATGCACGAGGCGAGTGTCAAGCTTGAGGATTGGGCTGTGCACGCGAGAGCGATGCTCGGTCTTAGGCGAAGGACAAGACATGTCCTTAGCCAACCTCCAGGGCGCGCATGGATTATGATCTTAAGACGAGAAGCGCCACGACATGTCGAGGCCAGGAGCCTAGACCCTTCTAGGCAGGCTTCACCACAGGCACAGGATCGTGCTTGGAAAACCTGGGAAAGGATATAGGCTGGCCTGCAGCGAGGGGAACTGCAGGCGTCGCGCGGGCAATTCGGTGCCGCTGGCGAGCGTAAGAAAATGAGTCCGTGACAGTGATCCCTTAAAAACACCTATTGCCCGAGTTTCCTATTCGGTCATTCGACCAAATATAACTCTTAACCCATTTATTAGTGAGGTTTTGTTCAAAACATCAGCAGACTGATCACCCTGTTACAGCTCATTAACCAGCCAAACACCTATTCAACTAATCCTGCCAAAAGGGCGTGTTGTGGGCTTTCAATAACAAGTGAACTGGCATTTGGAAGGTTAAAGATCCTATCATAAGATTGTCTCAAGAGTCGAGACTAAACTTCCAACTTTTTAAACTGAACTTCTCGAATTCCATTAATATGTGCTTAAAACTCCATAGGATATATACTTTAAGGGTACATGTAGGCATGTGGATTGGCAAAAAACATGCTATATCAGATTTAGAAGCACCGTCAACAATTTCCTCAGATCAACTGAAAATATATGACTTTTATAAGCTCAATAAAAAGTTAAAAAGGCAAATGAAAAGCAAGTATGCGGCATGGAAGGAGCTAAGAAGGCAATATTTCATTAGCTCATTTTATCCATGACTTATGAACTTCAGTCCTCACATCTTGGACCAAAATAAATCAAAAACAGATATGAGAGCTGTATGTGCTTAATCAAAAACATACAAACAGAAAGTGCATGTTCCCATTAGCTCACTATATTAGTTTTTTGTTCAACATTCGCCTCATTAATTACGGTATTACTTTGTCCTGATCTTACTGGATCAATCAGCTCTTACATATTTCAATTATAATGTCTATTGTCAGACGACCTAGGACTCGCCCTGCAGAGCATTTTCTACCTGATCAACTTAACAGGAAAACAGGAGGTTTTATACCAATTTAAAGGCTAATGGAAACTAAAGAACAGCATGAAGTTTTCCATCATTTAAAAACAAATGTCACCGACACTAAGAAAATCTCTTTCTTCGGTCTTATTTGTACCCTTCACATCGACTAAGCAGATAAACTGCAGCATACTAGGTTCCAGGAAAGAAAATATTCATTTAAATGAGTAACTTGTTAGCAATTCAAAACTGAATCTCAAATAGTTATTGAAGGGAACAAAGAGAATAAATACCATTCCATCAGCAATTACAGATAATCAAGAGAAAACATACCAACACTGCACAAGACAAAACCCGACATAATGTCCTCTTCCTCAATTCCAGACAACCTAACTCGTACATTTTCCCCGGGACCTGCACCCCTAACTCTATCTTCATCACAGAATATGGCAAGGACTTTCACAGCGGCCTGTAAATCATCAAATTATGAGGTGGATTTAACCAAAAATGTTTCGTTAAATCAACAGTTGAATAAAGTAATGGGAAAAAAGGTCCAAAAAAGTCTACCTTATTTGGCATCACCAACAAATTATCACCTTCATGTATGCTCCCAGATTCTATTTTACCCATAACAACAGTTCCCATATCTTTAAATTTGTTGATAATAGGTATTCTGCAAGAAAGAGCTTGTAACATGAATGAATACTCAACTGCTGCTACCGATAGGAATAAGGAGAAAAAAATCAGAAGGTTCACAAAAGGTAGATGAGCCCTCATACAAGAATGACTATATCCATATAATGCAATCATAATACAAAGTCTTTCTCTTTTTTTGTGTTGGGGGTTTATATATTGCTATGTCTCAAAAAAAATTCATCAGTAACACTTTGTGAGTCTCCTCAACAAAAAAGTACTCTTTAATCCGTTTTTTGCAAGTGCTTCTCAAGAATTAGCCATTAAATTTTCCATCACTCATTTTTAATTCCTTTTCAGGGCATATCCCAAATGACATCAAGCTTTGCAAATAGAAAAGGTACGCACCAAAACTCAACCTTTGGCACTCCATCTCAAACAAAAAAAAAAATCTTTCCAGAAACAAAAAAATGCAAAGAAAATAAAGAGTACCACAAGCAATAAGAACAAAGCATCACTCACCAATCTCTTTATATCATCAATCAATCAGAATGTCAAAGCAAATTTAACTAGAGCGACACTAGGAAATACAAAAGGAGAAACTAGAGACAGGAGGACGCCCACAAAATTAGCAAAATGAAGTACCTTAGTGGACCTTTAGGATCTCGGGGAGGGACTTCAACCGCATCAAGAGCTTCAAAAAGGCATGGACCATTCCACCAGGAGCATACGCTTTTATCCACCCGACTTTTCATATTTGACCCAAGGAGACCAGAGATTGGGAGGAACTGAACATCTGCCATTGAAGTACAAAGAGTTTCAGAACCAAGTGCGGAAACAAACATCTGCATAGTTTCAGAACCAAGTGCGGAAACAAACATCTGCATCTTAGCTAATACATGGAACTTTTAAACAAAGAGAAACCAATTGACATACATTGTAATGATAAGAAATAAGATTCCACAGTCGGTGGATAAACCCGAATTCAAGAGAAAAAGGATCAGCCCCAAATTTATAGAGCCATTGATTGGACGAACAGGTGAAACTGTTATTGTAACACACATGGCGGAATGAAAAACTCTTTTCCTAGATATGTAAGATCACTTTGCACGCTTCATTTCAACTACACCGGCCAGATTGACCACGCATTATTTGTAGTTGAAGATGAAAATAAAAGTTTACCATATTATACAGGAGAAGTGGAACGGGAAACAATTAGAACGTTGTGACTTGATATAAATCAGCTTTTCCCTCTTAAACTTTAACAGAAGGTAAGAAATCAGCTTCAGATTTTACAGGTTACTTAGACCATCAAAATGTAAGAACTTCCGCCAACAAAGAGGTAATCCATGAGTAAATAGTCCTCCTTTACCTTTCTTCACATTGTATCCAGATGATTTCAAGAATGGTATCATTTTCGACTCAATCTCGTCATACCTTCAAGAGACAATTTTACTAGAGATTAATAACTAGAATAATTAACGTTTCAAAATGCATGTTCAGAATACATAGATGGAAAAAGACCTTTCTTTAGCCCAGTTGACAGTAGGATCATCCATCTTATTTACAACAACAAGGAGCTTAGAAACTCCTAGTGTCTTTGCAAGCTGAACATGTTCACGTGTTTGTCCACCTCTTTCATATCCAGTTTCAAATTCACCCTTTCTAGCCGATATAACCTTCACAATAGGCCAAACCAAGGATCAGCAGACCACTTTCATAAACTAGACAGAGAATTCATAGAACTTCAGTGGAGGAGTCCAATGACAGAAGGTTGCATCTCTTACCAATACACCTATATCGGCTTGAGATGCCCCACTGATCATGTTCGGGACATAACTCTTGTGACCCTGGTAGTTAAAGAAAACATAATCAGAACCCTAATTAAGATGACGTATAAACAAATCAAATGCCTCAGGGAATTCAAAAATTGACAAGAAAAATACACACTGTTACAGAAACTTCGAATTAATTCGCATTCGTCGTGATTCATTATCTTTGGGTCTTTGCTAGTCAAATGGTTAACATCTGTAGAAGGTGCTCTCTTTGTGAAAAACACCCCAAAGATGTTTGTCATCTTTTCTTACATTGCAAGGTCACACACATGCTATGCCGCATGGGTTTTGCTATTCTGGGAGTAGATTGGTGTATGCCAAACTCAACAATCAGGCAAAAAAATATGGAACACCATTCCAATTGTCATCTAGTGGATGGTTTGGACCGAAAGAAACTACAGAATCTTTGAAGGCTCGTCAAGAAATTTACTTAGCCTTAAGTTTAGAAATCTTTCTTTGCTAGCTTTTTGGTGCAACCTGGTCTTTGTACATGATGTAGATGCCATGTTAGATATGATGAGGGATTTGCACAATTTGTAATTATGTTTTGAAGCACTTGCTTAGTGCTGTTCTTTCATCTATAGTATCTTTTTATTACTTATAAAAAAATGGTTCACACTCATGAACCACAAACCTTTTCTTTTGGATAAGTACTCTGAACCACAGTGTCTCATACATTATTGAAGTGGATACAGAACTTCAAAAAACAAGCTACATAAATTGATCATACTGTTATCAATCAGTTATAAACTGAAATAATGCCTCTAAAATTGTTTGTCAGGCATTAAACGCTGTTCATAAACATAAGTTCTAGCTCCTTACTGCAGTTACTCTTGCTTTCAGCAAGGCCACAAAAGAAAACGAGCATCATTGCAGCTGAGAATGAAATATTCAGAGGAAGAGACTGGTGGGGGGATCCTTATGCTAAAAAACATGGGGCATACAGCACCCCATCGTGCGAAATAAACTCATTCACATAGATTCATTACTTGTTTTTGCATAAGAAATTACTTCAAAATCTTCTCCAATATACAAGGTAAATCAAAGAAGCAATTTGCAAGGGAAGTTACCAGGCGTACAAGTTTGAAAATCTTCATCCTTTTTCTATAAACTATTCTTCTTTGAAAATTGACATAATTAATTCATTTGTTAAAAAGGGTCCTAAGAGAATTCTCTGGGACAAAATTCTAAATGACATATATGATTGATCTGTTTCAAGGAGAATGAGATTTTCACAAGGACTTTGTAGAGATCCTTAAGTTAAAAAACAACGGGCTCTTGCAAAATAAACTCAGTTGCTAGATTCATAACTTGTTCTTCTATATACAAGGAAAAGCAGGGAAACAATTTGCAGGGAAACTTACCGGGGCATCCAAAATTGTAAATCTTGTTGTCTCTGTTTCAAAATGTGCCCTCCCAACTTCAATTGTTTTACCCTGCATAGGAAATTACAAACAAGAAATAAACAAAAGCAGTCTAACCTTACAGTAAATTAAATAAATAAAAAGAATACCTTCACTCTCTCCTCTTCATTTGTATCCATGATATACGCCATATACCTAGCAGTCAAAACCAAAAAGATAAGAGAAGCTCTCTTTTTCTTTTTCCCTCTTTGTTTGGATAATTTGAAAGGCAAGAGAAGACTTGAAGCTGTAAAGCAGCCAATTTACAAGACAAAATAAAGTCCACAAAACCAACAATTCAAGTATCTACAGAACAAACAATTCTTGAAATGATAATTTGAGCAAGCATACACCTCTTGCAACATCAGACCCTTTATATAGATAGGCATGACAAGAAAAAATCATATTCTAGAAAGTTTTTTACCAAGAATAATTAAGTGTCACAAACACCAGTCTAACACATGTTCCAGCGTTAAAAAGGTACCAAAAGCGCAAGTTGAGCACTTCAACAAGGAAAAGCTCACCAACTCTCTCTACTCTTATCTTTTGCTTCCTTCTCATACTTCTGGATAGTCAGATCATCAACTTGACCACTAAGGAATAGTATTTGTCCTCCACATGTGGACTTTCCAGCATCTACAGTTGAAATGAAATATGATAAGCCTTAGAATTATATGAAAATCATCAAAAAGGATCATGTGAGACATATGAGCTATTGTAAGTTTTCACCAACTTTTACATTAGAATCTATGGAAGTGATGTTGCATATCATAAAACATCAAGAGACATCACAGTTCCTCGTTTCTATTTCACACATTGGACATCTCGAGAGACATCACCAATGCAGAAAGAAACCAACTTGTCAAACCCTATTCCGCAACAACTATATAAAAAACACTCAACATAAAAGCTCAACACATCTTGAGGGTGAGTCAAACATTTCTGTCCCAGTTGTTTCCTTCAGTTTCTAAACAGACAATACATAATTACTCTTAGAAAATAGATACACCGAAACATCAGAACGGAAAAATCAGTCACAATATGTGCCTACTTTCTTCTTTTACTAATGCTGCTGGGCTTAAGTTCCAGTGTACAAGTGGTATAGCAGTCTAGAATCAACAATTCTTTAACGTTTTCTCTCTTTCTTGATCTTTTAAAGAGCTTTTTATGCTTCTAGATATAATTGAATTAAAGTTGTTGTTGTGGGGGGGGGGGGGGTTGGCAACCAGATCAGGAAAATGAAAACTTACCAACATGACCAATGAATACAACATTCAGATGTCTCTTTTGTCTCGATTTCAATCTCATCATCAACATGTGTTGGCTTTAAGTTTGCATTTGCTTCCTCTTTCAGGCCTGAGATCATTCATGAAATAAACATTTGCTACATACTTATTAACTTTTGCTTAAAGATTAATCTAATACTGTTTCAGAACCAGCATAACATCTTTCTCCTTAACAGGCTAAACAGACCAATATTTTCTGGTTATAAATTGCGAAAACTGAAAACCAAAAATGTAAGTTTTATAACATCTTGAGAGTCAAGACGAAACATTCAAAATAATTGTCAGGGAAGGGTGACCTAGAAAAATGTCAATAATTCTTAGAATTCTTTTATTGGTTTTACTTCCCCAAAATAAGAGACAAGTTCCCAATTGAAAACAGCTCCTTCAACATTCTATATTTCACCAGAGTTCTAAAAAGCAAAGAGTTCTCCAAAAACAAATCTTCACAATTAAGCTGAATCAGAAAGGAATTGTGTTATCAGCAAAAGAAGATATATTGCGCATGAGAATAGTAAATGACAATAAACATATTAAGCCAAGCCATGAAAATAGTATAGCTTCATCCGAAGAGAAATAGAGTGAAGGAAGCAAAACCACCTTCTTTTCGAAAAACAAACAATCACCAAAGTTCAAAGACAAACAAAAGATGCTGTTTTTGAGATACTTCTCTCAACGCTATATTGACATCTTTTCCTAACATAAAGCAACCATTTTAGCACAGATCACCTGACTTCATGTTAACTCTAGGATGTACCGTGACTTATCCCATACCATTACCTTAAAATGCCCTCCTCATCACCCCTTAAGAGAAAGAGGGATATCAGGATCCCTCACTTTTTTTGAGAAGGTAAAGTAATTTAATAGATAAACTAGCACAAAGGATGTTCTATACAACTGTACAATATCTTCAGAAGCAAAAAAGCAAAATTATGCCCCTTCTAACCTTGTAGGGCTTCTAACATCTTCAGGATCCCTCACTTTTCTCAAAGGCAGTGTTCGAAGTGATATTTATGCACAAGAAATAGGCAGTCCAAAATGGACGTGAAAACTCACAGCTCAAGACAAAGCAACACGAGGCTAGATAATTTGATGCCAAGAGGCTCAATAATTTGACACCATGATTCATTTCTTATCTGTGAGGTAACTGTTGCCTAGTAAGTGCCAGCCTCTATTCAAGCACAAAAGGCTGATTCAAATTTAGAAGTAAAGGCCGATGCTTTCTCTGTTCAACTCTCTAAATCATAGCAAGAAAGTTAGATGAATAGATCAAACAGTGCAGCCATCCTCCAAAATAATAGTGATAGCATTCACAAACATCATATCCACTGCTGAAAATAGAACTAGTGAAATTGTAGGCTAGTAACAGAAGTAAAATCCTCTTGGGACAGGATCCACTACTGTCTCAGGATCTCAGCAGTATCTGCCTATCTGAACCACTAAACACCCGCTTTACTTAGAACAAAATTCTTCACCTCACAACATCAACCCCATTTAAGTGAGCTTCGAACAGGAAGCTCAATGCCACTTATTGCAACACTAAACCTCAAAGGTAAGTTCTATAAAGCGGTGGTTAGATCGGCCATGATGTATGGGGTTGAGTGTTGGCCCGTTAAGAACTCACATATCCAGAAGATGAAAGTAGCAGAAATGAGTATGTTGGGGTGGATGTGCAGGCACAATAGGATAGATAAGATTAGGAATGATGATATTCGGGAGAAGGTGCACGTGGCTCCCATTGATGACAAGATGCGGGAAGCGAGGCTTAGATGGTTCGGACATGTTCAGAGGAGAAGCCCAGATGCTCCGGTACGGAGGTGTGAGCGGCTGGTTGTGGAGGGCACGAGAAGAGGTAAAAGTATTGGGGAGAGGTGATCAGGCAGGATATGGCGAGGCTCCAAATTTCCGAGGATATGACACTTGATAGGAAGATGTGGAGGTCGAGTATTAGGGTTGTACGTTAGGAGGTAGTTGAGTCTTGCCTTACTTCGTACCATTGTGGGACTAGCCAGGTAGGGTTTTTGTCTAAGATAGCTAGTGGCAATGTTGTGTCTTACTATTTCGCTTTTCAGTGTAGGTCCTATTTACTAGCTATCGCTTTTGCTTTGCATCTTTCTTCTGCATTTCATGGTGTTTGTTGCGACCAAACACACTCACGCGAGTATACGTGGTCGTCAAGTAATATAGTAGTGAGTAGAGTATCGTTCCCACGGAGACTTATGATTAACTTTTGACTAACTCAAACTCAAATAACTTATTGATTCAAGCGATTTCTCACAAAATAGATAATTGTCTAATTTACTACCTAAAAACTATCAAGTAATGAAATACTAGAGATCAACACAACACTTAAATAGTTTTAAATAACAATCAATGGGAGATAATATTCCAGGGTCACGGGTTAACTAACAATCATGTTGCATTCTTAGCTTAAAATAACTAATTAATTTATCTGGATTATTTATTGACAGGGTTGATATTACTCATAAGAATCTGTCGAGTTCTTACTCGCCTATTCAAGCTAACTTAATGCCTATATGTCTATGGAATTAAGATTAACAAGAATGCATTTACACTTCCTGTATTTCAACCGAGCAAGACAATTAGGCATATTTCTATCCTAATTGCAAATCCGTTCTCCGATGTCCGGGTTCAAGAACTTGCTCTATTTAATTCTATATGCAATCTAAAATTCCCACTTTCGAGTTCAACTCTAGATTCGTAGATAGTAATTCACTGTTAGCTACTCAGCAAATTAATTAAAAACAGAATTAAATAAACAACCCAATATGATAAAATCAACTTTGTCAAATTAAACTTCAAACATCAACATTCATGTATCGCCCATGACCCTAGAATAATAGGGTTCTTAGCCACTCATGTTCATGCAATCATCAAATAATTCACAAGAGTGCATAAGAATCAATAAAAGAAGGAAAAATAAGAACTCAAGATGAATTCTGTGGTTCCCCAGCTTTGTCGTGGCTTTTTTTCCTCTTCCCAATCTGTTAGATGCCCTAAAAGAGGCGTTTTTGGCTTATATATTGCGTACAAAAATCGTGGGCCAAAGTTCTCCTATTCCTAATCCGACTTGGCTACAGGGATTGATGCTGGGGTGGATGCGTCGCATCCACCTCGTCCTCCACTTCTCAGCTTCGCATGCTAGGGTGGATGCGTCGCATCCACCCTTTGTTCCTCCTTCTCAGCTTTGCCCAGGTGCGGATGCTATGGGCCGACTTCACTGCTAAGGGTGCACGAAATCTGATTTTTTTCTAGATTGGATGCGACACATCCAACCCCTCTTCCTCTACCTAGAGCACCTTTTCTTCATATTTTTGCACTCCAAACACCCTAAATCATCACACACAACTCAATTAGTCATAAAACCAATAATTAAACCATGTTGCGCATTTTAAAGATCAAATAGCATCAAAAAGCGGTTAAAACATGGGTAAAGTAACATCAACACATATCGAAATATGCCCAACATCACCACCCCACACTTAAACCTTTGTTCGTCCTCGAATAAACCATCACTATAGTAGACGAAACAAAATTAAGCTCTTATCATTCAAAGCATACTACACCTATGACCATGGTCATTTGCCACAATTAGGCTCTAGAATATGCATCACATACACTTCCCTTTACTTATGTCATTCTTTAAAAAAAATATTCAAACAAAGACAACATGCTCACAACAATCCTAACCTCAAAAACCGACTCAATGTCACAATGCACTCATGGCTTGAACACCCAACATCATAGAGAAGTCTAATAACGTTACCTATCCCTCGTGAAACCATGTGCCCTTACAACAAGAACAAGAGAGCGAGTTCAATCCACACATTCGAATCTCATGATCAAATATTTTAAATGACTCACATATATCAAAGAAAATCGCTCACTCTCACAAAGAAATCACATGCATGCAATTGGTACCATAGGCTTACCCTTAATGTAAATCTCTACTAATGTAAGCTCGCTCGATCTAAAATCAATTAGGACTTTTTCATGGTTGTAATGTGGGCTAAGGGACGGGTAGGATATATTTAAGGAGTAGTGACTCACCCTCCTAAGCACTTTAATACATCACAAAATTACTTTAAGCGTATTTTCTTCAACCTCACTTCAATTCCACAAACAATATCACCCCCAAAAACAGTCCCTTCTTCTTTAAGCACCACTTTAGTTCATACCCACTAGCAAGAACAAGACAACAATTTATTCATTTCTATTTTTCCTTTTTTTTCAATTTCCGCTAGTGCTGTAGTATTTTACAAAACAAGTGCACCTTTCTTCTTTTCATTGGTTCCACTCAAAAGTCACCCCACACTTAGCCCCTTCTTACTTATTTTAGCGCTCATCTCACAATTAAAGTGCTTTAAGAGGTAAAAGGATCAAAACAATGTCAATTAAGAATAAAAAGGGTATAGGCTTGTAATGTGGGTACCAAATAAAAGTCAATAGGCTCAAAATGGTTAACTAGGGATAAATTTTATTTGTGATAAGCAATAAGCTCAAAAAGATCAAAGAAAGCCTAAAATCATTTTTCAAACCGAGCATCACCTCAAATTTCGCTTCAACTCACATACCGGGCAAGTTCTAGACACAAGTACAATACATGAACTACACAAAAATCTCACCACACATGGCACATGACTCACTAAGGACGATCACATTCCGACTCTCAAACAATGCAAATATTCATGGAGCCACGAGATATTCAACATTAAGCGCAAAGTGAACACAAGTCAAGAAAACGAGAAATAGTCGTCACAAAACATGTTATCCAATATATAAAGGCATCAAGATTAATATCAAAATATAGGGGAGATACTACACATGCCAAAACATAAGTATGCTACTATGAAACAAGTCAAGGGCGCTTAGGTTCATCATTCTTCCTTCTTTTATTTCCTAAATTCCTAATCTATTCTAAAAATAAGCAATTACTACCTGGTTCAAAATACATCCCATGGAAAAGAACCGAGGCGCAAAGAAAAACCACAGGGGATTATTACTACCTAAAGAAAGTTTACTAACTACTCAAGGTTACTACTCTATTTTTTTTTATTATTATTATTTTTTTTATTATTATTATTTTATTTTATTTTTTTTAGGTTTCTGTCAATCTCCTAATACTAGCACTAATTTCAAAAATCAAATGAAAATCTTTTTGTGTTTTTCTAAGGACCTTAATCCCCCGAGAGAACTGTCCAGGTAGTCCGTCGTCGGAAAAAGTCTATGTATTGTACTTGTGTCTAGAACTTGCCCGGTATGTGAGTTGAAGCGAAATTTGAGGTGATGCTCGGTTTGAAAAATGATTTTAGGCTTTCTTTGATCTTTTTGAGTTTATTGCTTATCACAAATAAAATTTATCCCTAGTTAACCATTTTGAGCCTATTGACTTTTATTTAGTACCCACATTACAAACTTATACCCTTTTTATTCTTAATTGACATTGTTTTGATCCTTTTACCTCTTAAAGCACTTTAATTGTGAGATGAGCGCTAAAATAAGTAAGAAGGGGCTAAGTGTGGGGTGACTTTTTGAGTGGAACCAATGAAAAGAAGAAAGGTGCACTTGTTTTGTAAAATACTACACCACTAGCGGAAATTGAAAAAAAATAAAAAATAAAAAAAAGGGGTCCAGATATGGGAAAACAGGGTGGATGCGTCGCATCCCCCTCAGCATAAAAAATTTGACGGACCAATTGCTCAAGGCAGTGAAGTCTGCCTATCGCGTCCACAGCCGCGTCTAAACAATTTCTGAGAAAGCAGTGGGGACGCGTCGCATCCAAGCTCGCACGCACAGGTAAGTGTTATATTTTAACACATCATATGCCCAACATCACAGTGAAACACGAAATTTCCCTCTGCCCAGACCCTCCCCTCTTATCTCACTTGCAACCACCACATCTCCTCTCTTCTCTCGCGACATGTATGTATCTTCGCCCTCATTCTTTCTTTTTCTTTTCTCTCCTCTCTCTCCTTTCTTCTCTCTCTCGCTGGTAGCAACAGACCCCCTGCCCCAAATTCCCCTAGGTTAAGTTTTACAAATTTAAATGTCACACATGTGATTCAAAAAGTTTGAGGTTTGGGGATGTCATTCCTGTTAGTTGTAATGGATGCGAGATGATAAACTATAATTCCCTTCATCTAGTTAATTTTGGGAGGGTAGTCGAATTACCCCACTGATAGAAGAAACTAGGCACAACTGTTGCATATCACTTGTTCGACGAATTGCCCGTGTGGTAAATTTAGGCGCCGGTGAAGTCTGAGTAACCGAGCAACACTGGTATATGCTAGTGAATAAGTGTAGGGTCGTTCGCCTTGATTGTCGGAATGTTTTGAGCCTATGAAAGATTGTCTAAGGGAATTGAACATCCGGCACATGCTAGACGTCTTGAATTGTCAAGTGTTACTCGATTTGAATTGTGTGAGCTCTATGCATTGATATGTCGTGAGAATAAGTGTGGGGTCGAGTGAGCTGCTATGTGTAATTGAACATGGTTAGTGAGCGTCGCTCGGATAAACCTCATGTTGTGCATAATGATATCTATATAGCGAAGTGCTTATTTGTAAACTTGAAAAGAGTTATCACATCCCTGCTGAAAGCCATGGGCTATAGTTTCATGAAGTAATGAATGACATGACTATGCAAATGATTGGAAGTGCAAGATGTTGCAACTGCTTTATAGCTGAACTTCACTGTTCTATACGCTCATTGTTGATTTCTTCGCATTGCAGGTACTGAGGCTAGGAAATGGCAGCAACGAGCAAACAGTCCAAGCAACAAGACAAAGATAATAACAAGCAACAGCCCAAAAAGCCCACCGGAAAGGCAACAGGTGCTCTAAATCCACAGAAAAAAAGGAAGCGGACTGACAAAGAGAAGGAACTGCAGACTAGGCATTTAATTGATGAATCAGAGCAAAAGGAGGAGGAACAATTAGTAAGGAGGACAGTGAAGAAGGGTATTACAACATCATTAAATCCGCCAAGCAAAGGGATAGAGATAAGAGAACCTGTGCCGAACCAGAGAAAAGCCTCCAAACAGAGTGATCCAAATGATAAAGGAAAGCAGAAGATTACTGCAGAATCTGAGTCCGAGTCCGATTCGGATAATGAGCTTCTACATGTCGACATGAGTGATGAAGATGAGGGTGAACCAATAGACCGAGCTGCTTGGGAGAAGAACTTTGTTAATGAAAAGGCATTCCGAGCTTATAATAAGATACTGGGTTCAAAGAAGTACATTCCAGAAAAGCCGATCAACATCGGAACACTTAAGAAAAAGTACCCAGAGTTTCTAAAATCAATTCGAGAGGTGCAACAATGGGGACCTATCTTGTAGGGTCACGGCAAAGCCAACCTCACTATCGACAGAGAGCTTTACGCCAATTGGCGTCATTCCAGGGGCAGCATTGTGAGAGTACGAGGGGTGGATATTAATGTCTCAGCTGAAGCTCTGAATAATTTCTTAGGGGTGCCACACACACTAACAGATAGGTTTGACTCCACATGCACAGCACCGGATTATGCACACATTCGGTCGGTCCTATGCCCTACCAGGAAGGATGCAAATTGGAAGCATGGGAGTATGGAGTACCATTCTCTGGCCAAGGAATTCATGAGTGCGTTAGCACGTGTGGCTCTAAATTTCATATGCAACCGCCTGATGCCATGCCAACACAAAACTGATGTCCCTCGTCACCGAGCACTAGTATTGTATGCTTTATTGGAGGGGATACCGCTCAACTTGGGAGCCATCATGCATGACCAAATGCAGCGCATCAGGATGAATTACAAGTGGAGGTTGTTCTTTGCAAATACCCTATCGGCTTTCTTGACAGAGATGGGAGTACTATGGGACAAGGAGAATGACAACATTGAGGCTAAAGCTCCAGGACCATATGATGTTACTCATGTACTAGAGCCGAACAAGGGAAGGTCTTCTAAGCTCACCATTCAACAGTTGTTTGAGTAGATGCAAACTGATATGCAAGAGAACAGGGCTGAGTTGATAGCGACTCGTGTAGAGTTGAGTGCCACCAGGGACGAGTTGAGTCAGACTCGTGCGAATCTAAGCCGAGTTCAGACTGAGCAGGCCACGATGATGAGGGAGGTATCATTACTCCTCCGTGCTCTGGTTCAACGTGCAGATATAGACATCTCATAGCTGCTTGCATCGTCCACTGCTGAACCATCAACTTCTGCTTCTCCTATAGTCCCCGAGGCCCCACACACCATGCCTGTTGAGGCCGATGTCCCACCTACTACAGACTCAGCTCCAGTTGGTGATGATGGGACTGTGACAGCTCCCCATATTCGTGAGGATGCTATCGCCAGGCCGGAGGGGGTCTTAATGAATGCCATGGATGCTGATGCTCTTCCACAGACTGCGGATGAGCCTTCCACCTTGACTTGAGGGGAGTTTCTTCTCATCCTACTTTACGTTATTTGTGTGCATTGGGGGCAAAGCACGGTTTTAAATGTGGGGTGGGGGTTATCCTTATGCTTGTGGATGAATGTACTTAACTGTTACAATTTTTGTTGATTTTGATACTGTTGAGGGCTGTAATATTCACTGGATTAATGGCCTGTAATAGTTAGTACATGTCATCTATATGGAGTAACTCTCAGTTCATTGTTGTGTGTAGTCGTAGAAAATAAAGGACTTTTCCCGACGACGGACTACCTGGACAGTTCTCTCGAGGGATTAAGGTCCTTAGAAAAACACAAAAAGATTTTCATTTGATTTTTGAAATTAGTGTTAGTATTAGAAGATTGACAGAAAACTAAAGAAAAGCAGAAAAGTAGTTAGTAAATTTTTTTAGGTAATAATAATCTTAGTAAACTTTCTTTAGGTAGTAATAATCCCCTGTGGTTTTTCTTTGCGCCTCGGTTCTTTTCCATGGAATGTATTTTGAACCAGGTAGTAATTGTTTATTTTTAGAATAGATTAGGAATTTAGGAAATAAAAGGAGGAAGAATGATAAACCTAAGCGCCCTTGACTTGTTTCATAGTACCATACTTATGCTTTGGCATGTGTAGTATCTCCCCTATATTTTGATATTAATCTTGATGCCATTATATATTGGATAGCATGTTTTGTGACGACTATTTCTCGTTTTCTTGACTTGTGTTCACTTTGCGCTTAATGCTTAATATCTCGTGGCTCCATGAA
Organism: Nicotiana tabacum; assembly: GCF_000715075.1. NCBI lineage: Eukaryota > Viridiplantae > Streptophyta > Magnoliopsida > Solanales > Solanaceae > Nicotiana > Nicotiana tabacum. The sequence goes on along the minus strand of NC_134083.1, from coordinate 14,875,164 downwards.
TACTTGCATTGTTTGAGAGTCGGAATGTGATCGTCCTTAGTGAGTCATGTGCCATGTGTGGTGAGATTTTTGTGTAGTCCATGTATTGTACTTGTGTCTAGAACTTGCCCGGTATGTGAGTTGAAGCGAAATTTGAGGTGATGCTCGGTTTGAAAAATGATTTTAGGCTTTCTTTGATCTTTTTGAGCTTATTGCTTATCACAAATAAAATTTATCCCTAGTTAACCATTTTGAGCCTATTGACTTTTATTTGGTACCCACATTACAAGCCTATACCCTTTTTATTCTTAATTGACATTGTTTTGATCCTTTTACCTCTTAAAGCACTTTAATTGTGAGATGAGTGCTAAAATAAGTAAGAAGGGGCTAAGTGTGGGGTGACTTTTTGAGTGGAACCAATGAAAAGAAGAAAGGTGCACTTGTTTTGTAAAATACTACACCACTAGCGGAAATTGAAAGAAAAAAAAAAATTATCGATTCAAGCGATTTCTCACAAAATAGATAATTGTCTAATTTACTACATAAAAACTATCAAGTAATGAAATACTAGAGATCAACACAACACTTAAATAGTTTTAAATAACAATCAATGGGAGATAATATTCCAGGGTCATGGGTTAACTAACAATCATGTTGCATTCTTAGCTTAAAATAACTAATTGATTTATCTGGATTGTTGATTGACAGGGTTGATATTACTCATAAAAATCTGTCGAGTTCTTACTGGCCTATTCAAGCTAACTTAATGCCTATATGTCTATGGAATTAAGATTAAAAAGAATGCATTTACACTTCCTGTATTTCAACCGAGCAAGACAATTAGGTATATTTCTATCCTAATTGCGAATCCGTTCCCTGATGTCCGGATTCAAGAACTTGCTCTATTTAATTCTATATGCAATCTAGAATTCCCACTTTCGAGTTCAACTCTAGATTCGTAGATAGTAATTCACTGTTAGCTACTCAGCAAATTAATTAAAAACAGAATTAAATAGACAACCCAATATGATAAAATCAACTTTGTCAAATTAAACTTCAAACATCAACATTCATGTATCGCCCATGACCCTAGAATAATAGGGTTCTTAGCCACTCATGTTCATGCAATCATCAAATAATTCACAAGAGTGCATAAGAATCAATAAAAGAAGGAAAAATAAGAACTCAAGATGAATTCCGTGGTTCCCCAGCTTTGTCGTGGCTTTTTTTCCTCTTCCCAATCTGTTAGATGCCCTAAAAGAGGCGTTTTTGGCTTATATATTGCGTACAAAAGTCGTGGGCCAAAGTTCTCCTATTCCTAATCCGACTTGGCTACAGGGATTGATGCTGGGGTAGATGCGACTCGTCCTCCACTTCTCAGCTTCGCATGCTAGGGTGGATGCGTCCTCCTTCTCAGCTTTGCCCAGGTGCGGATGCTTTACCCCTCTTGTTCTTGTTATGAGGGCACATGGTTTCACGAGGGATAGGTAACGTTATTAGACTTCTCTATGATGTTGGGTGTTCAAGCCATGAGTGCATTGTGACATTGAGTCGGTTTTTGAGGTTAGGATTGTTGTGAGCATGTTGTCTTTGTTTGAATATTTTTTTTAAAGAATGACATAAGTAAAGGGAAGTGTATGTGATGCATATTCTAGAGCCTAATTGTGGCAAATGACCATGGTAATAGGTGTAGTATGCTTTGAATGATAAGAGCTTAATTTTGTTTCGTCTACTATAGTGATGGTTTGTTCGAGGACGAACAAAGGTTTAAGTGTAGGGTGGTGATGTTGGGCATATTTCGATATGTGTTGATGTTACTTTACCCATGTTTAAACATCATATGGTCCTGGAGCTTTAGCCTCAATGTCGTCATTCTCCTTGTCCCATAGTACTCCCATCTCTGTCAAGAAAGCTGATAGGGTATTTGCAAAGAACAACCTCCACTTGTAATTCATCCTGGTGCGCTGTATTTGGTCATGCATGATGGCTCCCAAGTTGAGCGGTATCCCCTCCAATAAAGCATACAATACTAGTGCTCGGTGACGAGGGACATCAGTTTTGTGTTGGCATGGCATCAGGCGGTTACATATGAAATTTAGAGCCACACGTGCTAACGCACTCATGAATTCCTTGGCCAGAGAATGGTACTCCATACTCCCATGCTTCCAATTTGCATCCTTCCTGGTAGGGCATAGGACCGACCGAATGTGTGCATAATCTGGTATAGTGCATGTGGAGTCAAACCTATCTGTTAGTGTGTGTGGCACCCCTAAGAAATTATTCAGAGCTTCAGCTGAGACATTAATATCCACCCCCCGTACTCTCACAATGCTGCCCCTCGAATGACGCCAATTGGCATAAAGCTCTCTGACGATAGTGAGGTTGGCTTTGCCGTGACCCTTCAAGATAGGTCCCCATTGTTGCACCTCTCGAATTGATTTTAGAAACTCTGGGTACTTTTTCTTAAGTGTTCCGATGGTGATCGGCTTTTCTGGAATGTACTTCTTTGAACCCAGTATCTTATTATAAGCTCGGAATGCCTTTTCATTAACAAAGTTCTTCTCCCAAGCAGCTCGGTCTATTGGTTCACCCTCATCTTCATCACTCATGTCGACATGTAGAAGCTCATTATCCGAATCGGGCTCGGACTCAGATTCTGAAGTAATCTTCTGCTTTCCTTTATCATTCGGATCACTCTATTCGGAGGCTTTTCTCTGGTTCGGCACAGGTTCTCTTATCTCTATCCCTTTGCTTGGCGGATTTAATGATGTTGTTGTAATACCTTTCTTCACTGTCCTCCTTACTAATTGTTCCTCCTCTTCTTGCTCTGATTCATCAATTAAATGCCTAGTCTGCAGTTCCTTCTCTTTGTCAGTCCGCTTCCTTTTTTTCTGTGGATTTAGAGCACCTGTTGCCTTTCCGGTGGGCTTTTTGGGCGGTTGCTTGTTATTGTCTTTGTCTTGTTGCTTGGACTGTTTGCTCGTTGCTGCCATTTCCCAGCCTCAGTACCTGCAATGCGAAGAAATCAACAATGAGCGTATAGAACAGTGAAGTTCAGCTATAAAGCAGTTACAACATCTTGCACTTCCAATCATTTGCATAGTCATGTCATTCATTACTTCATGAAACTATAGCCCATGGCTTTCAGCAGGGATGTGATAACTCTTTTCAAGTTTACAAATAAGCACTTCGCTATATAGATATCATTATGCACAACATGAGGTTTATCCGAGCGACGCTCACTAACCATGTTCAATTACACATAGCAGCTCACTCGACCCCACACTTATTCTCACGACATATCAATGCATAGAGCTCACACAATTCAAATCGAGTAACACTTTACAATTCAAGACGTCTAGCATGTGCCGGATGTTCAATTCCCTTAGACAATCTTTCATAGGCTCAAAACATTCCGACAATCAAGGCGAACGACCCTACACTTATTCACTAGCATATACCAGTGTTGCTCGGTTACTCAGACTTCACCGGCGCCTAAATTTACCACACGGGCAATTCGTCGAACAGGTGATATGCAACAGTTGTGCCTAGTTTCTTCTATCAGTGGGGTAATTCGACTACCCTCCCAAAATTAACTAGATGAAGGGAATTATAGTTTATCATCTCGCAACCATTACAACTAACAGGAATGACATCCCCAAACCTCAAACTTTTTGAATCACATGTGTGACATTTAAATTTGTAAAACTTAACCTAGGGGAATTTGGGGCAGGGGGTCTGTTGCTACCAGCGAGAGAGAAGAAAGGAGAGAGAGGAGAGAAAAGAAAAAGAAAGAATGAGGGCGAAGATACATACATGTCGCGAGAGAAGAGAGGAGATGTGGTGGTTGCAAGTGAGATGAGAGGGGAGGGTCTGGGCAGAGGGAAATTTCGTGTTTCACTGTAAAATATAACACTTACCTGTGCGTGCGAGCTTGGACGCGACGCGTCCCCACTGCTTTCTCAGAAATTGTTTGGACGCGGCTGTGGACGCGATAGGCAGACTTCACTGCCTTGAGCAATTGGTCCGTCAAATTATTTATGCTGAGGGAGATGCGACGCATCCACCCTGTTTTCCCATATCCGGACCCTTTTTTTTATTTTTATTTTTTATTTTTTATTTTTTTAAATATATACATACAAGATCTAATTCCTAAATACAGGACTTGGGTGGCCTCCCAAGAAACGCCTGATTTAACGTCGCGGCACGACGCAACATGTTCTTCACACCTCCACCAAATCCATCGAGGTCTTGTGACGTGCAATGTCACCACCCCAATAGTGTATTACTCTCTGGCCATTTACTAAGAATGTCGCATTGGAACTCGTATCACGTAATTCCACCGCCCCATGAGGTTTCACACTAACCACTTCAAACAGACCCGACCATCGAGATTTAAGCTTTCCGGGAAAAAGCTTTAGCCTCGAATTAAACAAGAGAACCTCTTGACCTGGCTCAAACTCACGATGTTGGATATGCTTATCATGCCACCTCTTTGTCTTTTCTTTATACAATTTGGCATTTTCATACGCATGCAATCGAAATTCATCAAGCTCGTTGAGTTGTAGCAATCTCTTCTCACCGGCCAAGTCCATCTCCATATTCAGCTTTTTAATCGCCCAATAGGCTTTGTGTTCAAGCTCAACAGGCAAGTGGCACGCCTTCCCATAAACCAACCTGTACGGAGAAGTACCTATGGGGGTCTTGTATGCAGTGCGATATGCCCATAATGCATCATCCAGCTTTCTGGCCCAGTCCTTTCTATTCCCACTTACTGTTTTCTCCAAAATCTGCTTTACCTCTCTGTTGGAAACTTCTACTTTACCACTCGTTTGGGGATGATAGGCAGTGGAAACTTTATGCTTAACTCCATACTTTGCAAGAACATTATTCAGCAATTTGTTACAAAAGTGAGTTCCCCCGTCGCTTATCAACACTACTGGAGTCGCAAAACGTGTGAAGATGTGCTTCTTTACAAAGCATACCATTACCTTTGCGTCAATAGTAGGAAGAGCAATGGCTTCCACCCACTTAGAAACATAGTCGACCGCCACCAAGATGTACCTGTGCCCATTAGAATATGGGAACGGTCCCATGAAATCAATTCCCCAAACATCAAAAAGCTCTACTGCCAGAATATTTTGCAAGGGCATCTCGTGCTTCCTTGTGATAGTTCCGGTTCTTTGGCATCTGTCACAATTTTTAACAAAGGCATGTGCATCCTTAAACAATTTTGGCCAATAGAAACCTGATTGTAGCACTTTTTGAGCGGTTCTATCCCCGCCATGATGACCTCCATATGGCGAAGCATGGCAATCATGCAGTATAGCATTCATCTCTTCCTCAGGAACACACCTTCGCACCAACTGATCCGCGCACTGCCTATATAAGAATGGCTCATCCCACATGTAGAGTCTCACATCATGTAAGAATCTTCTTCTATTGTCAGGTGTCAATTCTAGTGGCGTCACCCCACTTGCAATAAAATTCACATAATCTGCATACCATGGGGCTTCACCTGAGGTGACTGCTAATAACTGCTCATCAGGAAATGTTTCTTTGATTGACCCTCCTTCAGCTACATGGTTCCGACTTTCTAATCTGGACAAGTGATCAGCCACTTGATTTTCTGTTCCTTTTCGATCTCGGATCTCTAAGTCAAATTCTTGCAAGAGGAGGACCCAACGAATCAGCCTCGGCTTGGCGTCTTTCTTTTCAAACAAGTATCTGATAGCTGAATGATCTGTGTAAACGATGACTTTGGTTCCCACTAGATAGGATCTGAACTTGTCAAACGCCCACACCACTGCAAGCAACTCCTTTTCAGTAACTGTATAATTCATCTGAGCTGGATTCATAGTTTTGCTCGCATAATAAATGGAGTGAAAGATTTTATCCCTCGTTTGCCCCAAAACAGCTCCGATTGCTATGTCACTTGCATCGCACATCAACTCAAATAATTGCGCCCAATCTGGGCCAATGATAATTGGTGCAGTCACCAACCTTCCCTTCAGCTCCTCAAATGCTCTCAGACAGGCATCATCAAACTTGAAGGGCACATCTTTCTCAAGAAGCCTGCACAAAGGAGAAGAAATTTTCGAAAAATCTTTAATGAAACGACGATAAAAACCTGCATGGCCCAAGAAACTGCGAATGCCTTTGACGGATGTCGGTGGGGGCAATTTTTCAATCGCCTCCACCTTCGCTTTGTCCACCAGCAAACCACTTTTGGACACTTTGTTCCCCAAAACTATACCTTCACGTACCATGAAATGGCACTTTTCCCAGTTTAGCACCAAGTTCGTCTCTTCACACCTAGCAAGCACTTTATCAAGGTTCATTAAACAATTATCAAAAGAACATCCAAACACAGAAAAATCATCCATGAACACTTCTACAAATCTTTCAACCATGTCAGTAAAAATAGCCATCATACACCTTTGAAAAGTCGCAGGTGCATTACAAAGACCAAAGGGCATTCTCTTGAACGCATATGTGCCATAAGGACACGTAAATGTAGTTTTCTCTTGGTCCTCTAGGGCTATAGCAATCTGATTATACCCCGAATAACCGTCCAGAAAACAGTAGTATTCCTGGCCAGCTAACCTATCAAGCATTTGGTCAATAAAGGGGAGAGGAAAGTGGTATTTCCGGGTGGCATTGTTCAATTTTCTATAATCTATGCAAATTCTCCATCCAGTGACAGTTCTTGTAGGAATTAAGTCATTATTTTCATTAACTACTACAGTCATCCCCCTTTCTTCGGCACACATTGAACGGGGCTTACCCATTTGCTATCAGAGATTGGAAATACAATACCTGCATCAAGCCACTTAATCACTTCTTTTCTTACCACCTCTTTCATGATTGGATTTAGTCGGCGTTGTTGCTCTACACTTGGCTTGTGTCCGTCTTCCATGAGGATTTTATGCATGCAGAAAGCTGGACTAATGCCTTTAATGTCAGACATTGTCCACCCAATTGCTCGCTTGTGCTCACGTAGCACCCTTAATAGCTTTTCTTCCTGCAATTTAGACAAGTGAGAAGAAACAATAACAGGTAAAGTGTCAGAACTACCCAAATAAGCATATTGAAGGTGAGGGGGTAGGGGTTTAAGCTCCAATTTTGGAGCTTCTTCAATTGACGGCTTTGGAGGGGACCACTTGGCCTATTCAGGGGCTCAAACGAGTGTATTTCTTGCATGTAAGCACATGATGCATCTAGGATATGCATCATCTCCTCAACCTCATCATCAATCATCAAGCTATCAAACAACATGATTGCTTTTTCTAGAGAGTAGTCTAGATATACACTCATGTCAAGAAATTGCTCATCCACCTCCACAACAGATATCATAGAGAGCTCCTCATAGTGGCGGGGAAGTTGGATTGCTTTGTAGACATTGAAGACTGCTTCCTCGTTGTCCACCCTCATAATCATTTTTCCCTTCTCGCACTTTAATTATTGCATCACCAGTAGCCAAGAGAGGTCGTCCCAATATGATTGGAACTTGTTCATCAGCCTCAAAATCTAGAATAATGAAGTCAGCTGGGAAGATAAATTTTTCAATTTGTAGCAACACATCTTCAATCACTCCTTCAGGGTAGGCTATGGACCTATCAGCTAATTGCAACATCACAGTGGTTGGTCTTGGAGCTCCCAGACCCAATTGCTTAAACAAGGACAATGGCATCAGATTTATGCTCGTACCCAAATCACAAAGAGCACGACCCACATCAATATTACCGATTCGCACTGGAATGGTGAAGCTGCCAGGATCCTTAAGCTTTTGAGGAAGCTTGTTTTGGACCCTTGAAGTGCACTCCTCAGTAAGTGCAACTGTCTCGAACTCAGTCAATTTCCTCTTGTGAGCCACTATATCTTTTATGTACTTAGCATACTTTGAAATTTCACGAAGTACATCCACTAATGGAATATTTAATTGAACCTGACTCAATATAGAGAGAAATTTGTTGAACATGTGATCGTCATTCTTTTTCTGCAATCTTTGGGGGAAAGGTGGTGGTGGCCTTGCAGCCTCCATTCGCTCTGAACTTGCATCATTTTTCTTTGACTCGTGTATTGCCTTAGGGGTCAGCTCCCCCTCGGGTATAGGTTTGTCCTTTCTTTTCTTTCGCACTTCCTCTAGTTCCCTCCCGTTTCTGAGTGTAACTGCATTAATTTAGAGGGTTCTTCTCTGTATCACTGGGAAGAGAGCATGTAGGTCTAGTATTTTGATTTGCTGCCAACTGCCCCATTTGCCTCTCAAGATTTCTGAAATCGGTCCTGAGCTGTTGATTGTCAAGTAACAACTTTTTTAGCAAGTCATTCGTACTCTCTTCTGTTTGTTGGGGTGGCTTCTGAGGCTGATTGAAATTTCCTTGAGGCCTATACTGATTCTGATTCTGTTGATTTCCGCCCCATGAGAAGTTAGGATGATTCCTCCAATTTGGATTGTAAGTGTTCCCATATTGTGCATGCTGATTCATCGGACCTCTGTTTTGTTGCCCCACATAGTATATAGATTCAGGATTCGTGGGGCACATGTCACTCATATGACTGTCACCACATAGTTCGCAGCAAATAGACACTTGTTGTACATGTTGCATCTGTTGTGTTTGTTGCATTGTCATTCTGTTCATCTGATTTGCCAGCTTTGCAATATCTGTTCTCATGGCTGAGAAGTCATCAAGCTCAATCACCCCAGCTGCCTTCTGTTTAATTACTCTTCTTGCGTCCCCATCTCCTTGCCAATTATGGTCATTAGCAGTGAAGTTATTTAGCAAGAGTTGTATTTCACTATACGGCCTCGCCATGCAACTACCCCCACAAGCTGAATCAAGATTCATCTTTGATGCCTCGTCTAGCCCATCAACAAAAGTGTGACCCAAAACCTCATCAGTCTGACAATGATGTGGGCAGTCTCTGAGTAGCTTCTTGTATCTTTCCCAAGCTTGACGAAGTGTCTCACCATCCCGTTGTTGGAACCCAAGAATTTGGCTCCTCAGCGATTTTGTCTTCTTAGTGGGGAAAAACTTGATTAGGAATTTCCTTGCTAAATCATCCCAAGTGTGGATTGAGTTCGCGGGCTCCTTTTGCAACCATTCCTTAGCTTCCCCCAACAATGAAAAGGGAAATAGTGTCAGCCTGACATAGTCCTTGGAAACATTCGAATAATTGTAAGTGTCCGTAATTTCCAAAAAGTTCTGAATGTGCCTTTGCGGGTCTTCATGAGATAGCCCCACATATTGGCCTGTGGACTGAATCAGCTGTACCATGTACTGTTTGAGTTCAAAATGCCCCGTGATGTCAGGCTTCACGATAGCCTGAGTCATATTAGCAAGATTGGGCCTTGCGGCTTCTATCACCGGACGCTCCTCATTACCTGCCATCTCTATTGGCTGTGGTTAAACTACGATGTCCAACTCTCTTTCTATTCTCGTTCTAGCTTCGACTTCTCTCCTCACTCTATGAAGTGTTCGTTCAATTTCTGGATCAAAAGGAAGGAAGTTGTTTGCACTTCTACTCCTCCGCATTCAAGAGAAGATCCTGCGTTAACACAAACAAGGCAAACTGAAAATTAAAACTTGAACAAATAAGTAATAAAAGCTTAACTCAGTCAAGTAGCTAATTTCTAAGTCCCCGGCAACGGCGCCAAAAACTTGTTGCGACCAAACACACTCACGCAAGTATACGTGGTCGTCAAGTAATATAGTAGTGAGTAGAGTATCGTTCCCACGGAGACTTATGATTAACTTTTGACTAACTCAAACTCAAATAATTTATCGATTCAAGCGATTTCTCACAAAATAGATAATTGTCTAATTTACTACCTAAAAACTATCAAGTAATGAAATACTAGAGATCAACACAACACTTAAATAGTTTTAAATAACAATCAATGGGAGATAATATTCCAGGGTCACGGGTTAACTAACAATCATGTTGCATTCTTAGCTTAAAATAACTAATTAATTTATCTGGATTGTTTATTGACAGAGTTGATATTACTCATAAGAATCTGTCGAGTTCTTACTCGCCTATTCAAGCTAACTTAATGCCTATATGTCTATGGAATTAAGATTAACAAGAATGCATTTACACTTCCTGTATTTCAACCGAGCAAGACAATTAGGTATATTTCTATCCTAATTGCGAATCTGTTCCCCGATGTCCGGGTTCAAGAACTTGCTCTATTTAATTCTATATGCAATCTAGAATTCCCACTTTCGAGTTCAACTCTAGATTCGTAGATAGTAATTCACTGTTAGCTACTCAGCAAATTAATTAAAAACAGAATTAAATAAACAACCCAATATGATAAAATCAACTTTGTCAAATTAAACTTCAAACATCAACATTCATGTATCGCCCATGACCCTAGAATAATAGGGTTCTTAGCCACTCATGTTCATGCAATCATCAAATAATTCACAAGAGTGCATAAGAATCAATAAAAGAAGGAAAAATAAGAACTCAAGATGAATTCCGTGGTTCCCCAGCTTTGTCGTGGCTTTTTTTCCTCTTCCCAATCTGTTAGATGCCCTAAAAGAGGCGTTTTTGGCTTATATATTGCGTACAAAAGTCGTGGGCCAAAGTTCTCCTATTCCTAATCCGACTTGGCTACAGGGATTGATACTGGGGTGGATGCGTCGCATCCACCTCGTCCTCCACTTCTCAGCTTCGCATGCTAGGGTGGATGCGTCGCATCCACCCTTTGTTCCTCCTTCTCAGTTTTGCCCAGGTGCGGATGCTATGGCAGATGCTATGGGCCGACTTCACTGCTAAAGGTGCACGAAATCTATTTTTTTTCTAGATTGGATGCGACGCATCCAACCCCTCTTCCTCTACCTAGAGCACCTTTTCTTCATATTTTTGCACTTCAAACACCCTAAATCATCACACACAACTCAATTAGTCATAAAACCAATAATTAAACCATGTTGGGCATTTTAAAGATCAAATAGCATCAAAAAGCGGTTAAAACATGGGTAAAGTAACATCAACACATATCGAAATATGCCCAACATCAGTGTTCCTATTTTTCCTATGATTGTTGTGGTGATATTAATATTGTCTCCTTTTGTCCTTTTATCTTTTTGTTTTCTTGAGTCGAGGGTCTTTCGGAAACAGCCTCTCTACTCCTTCGGGATAGGGGTAAGGTCTACGTACACACTACCCTCCCCAAACCTCATTAGTGAGATTTTACTGGGTTGTTGTTGTTGTTGTTGTAACAGAAGTAAAGAAGGTTTAGGAGAGAGAGAGCCTCTTACCAGATGGTTGTTCGCTGACTCGCTATTCACTCGGATTTTGGGGCCTAAAGGGATTTGACAACAAAAATCCTCTTGGGACGGGATCCACTACTGTCTCAGGCTCTCAGCAGTATCTGCCTATTTGAACCACTAAGCACCCGCTTTACTTAGAACAAAATTCTTCACCTCACAACATCAACCCAATTTAAGTGAGCTTCGAACAGGAAGCTCAATGCCACTTATTGCAACACTAAACCTCCAAGTGAAATCCAACGTTTATCATCTTTTTTCAAATCAGACTCTTCACGGTAAAGTTGAGAGTTCAAACTCATCCAATTTGGCACAAAACAGACATGATAATGCTTTACAGAAAAAATAACTGCCCGGAGCCCTATCATATATATTAAGGTCATTGCTAACTATCGTAACTTTTCTGTAGCAAGAGCTTCTGGCTAGTGTAAGGGATTCAGAAATAAGAGGCACTAGCACTTCTTAGCATCCTTGAATGGACTGCGCACTAAGGTATGGACGAAAATAAGTGAGAAGGAATTCAAAAGACAAAATAAGTACCAGATGCACAGTGTAAATTTCACAGGCTTATGATACCAGCAAAAGTAGCTTTAAAGGGAGAACTTATAGGAAATATGTGGAGTAGACACCCCAGCTTCCACAATGAGGTTGGAGTTGCAGCCTAATAGTTTAAATTCCGCCATGCACCACTCTTAGATGCATGTACAAATCTCATCAAAGTTCTTCCCTCTTCTTCCTTCCCCTTTCCCCTATTCATGAGCACATGCCCTTCCCAAAAAAAAATTAAATGAAAATAAAACAATTCAAAGAGATTTCAAATGCAATCAATCCTACGAATAAACAAAAAGTTTCAATGGTACAGAATCAGCAGTTAAGCAGATGAGTCGAGAATTAGAAATTAAAAGAAAGAGAAAACTCGGAAAAGAAATAGATTATACATAACCTGTTCATCGATCTACCTACCATCTTCCATATAATTAGGTTTTTCAACATCATCTGGCTTGCATTCTTCTGACATCACACTATCGTCTGCTACCATTTCAGAACATTCAAGACAAAAACATCCAAAATGGTTGCTATTTTTTAATCCAGAGAGGAAAAAAGAAAAGGAATAAAGCACATCTACAGCTACAGATTAAAGAATATAAAAGATACTGAAAAATAATTACAGTAGTAATCGTGACAATCCTGAAAGTCTCATGGACTTTGTTGACGTAGTTTTAATTTAGTAAAATACTAAAGCAAGAGCTTTTCAGAAACCAATATGAAAGACTTAATGGACTATTTTTCAATTCTAAAAAGTAAACTTATACGGGAAACAATTGACAAAGGTATTTAGCAGGCACCAAAAACCATAGTGCAAGGATATGATTAAACAAAGCCCAAAAAGTTTCAAATGTAATTTTATACAAACCTAAGACTTCAAACATCTAGAGAAGCGAGAAAATGTCTAAAAATGCAGAAACATAGACTTATTATCATGCAATGATTGCTATACTAGAATTCGGACTTCCTGACAACTAAATGCCCTAGCAAACACATCAAATAAACACAAAAAATACTTAGGGTCAAAAACAAAAGATCAATAAAGATATTGCTACAAACAGTCACTTGAAAACAGAACAAGCATTCACTGAGCATATCATTGAAGTTGTTGCCTACCTCCATCAATTTTTTCAGGTTTTAGGGCTTCATCAGGTTTCCCTCTTCAGCATTAGTCATCACACAATCTTCTGCTGACATTCAAGCAGAGACACACGCACAAACACATTCAAGACCATTTCTCCTTACAGTACATACTTAAACTTTAGTAACTCATTCGCTATATTAACTTTACTTAAACTTTAGTAACTCATTCGCTATATTAACTTCAATATACGCACTATATAATAAAGTATATAGATATATTAAACTTATACCAGATGATTCAAGCTGCAACGCCTTGATGTCTTCTTCAATATCTATCATGTAAACAACCAAAAAAAATCCACCGTCCATTAATCCACCAGAATCCGTAGCAACAATCTCATAAGTAATCATCCATACGGAGGTCCAAATGCTCTTAATATAATCTTTACTAATATTAATATACGAAATTACACATATGTAGCTATAACTTTGCCTATGTGGATATAGCGCACTATCGAGCTCGTAAAAGTAAGGGCAACTGATTATCTTTACTTATCGAATTGGAACATCCAATTTTCACACAAAATAAGCAACTTCGAATCGCAATTGAACATAAAATCCAATGAAAAAAAAATTAGTAAAAGTATATACCCGAGATTGATAAACGACTAAAGATATGAGCGATAGTGAAAAAGAATAAGCATTGACAGAGAACGTACCCATGGCGATGAATGAGATAAAAAATGATTCGGTTAATCAGAGAGGAGCCCAGCGCAGAGACCTGGAAATTGCTATTAGCAGGAAGAGGTTTATGGCTTTGCTTTTGGAACTCTAAATTATAATGATGCTGTCTCTTCCTTCTTTTACCACCTGTTGAAACTTGAAAGTTGAAACCAACAATTGGGTTTTATGTCCAATGCTAAACCGGCCTATCATATCAAAACATTGTTAAGTAAATGAACGTCGGTTTGCGACTAAAAAATAAATAGATTTTGCACACTACAAAAATTTACACAATTAGATCAATTAAAATTTAATTAGTACCACATCAGGTGGAATGGAAGGAAGCTGACACGTGGACAGTGTAGAATGATCTTTTATATATTGTCGGCATAATAAGTATTTGAATTCAAAATAAATTAATTGATTACCAATTTAAAATCTAAATAAAAAAAGACCAAATATACTAGAAATTCAACGCAAATCTAAATTAATCGGATCCTAAAATCAGAGGGGGCTCAAAAGAGTAGGTGGCCTAAAGCCAAATCTTTATTTAATAGAATTCTCATATTTTTCTTTTTGAAGATTATTTTTTAGATTTTTCCGGTGCAAAATTGCTATTATTTTTTTATGATCAATTTTTATAGAGCAATTTTTTTTCCAATTAATAATGTAATCAATCCACTTAATCTTTATTGAAACTTTGTTGATCTTAAATACTAAGATTTTTTAATTATAATTTTGATCATGGCCTTCCAAAGCAACGATCATGTGCTAAATACTTATATTCTAATTTGGAGCTTTTTTATGAGTTAATTTACTGGAAACATATCTACAATAGCCTGAAAAGAAAAGAAAATTATACAAAACTAAAGTTGTAAACAAAAGTGATTCAAATTAGAGTAAAATAAGTCTACATAAGCTGCATATTTAATTTGTCGACTACTTATATTCATAATTACATCAAGCACATCTATTAAAAAATAACATAAAATATGTAACTATGTGACTAATGATTGTGTAAGTTGGCAGAAAAACACTAAATGATCGAAGAAAAAATCTTATAATTGATCATATCTATTAGTAGTAATTATTTTATATTTATAGATAAAACATATGTTATAATTTATAAACATATAAAAAGGGAGTAAATTTTGGGGGCTTTATTTTTGGGGGCCTAAAGCTTTCGCTTTAGTCACCGGGGGGTTGAGCCGGCACTGCCTAAAATGTGTACAGAAAGTCGGATGAAAAATCCAAAAAAATGTTAGTAATATTATAAATATATTATATTATGGATGTTCATTTAGTACTCCGTTGTAAATAAGCTTCATGAAGAAGCTTATCAATATGAGACTCCGCCGTAAATAAGTCTATCTATTTAGTACTCTATTGGAAATAAACCTCTTGAAGAAGCTTATCCTTTCGGTACCCCGTTATGGATAAACATCACCCCCGATAGAAGATTATCTATATGTGGTACAGTGAGCTTATCCTTTTGGTACTCCGTTATAGATAAACATCACCCCCGGTAGAAGATTATATATATCTGGTACAATGAGATTATCCTTTCGTTACTCCGTTATGGATAAACATTACCCCCGATAGAAGATTATCTATATCTGGTACAATAGCAGCTTACACAGCAACTTGCAGAAGCAGCTTACACAGCAGCTTCATTTCTTCTATAAATAGAGGAGATTTCACTTCATTATGTACATAAGTTTGAAGTTTGAATAATATAGTAGTTTCTCTCTATACTTGTCTTTACTTTACAGTCTTTATTTCATAATACGTTATCAGCACGAGACTCTGCCATCTCGAGCAAATATTTTGAAAGTATTAGAGGTCCGAACTTTCTTTTTCTAAATAATGTCAAATCTTTCTAAACTTGAATTTGTAGCCCTCGATATATCGGGCAAAAAGCTACATGTCTTGGGTGCTTGATGCTGAAATTTATCTTGATGCGATGGGTCTGGCAGACACCATTAAGGACAATAATCAAGCATCAAACCAAGACCGTGCCAAAGCAATGATATTCCTACACCATCACCTTGATAAAGGCTTAAAATGGAATATCTCACTATTAAAGATCCAGTCATACTGTGGAATAATTTGAAAGATACATATGACCACCTGAAGATGGTCGTTCTTCCACAGGCACGTTATGATTGGACTCATCTAAGACAAGAAAATTTTAAATCTATCAGTGAGTATAATTCTGCTACGTTCAGAATTATTTCTCAATTGAAATTATGTGGTGATAATATTACTAACCATGATACGTTGGAGAAAACTTTCACCACTTTTCATGCCTCGAATATGCTCCTGCAGCAGCAATATCGAGAGATGGGATTCAAAAAGTATTCTGAACTTATGTCACATCTCCTTGTAGCCGAGGAACATAATGGGCTATTAATGAAAAATCGTGAAAGCCGACCTACTGGTTGTGGCCCCAGTCGTGGTCATGGCCGTGGTCGGGGAAAAAACTCTAATCATGGTAATAATAATGCAACAAAGAACCCTCCTCACTACCAAATGCATGTTATAGATGTGGAGGGAAAAGGGCACTGGTCACGTACCTGTCGTATGCCAAAGCACCTGGTTGAGCTTTATCAAGCCTCCCTGAAGAAGACAGAGAAAAATGATGAAGCAAATTTTATTTCTGAAGATAATTTAGACTTCATGCATTTGGATGTAGCTGATTACTTTGCACTCCTGGAAGGAGAAACAAGTCATGTGATCGGTGATGAATCTGTAGAAATGTAAATATTTTAATTTTTGTTGTTTGTAGTAGATAGTATGGTTATATAATTGCTGTACATAAATAAAAGTTATGCTTTGATTATGATTTTCTCTCATGATACCAGAAGTGTCTGAGCAATATTTGATAGTACAAAATGTATCAACAACTCCTGAAGAGCTAATTGTTTGTCTAGAAGACACATGACACCAATAGTGTCCGATAAATATTAGATTGTGGATAATAAACGAAGTCTCTCGAAGAGATATGACATTCATATTATATGATTATGGTCAAAACATATGCTGTAGTAAACCTGAAGTTTAATAATACAAATGACTATCATATTGAGACTACAAATGACTGAAAGATTGAAAATCTTCATGTTTCCACAACCATAGGGGGTAAAATAATATGTATATGAGAAGTGACCCGCCTTATTCTTCAATTTATACTATATAATGTATCACAGTAAACCATAAGTTTACTAATGCAAAAGCAGTCACAGTAAACCAGAAGTTTTACTAAGGCAAAAGTAGCTATTGTAAACCAGAAATTTACTGATACAAAAGCAGCCACAGTAAATCAAAAATTTACTGATGCAAAAGTTTATGCCATAGTAAACCAGAAGTTTACTTAGAGATAGCACATGCCATGATAAACTTGAAGTTTTCATTTGCTATTTTTAAATAAGCCATTTAAGAATTCGGATAAGCATATACTGAAGAACTTGAAAATTCTTCAAGAATCTCTTGTGTTGCTTGTTCTCATAATAAATTGATTATACCAGCTAAAGTTGGGACTAAAACCCCTGAATTATGGAATATATAAAAAATAAATATGAGCCCATTCACCTATCATGTGAACCACTTATAGATGCATATATGAGATGGTTACATGTGTGTTTATTATCAACCTGTAGTTTGGCATTTGAAGTTGCCTTTCTCAATTAAGAGCATAATTTTCTGATTATGAAATCAAGATAGTTCATCTTGATGATGTTTGTTTATATCCAAGCTAGTTTAGCATTGAATACCTCCTATTAATGGTTAAACTATTGCTTATGAGAACAAAGCCTCTTGTGTTGGTCTAAGATTTTCTAAATTACATTCAATAGCACTTGTATGCATCAGACTAATAAAATATGATAAGTTCTCCCCTCACAATTGATTTAGGATCAAAAATCAAATATTTTTACTATCTAATAACTTTTGATGTGTGGTATATGATTAATTTTTCTACCATAATACACAAAGATAGATTTCCCAAAGAAGATTGGGGATATGAGTTAGTTTTTCTAACATTTGGGGGATGGAATAAACAGCTGGAAAATATGCTATATGAATCGAATTATCATTAATATGATCCTCACTTAGAACATAATTCAAGTCTAATGCCAGAAGCATTTGATGATCCAAAATTAAATATCATATTTCAGCTGCAAATGCTCCTATTAAAATTAAAGTCCCTGAAGGATAAAGTTTACTTCACGCATGAAGCTTAGTAAACCGATAGGTTCCAAATGTAACAATCCTTGAAAAATGATAGGAGCAAATGATCAAAATAATCATAATGAGGAGGAAATGAGCTCTAGAAGAGCCCACGCCATAACCTTTCATGAAACTCCAGAAGAAGTTCAGGTACCTGAAAATAAAGAGAAAGTGATGAGATCTTAACAAGTCATGTCGCTTAAGAACCGATACAAGATGATCGTAGATGATATATTTAATACAATATAGTTCACAATTTTATATAAGATTGTGAGGATCGGACCTGTAGTCCAGACACCTGAAGATGTCATGCCATTTAAATGCAAGTCATAACCTATATGACTCATTTGATTAAGTCTATATGAAGATCCCTGGAGGATTTAAAGTATATAGTTCAAAGTATATAGTTCAAAGTATCGTGAAATGTACTCAATCGGATTACAAAGATCTTTGTACGGTTTAAATCAATCTGGGCGCATGTGACATAATTGCCTCAGTGCATATTGCTGAAAGAAGGTTACATAAGTGATGTTATTTGTCCATGTATTTTTATAAAGAAAATGACATCAGAATTTGTTATACTTGTTGTTTATGTTGATGACATAAATCTTGTTGGAACTCCAGAAGAGCTCCAAAAGGCGATTGAATATCTTAAGAAAGAATTTGAGATGAAAGATCTTAAAAAGACTAAACTTTGTCTTGATCTGCAAATTGAACATTTAGCAGACGAGATCTTTATCCATCAATCTGCCTAAAGAGAAAGGGTCTTAAAATACTTTTGCATGGACAAAGTACACCCATTAAGTACACCAATGGGTGTTCGATCACTTGAAGTGAATAAGGATCTGTTCCGAAATACTTTATCTCACTGCAATTGGTGCACTTATGTATCTTGCTAATGCTAACAAAGGTGGTGCAGATTATATTGGTTATGCAGATGCAGGTTATTTATCTGATCCCCATAAAGCGCGATCTCAAATCGGGTATGTGTTTACATGTGGAGGTACTGTCATATCATGACGCTCCACAAAGCAATCTATTATTGTTACTTCTTCAAATCATGCTGAGATAATAGCTATTCATTAAGCAAGTAGGGAATGCGTATGGTTGAGATCAGTGATTCATTTTACTCAAGAAAAATATGGGTTGGAATGTGATAAAAGATCCACAATTTTATACGAAGACAATGCTGCATGCATAGCCCAATTAAAAGGAGGATTTATAAAAGGATATAGAACGAAGCACATTTCACCAAAAATATTCTACACACATGATCTTCAGAAAAATAGTGACATTGATGTGCAATAAATCCGTTTAAGTGACAATCCAGCATATTTGTCCACTAAATCTTTGCCAACTTCAACTTTTGAGAAGATGGTATACAAGATTGAAATGCAGAGACTCGAATATTTGAAACAAGGTTTTTATCAAGGGGAGTAAAATACGCGCTATACTCTTTTTCCCTTAATAAGATTTTTCCCACAAGGTTTTCCTTATAAGGTTTTTAATGTTTTTAATGAGACAACTAGTTATGCCTATTACTAAATATGTGTACTCTTTTTCCTTTACTAGGATTTTTTCCCATGCGTTTTTTCCTAGTAAGGTTTTAATTAGGCACATTATCTTTTAATAAACATCCAAGGGGGGTGTTATAAATATATTATATTATGGATGTTTATTTAGTACTTATTTAGTACTCCATTGTAAATAAGCTTCCTGAAGAAGCTTATCTATATGAGACTCCGCCGTAAATAAGTTTATCTATTTAGTACTCTATTGAAAATAAGCCTCTTGAAGAAGCTTATCCTTTCGGTACCCCATTATAGATAAATATCACCCCCGGTAGAAGATTATCTATATGTGGTACAATGAGCTTATCCTTTCGGTACTTCGTTGTGGATAAACATCACCCCCGGTAGAAGATTATCTATATCTCGTACAATGAGCTTATCCTTTCGCTACTCCATTATGGATAAACATCACCCCCGGTAGAAGATTATCTATATCTTATACAGTAGCAGCTTACAAGCAGCTTACACAACAGCTTGCAGAAGCAGCTTACACAACAACTTCATTTCTTCTATAAATAGAGGAGATTTCAGTTCATTATGTACATAAGTTTGAAGTTTGAATAATATATCAGTTTCTCTCTATACTTGTCTTTACTTTACAGTCTTTATTTCATAACAAGTAATAATTAACTACAACTGTTGTCTTAATATCGGATTCAGTGCAGAGAATCCTAACATATTAAAAAATATGTATTCGATCGCGTAATGACAAAAAAAAAAAAAGACTATTTAAACTTTTATTTGTGAATTAATTATATATTGCTTAATAATAATATTTCTTACGTAATTATGCATATGCACGTAGAATCCATACACGTTTGAGAGTTTTATTTAGGAATTTGTCACTTTTTTTTTAGAAATTATATTAATACTAAAGTTATTCAATAAATAACCTGGCAATTCCACATTGATGAAGTTTTATTTTGGTGGAATTACTCTTTCTATAACGATATTTGGTTGCACTCTTGCAGCTTCATCAGAATTTGCAATGATGTTTATGATGTTGATTTAGAATGAAAATAAAACATTTGAAAATAAGATTTTCATGTCACCAAGATTTATGCAATATCTATTTATTTATTTGCTTGTTTTTTTGTTAATTCTATATTTTTGTGTGACTCACTTTAAGTCTTCTATGGAAAAATATTTTTTAAATCAATATTTTATGCAATACGGTAAAACATGATAATGATTAACATTGAGTATATATGAATATTAAATGCACACATATATAGACGTGCAAACATATAGTAATATGTTCTGATTGTCGAAAAATAATATGCATGATGGCGCTAAGAGCAAATAAAACTGAATTGGGGTACAAATAGGTATACCACCTGCTACGCATTTTTTAGGATATCTCCTGAAACTATTTGAGCTAAAACAACCTCTTATAATTTTTGAAGAACTGATCAGCATCATCAATTAAAATTAAAAATAAGATATAAATATATGAAAAAATAATTAAAAGATGAGTTGATAGTTGATAGAAATTATAGGTTATATGAAAACGTATAATATCAGAAATCAATGCGAATAATGCTTTGAATACGCTGTAAATATATAGTAAGTTTTGATAGGTTAAAAGAACACATATTAAACATAACATGGACACATTACGTTAGAGGAATATATTTAATTTATAACATCCGATAGGTAGGTAATTATGAAGCTTAAAATATCTAAATTTCGTCAGTATACTAACATTATCAGTAATAACGTTATAGCTTTCCTCATGCAATTTGCTATGCATAAAAGTTTAAATTTTGGTGTTATTATTAATTGGATACGGTTATTGTCACTAAAGTTTGTCATGCAAATGTCACAAACGAAATTTTTGCCCATTATAAAGAAAGTAAGCTAAAATTTTAAATTTCATGCACTTTTAATCATATCTAAAAAAGTAAAAAGTATATCTAAACAAAGAAGCATGTAGTTGTACCAACATAAAGGCAATTAAAATATAACCGGGCTTATCTTTTGTATCACTCTTTCTCGCAATTTACACAATATCACCCCCAATTGATTTCCTTCTATTACTTTCATCTATAAACATAGCATGAATTTTCGTTTCTATCGAGGGACACGTGACTACCACTACTACTATTACTACTACTTTTTGACAGCTAGCAACAATTGTAATAAATATTAGTTACTAACTTACTAGATATTGAGTAGTTAGGAGATTGATTGTAATTAGTATAAATAGCAGTAGATTGGTCTGTAATTGACAGATTGAATACAATAGAATATCACTTTTCTCTTTCCCCGTCTTCTTTTCTCTCACTGGATTGTACTCCTTTATTACTGTTTGTTCTCTTCATTAGTTCTAGTGAAAATTATCATGGTATCAGAGCCATAATCGACTAAATTGAGGGAATTTTCACAGCCTATTGTGAAAATCAAGGAATTTGAGTCCGATTATGGCAGAAAACCATAGTTTATTTTTATAAAACCTTAAAATTTTGTTCTAAATGGCAATCAGGGAAGTTATCTCCGGCGATACCGATGAATCGAATGGCGTGTTACTGGCAGCGAAGGTACGATGGTTGATCATCATCATCCACTCTAGTTGCATCTCTGTGATGGTCCTGTTCACTTTCAATTGGAATTTTGTTGACTGGAATGGATAACTATGCAATTTGGAGTCGAGTGATGAAGGTATTCTTACTTGGGAAGAACAAACTATATTCCATCGATGGAACTTAGTCTAAAGAGGATTTTAGTCCAGCTTTGAGAAAATTTTGGGATCGATGCAATGCTATTATAGTTTCATGGATTATGGGCAATGTCAACAAGGAATTGATGATCGGAGTTTTGTTTTCGTCAAATGCTTGTGCTATTTGGTCAGAACTGAATGAACGTTTTGATAAAATGATCTTCTAATGTATTTTTCCTTACTGTGTTCTTGTGTGTTTCTTATTAAGTTTCCTCTGTTTCAGTCTACTACTCTCGGTTGAAGGATCTCTGGACCGAATATGATTCTCTTCTGCCACCTCCTTACGATTGTCCCAAATTCAAGGAGTTTAACAAACACATACAATATCAACAATTGTATCAATTTCTTATAGGCTTGAATGAAGGATATAATCAAACTCGAAGTCAAATGCTGTTGAAAACTTGATTGCCTAATATAAACCAGGTTTATGCCATGATTGTACAGGATGAGAATCAGAAATTATTGTTGGAGGACATTCTGTTAGTGAGCTGAATACTGAACCAACAACCTTCTTTACATCAATGGGGGGCCTCCATCAAGGTATAAGAAGAACTATAATTAGGAATGTGATTTCTGTCACATGAAGGGACATTCAAGCGAATGATGCTTTAAATTGATGAAGTGTGACTACTATAATGCAAAGGGCCATCTAAAAGAGAATTGCTACAAACTTATCGGGTATCCACCTAGTTTCATCAAAGAAGAAGTCTGGACCGACAGACACAACCAATAATGCATCACAGCATGAAGGTTATCCTATAGCACCCGTACTTACTTAGGAGCAGTAGTGTCAAATTCTCACTCAACTGAACAAGAATTCAATAGGGGACGCTAGTGCTAATATGGCAGGTATATCTTCTTCCGGTAATGTTGATAATGAAAAATGGATAGTAGACACAGGGGCTACATTGACTAGTAATAAAAATCTATTGCACTCTGATTTGAAAGTAGGAGGTTCTGGAAAAGACCAATTGCCTAATATGGAGCTAACCAAGGTGTGTCAAATTGGAAATTGCACCATGAAAGGAGGTAATGTCACTACAAATGTTTTATATATGCCTGCTTTTTAGTTCAACCTTTTGTCTGTCTCAAAAGTGACTAAGAAATTAAAATGTTATGTATCCTTTTATCCTGAGTTCTGCCTCTTTTAGGAGTTCTTCACTGGGAGAGTAAAGGGGATTGGTAAAGAGGAGTCAGGGCTCTATCTACTATGAGAAAAACTAAGAGGAAGAAGTCAGACTATAAATAAAACATTAGCAGTACAGGCAGATGTGAGTGCAGAAACTTGGCATCATCGGATAGGTCATGTGCCTATGGCAGTATTGAGGAAAATTTATACTTTTAATAATCACTATTTTCGACTAGATAAATGTGATGTATGCCATTTGTCAAGCAAACAAGATTACCATTTCCTCTTAGTAATAATAGAACTTCAGCTGCTTTTGATCCAATACATATGGATGTATGGGGTCCTTATAATACTCTCACTTATGATGGAATACGATTTTTTCTCACCTTGGTAGATGATTATACTAGATGGACTTGGATATTTCTAATGAGAGTAAAGTCTGATGTCATTGAATTGTTAAGGAACTTCATTATGATGGTCAATACACAGTTTAGTAAGAAAATAAAGATGGTCAAATCTGATAATAGATCTGAATTTTTTAATAATCAGTGTTCATATTTATTTTTTAAGTATGGTATTGTCCATCAGAGCTCTTGTCCTTATACAGCTCATCAAAATGGGGTTGTAGAAAGGAGACATAGACATTTGCTTGAGACTGCTAGAGCTATAAAGTTTCAAAATTTTTTACCTTCTCAATTTTAGGGTCTATGTGTAGAGTCAACAATATACATACTCAACAGAGTTCCTTCCAATGTTTTGGACAATAAATCCCCTTTTGAAGTTTTGTGCGGTATGCCTCTTATGTTGGATTATCTAAGGGTTATTGGATGTTTGTGCTTCGCATCTACTCTACCTAGACATGACAAGTTTGGTACAAAAGTTCTTAAGTCAGTCTTGTTGGGGTATGGTACCTCTCAGAAAGGGTATAAACTCTATGACTTGGATAACAAGAAGATTTTCATTAGCATAGATGTCGTATTTCATGAGGCAATATTTCCATTCAAGGAGTGCAAAGCTATCTCTTCTGATCCTTTCATCCAGGTCCAACATTCAGTTCCAATGATTGCTCATGTACAACATTTCTCTTTTGATCATTCTGTTGTTCAGGTTCCTACTATTATTGATCCCTTGCATAGTCCAATGGTTGAGGAGCCAGACTTAACTGCATTACCTTTCTCCATTGCTCCTCTCATAATTCTCCAATAATTTCTCCAGCTGGGGATTCAGTACATACTGATACATTGACAAGAGAGTCCAATAGGACTAGCAAGCCTCCTATTTAGCTTGCAAACTATGTGAGGCCTGACAAATCCAAGAAGGCAAGTTGCTGCACTTATCCCCTTTCATATGTTTTGGGATATAATAGCTTGTCTCCTAAATACCACTGTTATATTACCAAGTTTTCGAGGGAAATGGAGCCTAGAACTTACTTTGAGACTATGAAGGATAGCATATGGGTAACCACTACGAAGGGGGAAATGCAAGATCTAGAAAAAAATCAGACATGGCAGGTGGTTTCATTGCCTGCTGGGAAGAAAGCTATTGGGTGTACATGAGTGTATAAAATCAAATACAAGGCGAACGGTGAAGTAGAAAAGATTCAATGCACGGTTGGTGGCCAAGGTTTACAACAACCAGAGGGAGGGTCTTAATTATCAAGAGACCTTTTCTCCTGTGGTGAAAATGGTGACAATCAGGGTGGTCATTTCCCTAGCCATTGCAAAAAATTGGGACATTTACCAGATGGATGTCAATAATGCGTTCCTTCAAGAAGACCTCAATGAGGAAGTATATATGGAGTTGCCTCAAGGTTTTAATGCTAACAAGGGAAATAATCAAGTCTGCATATTAAACAAATCTCTCTATGGACTGAAGAAAGCATCTAGGCAGTGGAATATTAAGCTTACTTCAGCCCTATTGGCAGCATGTTTTGTACAAAGCCATTTATATTACTCTTTGTTCACTATGCAATCAGCTGGGAAGATTGTGGTGGTCCTCATCTATGCATATGACCTCTTGATTAATGGAAATGATGCACAGCTCATTCAAGCTACCAAATATAGTTTGCAAAGGAACTTTCAGATTAAAGACCTTGGTGAACTTAAATATTTCCTTGCAATTGAGTTTGCTAGGAACAAGGATGGCATTATGATGCATCAAAGAAAATATACCTTGGAGATCATCTCTAATCTAGGCTTAGTTGGCTCTAGACCTCAAGGAACACCACTGGAACCTAATGTCAAGCTCACTTCATTGGATTATGATCAACACATAGGGAGAACAGGTGACCAATTGCGAGATCCTAGTGCATATCATCAACTTATTGGTAGATTGCTATACCTGACTGTTACTCGGCCTGATGTTGCCTTTGCTGTATAGAGTTTAAGCCAATTTATGCATTCACCTAAAGAACCTCATTTAGAGGCTGACATCAGAATCGTGAAATACCTTAAGCAAGCTCCAGTGTTGGGGATTTTCATGTTTGCCAAGAGTTCAAATATACTTATTACCTACTATGATGTTAATTGGGATGCTTGCCCTAATACGCGGAGGTCAGTTACTGGGTATGTGGTCAAGTTTGGGGATTCTCTAATCTCTTGGAAGTCTAAGAAACAACCATCTCCCGAAGCTCCGCTGAAGCTGAGTACATGAGTCTTGCTACAACTGTGGCTGGAATTGTCTAGTTAATTGGTCTTCACAGAGAACTTGGTATTCAGGTGGCTATACCGGTCCCTATACACTGCGATAGCAAATCTGCTATTCAGATAGCTGCTAACCATGTGTTTCACGAGCGTACCAAATATATTAATATTGATTGTCACTTTATACGTGAGAAGGTTCAGCAAGGGTTGGTTTCCACCATTTATTTGCCTACCTTCGAACAACAAGCTGACCTCCTCACCAAAGGCCTTCCTAAGCAACAATATTTGTACTTGCTTTCCAAGTTCGGGATAAAGAATATCTTCATTCCCCCTAGCTTGAGGAGGGATATTGAGATACACGTGACTACTACCACCAATACTACCACTACCACTACCATGACTACGACTACCACGACTACGACTACAACGACTACGACTACCGCTACTACGACTACCGCTACTACGATTACCACTACTACTACCACCACTACCACTACCACTACTAGCACTACCACTACCAGCACTACTATTACCACCACTACTACCACCACCACTACCACCACTATCACCACCACCACCACCACCACCACCACCACGACTACTACTATTACTACCACTATTACTACCACCTACTACTACTACTACTACTACTACTACTACTACTACTACTACTATTACTACTACTACTACTACTACTACTACTACTACTACTACTACTACGACTACTACTACTACTATCATAACTACCATGACTACCACTACCACTACCACCACTACCACTACTACCACCATTACCACTACCACTACCACCATCACTACCACTACTACCACTACTACTATCACTACTACCACTACCACCACTACCACCACTACTACCACTACGACCACTACTACGACTACTACCACTACTACGATTACTATCACTACTACCACTACTACCACTACTATCACTACTACCACTACTACCACTACCACTACTACTATTACTTCTACTACTACTGCTACTGCTACTACTACTACTACTGCTACTACTACTACTACTACTACTACTACTACTACTACTGCTATTACTGTTGCTACTGCTACTACTGCTACTGCTACTACTGCTACTACTACTACTACTACTGCTACTAGTAGTCCACATGGACTTTTTATATTTTTTGCCACATAAAATAACTATCATCCAAACATAAATTAATCCAACCTCACTTTTACACCTAAAAACATCTTTCTTCCTATAATGACCCAACCGGTCATTTTGACTTTTAGAAACCTGTTTCCTAAAATAAAACTCCCCGAACATGCTTTTATTAATTTATGACTTGCAGGGATGGTTGGTTCGGGATTTGAAAGCGTTTGGGTTGAAATCGGAACACTTGGTTCCTTACGTTAGCCTTAAAAGGGCCAAGTTTGACTTTGGTCAACATTTTGAGAAAACGACCCCGGAATCGGGATTCGACAGTTCCAATAGGTTTGTATGATGATTTTGGACTTGGGCGTATGTCCGAATCGGGTTTTGGATAACCCGGGAGCGTTTTGACGCTTAATAGTAAAAATCAACTATTTGAAGGTTTAAAATTCTTTAAATTTGGTTTGGAGTAGGATTTTGAGTAATTGAAGTCCGTTTAGAATCCCGAGTTTGGGAATAGTTACATATAGTGATTTAAGACTTGCACGCAAAATTTCGTGTTATTCCGAGTAGTTTAAGTATATTTCGGCGCATTGGAAGTAAATTGAAGAACTTGAAATTCTTAAGTTTGAATCAATTTGGTTTAGGGTATGACTCTTAGATTTGATGTTGTTTTAGGCATTCCGAGAGTTCGAGCGAGTCAGTTTTATGATTTCAAACCTATTAGTATGTTCGGACGGGGTCCCGGGGACCCCGAGTATCAATCGGACGAGGCTCGGACCAAGTTGGAAGTTGGGAGCCAAAACTGAAACTCCCAGCTACTGTCAGAATCGCATCTGCGCTTGGCCAGTTGCATGTGCGACATTCGCAGATGCGACAGAAGCTCGCAGGCGCAGCACTCGCATATGCGAGATTTCTTCACAGAAGCGAAAAAGGGAAGGGGAGGCCATCGCCGCAGATGCGGAGAATTCGCGCACCTACGAACGCGCAGGTGCGAAGCTTTGTACGCAAATGCGAGAATTGGCCAGGCAAATGAAACTCGCACCTGCGAGGATTTTTTTCGTAGGTGCGGAGTCGCAGGTGTGTTCCAACTTCCGCAGGTACGAATGATCTGTTTGGCAGAAAGCTTAAAAGAACGGGAATTCACCATTTTTGCCTATTTTCTTCCATACATAGGCGATTTTGGAGCTTTTTGAGAGGAGATTTCAACTAACAACTTTGAGGTAAATTAATTCTACACCCTTTGAGTTAAATACCTAGATTATGGGTAGATTATAACTAGTAAATCTTAGAAATCAAGGGTTTAGGTGAAAAACCTAGATTTTTATAAAAATGAGATTTTAACCACGAAAATAGTTATGGAATTGGGTAGAAATTATATATTTGAGTTCTTGAGACTATGGGTAACATTTTCATCCGAAAATTTCCGGAATCCGGGCACGTAAACTCGGGGTGAATTTTAAGAATTTTAGTATTTTGGATAGAGTAATTTAATTAATAGATGAATTTTGAATTATTGAACATATATTAATTATTTTATATAACTTTTGGATAGTTTCGGATTTTTCGGTGTTGAATCGAGAATTTTACGCGACAATCGGAAAGTGGACTTTGAGACGAGGTAAGTCTCTTGTCTAATCTTGTGAGGGGGAAATTATCCCATAGGGATTAAATTGAATAATTGTTGCTAATTGCGGGGGCTACATACGCACGAGGTGACGAGAGTCCGTGCGTAGCTACTATTAATGCTAAAGTCCGGGTAGTTTAGGACTCAAAGCATGCATTACTTGTGTAAATTATATTCTTTGATTAATTAATATTAATTGATATATATGAATATATTGTGAATTGTTAGATAAAGATATTAAAGGATGGAAATCTCATATGCTTGATTTTCTGTTTAAATCAATTAATTATTAAAAGAAATTGTTCTCCTCCTGAATTTATCTTATAATAAATATACTCTCCTTTCGGAGGTACATAAAAATGTCCTTCTTTCTTGTGGAGCGGGCCGAACGCCTCGGCAGGATAAATGCATCTATGGATCGCGCCGCACGTCCCTCGGCAGTGTACACGGCACTCTGGATCGGGTCGTACGCCCTCGGCAGAAATCGTGCTTAATAATAATAATTACACGATACCTTAATAGTTTATTTCAGCTTGCGAAGCTAATTGATAAATTAGAAAATCCTTGAAATTTAATGAATTATTATTCTTGCTTGTTAAAGAATTAATTGTTATTCCTGTAAATGATATTTAATTGATAAATTAGAATTTAATTGAATTGAAGGAATTTAATTAATATATTGAGAATTGTTGTATTTGAAGGAATTTGATTATTTTCGCTGATTAAATAAATTATTTTAAATTTTGTAAATCATGCTGATTTAAATATCTAGTTGTATTTCAAATATTATTATTGACCCATAGTGAGTATCAAAGTCGGTCATCTTGTCTCTACCACTTCGAGATTAGGCTTGATAGTTACTGGGTACACGTTGTTTACGTACTCATACTACACTTGCTGCACTTTTTGTACAGAAACTGAGGCAAGTACTAGTGGGGGACCTATCGTCTTACACCCACGTTATCGAGGGGCATAGTGGTGAGCTGCCTTTCTGATCCGTTCTGCAGCTACTAGTGTCTCTCCTTATATTTTTTTCATTCTGTCTATTTTTATTTCAGATACTATTTGAGGTTTTGTATAATCTACTAGATGCTCATACATTTGTGACACCAGCTCTTGGCACACACATTGGTAGAATTTGGGTTTATTATTTCTATTGGTTTTAAATTTTGTCAATGAATACTTAATTTATTAAGTTGGCTTGCCTAGCCGTAGTGTTGGGTGCCATCACGACCTATAGGTGATGATTGTGAGCAAAGCTTTCAGAAACTCAAGACATCATTGACTACAGCACCAGTGTTAGTGTTACCTTCCGGTTCGGGGATGTATACAGTGTATTGCGACGCTTCACGCGTTGGTTTAGGTTGTGTATTAATGCAAGAAGGGCGAGTTATTGCATATGCTTCACGTCAGTTGAAACCCCACGAGCACAATTATCCGATACATGATTTGGAGTTAGCTGCGATTGTTCACGCCCTTAATATTTGGAGGCATTATCTTTATGGGGTGTCCTGTGAAGTTTATACTGATCATCACGGTTTGCAGCATTTGTTCAAGCAGAGGGACTTAAATTTAAGGCAGCGCAGATAGCTGGAATTACTAAAAGATTATGATATTACTATCCTATATCATCTAGGTAAAGCAAATGTAGTTGCAGATGCCTTGAGTAGAAAGACAGAGAGTATAGGTAGTTTGGCTTTCATTTCAGCAGAAGAGAGGCCATTAGCTTTGGATATCCAGTCCTTGGCCAACAAACTTGTGCGGCTAGATATTTCAGAGCCCAGCCAAGTTCTTGCATGTGTAGTAGCTTAGTCTTAACTATTTGAGCAAATCAAGGCTCGCCAGTATGATGACCCATACTTAATGGTTCTTTGAGAAACGGTACTACGAGGTGGTGCCAAGGAAGTCACTATTGGTGCAGATGGTGTTCTACGACTCCAGGATCATCTGTGTGTTCCTAATGTGGATGAACTGAGGAAAAACATCCCGGAGGAGGCACACAGTTCTCGGTATTCTATTCATCCAGGTACTACGAAGATGTATCGTGACTTGAGGCAGCATTATTGGTGGCGACGAATGAAAAAGGACATAGTTGAGTATGTAGCTAGGTGTCTAAATTGCCAGCAAGTTAAATATGAGCACCAGAGGCCAGGTGGCCTACTTCAGCAGATAACTATACTAGAGTAAAAATGGGAACGCATCACTATGGACTTTGTAGTTGGGTTGCCGCGGACCTTGAGGAAGTTTGATACAGTTTGGGTGATTGCTGACATGTTGACCAAGTCGACACATTTTAATCCTGTTGTGACTACGTATACTTCAGAAAGGTTGGCCCAGATTTATATTCAGGAGATAGTTCGGTTGCACGGTGTGCCAATTTCCATCATATCAGATAGAGGCCCTCAGTTTACTTCACATTTCTGGAGAGCAGTACAGAGTGAATTAGGGACCCGTGTAGAGCTCAGCATAACCTTTCATCCGCAGACCATGGACAGTCAGAACGGACAGTTTAGATTTTAGAGGATATGCTCAGGGCATGTGTGATTGACTTTGGAGGTTAGTGGGATCGTTTCCTGCCTTTGGCCGAGTTTGCTTATAATAACAGTTACCAATCCAGCATCGAAATGGCTCCATTTGAGGCTTTATATGGTCGTCGATATCGTTCACCTATCGGATGGTTTGAGCCCGGTGAGGCTAAGTTATATGGTACTGATTTGGTAAAGGATGCCTAGAAAAAGGTGAAGTTGATTCAGGAGCAACTTCGTACAACACAGTCCAGACAAAAGAGTTACGCGAATCAGAAAGTGCGTGATTTATCCTTTATGGTAGGTGAAAAAGTTCTCTTGAAGGTTTCGCCGATGAAAGGGATTATGAGATTCGGGAAGAAGGGCAAGTTGAGCCCAAGGTTTATAGGCCCATTTGAGGTGTTGAGACGAGTTGGGGAGGTTGCTTATGAGCTTGCATTGCCTCCCAGTCTATCGGGAATTCATCCGGTTTTCCATGTATCTATGCTTCGAAAGTATCATGCTGACCTATCACATGTGTTGGACTTCAGCGCAGTTCAGCTAGATCAGAGTTTGGGTTATGAAGAAGAGCCATTTGCCATTGTTGATAAACAAGTTCGCCAGTTGAGATCCAAGAGGATTTCGGCAGTAAAGGTCCAGTGGAGGGGCCAACCAGTCGAGGAAGTAACTTGGGAGGCCGAGGAGGACATGCAGAGCAAATATCCACACTTATTTACCACTCCAGGTATTATTCTAAACCCGTTCGAGGACGAACGTTTGTTTAAGAGGTGGAGAATGTAATGACCCAACCGATCATTTTGACTTTTAGAAACCCGTTCCCTAAAATAAAACTCTCCGAACATGCTTTTATTAATTTATGACTTGCAGGGATGGTTGGTTCGGGATTTGGAAGCGTTTGGGTTGAAATCGGAACACTTGGTTCCTTAAATTAGCCTTAAAAGGGTCAAGTTTGACATCAGTCAACATTTTGAGAAAACGACCCCGGAATCGGAATTTGACAGTTCCAATAGGTTCGTATGATGATTTTGGACTTGGGCGTATGTCCGAATCAGGTTTTGGATAACTTGGGAGCGTTTTGACGCTTAATAGTAAAAATCAACTATTTGAAGGTTTAAAATTCTTTAAATTTGGTTTGGAGTAGGATTTTGAGTAATTGAAGTCCGTTATGGAATTTCGAGTTTGGAAATAGTTCCGTATAATGATTTAAGACTTGCACACAAAATTTTGTATCATTTCGAGTAGTTTAAGTATATTTCGGCGCATTGGAAGTAAATTGAAGAACTTGAAATTCTTAAGTTTGAATCAATTTGGTTTAGGGTATGATTCTTAGATTTGATGTTGTTTTAGGCGTTCCGAGAGTTCAAGCGAGTCCGTTTTATAATTTCAAACCTGTTGGTATGTTCGGGTGGGGTCCCGGGGACCCCGAGTGTCAATCGGACGAGGCTCGGACCAAGTTGGAAGTTGGGAGCCAAAACTGAAGCTCCCAGATACTGTTAGAATCGCACTTGCGCTTGGCCAGTCGCAGGTGCGACATTCGCAAATGCGACAGAAGCTCGCAGGCAAGGCACTCGCATATGCGAGATTTCTTTGCAGAAGCGGAAAATGGAAGGGGAGGCCATCGCCGCAGATGCGGAGAATTCGCGCACCTGCGAACGCGCAAATGCGAGAATTGGCCAGGCAAGTGAAACTCGCACCTGCGAGGATTTTTCCACAGGTGCGGAGCCGCAGGTGCATTCCAACTTCCGCAGGTGCGAAAGACATGTTTGGCAAAAAGCTTAAAAGAACGGGAATTCACCATTTTTGCCCATTTTCTTCCATACTTGGGCGATTTTGGAGCATTTTGAGAGGAGATTTCAATTAACAACTTTGAGGTAAATTAATGTCACGACCCGAAATTCCCACATTCGGACCGTGATGGCATCTAACATTTCACTTGCTAGGCAAACCAATGTTAAAATAATATTAGCCATTTTAAAACAATTTTTAAATTTATTAATAATAAAGAAACAAATGCGGAAGTAAGGTCTGAAATATAGTGAATAATCCATAAAAATAACGGCGTCTAAATACCATCCCAGAATTGGTGTCACAAGTGCACGAGCTTCTAGAATAATAAAAATAAAGGTCTGAATAAAATAAAGCTGTCTGGAAATAAACACACAGCTAAGGTACAGTAGACGGGGACTTCAGAACTGCGAACGCCGTGCAGTTATACCTCAAGTCTCCTCTGAGTAGCTGAAATCCGAGCAAGTCTATGGTACGCCGCTGGGACCAACTCCGAAATCTGCACAAGAAGTGCAGAGTGTAGTATCAGTACAACCGACCCTATGTACTGGTAAGTGCTGAGCCTAACCTCGACGAAGTAGTGACGAGGCTAAGGCGGTTCACTTACATTAACCTGTACGCAATATTAGTAACAACATCAATAATAGAAATAAATCAGGTAACTCATATATAATGGTTGAAGCCAACTCAGCAGTTATAACCAATTATCATTTCCATAAATTCTGTTGCAGCGTGCAACCCGCTCTCACAATATAATCACATTCAATTCTGTTGCAGCGTGCATACCAATCTTACAATATATTCACATTCAATTCTGTTGCAGCGTGCAACCCGCTCTCCCAATATTTTCCTTTTAATCAAGTATGTCATATATTTATTTCAATCAAGTAGACTTTTAAATAAGTATGTTGCGGCGTGCAATCCGATCCCCCAATATTGACTTTTCAATAAGTCTATTGTGGCGTGCAACCCGATCCTCCAATATTAACTTTTTAACAAGTCTGTTACGGCGTGCAACCCGATCCTCCAATATTAACTTTTAATAAGTCTATTGCGGCATGCAATCCGATCCCCCAATATTGACTTTTAATAAGTCTGTTGCGGCGTGCAACCTGATCCTCCAATATGGACTTTTAAATAAGTCTGTTGCGGCGTGCAACCCGATCCTCCAATATGGACTTTTAAACAAGTCTGTTGCGGCGTGCAACCCGATCCTCCAATATGGACTTTTAAACAAGTCTGTTGCGGCGTGCAACCCGATCCCCCAATATGGACTTTTAAATAAGTCTGTTGCGGCGTGCAACCCGATCCTCCAATATATTCATAAGATATATTATAGAATAAATTATCTTATAGAATAAATTATCCCAATAAATGCAACAATTAATATAAAATTTTAAAACAACAAGCATTCAATAATTATGATTTAATTATGAAACAAGCAATGACAATTAGCAATTTATTATAGAAATCGGGAAGAAAATAGACAGTTTAATATTTAATATGCTAAATGTCAAGTAGCAATTAATACACATAAATCAAATAGCATGTAACAATTATTACAGGAATTCAAGAATTAATATTTGTCAAGGAATAGGAAAGAAATAATTATTATAACAATTAATTCGTGTCTTAGAATAATTTATGATTTTTAAATAATTATGCAAATAATTAATTTGACGACGTATAGACACTCGTCACCTCGCCTATACGTCGTTCACATGCATTTCACATAACAAATAATTTAAGAGTTCTATTCCCTCAAGTCAAGGTTAACCACGACACTTACCTCGCTTTGCAAATTCCAATAAATTACTCGACCACAACTTTTCCTTTTAAATTTGTCTCCAAAAGCTTCAAATCTATTCACAAACAATTCGATATACTCAATACAAATCGTAGGAATTAATTCCATATGAATTTACTAATTTTCGGGATAAAAATTCGAAATTCACTTTATAAATTGACAGTGGGGCCCACATCTCAAATCTCGAAAAAACTTACGAAATCCGAACACCCATTCCGAGATGAGTCCAACCATACAAAAATTATCAAATTCCGACATCGGATTGACCTTCAAATCTTCGTTTTACATTTTTGGAAGGTTTTGTAAAAATCTGATTTTTCTTTCATAAATTCATGGATTCATGATATAAATGAGTATGGAATCATGAAATATAATCAATATTTGATAGAGAACACTTACCCCAATTTTTCCCGTAAAAATCGCCCAAAAATCGCCTAAACCGAGCTCCCCAAACTAAAAAATGAGTAAAATGGCTATACTCCCCGTTTTATGGGATTTCTGGCGTTTTCGAGCGCCACAGGTAGCGTGGGGCAGTTTCCAGAACACCAATAATTCTCAGTGCCAGAGCTAGCGCCCCACGCTACCCTGGGCGCCGGCGGCTATGAAAAATCCTTCCCGACACGAAAATGGGCATAACTCTCTCATACGATGTCCGAATTTGATGATTCTTTTTGCTATGGTTCCAAAATTTCAATACGGATCTAATGCTTCCATCAAAACTGAATTTAGAATTCATTTGCTTAATGGGATACCACTTATTCTTGAAGAAACGACGTCGAACGTTCTTGAAATGCCAAAATTAAATTCCGTTGACCACTCGAAATCCACCAGAGGTCCTCGCGATCTCAACCAAATATACCAACAAGTCCTAAAATATCATACGGACTTACTCGAGGTCTCATATCACGTTAAATGACGCTGAAATTACAATTCACACCTTGATTCGGACTTTTGAGTTTCAAAATTTTTTAATTTACAAATCTTGTGCCAAAATATGTTAAATGAATCCGGAATGACTTTAAATTTGGCACACAAGTCATAAATGACATAACGGATCTATTCTAATTTCCAAAATCGGATTCCGACCCCGATATCAAAAAGTTAACCCTGTGGTCAAACTTGAAAATTTTTAGCCTTTATATTACTAGTTTCCGCTAAATGGTCATAACTTGAGATAGGTACCTCCAAATTAAATTCCGGGCATACGCCCAAGTCCCAAATCACGATACGGAGCTATCGGAACTGTCAAAATACTGATCCGAGTCCATTTGCTAAAAATGTTAACCAAAGTCATCTCAGTTGAGTTTTAAGGCTCTATTTCACATTTTAATCCATTTTTCACATAAAAACTTTCCGGAAAATTGTACGGATTGCGCGCACAATTCGAGAAATGATAAAATAGTGCTTTTCGAGGTCTTAGAACACATAACTAATAATTAATTTTAAAGATAACATTTTGGGTCATCACATTCTCCACCTCTAAAACAAACGTTCGTCCTCGAACGGAGTTAGAAGAAGAAAAAAATACCTGAGCTGGAGAAAAGGTGTGGATATTTACTCCGCATGTGCGACTCGGACTCCCAGGTAGATGCCTCTACCGACTGACCTCTCCATTGCACCCGAACTGAAGGATAACTCTTAGACCTCAATTGTCGGACCTGCCGGGCTAGAATAGCCACCGGCTCCTCCCCGTAAGTCAAATCTTTGTCCAATTGGACTGAGTTAAAATCTAACACATAGGACGGATCACCATGATATTTTCGGAGCATAGACACCTGGAACACCGGATGAACCGCTGATAAAGTAGGTAGTAATGCAAGCCTGTAGGCTACTTCACCCACCCTTTCAAGAATTTCAAAGGGTCCGATATACCTAGAGCTCAACTTGCCCTTCTTTCCGAACCTCATTACACCTTTCATAGGTGAAACCCGGAGCAATATTCTTTTTCCAACCATGAATGCAAAATCACGAACTTTACGGTCGGCATGACTCTTTTGCCTAGACTGAGCTGTGCGAAGTCGATCCTGAATAATCTTGACCTTATCCAAGGCATCCTGTACCAAATCGGTACCCAACAACCGAGCCTCTCCCGGTTCAAACCAACCAACTGGCGATCGGCATCGCCTTCCGTATAATGCCTCATATGGAGCCATCTGAATGCTCGACTGGTAGCTATTATTATAAGCAAACTCCGCAAGTGGCAAGAAATGATCCCAAGAACCTCCAAAGTCTATAACACAAGCGCGGAGCATATCTTCCAATATTTGAATAGTACGCTCTGACTGTCCGTCAGTCTGTGGATGAAATTCTGTAGTCAACTCCACCCACATGCCTAACTCACGCTGTACAGCCCTCCAAAAATATGAGGTAAACTGCGTACC
Organism: Nicotiana tabacum; assembly: GCF_000715075.1. Lineage (NCBI taxonomy): Eukaryota > Viridiplantae > Streptophyta > Magnoliopsida > Solanales > Solanaceae > Nicotiana > Nicotiana tabacum. The sequence goes on along the minus strand of NC_134083.1, from coordinate 14,838,009 downwards.
TCAATCTGAAATAATAGACACGGGCACACCGTGAAGGCGGACAATCTCACGAATGTAAATTTCAGCTAGCCTCTCTGAAGAATAGGTAACTGCCACTGGAATGAAATGGGCTGACTTGGTCAACCTGTCCATAATGACCCAAACTGCATCAAATTTTCTCTGAGTCCGTGGGAGCCCAACAACAAAATCCATTGTGATACGCTCCCACTTCCACTCAGGAATTTCTAACTTCTGAAACAAACCACCAGGTCTCTGATGCTCGTACTTAACTTGCTGACAATTCAGACACCGAGTTACATGTGCAACTATATCCTTTTTCATTCTCCTCCACTAATAATGTTGCCGCAAATCTTGATACATTTTTGCGGTACCTGGATGAATAGAATACCTGAAACTGTGTGCCTCTTCAATAATTAATTCATGAAGCCCATCCACATTAGGCACATAAATACGACCCTGCATTCGCAGAACTCCATCTTCCCCTACAACAACATGTTTGGCATCACTGTGCCGCACCGTGTACTTAAGGACAAGTAAGTGAGGATCATCATACTGCCTCTCTCTGATGCGCTCATATAAAGAAGACCGAGCGACTGTACAAGCTAGAACTCGACTGGGTTTTGAAACATCTAACCTCACGAACTGATTAGCCAAAGTTTGAACATCTGCAGCTAATGGCTTCTCACCAACCGGAATATACGAAAGACTGCCCATACTCACAGCCTTTCTACTCAAAGCATCGGCCACCACATTGGCCTTTCCGGGGTGATACAAAATGGTGATATCATAGTATTTCAACAACTCCCACCATTTCCTCTGCCTCAAATTAAGATCTTTTTGTTTGAACAGATACTGAAGGCTGCGATCATCAGTAAATACCTCACATGAGACACTGTAGAGGTAATGCCTCCAAATCTTCAGCGCATGAACAATGGCTGCCATTTCTAAGTCATGGACAAGATAATTCTTTTTATGAACTTTCAACTGCCGCGTCACATATGCAATTACCTTGCCATCTTGCATTAATACTGCACCAAGCCCAATGTGAGATGTGTCACAATATACCGTATACAACCCTGAACCTGTGGGTAATACCGACACTGGTGCCGTAGTCAAAGCGGTCTTGAGCTTCTGAAAGCTCAATTCACACTCATCTGACCATCTGAATGGGACACCTTTCTGGGTCAATCTGGTCTTAATAGTTGTTCGTAATCAATTACAGAATCGTCAATTAACTTCATGTTATCAAAAATCTCGTCTCAAACCTTCACAATACTAATAACGAGATACGAGGCATGAAGACCTCATTATTATTTACCCGAATTAATGAGTCACATTTAACGCCACCTGGGCGGGCACCTACCTCGTAGGTTACAACTCAATATTAGCACGAATTTGGCAAGTATGCACAAAGAATTTCATACAAAAATTTCTCAAATAAGCCTAGAAGGCATGAGTCCCTATTAGTACTATAGTACAAATTTAATTTTCACAAGGGAGAATTTAAACACAAGAATTTTTTTATCACAAGGATCGCGTTCTTATATAACTTCCACCGCAGCTCATAGTCCAGTTTAAACATATCAATTTATTTTAAAATACGAGGACCTCAGCCTCAGTTCTTAATCACAAGTAATATGCACATCTTGCCAATCGAAACTTTCCATTTTCTCCTTTTAAATAACTTTCGTTAAACAAAATCACAACATATAATGAACCCCACACCGGTAGGGCATATAATTCACAATTTATAATTAATTATTCGGAAATACATCAAAATATACCGAAATAAGTAATAGAAAGGGCACCTTTAGCCTCACAGATCTTATTAGAGTCCATCATGGAATGATAGGTGTAGTTATCTCCATAAAACCTCCCAACAGAAGTAAACACATAAGTAGATTATAGAATTACGAAGCTCACTCATAAGTGGAGCACAATAGGAGGACTTGTCTTGAAACTCAGAACCGAGTCAAGTTAAGGAAATTATTCCTTTATTTTAAATCGAGGTCGTACCTATGATGACACCATCTGATGTAACGACCTCCACCATACCATAAAACAAATATAACAACGGTTGGGTCTCCACCTCTAGGACGCCTTCTACCCGCCTGTCCTCCACCCTCAACTGATCGTGTGGGTGGTGTAGTAATTGCAATGGGGCACGTAGCCTGAGTGCTTTGATGAAATATGCCTCTCCTAAGTTTGGGACAATTTTCTCATGATGCGCCTAGTATCGCCGTATTCATAACAACCCCTTTGCGGGTTTGGCTGTTCTTATTGAGTCTGTTCCAGATAACTAGGATAACCATTGTAGGAAACTCATGTCAGTGGTGCATTAAAATAACTTACTAGAGCACCCCGAATAATCCGATGTACGGACTGGGTTGGCGACAACCCAATCCCCCGCCATAATGATTTATACTCGCAGAGTAGAATCCACTGAATCCTCCAGATCCTCGAGACGTGTTGGTCTCCTTAGTTTCCTTTTTCCTCACCCTGAACACGTTTTAATATCTTGGCAACTTCTACCACTAGTGAAAATGAAGTATTAGTTTGTAGCTCCCGAGTCATACAAAATTTTACGATCATAATTAAATCCTTTAATGAGTCTGTGGACTCGCTCTCTGGCTGTAGGAAGCAAAGTAGGAATAGGACGGGCTAACTTACTGAACTTGATGGCATATTATGACACTGTCATGATGACCTGACGCAATTGTTCAAACCTTATGCGCCATGCATTACGGAGAGTCCGGGAAATAAACTCTTTCAAAAGTATTTCTGAGAACCGAGCCAAGTGAGCGGTGTTGTATTGGATGGTCTGCCCTCTTCATAGGCTTGCCACAGACACCTATGGAGAATTATCTCTCCCAAGGCCAATTTCTTCTTTTCTTATGCTGACTCAACACTGTTGAGCTGACTCATTTCTTAACATACTCTTCGATTCTTCTTTGGGGTAAACTTTACCCCTATTTATATACATGATCACAAAAGTAGAGCTCCATACAGACAATTCTTAGTCCAGAATCTCGCCAACCACTGTACTTCCTCCGAAGAACCCTAAAATCCGTAACCGTGACGTCCAGACTGAGTAGACCTTCAGTAAATTTAATATTGTTTCTCTAACTCCTTTAGTACTGAAGTATAAAATTAATTCGGAAGCAGACATACCTCAAGTCCCAACCTTATTCTCTATAAGATCTCGGGCCTTAAACACATGTAAATTTTGGGAGAACCTTTTAGTACCACATATATACATTTCAGGCCAAAACTGATGTAACACACGACTCGCAATCCATTCATCGATAGTGGACTACCCTACTCGGCGCGAAGTCATAGTTCACCTCGTCCGATGGTCCACAATATTAACCTTCACAACTCGCATAAATCAACCAGATGCCAAGGTACGTTGCACCCCCCACATTATTCACTGGGTGATCTCCTTATACGTCCGCATCTTCAGTCGGAATCACACGTTGAGGCAATGTTTGAGCATCTCTGGCTCCCTCGCAGTTCATCTGCGGCATCACGAACCGTAGACGCACAACTGTTACCGAGTGCGCAATGTCATACATGAGTAGATACAAAGGAATGTGAGCTATAGGTTTCAAGCAAAATCAATGCCGCACGATAAGGAATGAAAGAGGTGATATTGTTCCTAAACTTCATAGCCTCTGAGAGATAAGTACAAACGTCTCCGTACCGATCCTTCAGACTCTACTAAGCTTGCTCGTGACTCGTGAGACCTATGTAACCTAGTGCTCTGATACCAATGGTCACGACCCGAAATTTCCACCTTCGGACCGTGATGGCGCCTAACATTTCACTTGCTAGGCAAGCCAACGTTAAAATAATATTAGCCATTTTTAAACAATTTTTAAATTTATTAATAATAAAGAAACAAATGCGGAAGTAAGGTCTGAAATATAGTGAATAATCCATAAAAATAACGGCGTCTAAATACCATCCTAGAATTGGTGTCACAAGTGCACGAGCTTCTAGAATAATAAAAATAAAGGTTTGAATAAAATAAAGATATCTGAAAATAAACACACAGCTAAAGTAAAATAGACGGGGACTTCAGAACTGCGGACGCCATGCAGTTATACCTCAAGTCTCCTCTGGTAGCTGAAATCCGAGCAAGTCTATGGTACGCCACTGGGACCAACTCCAAAATCTGCACAAGAAGTGCAGAGTGTAGTATCAGTACAACCGACCCCATGTACTGGTAAGTGCTGAGCCTAACCTCGACGAAGTAGTGACGAGGCTAAGGCGGTTCACTTACATTAACCTGTACGCAATATTAGTAACAACATCAATAATAGAAATAAATCAGGTAACTCATTTATAATGGTTGAAGCCAACTCAGCAGTTATAACCAATTATCATTTCCATAAATTCTGTTGCAGCGTACAACCCGCTCTCACAATATAATCACATTCAATTCTGTTGCAGCGTGCAACCCGCTCTTATAATATATTCACATTCAATTCTGTTGCAGCGTGCAACCCGCTCTCCCAATATTTTCCTTTTAATCAAGTATGTCATATATTTATTTCAATCAAGTAGACTTTTAAATAAGTCTGTTGCGGCGTGCAATCCGATCCCCCAATATTGACTTTTCAATAAGTCTATTGCGGCGTGCAACTCGATCCTCCAATATTAACTTTTTAACAAGTCTGTTGCGGCGTGCAACCCGATCCTCCAATATTAACTTTTAATAAGTCTATTGCGGCGTGCAATCCGATCCCCCCAATATTGACTTTTAATAAGTCTGTTGCGGCGTGCAACCCAATCCTCCAATATTAACTTTTAAATAAGTCTGTTGCGGCGTGCAACCCGATCCTCCAATATGGACTTTTAAACAAGTCTGTTGCGGCGTGCAACCCGATCCTCCAATATGGACTTTTAAACAAGTCTGTTGCAGCGTGCAACCCGATCCTCCAATATATTCATTTAAATAAGTCTGTTGCGGCGTGCAACCCGATCCTCCAATATATTCATAAGATATATTATAGAATAAATTATCTTATAGAATAAATTATCCCAATAAATGCAACAATTAATATAAAATTTTAAAACAACAAGCATTCAATAATTATGATTTAATTATGAAACAAGCAATGACAATTAGCAATTTATTATGGAAATCGAAAAGAAAATAGACAGTTTAATATTTAATATGCTAAATGTCAAGTAGCAATTAATACACATAAATCAAATAGCATGTAACAATTATTACAGGAATTCAAGAATTAATATTTGTCAAGGAATAGGAAAGAAATAATTATTATAATAATTAATTCGTGTCTTAGAACAATTTATGATTTTTAAATAATTATGCAAATAATTAATTTGATGACGTATAGACACTCGTCACCTCGCCTATACGTCGTTCACATGCATTTCACATAACAAATAATTTAAGGGTTCTATTCCCTCAAGTCAAGGTTAACCACGACACTTATCTCGCTTTGCAAATTCCAATAAATTATTCGACCACAACTTTTCCTTTTAAATTTGTCTCCAAAAGCTTCAAATCTATTCACAAACAATTCGATATACTCAATACAAATCGTAGGAATTAATTCCATATGAATTTATTAATTTTCGGGATAAAAATTCGAAATTCACTTTATAAATTGACAGTGGGGCCCACATCTCAAATCTCGAAAAAACTTACAAAATCCGAACACCCATTCCGAGATGAGTCCAACCATACAAAAATTATCAAATTCCGACATCGGATTGACCTTCAAATCTTCGTTTTACATTTTTGGAAGGTTTTGTAAAAATCTGATTTTTCTTCCATAAATTCATGGATTCATGATATAAATGAGTATGGAATCATGAAATATAATCAATATATGATAAAGAACACTTACCCCAATTTTTTTCCGTGAAAATCGCCCAAAAATCGCCTAAACCGAGCTCCCCAAACTCAAAAATGAGTAAAATGGCTAAACTCCCCATTTTATGGGGTTTCTGGCGTTTTCGAGCGCCACAGGTAGCGTGGGGCAGTTTCCAGAACACCAATAATTTCCAGCGCCAGGGCTAGCGCCCCACGCTACCCTGGGCGCTGACGGGTATGAAAAATCCTTCCCGACACGAAAATGGGCATAACTCTCTCATACGATGTCCGAATTCGATGATTCTTTTTGCTATGGTTCCAAAATTTCAATACGGATCTAAAGATACCATCAAAACTGAATTTGGAATTCATTTTCTTAATGGGATACCACTTATTCTTGAAGAAACGACGTCGAACGTTCTTGAAATGCCAAAATTAAATTCCGTTGACCACTCGAAATCCACCAGAGGTCCTCGCGATCTCAACCAAATATACCAACAAGTCCTAAAACATCATACGGACTTACTCGAGGTCTCATATCACGTCAAATGACGCTGAAATTACAATTCACACCTTGATTCGGACTTTTGAGTTTCAAAACTTTTCAATTTACAAATCTTGTGCCAAAATATGTTAAATGAATCCGGAATGACTTTAAATTTGGCACACAAGTCATAAATGACATGACGGAGCTATTCCAATTTTCAGAATCGAATTCCGACCCCAATATTAAAAAGTTAACCCTGTGGTCAAACTTGGAAATCTTTAGCCTTTATATTACTAGTTTCCGTTAAAATGGTCATAACTTGAGATAGGGACCTCCAAATTAAATTCCGGGCATACGCCCAAGTCCCAAATCACGATACGGAGCTATCGGAACTGTCAAAATACTGATCCGAGTCCATTTGCTAAAAATGTTAACCAAAGTCAACTCAGTTGAGTTTTAAGGCTCTATTTCACATTTTAATCCATTTTTCACATAAAAACTTTCCGGAAAATTGTACGGATTGCGCGCACAATTCGAGAAATGATAAATAGTGCTTTTCGAGGTTTTAGAACATATAACTAATAATTAATTTTAAAGATGACATTTTGGGTCATCACAATTAATTCTACACCCTTTGAGTTAAATACCTAGATTATGGGTAGATTATAACTAGTAAATCTTAGAAATCAAGGGTTTAGGTGAAAAACCTAGATTTTTATAAAAATGAGATTTTAACTACGAAAATAGTTATGGAATTGGGTAGAAATTATATATTTGAGTTCTTGAGATTATGGGTAACGTTTTCATCCGAAAATTTCCGGAATCCGGGCATGTGGGCCCGGGGTGAATTTTAAGAATTTTACTATTTTGGATGGAGTAATTTAATTAATAGATGAATTTCGAATTATTGAACATGTATTAATTATTTTATATAACTTTTGGATAGTTTTCAATTTTTCGGCATTGAATCGAGAATTTTATGCGATGCGATAATCGAAAAGTGGACATTGAGACGAGGTAAGTCTCTTGTCTAATCTTGTGAGGGAAAAATTACCCCATAGGGATTAAATTGAATAATTGTTGCTAATTACGGGGGCTATGTACGCACGAGGTAACGAGAGTCCGTGCGTAGCTACTATATATATATATATATATATATATATATATATATATATATATATATATATATATATATATATATATATATATATATATATATATATATATATATATATATATATATATATATATATATATATATATATATATATATATATATATATATATATATATATATATATATATATATATATATATATATATATGAATTGTTAGATAAAGATATTAAAGGATGAAAATCTCGTATGCTTGATTTTTTGTTTAAATCAATTAATTTTTAAAAGAAATTGTTCTCCTCCCAAATTTATCTTATAATAAATATACTCTCCTCCGGAGGTACATAAAAATGTCCTCCTTTCTTGTGGAGCGGGCCGAACGCCTCGGCAGGATAGATGCATCTATGGATCGCGCCGAACGTCCCTCGGCAGTGTACACTACACTCTGGATCGGGCTGTACGCCCTCGGCAGAAATTATGCTTAATAATAATAATTACACGATACCATAATAGTTTATTTCAGCTTGTGAAGCTAATTGATAAATTGAAAAATTCTTGAAATTTAATGAATTATTATTCTTGCTTGTTAAAGAATTAATTGTTATTTTTGTAAATAATATTTAATTGATAAATTAGAATTTAATTGAATTGAAGGAATTTAATTAATATATTGAGAATTGTTGCATTTGAAGGAATTTGATTATTTCCGCTGATTAAATAAATTATTTTAAATTCTGTAAATCATGCTGATTTAAATATCCTAGTTGTATTTCAATTATTATTAGTGACCCATAGTGAGTGTCAAAGTCGGTCATCTCGTCTCTACCACTTCGAGATTAGGCTTGATAGTTACTGGGTACACATTGTTTACGTACTCATACTACACTTGCTGCACTTTTTGTGCAGGAACTGAGGCAAGTACTAGTGGGGGACCTATCGTCTTACACCCACGTTATCCAGGGGCATAGTGGTGAGCTGCCTTTCTGATCCGTTCTGCAGCTACTAGTGTCTCTCCTTGTATTTTTTTTCATTCTGTCTATTTTATTTTAGACAGTATTTGAGGTTTTGTATAATCTACTAGATGCTCATACATTTGTGATATCGGGTCTTGGCACATACATTGGTAGAATTTGAATTTTATTATTTCTATTGGTTTTAAATTTTGTCAATGAATACTTAATTTATTAAGTTGGCTTGCCTAGCCGTAGTGTTGGGTGCCATCACGACCTATAGGTGAAATTGGGTCGTGACACTTCCAAAAAATCTTGGACCCATTATTATTTTATATGATTATTTTCTTCTTCGCTTGAACTATCAGACTTCCCAAATCCTTTAACTTTTTATAAGTAGATCAGATTTCAACTTGTTTATATGTAGTAATGTGTTTCAATTCGTCTATAAATAGCTCTTTTCTGATAAATACTCGTTTCAATACGTCTCCTGTTTCAAGTCGTTCATGTAATTCCTTTCAAAATGTCTTTGATTTCACTTATTTAAGGCGTGCATGTGTGTGTATGGATATCAGTTTAAAGCACGGATCTTAGCCGTGAATTTCACTGGTTTGGCTTTTGATTTTGCTGATTTAGCCATTGATTTCATTGAGTTTAGGCATGCATGTGTGTGTATTGGATGAAGATCAATTTAAATTACTGATTTTAGCTGTCGATTCACTGGTTCATCCGTCAATTTTACCCTTTTGGTAGTCAATTTTATTGATTCGGCCGTCGATTTCACAGGTTTAGCTGTCAATTTCTGCTAATGGTTTTCTTTCTTGTTTCCATTAGTTTTTAATCTATATTTTTGTTATTTTCTGTTCAATTGGTTTGATAGTGAAATTGAAGTCAAATACATGCACTTAATTTTGATATTTGTAGTTGTTGATATTTCCCTTTCTCCTGGCTCTAGAAGATGTTTCGTTTCAATCTTCACATTAATTTTCAGTTATCATTCTTATATTTAATTCTCTTTTCCTAAGTTTTTGCTTATATACCCTTAACAGACGGACATAAATAGCGTCTTCTCCTAGGAATTCACAAATCGTGCGTATGGCGCCGGAAGAGAAGAGAAGATGACTCGTCTTCTCCTCTAGGTTTCCCTATCTTGGCCTTCGAAAACTCCATTGTCTTTTGTTATTTAACTCTATTTTCAGTTGTCTTCCTATTTTAAAAATGTAAATTGTGTCTGATTGGAAATTTCTGGCAATATATTTTTAGCTACTAATCTAATATTTTTAATTCTTTTTTCTTTTATTTTTGTGTTAATTTTCAGTTCAATTAAGTTTGTATTTATTTAAATTTTGATATTTTTAGTTTTTGTTATGCTAATATTAAACTAAATATCATATATGGCCTTGATAGGTAGCCAAAGGATTTAAAACAGCTGGTGAAGCTATTGGGATCGACGACGACAAAAATATATTTATAAGTATAGCTCTTGTCAGTTAACTTTATCCTTCTTTTGAGCAACTTTCTTTTTTTAAAGGTAAATTGATTCTTTCTTAATATTGAGTTACCTACTATCAGTGTAAATTTGTCACTAGATGTTGGATCCTTGTATGTTTTAACTTACCAAAACTAAGTTGAAGATATAGATAGTTATTGCATGTTGTAGTTTTTGTTTTTCCCTGAATAAGTTGGACATGTTTTTTTCTTTGTTTATTTCTCGCTTTGGTTTTCATTTACATGTACTTCAGAAGTTAAAAAGTGGGATTAAGTGATTAATATTGTGAACAACTAATTTTTGACCACACTCAAACTATATACTATTTTAGTGTAAATATTTTCTTTAGGTCTAATCTCAATACTATATATATATATATATATATATATATATATATATATATATATATATATATATATATATATATATATATATACACACACACACACTTATAGAACATATTTTATTTCTATTTGTAAAGAGAAAATAAAAATTTACAAAAAATATATGATTTCTTTTAATTAGAATTTTAATAAGTAAACTATTATATTTTTCTTTGTATAATTTAAATTATAGTGTATATATATATATATATATAGCAACTACTCACGTGATTTTTAAAAAAGTTTGTGACAAATTTAACTTCAAAAGTTATGTAACTCATCCATGACTCCTTCGTCACTTTCTTCCTGTCACGACCCGAAATTTCCCACCGACGGGACCGTGATGGCGCCTAACGCTAGGCAAGCCAACGTTAGAGAATCATTAAGCCAATTCCTTATTTTCATTCAGTAAATAATAATAATTAACTAAGATGAAATATAATAAGTACGGAATATCATAAAACTATATTAATTACTACCACCCGGATCTGGAGTCACAATTCACGAGCATTCTAGAATTTGCTACAAGTAATAGTCAGAAAAAAATACAACTGTCTGAATGAAAGAAACAGTAGAACAAAAAAGATAGACGGGAACTTCAAGGTCTGTAAACGCCGACAGATCTACCTTGAGTCTCAAGACAGCAGACCAATAGCAAAATCTCGATCAACCCGAGCCGGTATCAAAATTTGCACAGAAAGTGCAGTGTGCAATATCAATACAACCGACCCCATATACTGGTAAGTGTCGAGCCTAACCTCGATGAAGTAGTGACGAGGCTAAGGCAAGGCACCTACAAATCAACCTGTACAATTTAACAATGTATATGCAAATAACAGAAATGAAGAACTAAACAGAAAATGTCGGGAGGGGAACATACTGAGGGGAATACCAGATAAAGAACTACAACAGAATGATCACCGGAGCAGTCAATATACCATGAATCAACAAGAATAGTGAATACAGTAAGAAAAAATACACGGCATCACCCTTCGTGCTTTTACTCTCAATCTCACCATAAAATTAATAGAAACGGCACGGCATCACCCTTCATGCATTAACTCTCATATCATGGTACGGCATCACCATTCGTACATTAACACTCACAATATAGCACGACATCACCCTTCGTGCATTAACACTCACAATATGACACGACATCACCCTTGATGCATTAACACTCACAATATGGCACGGCATCACCCTTCGTGCATTAACACTCACAATATGGCACGACATCACCCTTCGTGCATTAACACTCACAATATGGCACGGCATCACCCTTCGTGCATTAACACTCACAATATGGCACGACATCACTCTTCGTGCATTAACACTCTCCCTTACCATAATGCAATGCATAAATAATAACAGGGAGATAGAATAACAAGTACAAACCTTACTTCAACATTTGGTTCCATAATATCAATCTCAACTTTGAAATAAAAACTCAATTATCACCAGAAAATCCGTAAACATGATAAGAACGATAAATTGAACAACACTAGTATAACACGTAGTAATTTGGCATAGGAATGAGACAATATAAGATAAACAGAGAAACATGAAAAACAGGTAAATTGGCGGCACATAAGTACTCGCCACCTCACATATACGCCGCTCACATGAATTTCACTTAGCAAGTAATCTAAGGTTCCTAATTCCCTCAAGTCAGGGTTAGACACAACACTTACCTTGCTCCGAAGGCCACTTAATTCTCAATCACAGCTTTTTCTTTGGAATTCACCTCCAAACCCCTCGTATCTATTCAGAAATGATTCAATAATATCAAATATTGCTAAAAGAATCAATTACATTGCATAAATTAAATTTTCCAAATTTCCTCCAAAAAGTCGAAAAATTGACCCCGGGTCCGCTTGGTCAAAACTCGAGGTTCGGACCAAAATTTATTTACCCATTCATCCCCGAGCCCGAATATATAATTGGTTTTGGAATCCGACCTCAAATTGAGGTCTAAATCCCCAGATTCCCGAAATCCCTAATTTCTACCCTAACCCCTAATTCTACCATGAAAACTTTAGATTTTAGGTTGAAAATTCAAGAAATGTAATGGGTATTTGAAAGAAAATGGTTTAGAATCACTTACCAACACTTTGGGGAAGAAATGACTCTTGAAAAATCGCCTCTCACCATTTGGTTTTTGAGAAAAATGAATTTTTTGGCTAAAATCCTGTTTTTGGATTATGTTAAGTGCTAGGCGACAGTGTTCATCGCGTTCGCGAGAGCACTGTCGCGTTCGCAAGACCCAGCTCACGTTCGCGATGGTTACTCCCCCTGGCATTCGCGTTCGCGAGGCATTGCTCGCGTTCGCGATGAAAGAACGGCTGACTTCCCCCTCCCTAGTGCCGAACACTACGTGTTCGCGATGGGCTTGTCGCGTTCGCGAAGGGTAACGGCCCCATCGCTTCGCGTTCGTGACCAAGCCGTCGCGTTCGCGAAGAAGAAATCCGTGCCTCATCAGTTTACTCTTCGCGTTCGCGAGAGGATCTTCACGAACACGAAGAAGGATATGCCAGACACCAGAATCTACAGAAAACCAGATTTTTCCCAAGTCCAAAACATTCTGTGGCCTATCCGAAACTCACCCGAGCCCTTGGGGCTCCAAACCAAATATGCACACAAGTCTAAAACATATCATATGAACTTTCTCGCTCGATCAAATCGCCAAAATAAAACCTAGAACTACGAATTTAGTACCAAATCAAATGAAATTCTCAAGAACACTTTAAAATTTCTATTTTCTCAACTGGACGTCTGAATCACGTCAAATCAACTCCGTTTCTCACCAAATTTCACAGACATGTCTTAAATATCATAACGAACCTGTACTGGGCTCCGGAACCAAAATACGGACCTGATACTAACAATGCCAAATATCAATCAATTCTTAGAAACCAATAATTTCCAAACTTTTAATTTTCATCAAAAATTCATAACTTGAGCTAGGGATCTCGAATTCGATTACGGGCATACGCCCAGGTCCCATAATTCGATACGGACCCACCGTCAATTCTTAAAACCCAATAATTTCCAAACTTTTAATTTTTATCAAAAATTCATAACTTGAGCTAGGGACCTCGAATTCGATTCCGGACATATGCCCAGGTCCCATAATTCGATACGGACCCACCGGGACCGTCAAAACACGGATCCGGGCCCATTTACCAAAAATAAATGTTGACCAAAGTCAACTAAAATTAACTTTTAAGGCAAAATTTCTTATTTTCATTAGTTTTCAACATAAAAGCTTTACGGAAACCTGCCCGGACTGCGCACGCAAATCGAGGAGGATAAAAATGAGATTTTTTAGGCTTAAGAAGGCAGATTCGAGTTCTAAAACATAAGATGACCTTTTGGGTCATCACAATCTCCACCTCTAAATCAACCGTTCGTTCTCGAACGGACATAGAAAAGTACCTGGGCTGGTGAAAAGGTAGGGATATCTATTCCGCATATCGGACTCGGACTCCCAAGTAGCTGCCTCAATAGGCTGACCTCTCCACTGCACTCGAACTGAAGGGTAACTCTTTGATCTCAACTGGTAAACTTGCCGGGCTAGAATTGCCACCGGCTCCTCCTCGAAGTCAATTCCTTGTCCAACTGGACAGAGCTGAAATCTAACACATGGGATGGATCGCCTCGATACTTTTGAAGCATGGACACATGGAATATCGGATGAACAGCTGCTAAACTAAGTGGTAACACAAGCCTGTAAACCACCTCTCCCGCTCTCTCCAGAATCTCAAAAGGTCTGATATATACCTAGGGCTCAACTTGCACTTCCTTCCGAACCTCATTACAACCTTCATGGGTGATTCCCGAAGTAACACTCTCTCTCCGACCATGAATGCAACATCACGAACTCTACAGTCGGCATAACTCTTCTGCCTGGACTGAGCTGTGCGAAGTCGATCCTGAATAATCTTGACCTTATCCAAGGCATCCTGCACTAAGTCTATTCCCAACAATCAAGCCTCTCCCGGCTCGAACTACCCAACTGGCGACCGACACCGCCTACCATATAATGCCTCATAGGGAGCCATCTGAATGCTCGACTGGTAGCTATTATTGTAGGTGAACTCTGCGAGGGGCCAGAACTGATCCCACGATCCTCCAAAGTCTATAACACAAGCGCGGAGCATATCCTCCAAGATCTGAATAGTACGCTCGGACTACCAGTCCATCTGAGGATGGAATGCTGTGCTCAACTCAACCCGCGTACCCAACTCACGTTGTACTGCCCTCCAAAAGTGCAAGGTAAACTGCGTACCTCGATCAGAAATGATAGACACGAGCATACCATGAAGACATACGGTCTCACGAATATAAATCTCTGCTAACCGCTCCGAGGAATAAGTAACTGTCACAAGAATGAAGTGCGCTGACTTAGTCAGCCTATCCACAATAACCCATACAGCGTCAAACTTACTTTGAGTCCGTGGGAGTCCAACAACAAAGTTCATAGTAATATGCTCCTACTTCCACTCAGGAATCTCCATCTGCTGAATCAAACCACCGGGTCTCAGATGCTCATATTTTACCTGCTGATAATTTAGGCATCGAGTTACGTAAGAAACTATATCTTTCTTTATCCTCCTACACCAATAATGCTGCCGCAGGTCCTGGTACATCTTGGCAGCGCCCGGGTGAATAGAATACCGAGAACTGTGAGCCTTCTCAAGGATCAACTCACGAAGCCCATCCATATTAGGCACACAAATACGACCCTGCATCCTTAAAACTCCATCATCTCCAACAGTAACCTGCTTGGCACCACCGTGCCGCACTGTGTCTCTAAGGACAAGTAAATGAGGATCGTCATCCTGCCGATCTCTGATGCGCTCAAACAAAGAAGACCGAGCAACTGTACAAGCTAGAACATGGCTGGGCTCAGAAACATCTAACCTCACGAACTGGTTGGCCAAGGCCTGAACATCCAATGTATGCGGTCTCTCACCAACTGGAATATATACAAGGCTACCTATACTGACTGACTTTCTACTCAAAGCATCAACCACCACATTGGCCTTCCCGGGATGATACAATATGGTGATATCATAGTCTTTCAATAGCTCCAGCCACCTCTGCCTCAAATTGAGTTCCTTCTGCTTGAACAAATACTGCAAGCTCCGATGATCAGTGAATACCTCACATGGCACGCCATAAAGATAGTGCCTCCAAATCTTCAGCACGTGAACAATGGTTGCCAGCTCTAGATCATGAACAAGGTAATTCTTCTCGTGAACCTTCAGCTGCCGTGAAGCATATGCAATAACCTTGCCACCCTGCATCAATACCACACCCAGACCAATACGCGATGCGTCATAATATACTGTATAAGATCCTGAACCTGTGGGTAACACCAATACCGGTACCGTGGTCAAAATAGTCTTGAGCTTCTGAAAGCTCGCTTCACACTTGTCTAACTACCTGAACGGGGCACCCTTTTGGGTCAATCTGGTTAACGGGGCTGCTATGGATGAAAACCCCTCCACAAATCGACGGTAATAGCCCGCCAAACCCAGAAAACTACGGATCTCTATAGCTGATGTGGGTCTGGGCCAGTTCTAAACTGCCTCAATCTTCTTAGGATCTACCTGAATACCCCCTGCTGATACAACGTGACCCAAGAAAGCAACTGAACTCAACCAAAACTCGCATTTTGAGAACTTAGCATATAGCTGGCTGTCTTTAAGAGTCTGAAGAACGATCCGAAGGTGCTGCTCATGCTCCTCTCGACTGTGGGAGTAGATCAAGATATCATCAATAAACACAACCACAAAGGAATCCAAGTAGGGTTTGAACACCCGTTTCATCAAATCCATGAATGCTGCTGGGGCATTTATCAGCCCAAATGATACACTAGAAACTCATAATGCCCATACCGAGTTTGAAAAGCTGTCTTAGGAACATCGGATACCCTAATCCTCAACTGATGGTAGCCATATCTCAAATCAATCTTTGAAAATACCTTGGCACCCTGAAACTGATCAAATAAATCATCAATCCTTGGCAATGGATATTTGTTCTTGATGGTGACTTTGTTCAACTGCCGATAATCTATACACATCCTCATCGATCCGTCTTTCTTCTTCACAAACAACATAGGTGCACCCCAGGGCGAGACACTAGGTCTAATGAAGCCCTTATCAAGCAAATCTTGCAACTGCTCCTTCAATTCTTTCTACTCTGGCGGGGCCATGCGATATGGCAGAATGGAAATAGGCTGAGTGCCCGGAGCCAAATCAATGCAAAAATCAATATCCTAGTCGGGTGGCATCCCCGGCAGGTCTACAGGAAACACCTCTGGAAACTCACGAACAACCGGCACCGAATCTATGAAAGGAACCTCCGCACTAGAATCGCGGACATAAGCCAAATAAGCTAGATACCCCTTCTCGACCATATGCCGAGCCTTCACATAAGAGATAACTCTGCTGGCAGAATGGCCAAGATTCCCTCTCCACTCTAATCGAGGCAACCCCTACAAGGCTAAGGTCAGCATCTTGGCGTGATAATCTAATATAGAATGATAAGGTGACAACCAATCCATACCCAGTATGACATCAAAATCAACCATGTCAAGAAGTAGAAGATCTACACGAGTCTCAAGACTCCTAATGGTGACCACACACGAACGATAAACACGATCTACAATAATAGCATCTCCCACTGGTGTGGACACATACACAGGAGCACTCAAAGAATCACGGGGCACAACTAAATAGGAAGCAAAATAGGATGACACATAGGAGTAAGTAGATCCCGGATCAAATAGGACTGAAGCATATCTACTGCAAACTGAAATAGTACCTGTGATAACAACGTCGGATGACTCAGCCTCAGGCCTGGCTGGGAAAGCATAACACCGGGGTTGGGCCCCACCACCCTGAACTACGTCCCTGGGACAGCCTCTAACTGGCTGGTATCTACCTCTAACAGCCTGACCTCCACCTCTAACAGTCTGGCCTCTACCTCTGACTGCCTGACCCCTACCTCTGGCTGGCTGAGCAGGTGGTGCAGCAACTGGTGCCGTGACCATGGCACGTGAACTCTGATGCTGTGAGCTGCCTGTTGCTCGAGGGCAAAATCTAGCAATGTGCCTCGGATCACCACAAGTATAACATAACCTCAGCTGCTGTGACTGCTGACCCTGAAACTGACCCTGTCGACCTGAATAACCACCCTGATAACTCTGGAGTGGAGGTGCACTAATAGGAGCTGGTGGTGCACTGTAGGCTAGCTGGTCGAAATAATGCATCTGAGGGCCACGCCCACCTGAGGCACCGTGGGATGCCTGGAGCGCTGAATGAAACGGCCCGGGAGGATGGCCTCTACCAAAAGTATTCCTGCCTCTAGATGTGGCACCGCTGAACTCACCAAATAACGAGGTCTCTTGTCAGACCCCTGACCTCCCTGAGTAAGAACCATTTCGACTCGTCTGGCGACATTAGCAGTCGCCTGAAAAAAATCTCACTACCAGTCTCCTTAGCCATCTGCAATCTGATAGGCTGAGCAAGTCCATCAATAAACCTCCTCACCCTCTCTCTCATTGGGAAGCAGAAGAATAGCATGACGGATCAAATCCACAAAATGGGTCTTATACTTAGTAACAGTCATACTGCCTTGCTGAAGACTCTCAAACTGGCGGCGACGCTCCTCTCTTAATGTGATAGGCAGAAACTTCTCTATGAAGAGCTGAGAGAACTGGTCCCAATTAAGAGCATGCAACCCAGATGGTCTGGTCAACAAGTAATCTCTCCACCATTTCTTGGCAAAACCAGTCATCTGAAATGCAGCAAAATCGACCCTATTGGTCTCCGCTATACCCATGTTTCGTAGAACCTCGTGACATCTGTCAAAATACTCCTGGGGGTCCTCTGAAGGAGCACCACTGAAGTGAACAGGAAAGAGCTTGGTAAACCTGTCCAATCTCCATAAAGCCTCAGAAGACATAGCTGGCCCATCTCCGACCTGTGCCACAATAACCGGCTGAACTAATCCGACTGGCTGAGCTGCTGGAGCCTGATACTGGGGAGCTATCTGCTCCGGAGTGGGAGTGATGGGAGTTCGGGTTCCTCCTCCAGCCTGAGAGACTGCTGGTGCCATGGGAAATGCACCAGTCTGGGCCACACTCTCCATAAGGCCCACCAAACGGACCAAAGCATCCTGAAGTACTGGGGTAGCAATGAACAGTCCGGGCTGGAACCTCCTCGTCAAGCTCTATCTGAGACTCCACTACTGGGGCTGCTGCTCGGGCCCTAGACTAAGCCCTGCCCCTGCCTCGGCCTCTGGCACGGCCTCGGCCTCGACCTCTGCCCCACGTAGGAGCTGTCACTGGAGGCTCTGGCTGCTGCTCAGTTGAGGAAGCGGTACGTGTTCTCGCCATCTACGAGAGAATAAGAGTAGAAGAGTTCAATCAGCATTGAGAAAGCAAAATCGCACGATAGAGAAGAAAAGAATTGAAACTTATTCCTAAACTTTGTAGCCTCTGGAAGATAAGAACAAACGTCTCTGTACCGGTCCTCCAGACTCTACTAAGCTTGTTCGTAAATCGTGAGACCTAGGCAACCTAGCGCTCTGATACCAACTGTCACGACCCAAAATTTCCCACCGACGGGACTGTGATGGCGCCTAACATTTCACTTGCCAGGCAAGCCAACGCTAGAGAATCATTAAACCAATTCCTTATTTCCATTCAGTAAATAATAATAATTAACTAAGATGAAATATAATAAGTGCGAAATATCATAAAATTATATTAATTACTACCACCTGGATCTGGAGTCACAATTCACGAGCATTCTAGAATTTGCTACAAGTAATAGTCAGAAATAAATACAACTGTCTGAATGAAAGAAATAGTAGAACAGAAAAGATAGACGGGGACTTCAAGGTCTGTGAACGCCGACAGAACTACCTTGAGTCTCCAGACAGCAGACCAATAGCAAAATCTTGATCAACCCGAGCCGGTATCAAAATCTACACAGAAAGTGCAGAGTGCAGTATCAGTACAACCGACCCCATGTACTGGTAAGTATCAAGTCTAAACTCAATGAAGTAGTGACGAGGCTAAGGCAAGGCACCTACAAATCAACCTGTACAATTTAACAGTGTATATGCAAATAACAGAAATGAAGAACTAAACATGAAATGTCGGGAGGGGAATATACTTAGGGGAATACCAAATAAAGAACTACAACAGAATGATCACCGGAGCAGTCAATATACCATGAATCAACAGAAATAGTGAATATAGTAAGGAAAAATGCACGGCATCACCCTTTGTGCTTTTACTTTCAATCTCACCATAAAATTAATAGAAATGACACGGCATCACCCTTCGGGCATTCACTCTCGTATCATGGCACGACATCACCCTTCGCACATTAACACTCACAATATGGCACGACATCACCCTTCGTGCATTAACACTCACAATATGGCACGGCATCACCCTTCGTTCATTAACACTCACAATATGGTACGGCATCACCCTTCGTGCATTAACACTCTCCCTTACCATAATGCAATGCAAAAATAACAATAGGGAGATAGAATAACAAGTACAAACCTTACTTCAACATTTGGTTCCATAATATCAATCTCAACTTTGAAATAAAAACTTAATTATCACCAGAAAATTCGTAAATATGATAAGAACGATAAATTGAACAACACTAGTATAACACGTAGCAATTTGGCATAGGAATGAGACAATATAAGATAAATAGAGAAACATGGAAAATAGGTAAATTGGCAGTGCATAAGTACTCGTCACCTCACATATACACTGCTCACATGAATTTCACTTAGCAAGTAATCTAAGGTTCCTAATTCCCTCAAGTCAGGGTTAGACACAACACTTACCTCGCTCCGAAGGCCACTTAATTCTCAATCATAGCTTTTCCATTGGAATTCACCTTCAAACCACTCGTATCTATTCAAAAATGACTCAATAATATCAAATATTGCTAAAGAAATCAATTACATAGCATAAATTAAATTTCCCAAATTTTCCTCCAAAAAGTCGAAAAATCGACCCCGGGCTCGCTTGGTCAAAATCCGAGGTTCGGACCAAAATTCATTTACCCATTCATCCCCGAGCCCGAATATATAATTGGTTTTGGAATCCGACCTCAAATTGAGGTCTAAATCCCAAAATTTTCGAAATCCCTAGTGTCTACCCTAACCCCTAATTCTACCATGAAAACTCTAGATTTTAGGTTGAAAATTCAAGAAATGTAATGGGTAATTGAAAGAAAATAGTTTAGCATCACTTACCAACACTTTGGGGAAGAAATGACTTTTGAAAAATCGCCTCTCACCGTTTGGTTTTTGAGAAAAATAAATTTTTGGCTAAAATCCCATTTTTGGATTCTGTTAAGTACTGGGCGACAGTGTTCATTGCGTTCGCGAGAGCACTATCGCATTCGTGAAGGGTAATGGCTGCCAAGCCTTCGCGTTCTTGAGACCCAGCTCGCATTCGCGATGGTTACTTCCCCTGGCCTTCGCGTTCGCGAGGCATTGCTCGCGTTCGCGATGAAGGAACGACTGACTCCCCCCCTCCCTAGTGCCTAACACTATGCGTTCGCGATGGGCTTCTCGCGTTCGCGAAGGGTAACGCCCCCATCACTTCGCATTCGCGACCAAGCCGTCGCCTTCGCGAAGAAGAAATCCTTGCCTCATCAGTTTACTCTTCGCGTTCGCGAGAGGACCTTCGCGAACGTGAAGAAGGATATGCCAGACACCAGAATCTGCAGAAAACCAGATTTTTCCCAAGCACAAAACACCCCGCGGCCTATCCGAAACTCACCCGAGCCCTCGAGGCTCCAAACCAAACATGCACACAAGTCTAAAAACATCATACGAACTTGCTCGCGTGATCAAATCGCCAAAATAACACCTAGAACTATGAATTTAGCACCAAATTAAATGAAATTCTCAAGAACACTTTAAAATTTCTATTTTCTCAACTGGACGTCCGAATCACGTCAAATCAACTCCGTTTCTCACCAAATTTCACAGACAGGTCTTAAATATCATAACGAACCTGTACCAGGCTCCGGAACAAAAATACGGACCCGATACTAACAATGCTAAATATCAATCAATTCTTAAAAACCAATAATTTCCAAACTTTCAATTTTCATCAAGAATCATAACTTGAGCCAGGGACCTCCGAATTCGATTCCGGGCATACGCCCAGGTCCCATAATTTGATACGGACCCACCGGGACCGTCAAAATACGGATCTGGCCCCGTTTACTAAAAATATTGACCGAAGTCAACTAAAATTAACTTTTAAAGCAAAAATTCTTATTTTCATTAGGTTTCAACATAAAAGCTTTCCGGAAACCTGCCCGGACTGCGCACGCAAATCGAGGAGGATAAAAATGAGATTTTTAAGGCTTAAGAGCGTAGATTCGAGTTCTAAAACATAAGATGACCTTTGGGTCATCACACTTCCCCATTTCACTCACATCTCTCACGTCTCACCTAATATTGCACACACACACACACGATCGTCTGCACATACACATGATACATAATCCACAACTCACACAAGGAGTGGGAGAGGGGGCGGACTTTAGCATTATTAAGAGGGCTCATGCATCAATTTTTCTCCTATTTAAAGAGGAGAACAAGATTGAGAAAAAACAAAAGAGAGGAGGAAAAACTCAATCTCAAGTTCCATTATGTTCTCACAAAGCACACAAAGTTGGGGATTTTCCATTCAAGATTCGCGCTTTAAAGTTCTCGTCAGGTTTTGGGTTTTGGTTCGAAAGTGTTCTTGTTAGTTCGTTTCGCTGTCGAGGAAGTCACTGTTGAGGTTCTTTTCCTCCCTTTTGCATTCTTAAGTTGCTGTGAATATTCATGCCAATTGTTTTTTGATAGGTTTAATGCAATTCTGATATCTCTGCCATACATGATTTATCCATGATTTCTTTACTTTGACTTACTTGCTAAGATCCTTTCTGTAACGACCCGGCCGGTCGTTTCGAGAGTTATAGCCCAGTTTTTCCCATTTCTACTTCTTTTTGTGTTATTCAGCTATATTATATTATATCGGGTTAGTTGGTTTGGGACCGGAGTGGTTTCAGAGTGAATTGAGATACTTAGTCGCTTAAGTAGAAACTTAAGTTGGAAAAGTCAACCAGATATTGACATATATGTAAACAATCTCTGATTTGAATTCTGATGGTTCCATTAGCTCCGTTAGGTGATTTTGGAATTAGGAGTACGTCCGGAATGTGATTTGGAGGTCCGTGGTAGAATTAGGCTTGAATTGGCGAACTTGGAAATTTGGCGATTCCGGTTGGCAGTGGAAAATATGATATCGGGGTCGGAATGGAAATTCCGGAAGTTGGAGTAGGTTCGTAATGTCATTTGTGATGTGTGTGCAAAATTTGAGGTCATTCGGACGTGGTTTAGTTGGTTTCGGCATCGGTTGCCGAATTTGGAAATTTAGAAGTTCTTAGGCTTGAATCCGAGGGTAATTTGATAATTTTATGTTGTTTTGATTGATTCGAAGGATCAACTAAGTTGGTATGTTGATATATGACTTGTTGGTATTTTTGGTTGAGGTCCCGAGGGCCTCGGGGTGATCCCGGGTGGTTAACGGATTTGTCGAAGTTGGAATTTGCAGCTGGAGCTGCTGCTACTGCTATTTTTGCACCTACGGAAGCAAACCTCACAGGTGCGAGACTGCTGGTGCGCATGGGGAGTGCGCAGGTGCGGGCGACACTGGGCCAAGACTGGGAACGCAGGTGCGAAGAATTGGCCGCATCTGCGAGCTCGCAGGTGCGAGGCCTTGAGCGCAGATGCGAAGATGAGGATTTGGGGCTGGTTTCGCAGATGCGCACCAGGGACCGCAGATGCGAGTCCGTAGGTGCGAGAAAGGTATCCGTAGGTGCGGAAGCTGGGGAATTAAGTGAGTTGCGCAGGTGCGGCTCCTTGGACCGCATGTGTGGTCGCGCGGGTGGGAGAAAATGGCCGTAGGTGCGAAAAACCTGGGCAAAAACCATAAATAGAACCCTTCGTGATTTTTGGTGCATTCTTCACCATTTCTATTCGGTTCTTAGAGCTTTTGGGAGAGATTTGAAGAGGGAATCAAGGGGGTTTCGTTGAGGTAAGTTACTTGAGCCCTAATACTTATATATATGGCAATTGTCCTTTGCTTAATCATGATAATTAGTGAAAATGAGGGGTTAGGGCTTGGAATTTTTGGAGAGTAATTTGAGGATTTGAAGGACCAAACGATGTTGGATTTTGATGAATTTGGTATGGTTAGACTTGAGAGAGGTCAAGGTTTATTATTCTTCCTTTTTTGACTGATTTCGAGACGTGGGCCCGGGGGACGGGTTTTGGTCGGTTTCGGATTTTTGGCATAATTTGATAGTTTTTCTTGCGGAATTCATTCCATTAGCGTACAGTGATGGTATTGTACTGATTGTGAATAGATTCAAAGCCTTTGGAGACCGAGTCTAGAGACGAGGGCATCCCGGAGTAGGATCTTTATGTTATTAAGGTAAGTAACAATTTTAACTCTGGCTTTGAGGGTATAAACCCAGAGATTTGACATCACGTGGTTATTTGGAAGTGATACCCACGCTAGGTGATGAGCGTGTGGGTGTGCACCACGAGGGATTAAGACTTGGTCCGTCCCGTGAGGCTGTGAGGCCTAATAGCTATTATCTTTGGTTATGTGTTTATTGGTTGTTGAACTTGTTTGCCTTCATGTTAGAGATCATGCTTAGGCTTTATTCATGCTCACATTATTTGTACTCAGTCATAGAAATTATTGTACCTGTTTACCTCAGTCTCTATTATTTGCTAATATGCGGTGATACTTGATGTGGGCTATGTTTCTTTATTTGTTGGTGATGATAAGGCTAGTGAGGTACATGATTGTGTGAGGCCGAGAGCCTGGTTGTGAGGATATTAATACCATAGCGCGTGAGTTGTCCGCGTAGCACGTGAGTTGACCATGCGGGTCTAGGTATTGATACCATAGCGCGTGAGTTGTCCGCGTAGCACGTGAGTTGACCGTGCAGATCCAGGTGATATGATGGCACGTGAGTTGTCCGTGCTTAGCGCTTGGGCTTTGGGAGCCCCTCCGGAGTCTGTACACACCCCCAACGAGCGCAGAGTGTTGAGTGTTTTGAGTATTGAGTGTTGAGTGCGAGTGATGAGTGATGGAGTGACACTGTTGTGAGGTTGTATTTATTTGTGTTGTTGCTGCATTTATCTGTTAAACTTCTTTGTGGCATTTACTGAGTTATAGAATTTACCTGTTTATTTCTATTTATTTTTAAATTGTGAAAATAAATAATTGGACTGTTTTACTTAGCTCGTCACTATTGCTCAGTTCCTTAGTTATTTCTGTTACTTGCTGAGGTGGTTGTACTCATGCTACACCCTGCACTTTATGTGCAGATTCAGGTGAGTTAGAGCGCGGCGATCGTTGAGTTCAGGCCGGCTATCTGTGGAGATTGCAAGGTAGCTGCTAGTGTCCGTAGGACCTTGTTACTCCTTTTATCATTTATTCTTTTAGATTGTATTGACAGTTAGATAGTTTCATTTCTTAGTTCATAGATTTAGATGCTCATGACTTAGTGACACCCCGATATTTGGGGCTCGTTTCCGTATTTCTAAAATTATATTTAAAGTTGATTTAGTTTATGAGAAATTCAAATGTTGAAATACTTTATTAAATTCTTATAATCGGTTTAGTAGTAATATTTTAGGGAATAGGCTTGCCTTGTAATACGATAGGCGCCATCGCGACCATGGTTAGATTTTGGGTCGTGACACTTTCTAATCTTGAATATCCATTAGAAAAATTAGTTGTTCCGAAGTAGTTTGATATGAGAGATTTTGATGTAAAAGGCTAAGTGTTTTAAGGTAATATTATTTAATAAATTTGTTGTGACAAGAGTTTGGTAAATATGAGCCGGGTTTAATTGGATGAGGTGTTATGTTATTCTGCTTCTAGTTTATCATGTTGTCTTTGTTTATTTACAAAATTAATTTTATCTTGTTTTTGGTTAGTCATGAGTATTATATAATTTGATCTCAATTCTAAAGAGTTGATCAGTAGTATTAGAAACACAAAGTTTGGATCCTCAAGTTATTTGGGCCGTTGGGTGTTGCTGGACACTTAAAAAAAATGAAGTGAAGTTTGGTTCTAAGGTTAAAAACGAATTTGGATTTGATTTTAGGTTTAAAAATAATTTTGAATTCTTTAGCCCCTTTAGAAAATACTAGAGCTGATCCATACTTTATATTCTTAGTCTTACCAAGTTAATCCACGTAAAAAGTAATTAAATAAAGTAGTTAAACTATACCATGTCCTCCAATAATTTCAATTCATATCTTTTTGTACTTCACAATAATCTCAAACTTAGAAATGGAACAATCATAAATATGTTAGAAAAGCTTTAGACGCATTTTAAATATTAGTCCATGTATTCATACCAGCACCTTGGATTGATATGCTTAAATAATAAAAGGATCATGTGCGTATTCCCGCGTCTCGATACCTTTAAAATTAAAATAATTGTGTTTTAACCATGTGTATATTCTCGTACCTTGGTTTAACATCCAAAATAAATAAATACCTTGTGTGCATACCACATCTAGGTCAAAATAATTAATAAAATATAATAAATAAATTAAGCGGTAATACGTAAACCATAATCAATAAAATATAAGAATAACCAAGAATTAATTTAAGCCGGACATAAGTCAATAAAAGCGACCGTGCTAGAACTACGGGACTCGAGGGGTGCCTCACACCTTTCCCTCGGTCAACAGAATTCCTTACTTAGTCTTCTATTTTTGTAAACCATAAATAAGGAGTCAAATCTTTCGTTTGATGAGGGATTCAAATAAAAGGTGACTTGGAACAGCAAAATTCAATTCCAAGTGGCGACTCCAAATAAATAATCTCTTTTTAAATTGTCGCTTTAATTGGGAAAACTCTTCTAACTCAACCTCGTAATAGCATTGTGTGGGAAAAAAGAGGTGTGACAAATATTCTTTTGATTTCCACATAGTAGCTATGAACTAGCTTTTTCATTTTGATATCGTGATGTTATCTTATGTCTTTTTTATAGCCATGCCAATTGATAAATCTTGGATTAGCAAACCACGAAATACACTTGAATATGCGGATGGGCTTAGAAAATTTCCAAATTTTTCTTTTGAGTATGGGTCTATTGATGGCGCGTGTAATTAATTGTACATGTCCGAATGTTCTTTTAACAAGTGGCAAAGAAGAAATGTAGTTGAAGAGCACCTGGCTTGTAAGCCTTTTTCAAAAAATTATAAAGTTTCGTATTTGCATGGTGAAGAATCAAATGCCAGTATGCCACAAATGTTTCAGAGCACACATATCATGGAAGAAACTCTGCAGCCCCAAGATCCAATGGTAACCATGATTAATGATGCATTTGGGTTCATAGGGAACAATGTCAATAAACCTGGTGTGTCTTGTGAGCCTATAAATAGAGAAGAAACATTTAATGAAGAGCATATTCATGGGCATAATAAAGAATATGTAAAGTTCTATGAGCTGGTCAAAGATGGCAATCAACTAAAAGGGTGAGCGAAATATTCCAAAATTTCCTTTCTAGTCAAATTGTATCATATCAAGTGTTTGTGCCGAATGACTGACAAAGTGATGAGTATGATATTAGAATTGTTAAAAGATGCCTTTGAAGATGCCAAGATTCCTGTTTCTTTGTATGAGCCCAAGAAAACCATCAACAAACTTGACCTTAATTATACCAAGATACATGCTTGCCCAAATGATTGTATGTTATATTTTGGGGAAGATGAAGGCTTACAAGAATGCAAAAAAATGCAAGACATCTAGGTGGAAGGACAGTAAAAAGAAGCAGCCCGCAAAGATTTTGCGTTACTTTCCACTAATGCCAAGGCTACAAAGATTGTTCATGTGCTCTAAAACTACTAAGTCTATGAGATGGAATTCTTCAGTGGGTAACCAAGATGGATTGATGAGGCATCCAAGGGATTCTCAGGCTTGGAAAGCATTTGACTTGCTTCATCCTGAATTTGCTGTAAATCCTCGGAATGTACGACTAGGCCTAGCTAGTGACGGTTTCAATTCTTTTGGAGCAATGACAACAAACTAAAGTATTTGGCATGTGGTTCTTATTCCATACAATCGTCCTCCTTGGGAGTGAATGAAACAAACTTCGTTCATTCTTTCAATGATCATTCTAGGAAAACAAATACCCGGCAATGACATAGACGTGTACTTACAACCTCTTATCCAAGAGTTGAGAGAATATGATACGATGAAGTGCAGACATTAGACTCTTCAAAGAATGAAATATTTGAATGCAATCAGCCTTGATGTAGACAATTAGTAATTTTCTTGGGCCTGGTACCTTATCTGGATGGAACACATACACTCAGTTTGCTTGTCCCATGTGTAACTTTGGTATAGACTCTTGCAGGTTGAAGCATAGTAAAAAATGGTATTTCATGGGTCATCGTCATTTTCTTGAAAGCGACCATCGGTTTAGATTACAACGTGTCCGTTTTAATGAGAAAATTGAGCAACGGGAGCCACCAATAACATTCATTATCAGGGTCAGATATCTTGAAACAAATTGAGGGAATCAAAGCCAATTTTGGGAAAGTACTTGAGTTTAATGCTAAAGGTAAAAGAAATCGAGAAAAAACTATTGTTAAAGATAGACCGAAACAGTGGAGAAAGAGAAGCATATCTTTTGATCTTCCTTATTGGGAATCTAACTTATTGCGTCATAATCTAGACCTTATGCACATTGAGAAGAATGTGATATATATTTTTCTCAATGATACTGAAAAGTCAAAAGACAATCTTCAAGCTCGGAATGATCTTAGAGAAATGGGTATAAGGAAAGAACTCTGGGCATAAGCTATCGTTCAGTCTTGTTCACTCTTTTATATCCAAAGAAAAGTGGATTTAAAAAAGACATATTTTTATGGACTTTAAAGAATGTCAAAATGCCTGATGGATACGTTAGCAACATTTCAAGATGTGTCGATTTGAAATAACAAAAGCTCAAGTCAATGAAGAGTCATGAATTTCATATTTTCATGCAACCCTTGTTACCAATTGACATATGTAATGTCTTACCTAACAAGGTGACTGCAGTATTAATAGAGTTGAGTTCGTTCTTCTGTCCACTCTGTGCCAAAAGCTTAAGTCCCTTAGACCTTGACAGGCTCCAGTCTCGATATTTTCTCATTATGAATCACCTGAAAATGTTATTCCCTCCTACATTCTTTACAATCATGGTTCATTTAACTTGTCATCTAGTTGGTGAAACAAAACTTGGGGGACCTCAACAGTGTCGGTGAATGTATTTTATCGAGAGGTAAATAATATTTCTTATTGCTTAATTGAAGGTTGCTCATTAAGAATAGATGTTAATTTGTATCTATCAACTAATTTTTGATCTTTTGTTTAGGTATTTGGTGCACTTCAAATCCTATGTGCGAAACACTTCACAACCAGAAGGTTCTATAGCTGAAGGATATTGTGATGACCCGATAGGTCATCTTAAATTTTAGAACCTAATTCTATATTTCGAGGTCTCAAAAACCTCATTTTAGCCTTTCTCAATTTGCGTACGCAGTTCGGGTATTCTTCCGAAAGGCTTATATGTTAAAAACTGCTAAAATTAAGAATTTTTGCCTTAGAAATTCATTTAAGTTGACTTCGGTCAATGTTTTGAGAAAACAGACCCGGATCTAAATTTTGACAGTCCCTGTGGGTCCGTATTATAATTTTGGATCTGGACATATGCCCGGAATAGAATTCAGAGGTCCCTAGTCCGAGTAATTAATTTTTGTTGAAAATTGAAAGTTTGAAAGATTTATGATATTTAAGAATCGACTGATGTTTGGATTTATTGATATCGGATCCGTATTTTAGTTTCGAAGCCCGGTACAGGTCCACTATAATATTTATAACTTGTCTATTGAATTTGGTGAGAAACGGAGTTGATTTGACGTGATTCAGACATTCGGTTGTGAAAATAGAAGTTTTAAAGTCTTCTTGAAAATTTTCTTTGATTTGGTATCCGATTCGTAGTTCTAGGCGTTATTTTGGTATTTTGATCATGCGAGCGAGTTCGTATGATGTTTTAGAACTTGTGTGCATGTTTGGTTTGGAGCCCCGAGGGCTCGGGTGAGTTGGGCCGCGACGGGCACCCAGTACCTTACTCAACCGAGTACCAACGTAACATATCTTTCGTATCATACTATCATAGGTAATTAAGCCGGAGAGGTTGTCGTGAGATAAGTAGAATAATACATGAGGAAATACTCAATATAGGGTGACCCAACTTGATATACCGACTTATACATATGACGTACTGGCCTATAAGGCCATACCAGTATCCGTATATATGACATATGTCTACAAGCCTCTAAGAGTATATAAATATCATAAAGGTCGGGACAGAGCCCCGCCATACCAAACGATACATATTCAAATCATACTGGTAAAATAGGCAACTCCGGAGCAAGTGGAGTGCACAAACACCTTCTGCTGAGCTGATAGCCTACTAGGAGAACTCTCAACCTGTCTATCGGGACCTGCGGGCATGAAACGCAGCGTCCCCAGGCAAAAGGGACGTCAGTACAAATAATGTACCGAGTATGTAAGGAATGAAAATCAGTGAATCATAGATATGAGAGAAACATGGAGTAAAATACTCGACATGTAAGTCTGAATAGATATGTGAATCATTTAATATTATAATGTCATACATTTGCGTATAAATGTCATACCATGCATAGGTATATGCGTACATAACATCATCAAGCCTCTGAGGGCATCCCTTCATATCATCTCAGCCACTGTGGACAAAATTATCAACGTATACCAGCTGATCAGGTGGTGGTGCGTATATAACGCCATAACCTCTTCCCATATCCCATATACATATAATATACGCGTATATAATGCCTTCTGGTCATGGGTCAATGTACATGTATAAATGCATGAAATGCATAAGACATACGTTAATAAGATTTCTCGAATATCATAAAATCAATATACCTTTCGGACAAACTTTATCAAATACACCAAGAAATTCTTCAAACAACTCAATTCAATCTACCACATCATAAGAAGATTCAAAATCAGTGCTAAAGGCTAAGTCCGCAACTTAAACTAGTAGCTCGTTTACGTAAATTTGGGCAACATCTCCCCAGTAACTAGGCCCTCCTCCAATACCATATACCAACAACAACAAGAACACAACAATAACAATATTTAAGCATCATTTTACAACCTTATTTCCATCACAATATACCACAAAACAGTCCACACACCCTAATCTCTTCATACATAAAACGACAACCAAAGTAGTGTCAAACAACTTAAAAAATGTAACGACGAATGACCAGCCCATCATTCCGTCATTATGTGGTGTTTCTCCACATCATTTTATCCTCCAAAAATCCATTAAACAGTAGAAAAATATACATCCCAAAGGCAACACGAAACAGCCCACAAAACAGTCCACTATAAGTCAATAACTCGAACTCACAGCTTCCGATCACCGTCCCGTGAGTTCTAACTATTAGGAAACGAATTTATCGACATTCTTTGATATTTAAACACTTCAATATAGAAAGTACACATTTTCTTAACTACGAAGTACCTTCCAAAACTCAAACTACAAAGAAAAAGAGAGGCGATATAGCGATACTTACGTCGTAGGGATCGTTTTAATGTTATCGCTTCTTGATTCCGTGCCCGGGATGATCATATTGTCTGAAGCTCTTGTAGAGAGCTTAAGAGTAAAGTTAGGGGTGTTATTTGGGAGAGCTCTCTGGAAAAATGGAGAAAGGGACGAGATGGGATGTAAATATCCCATTTTTTAAAAGTAAAAAAAAATACTACTTGGCACCCTATGATTGGCCATTTTTCCAATGCTTATAACGTTTTATCCGGGTGTCGTATGAATGAACGGTTAAGTGCGTTGGAAACTAAATTCCAAGACCTTTAATTTGATATATAATATATCCCAAAAAGGCCTCATATATTATACTAAATATATTTCTCAAAAAGTTCTGTTACAGGGCAAATCCTTAGTCGGTGTTTCCGCAACTTTAATCCGATTTTTCCAAACTTCATATTTTCTATCCAAACATCATATATAGCCATATTATGACTTTAAAATCATTTAAATCATGATTAAAAAGTCTCATATTCATTATGTCACCTTGGAACGCACGGGGTGTAACAATCTTCCCCCCTTAGAAACATTCATCCTCGAATATTAAACTCTCAGAAATCTATAAAAATTTTGGCAGAGTCTTCTCTGTAATGGTACTACTACCAACTTGCCACACAGCAAATCCAACAATACAAATCCACACAGGGCCACAATCATCAATAACACCAATGGCCTCACACGACCAATAACAGTAACTAACATAAGAATCAAGTACCATATACGTACCTAAAGGTTGTGATGTCTCAGTATGATCCTCCTCTGGAAGTGGAAACAAGTGAGGATACCTAGTCTTCATTTCTTCTTCAGCTTCCCAAGTCATCTCCTCCACATTATCGTTAATCCAAAGTACTTTAACTGAATCTACATCATTAGTTCTTAATCTCCGGACTTGTCTATCTAGTATAGCAATGGGAGCTTCATCATATGATAGCTGCTCTGTAAATTGAACATCGTCAACTGGAATGACTTTAGAGGGATCTACAATATACCTACGGAGCATAGACACATGAAATACTGGATGTACAGACTCCAATTTGGAAGGCAGGTCTAACTCATACGCTACTTGGCCTACTCTGCATATAATCTTATAAGGTCCAATGTACCGAGGGCTAAGCTTTCCTTTCTTACCGAATCTCATAATGCCTTTCATCGATGATACCTTTAGGAATTCCTAGTCATCTACCTGAAACTCCAAGTCTCATTATCGATTATTTGCTTAGGACTTCTGACGACTCTGTGCTGCTAATAGACTTTCCCTTATAAGCTTAATCTTCTCAACTACCTGTTGTACCAACTCTGGTCCTACTAACTTAGTTTCCCCAATCTCGAACCATCCTATAGGAGACCTACATTTTGGTCCGTAAAGAGCTTCGTATGGAGCCATCTGAATGGTGGAATGATAACTATTATTATATGCAAACTCAATAGGTGGAAGATGATCATCCCAGCAACCCGTGAAGTCTATTACACAAGCCCATAGCATATCTTCCAATGTCTAAATAGTACATTCAACCTGACCGTCTGTCTGGGGATGAAATGTTGTACTAAGACTTACCTGAGTTCCCAATCCTTTTTGGAAGGACCTCCAGAAATTAGCTGTAAACTGAGCACCTCTATCTGATATAATAGATATAGGGACACCATGAAGTTATATTATCTCCTTAATGTAAAGCCTTGCATAATCCTCTGCTGAATACGTAGTCCTGACAGGCAGAAAATGGGCTGATTTTGTAAGTCTATCAACAATAACCCATATAGAATCAAACTTATGCTGGGTACAAGGTAAGCCTATGATGAAATCCTTATTAATCACTTCTCATTTCCAAGTTGGTATCTCTATAGCCTGCAATAATCTACCGGGTTTCTGATGCTCAAGCTTAACCTGCTTACAATTAGGGCACTGAGCAACAAACACTGCTATATCCTTCTTCATTCCGTCCCACCAGTATATTCCCCTGATATCATGATACATCTTAGTCGCTCCTGGATGAGTAGAATAACGAGAATAGTGAGATTCTCCCATAACCTGCTGGCGCAACCCTGCCATATTAGGAACACATAATCGACCTCGATATTTGAGGACTCCATCTCCTGTAATCTCAAATGGTGTATTCTCCTTTTGAGGGGGTGTATCTCTGTAATGAGCTAGCACAAGATCCTCATACTAGCATTCCTTCACTTCAGTTACTAAAGAGGATGTTGTTGTGTCCTGAATAGTAACTCTGGTATCACCTGAGTCCAGTAATCGAACTCCAAGACTAGCTAGCTGATAAATCTCATGGGCTATCCCACACTTCTCTGGCTATAAATATGACAGGCTACCCATAGATCTACGACTGAGGGCGTCGACTACTACATTCGCCTTCCCCGGATGGTATAAAATATCAACGTCGTCGTCTTTTAGTAGCTCTAACCATCTCCTTTGGCGTAAATTCAATTCTTTTTTATTGAAGATATATTGAAGGATCTTATGATCAATATAGATATCAGCATGAATGTCATACAAATAGTGCGTCCACATCTTTAGTGCATGAACTACTGCTAACTCTAAATCGTGGGTCGGATAATTCTTCCTGTACTTTCTTAGTTCTCTTTAAACATAAGAAATTACTTTTCATGGTCGTTCTACCACTTGTTGCATGAATACATGGCTTATCTCATTTTCCACAAATACTGAAATTTCCTGTAACTCATATGATCTCAAATATCATCTTTTGATTTTATTTTTCCCATTCATTAGCCACAATAGGTGCCACTTTCTTATGGAATGCAAACAATGTTGTTGTGAGGCTGTTGTTACCAGACCAATTCTTCCTTATGTCACTATGCTTAAGTTGAAGTCTTCTTCCTTATTCCCTCAGTTAGTATTTCTTTGTAGTACTTAAGAGAGACCCTTTGACTCTTGTAAAGCTGCGAGCTTATTACATCGTATACCCGAAAGAATTTTTTTGACATTCTTACTCGCCTATAATTGTCTTTAATTACTTACCTTCGCGCCCTTGTGCTCATAAGGTTGATTCTAAACTGAAATTTTTGACTGTCTTCTCAGTGACACCATTTGTTTTTCTGTAATACTTATACGGTACCTTTAACAACTCCAGCTGAATATTTCTCAAGGATTACGATATCATCATATTTGCGAGACCGAATTCCCTATGTTAGGCTTCGCTATGTTTATCTTGCACAACCTGCTGATTTGTCTATATCCTCTTGTTTATCCATGGCTAGGCTCTTCCTGAATCAACTACTAACTATATGTTAGTCCATTCTCATATCTATATTCTGCGTAATCTCTCTTGGGTTATATCTTTTGTCTTAACTTATCCCGCACACTGGCTCCTTGTGTATCCTGTGTTCATTTGCACTTATTTATCAATAACATCTAGTGATGGAACCCTTACTGTCTCTCCCCGTCGTCATGCTTACATAATGTTCTGGAATCGTATCATATTCGTAGGATCTGAATAAATGCAATCTCATTCTTTTCGCCTTTCTACCACATTCTTCCTTTACTATTCTATAGTTACCTTAACCATATAACTCCGACTTAATACCATATCACACCATCTTCCCCCCTTTAAGGGAGTACTAATATTTATTGCTATGAAGATTTACCTATAAATGTTTCACCTCTTCATATTTGGCGTCTTTTCACATCTTCACGGACTCTTACTTGCCTTGCGGTAACCCTTCTGTACCAGGGATAATTTAATTCCTTACACATAAAGGTGAGACCTAGTGTAACTGTCACACTTAGTCCATTAAGCTTAACTCTGCTCACATCGCTTGTTTTAGGGAAGCGTCTTCCTGAATGACCTTTAAAGGTTATTCTTCTGTTGTCCATTCAATTATCGTCGGAATGCGACCTTTGAAATTCTCACGATGTCAACTATTATCAAATCCTTCGGTCCCGAATTCATGTTCAGTTTATCTTATTCACTAGCCCATACTAATTTCTATTACTCCATGGGTCTAACCTTTCTTTCTGGTAATCACCTTTGAGTCACCAACTCATTTCTCAAAATGGGGACATGACTTTATGGCTTATACTCTTTTATTGTCTCAAGGCCTGTAACTTCTTGTCTTTTCCTTCACTTGACTATAGAATCTGTAGTCCTGTTATATTTTTATTTACTGTTATCATTCATTTATCATATCTTACTCATAATTCTTCATTTACTTTCTTCTTATTCTCCTGCTAATATTTTTGTCTATCACCTTATTATGAAAACTTCTTCAAAACATTCCTTCACTTTTAGCCCCCCTTGATCCAGCTCACTGGCTCTTCGGGTCGCCTAACACTTTCTCTTTACTAGGGACGAGAGCCATACAAAGGGAACACTTATCCCTTCTAGGATTCCAATGCCAATCTTCTAAAATTTCTGAACATTCTAGTATTCATATCTGATTGTACTATTCTAGAGTGCACTATCTGGGTGTCTCACAAGGAGAACCATTACCACGTTTGCAATATCCCTCGGAAAGGTGAGCTAATGATAACAATCCATCCACAATTTTGGGTTGCTCTAACCCTAGCCGGATGATGATATCCCATCTTTCTCTTAAATTATATCTGTTAGCTCCCATATGGCATAACTGAAATGGGTGTTGTCAAGTGAATATATCTTTGTTATTGTTGAAAGTAACTCATAATGGTTATATTTCTCTGCCTGAATTGTAAATACAGATAATCTTCACTAAATGCGAACGTGAGCCCTGTCTCGCGAACGCGAAGGTGAGGCGGGCTATACCTTCGCGAACGCGTGGTGTGTCCCGCGATCGCGTAAGCCACTAGGGCTCTTCTCTTCATGAACGCGTCAGTGTTCACGCGAACGCAATGAACACTAATGCCCAGTGATAAAACAGTCCCATTTACGGGATTCTTGCCATTCTTTCAAAAACTTCAAAACTTAAAGACCTAGAGGCGATCCTTCCATAAGATTTTCTTCCCAATTCATTGGTAAGTGATTCTAACCTACTTTCTTTCAATTACCCATTATGTTTCATGAGTTTTCAACCTAAAATCTAGGTTTTTCTTGGTGGAAATTGGGGTTTTTGGTAGAATTAGGGATTTTTGCATAATTGGAATTTAGATCTCGAATTGAGGTCGGATTTCGAAATAAATTATATAATCGGGCTCGGGGGTGAATGGGTGAATGGATTTTGGTCCGAACCTCGGGTTTTGACCAAGCGAGCCCGGGGTCGATTTTTGACGTTTTGGGGAAAAGTTTGGGAAATCTAAATTTATGCATTGTAATTGATTTCTTTAGCAATATTTTATATTATTGAGTCGTTTGTGGATAGATACGAGTGGTTTATAGGTGGATTCTAGAGAAAAAGCGGTAATTGAGCATTGAGTGGCCTTTGGAGCGAGGTAAGTGTTGTATCTAACCTTGACTTGAGGGAATTAGGAACCCTCGGACTATTTGCTATGTGAAATTCATGTGAGCGGTGTATATGTGAGGTGACGAGTACTTATGTGCAGGCAATTTATCTGTTTTCCCTGTTTCTCCCATTTTTCTCATATTGTCTCTTTCCCTATCATAATTGTTACATACTCTACTTGTGTTCCCATGCCTAATTGCTACGTATTAGGCATTGTTTCCTCCGGTTAATGATATTAGTTCTTCCATAGTTTCATTATCTCCTGTTATTTGCTTAAGCTGGTTTACCGGTTCCAGTTTATGTGAACCTATTTCCTTTTTGGTCAGTTCCAAAAAGAATGACCCTTTCTAAATTTGGAAACAATTTTGCTTAAACTTACAATTCTACCTTTAATGGAAAATTTTTATAACCACACAAATACTCTGAGCCCCTTTTTGAATTGTTTAGGACCATAAATTACAAAGTCTTCATTTTTTCTTAAACTCTATGTCCAGTCAAACATGTTCACATAAATCGGAACGGATGGAGTAGTATTTTCCCACCAGTTGGTAAAGGACTAGGAGCTAAAACATTTGAGTTGTCACCTATGGCAAAACGTCAAGCGCATCGATATGTGTTACTAAATTGTCCACAAGTCATGCCATTCATTAAGTGAATATTTAAGGTAAATCTAAATAAAATATGAATTAAATACAGGAAAACTTATGTGAATTGTTATATTTATATCAACATCTCATGTAGTGAATTTAAAGCTTATGTGCGGAGGCGGTGGAAGGGTCGAAAGCCTACAAACACTGAGATAGAGAAGATAGTTAATAAAGACTTCATTGATTGGTTTCCTCGAAAAGTTGGTTACAAATGTATTAGAATTTTGTAACTTTAAATTTGTGACTAACACATTTTACATTATTGTTTCAGATTGTTAATCCAGACATTTCAAATACTGTGTCTGATGAACTAAAGTTTTTAGCAGATGGTCCAGCACCATATGCTAGAAGGTTTATATCATTTAATATCAATGATTTCAAATTTCGGACAACAACTCGAGAGCATGGGTTGAAAAGGCAAAACAATGGTTTTTTTTTACTTCGTCCACATCTTGTATTGCTGGTGGTACTGATGGAACCTGAGGCAAGCAGATTTGCCATATTATGGTAAATTAGAAGACATTATTGAGCTTAACTACTATCGATTTAGGGTTACACTATTCAAGTGTAAATGGGTTGACACAACTAGGGATATAGGTTTTTTTTTTTTTTTTTTTTTGCAAATTATACTACTAGGCGGTCTACGCAGTACTAATTTATCAATTGTAAAAGAAAAACCACAAAGGAATAGTACAAGTAAAGGGAGCAAAAGCTACATTAGTGTTGCCTCTAATAGCAAACACATACTGAGCTAGACCTTACATTACAATTCCTATTGAGGCATGAACAAACCTCATCTTTTAGCAGGTATGTAAAAAATAAGAACTCGAAAGTAGTAAATACTCTATGATCATCATAGAGTTTATAACACACTCTATGATGATATTACATATGATAATGCTTCGAAAATGATAAAATAAAATAAGGTATAAATTGAATTCTTGCCCCTCATTCATGATACTTGTGAGTTCTTCAAATTGTAGCTCCTTAAAATCCTCTTCAACTATCTTCAATAAATCTTCAAAATTCCTCATTTCTTCTTCGATCGATTGGACTTTGTAGATGTAGTCGGGGCTGCCCCTTTTCGCTTTGCATCTCTCATTGGGAGTATCCTAAGTGTTATCCTTCATTCACTTTACCATCCCAACTATTCTCCATTGTGTGTCTTATTATTATTTTCACTATGCATAAGAGATAAATCTCTACATCTAGCCGCCTCAGCTCGGTAATAATCAAGCAAATCTTCTTCCTCGCCTTCTTCCCAAATTTTAACACGTAAGTTATTCTCTAGTTGTTAAATAGCACATTTCTGTGCAACCATATCTAATGGTTCATGCCTCTTCACAACTATGGCAACATTAAAGGACTTAGGAGCCTGCTGATCGTTCAGCTTCACTGTTTTAGCATGGTGCACCTGCTGCAATTTCTTCTTCTTCTCTGTTGATGCATTTGATGTTGGAGATATTTTGGTGATTGGTATATTTGGTGAACCAACTGAATGCAATGATTCCTCATGACAATATTCATCTTCAGTACCATTAAAATCACTGAAATCATCATCTTCATCTTCTTCAAATTGGTGAGCAGCCTTGGCAAAATTCGATCTACAATTTCATTCTCTTGTCGACTTATTTTTTCAGTGGTCACCTCCCTAAAGACTTGACTTCTCTCCCTAATTACTTCATTATTATTTCCTGTAGATAGTAGAGGCTGCCCAAAACCACCACTATGCTCACTAAATGACCCAAAACATTGGGAAGGAACGTCTTGTGCCGAGGTATTCAAAGTGACAAATGGTTGTTTGATCATGGGATTCATCGTAGCAACCTGAGATTCTTTTATTATTCTAGTCACCTCTGGATTGGATATAGGGTTTAGAAAGGATGCGTGTGGATTTTCTTCTGTTAATTTTTCACAATTGATTCACATTGGTAATCGTGAAGAGCATGATCTATATATTGAAGCTTCACAAGCTCAAGTGGTATATTATGTGAATGATGAGGTGAATAAAGAATGAAGTATTATTGTTCGCTTGAAATAAGAGACTTATATGAAATGGGAGAAGAAGAGAATAAAGTTCCTGAGAATGAGCATTTCCAGTGCAAGACTTAGATCATTTCTTTGATGATGTGAATGATCTAATTTTGAGTCGCGAGGAAATTGATGAAGTATTAGGTGAATGCGATATTGAAAATGAGATTGGGGAAGATGAACATATTTGAAGAGCTTTCATCTCTTAAAATGAAGCATATTAATATATTTTGCTTACCCAATTTGGTTTAGCTTAGATATATGGCTTTCTTTTACTATCTATACTTTTATTTAGCTACTTTTTTTTATTAATGAAATTTCAGTTGGTTTCTATTTGTTTTTATTCCCATAAGTTTTATTTGAAAACATAAGTTCATGAAATAATTCTACCATTAATATTGATATGGTGGGATCGGGTTGCACGCCGCAACATGAGGAATAAGGGTGGTATATTAAGGTAGAATAAGGGTGATTTGATATTGTACGGTGGGAACGGGTTGCATGCCGCAACAGGTGTAATAAGGGTGGATTGTTTGGTGGAATAAGGGTGAACTATGATTATTTTATTGTGATATGGTGGGATCGGGTTGCGCGCCGTAACAAACTAAGTGTTTATGTTTCCCTGAGCTATATTAGCCTTACGGTATTCTCTTTTGCACTTAAGGATCGGTAATTTATGAACACTGTTGATATATCTCTGGGAGTTGTTGTATTTCTTGCAATTTACTGCTTTATTCTATTCTGCATTTCCTATTCTGCTTAATTATATATATACTGCGTACAGGTTGTAGTGTGAGTGACCTGCCTTAGCCTCGTCACTACTTCGTCGATGTTAGACTCGGCACTTACCAGTACATGGGGTTGGTTGTACTGATACTTCATTCTGCACTTCCTGTGCAGATTTTGGTGCTGGTCCGAGCTAATCGTGAGGTTAGCTGCTGGATTCATCCGACAAGAGACCCAAGGTAGATCTGCCGGCATCCGCAGACCCTGGAGTCCCCTTCTAGCTATTGCATTTTATTGTTTCTTTCCTTTCGAAAATAATTGTATTTCTTTCAGACATTTACGTGTAGAAAAATCTTAGAAGTTCGTGAATTGTGACTCCAGATTCGGGTAGTAGTAAATATATATATATATATATATATATATATATATATATATATATATATATATATATATATATATATATATATTTATTTATTGTGTATATATATTGAGGCTATTATATATTTTCGCACTCATTTTAAACTCGTTATAACTTATTTGCTGTTATTTACTGAAATGTATAAGAAGTGGCTTAATGATTCTCTAACGTTGGCTTGCCTAGCAAGTGAAATGTTAGGCACTATCATGGTTCCAACGGTGGAAATTCTGAGTCGTGACAAGTTGGTATTAGAGCACTAGGTTGCCTAGGTCTCACAATTTACGAGCGAGCTTAGTAGAGTCTGGGGGATCGGTACGGAGATGTCTGTACTTATCTCCTAGAGGTTATGAAGTTTAGGAACAAATTTCACTTCTATTCTTATCTGTCATGCAATTTTGTTTCCTCAATACTGATTGAACTCTTTTACTCTTATTCTCTCACAGATGGCGAGAACACGTATCGCTTCTTCAGTTGAGCAGCAGCCAGAGCCTCCAGTAGCAGCTCCTACGAGGGGCAGAGGTCGAGGCCGAGGCAGGGACATGGCTCAGCCCAGAGCCCGAGAAGCAGCCCGAGCAGCGAAGCCTCAGGTAGAGTTTGACGAGGAGGTTCCATCCCAAACTATTCATGCCGGACCAGCTCAGGTTCCGGAGGGGTTCATTGCCACCCTAGTGCTTCAGGACGCTTTGGTCCGTTTGATGGTCCTTATGGAGAGTGTGGCCCAGACTGGTGCATTTCCCATGGCACCAGGAGGAGCTCAGACTCCTTGTACTCACACTCCGGAGCAGATGGCTCCCCAGTATCAGATTCCAGCCGCTCATTCAGTCAGAGTAGTTCAGCTGGTTGTTGCGGCACAGACCGATGATGGGTTAGCTATGTCTTCTGAGACTTTGTGGAGATTGGAAAGGTTTACCAAGCTCTTCCCAATTCACTTTAGTGGTGCTACTTCAGAGGATCCCCAGGAGTATCTTGACAGGTGTCATGAGGTGCTACGAAACATGGGTATAGTGGAGACCAATGGGGTCGATTTTGCTGCATTTCAGATAATCGGTTCCGCTAAGAAATGGTGGAGGGATTATTTGTTGACCAGACTAGCTGGGTTGCCTGCTCTTACTTGGGACCAGTTCTCTCAGCTCTTCCTAGAGAAGTTTCTGCCTATCACATTAAGAGAGGAGCATCGCCGTTAGTTCGAGTGTCTCTAGTAGGGCAGTATGACTGTTACTCAGTATGAGATTCGTTTTGTGGATTTGGCCCGTCATGCTCTTCTTCTGCTTCCCACCGAGAGAGAGATATGGTGAGGAGGTTTATTGACGGACTTGCTCAACCTATCAGATTGCAAATGGCTAAGGAGACTGGGAGTGAGATTTCTTTTCAGGCGGCTGCCAATGTCGACAGGCGAGTCGAGATGGTTCTTGCACAGGGAGGTCATGGGTCTGACAAGAGACCTCGTCATTCCGGTGGGTTCAGCGGTGCCTCATTTGGAGGCAGGGGTACTTTTGGTAGGGGCCATCCTCCCAGGCCGTTTCATTCAGCGCTTCAGGCATTCCACAATGCTTTAGGGAGTCGTGGTCCTTATGTGTCTCATTCTGGATAGTCAGCCTACAGTGCACCACCAGCTCCTATCAGTGCACCTCCTATTCAGAGTTATTACCGTGGTCATCAGGCCCGTTCGGGTCAGTCTCAGTTTCCACAGCCACAGTACCATGATGGATGTTTCGAGTGTGGTGGTTATGGGCATATCAGGAAGACCTGTCCGAGATTATTGGGCGTCCTGCCAAAGCATCATGGTTCTCGTTCCATGGTTCCAACACCAGTTGCTGCACCGCCTATTTAGCCAGCCAGAGGCAGGGTTCAGGCAGCCAGAGATAGAGGCCAGACTGTTAGAGGTGGAGGTCAGGACGTTAGATGTGGAGGCCAGCCATCTAGAGGCCATCCCAGGGACGTGGTTCAAAGTGATGGGGCCCCAGCCCCGATGTTATGCTTTTCCAGCCAGGCCTGAGGCTGAGTCATTCGATGCTGTTATTACAGGTACTGTTTCAGTTTGCAGTAGAGATACCTCAGTTCTATTTTATCCGGGATCTACTTACTCCTATGTATCATCCTATTTTGCTTCATATTTGGTTGTGCCTCATGATTCTTTGAGTGCTCCTGTGTATGTGTCCACACTTGTGGGGGATGCTATTGTTGTAGATTGTGTTTATCGTTTGTGTGTGGTCACCATTGGGGGTCTTGAGATTCGTGTAGATCTTCTACTTCTCGATATGGTCGATTTTGATGTCATTTTGGGTATGGATTGGCTGTCACCTTATCATGCTATATTAGATTGTCACGCCAAGATGGTGACCTTAGCCTTGCTGGGGTTGCCTCGATTAGAGTGGAGAGGGACTCCTGGCCATTCTACCAACAGGGTTATCTCTTATATGAAGGCTCGACGTATGGTCGAGAAGGTGTGTCTAGCATATTTGGCTTATGTCCGTGATTCCAGTACAAAGGTTCCTTCCATGGATTCAGTGCCAGTTGTTTGTGAGTTTCCAGAGGTTTTTCTTGCAGATCTGCCGGGTATGCCACCCGACAGGGATATTGATTTCTGTATTGACTTGGCTCCGGGCACCCAGCCCATTTCCATTTTGCCATACCGTATGGCCCCGCCAGAGTTAAAAGATATGAAGGAACAGTTGCAAGATTTGCTTGATAAGGGCTTCATTAGACCTAGTGTCTCGCCCTGGGGTGCACCTGTGTTATTTGTGAAGAAGAAAGATCGATTGATGAGGATGTGTATAGATTATCGGTAGTTGAACAAAGTCATTATCAAGAACAAGTATCCATTGCCGAGGATTGATGATTTATTTGATCAGCTTCAGGGTGCCAAGGTGTTTTCGAAGATTGATTTGAGATCTGGCTACCATCAGTTGAGGATTAGGGCATCCGATGTCCCTAAGACAGCTTTTCGGACTCGTTACGGGTATTATGAGTTTCTGGTGATGTCCTTTGGGTTGACAAATGCCCCAGCAACATTCATGGATTTGATGAACTGAGTGTTCAAGCCTTATTTGGACTCCTTTGTGATCGTGTTTATTGATGATATCTTGATCTACTCCCACAGTCGAGAGGAGCATGAGCAGCATCTCAGGATTGTACTTCAGACTCTGAGAGCCAGCCAGTTGTATGCTAAATTTTCAAAGTGCGAGTTTTGGTTGGATTCAGTCGCTTTCTTGGGGCACATTGTATCAGCAGAGGGCATTCAGGTAGATCCAAAAAAGATTGAGGTAGTCTAGAACTGGCCTAGACCCACTTCAGCTACGGAGATCAGGGGTTTCTTGGGTTTGGCGGGCTATTACCATCGATTTGTGGGGGGGGGGTTTCATCTATAGCAGCCCCATTGACCAGGTTGACCCAGAATGGTGCCCCGTTTAGATGGTCAGACAAGTGTGAGGCGAGCTTTCAGAAGCTCAAGACTGCTTTGACTACAACACTGGTGTTGGTGTTGCCCACAGGTTCAGGATCTTATACGGTATATTATGATGTGTCCCATGTTAGGCTCGGTGCGGTATTGATGCAGGAGGGCAGGGTGATTGCGTATGCGTCGCAGAAATTGAAGGTTCATGAGAAGAATTACCCTGTCTTTGACTTAGAGTTGGCAGCCATTATTCATGCGCTGAAGATATGGAGGCACTATCTTTACGGCATGTCGTGTGAGGTCTTCACGGATTGTCGGAGCCTTCAGTATTTGTTCAAGCAAAAGGATCTCAATTTGAGGCAGAGGAGGTCGTTGGAGCTATTGAAAGACTATGATATCACCATCTTGCATCATCCCGGGAAGGCCAATGTGGTGGCCGACGCATTGAGTAAAAAAGGCAGGGAGTATGGGCTGCCTTGTGTTCATTCCAGTCGATGAGAGGCCGCTCATACTTTGGCCAACCAGTTTGTGAGGTTGGATATTTCAGAGCCCAGACGTGTTCTAGCTTGTACAGACGCTCGGTCTTTCTTGTTTGAGCGCATCAGAGATCGGCAGTATGACGACCCTCATTTGTTGGTCCTTAGGGACACAGTGTGACACGGTGGTGCCAAATAGGTTACTGTTGGAGATGATGGAGTCTTGAGGATGCAGGGTCGTGTTTGTGTGCCTAATGTGGATGGACTTCGTGAGTTGATTCTTGAGGAGGCCCACAGTTCCCGGTATTCTATTCACCCGGGCTCCGCCAAGATGTATCAGGACTTGCGACATCATTATTAGTGGAGGAGGATGAAGAAGGATATAGTTTCTTATGTAGCTCGGTGCCTGAATTGTCAGCAAGTGAAGTATGAGCATCAGAGACCCGATGGTTTGCTTCAGCAGATAGAGATTCCTGAGTGGAAGTGGGAGCATATCACTATGGACTTCGTTGTTGGACTCCCACGGACTCAGAGGAAGTTCGATGCCGTTTGGGTCATTGTGGACAAGCTGACTAAGTCAGCGCATTTCATTCCTGTAGCAGTTACCTATTCTTGAAGCAGTTGG
Organism: Nicotiana tabacum; assembly: GCF_000715075.1. Taxonomy (NCBI): domain Eukaryota; kingdom Viridiplantae; phylum Streptophyta; class Magnoliopsida; order Solanales; family Solanaceae; genus Nicotiana; species Nicotiana tabacum. The sequence goes on along the minus strand of NC_134083.1, from coordinate 14,793,237 downwards.
TAGAGATTTACATCCGCGAGATTGTCCGTCTTCATGGTGTGCCCGTGTCTATCATTTCTGATCGAGGTATGCAGTTTACCTCGCACTTCTGGAGGGCAGTACATCGTGAGTTGGGCACCCGGGTTGAGTTGAGCACAACTTTCATAATAGATGGATAGATAGTCTGAGCGCATTATTTAGATCTTGGAGGATATGCTCAGCGCATGTGTTATAGACTTCGAAGGATCGTGGGATCAGTTCTTGCCCCTTGCAGAGTTCGCTTACAACAACAGCTACCGGTCGAGCATTCAGATGGCTCCCTATAAGGCATTATACGGTAGGCAGTTCCGGTCGCCAGTTGGGTGGTTCGAGTTGGGGGAGGCTCGGTTGTTGGGTACAGATCTAGTACAAGATGCCTTGGATAAAGTCAAGATTATTCAGGATCGACTTCGCATAGCTCAGTCCAAGCAGAAGAGTTATGCCGACCGTAGAGTTAGTGATGTTACATTCATGGTCAGGGAGAGAGTGTTGCTCTAGGTATCACCCATGAAGGGTGTCATAAGGTTCGGAAATAAGGGCAAGCTGAGCCCTAGGTATATCGGACCTTTTGAGATTCTCGAGAGAGTGGGAGAGGTGGCTTACCGGCTTGCGTTTCCACCGGGGTTATCAGCAGTTCATCCGGTGTTCCATGTGTCCATGCTCCGGAAGTATCACGGCGATCCGTCCCACGTGTTAGATTTCAGCTCTGTCCAGTTGGACAAGGATTTGATTTACGAGGAGGAGCCGATGGCTATTCTAGCCCTACAGGTTCAACAGCTGAGGTCTAAGAGTTATCCTTCAGTTCGAGTGTAGTGGAGAGGTCAGCCCGTTGAGGCAGCTACTTGGGAGTCCGAGTCAGATATGCAGAGTAGATATCCACATATTTTCACCTTTTCAGGTACTTTTCTATGTCCGTTCGAGGACGAACGGTTATTTTAGAGATGGAGAATGTGATGACCCGCAAAAGTCATCTTATATTTTAGAACGTAATTTTATGTTTCGAGGTCTCAAAAACCTCATTTTAGCCTTCCTCGATTTGTGTGCGCAGTTCGGGTGTGCTTCCGGAAGGCTTATATGTTAAAAACTAATAAAAATAAGAATGTTTTTCTTAGAAATTCATTTAAGTTGACTTCGGTCAACGTTTTGAGCAAACGGACCCGAATCAGTATTTTGACGGTCCTGATGGGTCCGTATCCTAATTTGGGACCTAGGCGTATGCTCGGAAACAAATTCGGAGGTCCGTAGCCCGAGTTATTGATTTTTGTTGAAAATTAAAAGTTTGAAAGATTTATGATATTTAAGAATCGACTGATGTTTGGATTTATTGATACCGGGTCCGTATTATAGTTTCGGAGCACGGTACAGGTCCACTATAACATTTATGACTTGTCTGTCGAATTTGGTGAGAAATGGAGTTGATTTGACATGATTCGGACGTTCGGTTGTGAAAATCGAAATTTTAAAGTCTTCTTGAAAATTTTCTTTGATTTGGCATCCGATTCGTAGTTCTAGGCGTTATTTTAGTGTTTTGATCGCGCGACGAGTTCGTATGATATTTTAGGACTTTTGTGCATGTTTGGTTTGGAGCTCCGAGGGCTCGGGTGAGTTTCGGATAGGCTACAGGGTTAATTGGACTTAGAAAAATCTGGTGTTTCGCTGCAGCTGGTGTTCTGGTGCGTTGTGCTTCGCGATCGCAAAGGGGATCTGGGTTGGCGGAGGATTTTTCACTACGCGAACGCGAGACCATGGTTGCGAACACGAAGCATTGGGGGGTTTGCTTTACGCGAACGCAACCCGTCATACGCGAACGCGCAGCTTTAGCTAGGCTAGGCATGGGGCTTAAGGTGACTCTATGCGAACGCGAGCCCTGTCTCGGTGAGGCAAGCTATACCTTCGCGAACGCGTGGTGTCTCCCACGATCGCATAAGCCACTAGGGCTCTGCTCTTCGTGAATGCGTCAGTGTTCACGCGAATGCGATGAACACTGACGCCTACTGATAAAACAATCCCAATTACGGGATTCTTGCCATTCTTTCAAAAATTTCAAAACTAAAAGGCCTAGAGGCGATCCTTCCATAAGATGTTCTTCCCAATTCGTTGGTAAGTGATTCTAACCTACTTTCTTTCAATTACCCATTACATTTCATGAGTTTTCAACCTAAAATCTAGGTTTTTCATGGTGGAAATTGGGGGTTTGAGTAGAATTAGGGATTTTTACATAATTGGAATTTAGACCTCGAATTGAGGTCGGATTTCGAAATAAATTATATAGTTGGGCTCGAGGGTGAATGGGTGAATAAATTTTAGTCCGAACCTCAAATTTTGACCAAGCGGGCCCAGGGTCGATTTTTGACTTTTTGGGAGAAAGTTTGGAGAATCTAAATTTATGCATTGTAATTGATTTCTTTTACAATATTTGATATTATTGAGTCATTTATGGATAGATACGAGTGGTTTGGAGGTGGATTCTAGAGAAGAAGTGGTAATTGAGCATTGAGTGGCTTTTGGAGCGAGTTAAGTATTGTGTTTAACCTTGACTTGAGGGAATTAGGAACCATCGGACTATTTGCTATGTGAAATTCATGTGAGCGGCGTATATGTGAGGTGACGAGTCTTATGCATCGTCAATTTATCTGTTTTCCCTCTTTCTCCCATTTTTCTCATATTGCCTCTTTCCCTGTCATAATTGTTACATACTCTACTTGTGTTCCCATGCCTAATTGCTACGTGTTAGACATTGTTTCCTCCGGTTAATGATATTAGTTCTTCTATAATTTCATTATCTCCTGTTATTTGCTTAAGCTGGTTTACCGATACCTTTCTGTTGTAGATTCTGAACTGGTCTAGCTGTGTAGTATTACTTATGTAAATTTTCATGGTGTACAAGTTTCCTATTTGTCTCGGTTAGGAGTTTAAGTATTGTGCAGGGTTTCTGTGATTTAAATTGTGAAATTTCTGTATATACTGAGTAATTAATATTGATATGGTGGGATCGGGTTGCACGCCATAACATGAGGAATAAGGGTGGCATATTGAGGTGGAATAAGGGTGAATGTATACTGTACGGTGGGAACGGGTTGTACGACGCAACAGGTGTAATAAGGGTGGATTGTTTGGTGGAATAAGGGTGAACTAAGATTGTGTTATTGTGATATGGTAGGATCAGGTTGTGCACCGCAACAATCTATGTGTTTATGTTTCCCTGGGCTGTGTTAGCATTATGATATTCTCTTTTGCACTTAAGGATCGGTAATTTCTGAACACCATTGATATATCTCCGGGAGTTGCTGTATTTCTTGCAATTTACTGCTTTCTTCTATTCTGCATTTCCTATTATGCTTTATTATATATACTGCGTACAGGTTGTAGTGTGAGTGACCCGCCTTAGCCTCATCACTACTTCATCGAGGTTAGACTCGGCACTTACCAGTACATGGGGTCGGTTGTACTGATACTGCACTTCCTGTGCAGATTTTGGTGCTGGTCCGAGCTGATCGTGAGTTTAGCTGCTGGGTTCATCCGACAGGAGACCCAAGGTAGATTTGCCAGCGTCCGCAGTCCCTGGAGTCCCCTTCTAGCCATTGCATTTTACCGTTTCTTTCCTTTCGAAAACAGTTGTATTTCTTTCAGACATTTACTTGTAGAAAAATCTTAGAAGTTCGTGAATTGTGACTCCAGATTCGGGTAGTAGTATATATATATTGAGGTTATTATATATTTTCGCACTCATTTTAAACTCGTTATAACTTATTTGATGGTATTTATTGAAATGTATAAGAAGTGGCTTAATGATTCTCTAACGTTGGCTTGCCTAGCAAGTGAAATGTTTGGCGATATCACGGTCCCGACAGTGGATATTTCGGGTCGTGACCGATATCTAACTGAAGAGGCTCTTACTTTTTGTTCCCAGTATATTGAAGGGATTGAGACAAGATTTAATAGGCCACGCCGTGTTGATGATTTTTCGGAGGATAGAGGATTCATCTACTACCTCCGTTCTAGTTTATGTGAACCTATTTCCTTTTTGGTCCGTTCTAAAAAGAATGACCCCCTTTCTAAATTTGGAAACACTTTTGCTTAAACTTATAATTTTACCCTTAATGAGAAACTTTTATAACCACACAAATACTCTGGGCCCCTTTTTGAATTGTTTAGGACCACAAATTACAAAAGTCTTCATTTATTCTTAAACCCTGTACCTAGTCAAACAAGTTCACATAAATTGGAACGAAGGGAATAGTATTTTCCCACCAGTTGGTAAAGGACTAGGAGCTGAAACATTTGAGTTGTCACCTATGGCAAAACGTCAAGCGCATCGATATGTGTTATTAAATTGTCCACAAGTCATACCATTCGTTAAGTGAATATTTAAGGTAAATCTAAATAAAACATGCATTAAATACAGAAAAACTTATGTTGATTGTTATATTTATATCAACATCTCATGTAGTGAATTTAAAGCTTATGTGCGGAGGTGGTGGAAGGGTCGAAAGCCTACAAACACGGAGATAGAGAAGATAGTTAATAAAGACTTCATTGATTGGTTTCCTCGAAAATTTGGTTACAAATGTATTAGAATTTTGTAACTTTAAATTTGTAACTAACACATTTTACATTCTTATTTTAGATTGTTAATCCAGACATTTCAAATACTGTGTCTGATGAACTAAAGTTTTTAGCAGATGGTCCAGCACCATATGCTAGAAGGTTTACATCATTTAATATCAATGGTTTCAAATTTTGGACAACAACTCGAGAGCATGGGTTGAAAAGGCAAAACAATGGTTTTTTTTTTTTACTTCGTCCACATCTTGTATGGCTAGTGATGCTGATGGAAACCTGAGGCAAGTAAATTTTCCATATTATGGCAAATCAGAAGACATTATTGAGCTTAACTACTATCGATTTAGGGTTACGCTATTCAAGTGTAAATGAGCTGACACAACTAGGGATATAGGGTTTAGAAAGGATGCGTGTGGATTTTCTTCTGTTAATTTTTTACAATTGATTCACATTGGTAATCGTGAAGAGCATGATCTATATATTGAAGCTTCACAAGCTCAAGTAGTATATTATGTGGATGATGAGGTGAATAAAGGATGAAGTACTGTTATTCGCTTGAAACCAAGAGACTTATATGAAATGGGAGAAGAAGAGAATAAAGTTCCTGAGAATGAGCATTTCCAGTGCAAGACTTAGATCAATTCTTTGATGATGTGAATGATCTAATTTTGATTCGCGAGGCTGAAATTGATGAAGTATTAGGTGAATGCGATATTGAAAATGAGATTGGGGAAGATTAACATATTTGAAGAGCCACTGCCAACCCATTTTATCTCTTAGAATGAAGCATATTAATATATTTTGCTTACCCAATTTGGTTTAGCTTAGATATATGACTTTTTTTTACTATCTATACTTTTATTTAGCTACTTTCTTTTATTAATAAAATTTCAGTTGGTTTCTATTTGTTTTTATTCCCATAAGTTTTATTTGGAAACATAAGTCCAGAAAACAATTCTACCATTTGTGCATAACCTGTAGTAAAATTGATTGTGTTTATTGTTTACCATAAAGAGGAAGTCTTGTTAATTTGCTTGTGTTAGCGTTTACCATAAAGATTGAATTTTGTTAGATTACTGGTGTTAGTTGTTTATCGTAGAGTGAGAATTGTTACTGATGGTCTGTCATAAAATAGCCATTGATCATTACAAATTATAGATAAGTATGATTATACTTGTTATGGAAAACTCAATCTTAATAGGGCTTGGTTATTTTTGGCAGGCAGAAACGTTACTCGGATACTTGAGGGAACTAAGACAAGGAGTTTCTACTTCAACTCCTTAGAAAGGTAGCTTATATCCTTTAGAATTAAACAATAGCTAATTCCTTAGCTCTTTTCTTTTGCCTGCCTTGGTTTAAACCAAGTTAAGTTGCTCCTTATATAGAGAAGTAGAGTCATGTTGCATGTGTATACGTTCTCTTCTTTATTCTGTTTCTACTGTTATATATTTGGATTCTCTTAGCTTTGTCTATACTATGAAAGAACCAAAGTCTCCTATTGTTCATGAGAGGGCTACTAAGGCCAAGATGAAAACATGTAATAACAGATTTTTTGTGAGAATAGTTCAGGGTATAATGTTAAGAATGAAAAGCAAACAGAATAGCTCTTGCCGTGTTTCAATGTGTCTGGGTGTATATAAACCATGTTTAGTAGTCTTGCTTAATTACTAGACCATTTCCATAGTAAACTGATGGAAATAGGTTGATCTTAAGCAGTTGGGTACTATTTATTAATGTGTCTAAATACTAGGGCTTCTTAATTCAATAATTTTTATCTATTTTTTCTCATGTGGAGTTTATTACTATGCTCTGGTTAAGTGAAAGACATGTCGTAGGCCCATAGCAATTTCTGTAATCCATTTAATCATCAAGTGGGTATTGGTAGGAATGAGTGTGAGCATTCCTAATGTGCCTCAAAGGTGAATTATTTAATATTGGAATGAAAAGCACTTGAATAGAGCATAATGGATATAAAGGATTGATATAGTTGATCGCAATTGATTTGATATTGATGCATAATGATTGATTCACTTATATTATGCACCTGGCTTGTAGGTTATTTTCACTTACTGACATAATTTATTTATGTGCTTTTGGTCTATCTATGTTTACTGATTTTCTATATTTGCATATGAACTTGATTGTCACTTTGTTTACTTTAAGGGCAGATATATCATCCGTATGTAAATTCTTCGATAATTTTAGGTAAGAAAGGACATGAAGTTTTGGTTCAAGGATGTGTTATTAATGATCTTGCAAGATATCTTGCTGAGCACTATGGTGTCCCAAAAAGATATATTGAAAACCAACAAATAGTCCGGAATCCGAATATTATGATTCTTAGTGTGTAAAAAAGCAACTATTCAGTATGCTTGAGCTTCTTTTTTCTTCAACATCATAAAAAGAATGTATTGGTCAGGAATCTGGTACCATATTGTGATTTTGCTCGTGTTTAGAGCTTTGGCTTCCAAATATGCATCAGTTTGTTCAGCCCACTGGATACTCAGTTCTGATTTTGTAACGACTCGACCTGTTATTTTGATCATTTATGCTCCTTTCAACTATTTAAAATCTTGAATAACTTCCTACGAGGTATTATGACTTGTGTGAATTGTCGATTTGGTTTTAAGATATTTTGAAGTTAGCTTGGAAGAATGAATTTCATGTTGGAAGCTTAAGTTGAAATAGTTGACCGGATGTTGACTTATGTGTAAACAACCCCGGAATAGAGTTTTAATGATTTCAATAGCTCTGTACTTTGATTTTGGACTTAGAAGCGTGTCCGAAAAATTATTTGGAGATCGGTAGAGGAATTAGGTTTGAAATGGCAAAAGTTAAATTTTTGGGAAGTTTGATCGGGAAGTTGACTTTTTGATATCGGGGTCGGAATTTAATTTTGAAAATTAGAATACCTCCGTTATGTCATTTATGAGTTGTGTGTAAAATTTGAGGTTAATCGAACGTGATTTGATAGGTTCCGGCGTCATTTGTGGAAACTTAAAATTTCAAAGTTCATTAGGCTTGAATTGGGGTATGATTCACGGTTTTAGCATTGTTTGATGTGATTTGAGGGCTCGACTAAATTTATATGGTGTTTTAGGACTTTATGGTACCTTTGGTTGAGGTCCCGGGGGCCTCGGGTGTGTTTCGGGGTGAATTTTGAGCGAGTTCGGGCATTTCGGCACTCTGATATTGTTCTGGCACTTTTGGGGGTGCGGACCGCACATTTTGGGGTGCTGAGGCGAAGGAGAGGTGCGGACCGCAGTAGAAAAATGCGGACCTCAGAGGAGGAGTGCAGACCGCACAATTCTGTCTGCGGCCGCACTCCAGGGAGTTCTGCAGATTCGTCGGTCCGACTTCGGCCGCACTTGAAATTATGCGAACCGCACATGGTGAGTTCAGAGAATGTACTATATAACCGAGGCTTATGTTATTATTTTATTTTTGGACCTTGGGAGCTCGGTTTGAGACGATATTTTGTGGATTTTTCAAGAAATTCATCGGGGTAAGTGATTCTAACTCAGATTTGGTTAACATACATGAATATATCGTTGTTTTCATCATGTAATCAGTATTTTGAGATGGAAATTTGGGAAAAATTATAGAAATTTCATAAAATGAATTTTTGGGATTTGAACACCGATTCAGAGTCGGATTTGAGTGAAATTAGTATGGTTGAACTCGTAATTGAATGCGTTGTCGGATTTTGTGAGTTTTGCCGAATTCTGAGACGTGGGCCCCACGAGTAATTTTTGGAGTGTAATTTTGGATTTTTATGAAAAATTAGCATTTTCTTATCGAATTAATTTTAATAAATTTTATTGACTGAATCGAATTATTTATGGCTAGATTCGAGGCATTTGGAGGCCAATTCCCGAGGCAAAGGCATACCGGAGTAAAGAATTACACGGTTTGAGGTAAGTAACACTTCTAAACTTGATTCTGAGAGTATGAATCCCCGAATTGGTGTTATATAAATTATTTGGAAGTGACGCACACGATAGTTGACGAGCGTGTGGACGTGCACCATTGAAATTGTGACTTGAATAAATTATGTAGAGTTGAAATAATTGAAGAATCATGGTATTATGTGAACATTTCCCCACGTGTTAGAGAAATTGAGATAAGGCTCTTATTAAAGATCATGTTTAGGCTATGTGCCGATATTTTAGGACCCATAGGGTCGTGTTGTTGTTGATTTAATTATTTTAAAATTGTACATTTCACACTTAGTCATATTCATCCATTGTGAGGATATTTATATGGATCGAGGCTGCCCGCCTGCAACATGCCTTATTGGCTTTATTATTATATGGATCGGGGCTGGCCGCCTGTAGCAGGACTTATAGGCTTTACTATTTTATGGATCGGGGCCGCCCGCTTGCAGCAGGCCTTATAGGCTTTATTATTATACGGATCGGGACTGCCCGCCTCCAGTAGGCTATATTGGCTTTATATTACGCTTGGGCTGAAGGAGCCCCTCCCGAGTCTGTACACACCCCCAGTGAGCGTAGATGATTATGTATATTCGGGATGGATTTTCCAGGGCATGGACTTGCCTTACTTATTTATATTATAATGAGTTTACCTGGATATGGATCTTGTCCGTATTATTTATATTTAGGGATAAATTATCCCGGGGCTGGATTGGCCTTATACGGTACTGGGTGACTGACTGTCAGTCGATGTGTATTTATATACGGGTTGGAACACCTCTAGGGTGGATTGGCCATAAACGGTACCGAGTGACCGGATAATTTATGACCAGTATTTACATGAGGTCTTTTTACTGAGTTGTCATATTCTTCATATCATGTAGTATTGATCTATTTCACTTGTACTGAGTTTAACTGTTAAATTTGAAAGCATGCCTACATTTTTGTACCATTATTTATATTAGACTGTACCTACGGAGCTTGTTACTTATTGAGTTGGTTGTACTCATACTATACTTTGTACCTCGTGTGCAAATCCAGGTGCTTTCGGACACGGCGACTGTTAGATTTCAGAGTACTATCAGTTGGAGACTATCAAGGTGGCTGCTTGGCGTCCGCTGACCTTGTCTCTCTTTCCTTCAGTTATTGTACTGTTTTATACTTTCAGATGGTGATTTTTATCAGTCAAAAATTGTATTTATATTAGATGCTCATGTACTCAGTGACACCGAATTTTGGGAGTGTTATATTTAAAATTGTGAGATTTCTTCCCCTGAATTTAATTATTTTGTGTTCAAATTTAAAAGATATGGTGGTTTATTGAGATTTTCGGCTTGCCTAGTATTGAGATAGGCGCCATCACGACAGGTGAGATTTTGGGTCGTGACAAGTTGGTATCAGAGCTTTAGGTGACATAGGTCTCACGAGTCATGGGCAGGTTTAGTAGAGTCTTGCGGATCGGTACGGAGACGTCTGTACTTATCTTCGAGAGGCTACCGAAACCTTAGAAAAATTTCACTTTCTTGTATTCTATCATGCGAAATTGATTCAGCTTGAAACATAACTCTTTGAATTCCTTTCACGCATTTGTGTGCGCATGTGAGCGCTTAGTATCAGTTGTGCATCGCCGGCTTGTGATTCTATCAACGAGGTTCAAGATGTGTATTCTGTGTTTTGGTGATGGGCCATTCTGGAGGACTTGAGGCCAGGTTTAGACTGCAGCTTAGGCTCAGTAGCTTCAGTTGTAACCTATACATTTGGACTCATATGTCCGGTAATGTCCCTACGAGTGAAATTTGTGGCTCGATGAGCGGTGGAATGGCTTTGTGATAAGTATGATGTAACTGCGGGATGTGTTAAGACGATTTGAATGTGACGGGAAGTGTTTCCTTGAAATGTAAAGGAAGGCCATTGGGTGCTTTATTTTCGTTTTGATGTGACGTACAATCTCGAGTGTGAATATTTTGAAAGATCTTTCACATTGTTAAATTTTGGGGCAAATTAAATTCTCGTGTCTGGTTAATGAGTTTGGACTTAGAAAGATTAAGTGATTTTATAATAAATGTGGCTGCGAAAGGGTATAACAAGATGCCAATTTGAGACTAAGCAGGTGGGTTATCTTTTGCGCAGTAATCTATGTAGGTGTGTGCCTTATGATGTGAATAGAGAGTTTCTTTTCTGCCAGCGGGGCGTATGTGTTGAGACTTGAATTTGAATCTAGTTGAGAAAGTTGACTTGAGTGTTAAGAGAATGAATGCAAAATTAACGGATGATTGAGGTATTTTATGGTTGGTGTGTGTTGAACTTGAGAAGAATTTTCGTTGAACTGACTGCGGTATTAAGGCAGTAATAAAGTATGGGTATTGTGAGTTATTAAGTATTTTAATCAATGGCTTTGAGCGAAGTGGGGAGCCTGCGATTAATAATTCAATTCATGGTTATGTGTCAAATCTTTTGTTTTGGTCTGAAGTATACTTGGGAATCAGTGATGACTTGCAGAGGTGGAGTTCGAGAATGACTCGAGTAAGGAAATTTCTGGATACGGGTTATATTACGCTTTATGAGTATATGAAAATCGTGGGATGAGTGAGTTGTTATTTGTGAATGATGTAGTATGCACGAAGTATGAATTTGATAGGTGGTATTAAGGCAAGGTTACTTATTTGAGTGTTGATTGTGCTAAATGAGCACATGTCTTTCGTCCTGTTTGGGACGGAGTAAATTAGATTTGAGCAGAGTGGATGACTATCAAGAGGGTTCTAATGGATTCAAAATGTATATTATCACTAGAATCAGTTACTTACATTGGATGGTATCGGGATGTGCGGTAATTCTGTTTGACTGTGGATTCTACATTTCAGTATAAGAAAGGAAAGAGGAATAATTTTAAATTCGCATAAGGTATTTTCAAAGTGAGTGTTACAGTTGTGATATTTATGGAGGTACTTAAGAAGAATACAGTGGCTTATGGGCCTTAGGTCTTTTATGTTAGGATGTCTTGTAATGAGCTTTGGGTAAAGTAGTAGTGTTCTAACAAGGAGAAATGGTAACTTGAGGATAATCCAGAAGAAACTTGGAGAAACTAGGACAAATGGGTAACATGCTGGATCAATATGGTAATGGTATGCTCGGTTTTTTTGGTTCTTATGATGAGGTGAAGCTTTACGGGTATTTTGTGGCAATACTCTCGGATTTGGCAACCTGTGTGGCTTGGTCGAGTTAGAGGAATTCAGTTCTGATAACTTGGTTATGTGCAAATGGATTTCAAAGTGTTCATGATGGTTTCTACCATGGTTTGAACCAGATATTTTCTACCGGTGTGGGAAACGTGTTGTGTATTATAATTTTCCCTTGGAAAGAAGCAAGAGAGAGGTTTCTAACTAATAGGGTATGTAATTTGCTGGTGACTCAGAGTTGATAATGGGATTCTTGTGCTTGTCATACGATGGGATAATAAATGTGGTGTGTTGTGCGGGATTTAGATTTATATATACAAGGTGGCAGATCATTCTTGAAAGGAAGATCACGAATTTTGGACAGAATGGTCAGTATTAGATATTTAGATGAATGTTATAACTGCTCGATAATCCCTGAAAAGGGTGCGCATTTCAAAAAGGCGCATTGTGTTTTGACTTGCGGATGTTCATTGGTATTGCAATACTCACCTGGTTGATAGACTGTTGATATTCAAATTATTGCTATGTGGCATGGAAGAATTATGAAAGTATTCCTCATGGGAAGATCGTGAATGGAAGATGTGTTAGTCATTCTAGTGCTGGAGTGGGGATCAGTTACGGTGATTCATGTAATTGATGAATTTGGAGACTGGGAGTTCTCATAAATATATTTTTTCGGGGTTGCGGCCTGTTTGAGGTGAATATTTTATTTTAACTCAGTGGAGGCACTAGTTGCGTTAATTATTTGTGATAGCTACGCGCTATAAGTTTGCATATATGTGAGGTTTGAGCCAATGTGCGAGCATCGGTGCAAGTACTCATACTCGAAAGAATGCTTAGGCTATGATATGCCTAGAGTTGACTTTTAAGAGTAAAGTTATAACGTTTCTCATGTTCGTACCTTTGTTGAGAACTATCTGGGCTACATTTGAGGTTACAAAGAGGTTAATTCCCCTGAATAAACGGGGTAGTTACTATTTTTGCGTTAACTTGCCAATTTGAACTGTGACAGCAGACTTTGCACATGCTTACGCTATGGCGTGTTATTTATACCAGTCCAGGAGCATGTGAATCTTATTTCATTTATCATATACATGTGTACTTATTTGATTGCTCCTCTATGATATGCTTGGACTGGAGGCTTGTGACCATGCCAGGTGGATTATATTATTGGCACGCGAGTTATCCGTGCGGATCCATATACTGATATTACTGGCACGTGAGTTGTCCGTGTGGGTTCAGATATTGATACTATAGTAAATGAGTTTTCCGTGCGAGTGATGTTAATGTGAGCTCTAGAAGAGCCGGTTACAGTTATTAAATTTATGTGTCTTGGTTCTACTATATATAACGAGCTTATAGCATTGCAGTTGTGGTGGTGCTTGTTGAACTCACAATACGGTTCTCTTCTTTGAGATATTTTCCATATTTGGGTACAAAGATTGCGCAGCTTGTGGCCTGAGTTATATTGATGTGGCGTGTCTGTGGGATAGTTGTGTTTAATAATATAAGGTCATCAGACCTAGAATGGGTACTATCATGCTTGATTATGGTTATGGCTGGATACAGCTTGTTCAGACTCATACGGTGTAGATGTGAGATTTAGATCTTGGAAAGAATTCTGGGTGTTAGAAATTGGGCTCCGAGTTTGGGGCTAAGGTTAAATTAATGATTTTCAGTTGTGTTATGTTATCAGGCCTATATAGAATAGGGTGACGTGGGATCGCCCCCAGGTATGTGCATGGTAAGGAGGAATAGTGATTTAAAGGCTTAGGAACAACTCTTGGCACGTTCGAGGACGAACGTATGTTTAAGTGGGGGAGATTGTAACGACCCGACCAGTTGTTTTGATTATTTATGCTCCTTTTAACTATTTGAAGTCTTGAATAATTTCCTATGAGGTATTATAACTTGTGTAAATTTTCGATTTTAGTTTTAAGGGATTTCAGAGTTAGCTTGGAAGAATGAATTTCATGTTGGAAGCTTAAGTTGAAATAGTTGACTGGATATTGACTTATATGTCAACGACCCCGGAATAGAGTTTTGATGATTCCAATAGCTCCGTATAGTAATTTTGGACTTAGGAGCGTGTCCGGAAAATTATTTGGAGGTCGGTAGATGAATTAGGCTTGAAATGGCAAAAGTTGAATTTTTGAGAAGTTTGACCGGGGAGTTGACTTTTTGATATTGGGGTTGGAATCCGATTCTGAAAATTAAAATACCTCCGTTATGTCATTTATGACTTGTGTGCAAAATTTGAGATCAATCGGACGTGATTTGATAGGTTCCGGCGTTGTTTGTGGAAACTTAAAATTTCAAAGTTTATTAGGCTTGAATTAGGGTATGATTCGTGGTTTTAGCATTGTTTGATGTGATTTGAGGTCTCGACTAAATTTATATGGTGTTTTAGGACTTGATGGTACCTTTGGTTGAGGTCCCGGGGGCCTCGGGTGTATTTCAGGGTGAGTTTTGAGCGAGTCCGGGCATTTCAGCACTCTGATATTGTTCTGGCACTTTTGGGGGTGCGTACCGCACATTTTGGGGTGCTGAGACGAAGGAGAGGTGCGGACCGCAGCAGAAAAATGCGGACCTCAGAGGAGGAGTGCGGACCGCACAATTCTATCTGCGGCCGCACTCCAGGGAGTTCTGAAGATTCGTCGGTTCGACTTCGAAAGCTTATATCTTTTGATATACAAGGAATTTTGATATGATTCAAAAATGAAAGTTGTAGTCCTTCATGTCTAGTTTCCAGAAAGATAAAGAAGTCATCATTTGGATATCGGTAGAAAAAGGTATGGCCAAAATACTAATTCATGGCAGTGTAGTCACCAAAAGGCGCGACCGCACCATTTTTGTGCGACCGCAGGAGCTGGGATGTGCGGCCGTACTTGGAATTGTGCGGACCGCACATGGTGAGTTCAGAGAATGTACTATATAACCGAGGCTTAGGTTATTATTTCATTTTTGGACCTTGGAAGCTCGGTTTGAGATGACATTTTGTGGGTTTTTCAAGAAATTCATCGGGGTAAGTGATTCTAACTCAGATTTGGTTAACATACATGAATATAGCGTTGTTTTCATCATGTAATCAGTATTTTGAGATGAAAACTTGGGGGAAATTGTAAAAATTTCATAAAACGAATTTTTGGGATTTGAACACCGATTCAGAGTTGGATTTGAGTGTAATTAGTATGGTTGAACTCGTAATTGAATGAATTATCGAATTTTGTGAGTTTCACCAGATTCCGAGACGTGGGCCCCTCATGCGATTTTTGGAGTGTAATTTCGGGTTTTTATGGAAAATTAGCATTTTCTTATGGAATTAATTCCAATAAATTTTATTAACTAAATCGAATTATTTATGGCTAGATTCGAGGCGTTTGGAGGCCAATTCACGAGGCAAAGGCATACCGGAGTAAAGAATTACACGGTTTGATGTAAGTAACACTTCTAAACTTGGTTCTGAGAGTATGAATCCTCGAATTGGTGTTATATAAATTGTTTAGAAGTGACGCACACGATAGTTGCCGAGCGTGTGGACATGCACCATTGAAATTGTGACTTGAATAAATTCTTTGGAGTTGAAAAAATTAAAGAATCATGGTATTATGTGAACATTTCCCCACGTATTAGAGAAATTGAGATGAGGCTCTTATTAAAGATTATGTTTAGGCTACGTGCCGATAATTTGGGACCCATGGGGTCGTGTTGCTGTTGAATTAATTATTTTAAAATCGTATTCATCCATTGTGAGGATATTTATATGGATCAGGGCTGCCCGCCTGCAGCAGGCCTTATTGGCTTTATTACTCTATGGATCGGGGTTGTCCGCCTGCAGCAGGCCTTATAGGCTTTACTATTTTATGGATCGGGGCTGCCCGCCTTCAGCAGGCCTTATAGGCTTTATTATTATACGGATCGGGATTGCCCGCCTGCAGTAGGCCATATTGGCTTTGTATTATGCTTGGGCTGAAGGAGTCTCTCCGGAGTCTGTACACACCCCCAGTGAGCGTTGATGATTATGTATATTCGGGATGGATTTCTCAGGGCATGGACTTGCCTTACTTATTTGTACTGTAATGAGTTTACCTGGACATGGATCTTGTCCGTATCATTTATATTTGGGGATAAATTATCCCAGGGCTGGATTGGCCTTATACGGTACTGGGTGACTGACTGTTAGTCGATGTGTATTTATATACGGGTTGGAACATCCCTGGGCTGGATTGGCCATAAACAATACCGAGTGACCGGGTAATTTATGACCAATATTTACATGAGGTCTTTTTACTGAGATGTCATATTCTTCATATCATGCAATATTGATCTATTTTACTTGTACTGAGTTTAACTGTTAAATTTGAAAGCATGCCTACATTTTTGTGCTATTATTTATACTGAACTGTACCTGCGGAGCTCGTCATTGCTTTCAGCCCAGAGGTTAGTCTTGTTACTTATTGAGTTAGTTGTACTCATACTACACTCTGCACCTCGTGTGCAGATCCATGTGCTTTCGGACACGGTGACTGATAGATTTCAGAGTACTATCAATTGGAGACTATCAAGGTGGCTGCTTGGCGCCCGCTGACCTTGTCTCTCTTTCCTTCAGTTATTGTAATGTTCTATACTTTCAGACAGTAATTTTTATCAGTCAGATATTGTATTTATATTAGATGCTCATGTACTCAGTGACACCGGGTTTGGGGAGTGTTATATTTGAAATTGTGAGATTTCTTCCGCTGAATTTAATTATTTTGTGTTCAAATTTAAAATATATGGTAGTTTATTGAGATTTTCGGCTTGCCTAGTATTGAGATATGTGCCATCATGACATGTGAGATTTTGGGTCGTGACAGATATGCCTAAACTTTTTAAATTATGTATGTAGAGATGCCAAAGCAAAACCATGTGAAAAATCTATCCAAATCAATTAAAGGGAGCTCTTCACTTGCTCCAGAGCAGTCATCACATGCTCAGTCTTAGGCTTAAGCTTCATCTTCGTATTCTGATCGAGTCTCTTTACGTCTTACACAGCTCGTCGTTCCATCTTCATCAACTAATAGAGTCTCATCACAGAATGTCATTCCATCTTCATCATCTGATGGAGTCTCGTCACAGAATGTTATTGCATCTTCATTATCAGATGGAGTTTCTTCACAACCAACTAGACGTAGACGAGTTACCGATGACTCGGAGCCTCGTTATTGGGTTGTTGATGTTATAGGTACACATAAATTAAAAATAATTTTGTTTTCCTCGATTAATATTTTAATATGGTCTTTATTTTGTTGCAGATAAACATTAAGTGATAAAATCTATTAGGTTGAAGGTTAAGGATGTCCATAACATGGAGAATGGTGTATACGGTCAAAACCGATTCGAGTCAGTCATACGGACTGATCGAGACGATAATATTTCGATCAAAGGATATCTGCATGACAAGCTCGGTCAAGGTCCGAAGTAAGGGCGGCGAACTTCGAGCTCTAAGACCGATCAATGACAAGCTCGATATCATTATCGAGCCCATATCCAAATCGAACTACGAGGCAAAGCGGAGATTATCGAAGATGCATGGACCGACCAACATTCACCCCGAATACCGAGACCCCAAGTCAGAATCGAGCTCGGACCAAGGCCGAGGGCTCGATCCAACACCGAGCTCGAGCCAGTATCGAGCTCGCAGATTAGGGTCGTTGCAACCGCACTGTGGGAGAGAATCTTGGCGAAAATCGAGAAAAAGACAATACATCATGGGTTCTTCACTACGTATTTTTTATTGTATATAAAGTAGGATTCCTCTACTATAAGAGGGACTGCAACAAACGATCACGGGGATACATGAAAAGATATCCCCTTGTGCTTGTTTTACTCATTTTTTTGCTCACTATTTTCATTCTCATAGTCAAGAATACACATATTTCTATTTCTCTACACGATTTATATCAAATTGTATCGCATATCCTTAGAACCATACATAAATCTAACGTTATCCGATTTTTCGGATAAACAAATGGATTGCGTATAATTGTTGAATGTGATGAGTTTGCTCAACCTATTGAAAAATCAATCGGCCTTCTTGCAGGATTTTTGGGGCAGCTTGCTACAAATCCTCGATACTTTCCTATTGGCTTTGAGAGTTGGGCATCCTTGCCTAAACCTTTTGTGGACCGCATTTTTAATGATTTCGTAATGGTAATGCCTTTTAATTATTTTGCTTAGTTTGTATGTTATAGTTGTTTTACTATAGATCTTTATTGGAAAGAGTTGTTGTGTTGTTGATTGGAAATTCTATCAGCAGTAAACTAACATACATTATTTTTGTGAAGTCTCGGTTTTTCTTTAGGAGTGATCAGCAAAAGGTAAAAAGTTGGATTAACAATTCCCTTAACAAAAAGTGGAAGGAATTCAGGCTTAAACTATGGCATGAAGCTGAGGATCCATTATTGAGCAAAGAAGATATTATCAAGAATGCTCTAGAAGGCATTCCAATGGACCAATGTAACTTTGTGTTCTGCATTTTTCAAACGTTTTACTTTTTTGACTATAGTATAACATAGCAAAAATGAATTATGCTTATTGTATGACAGTATTCTTTTGTTGTTCTTACGTTTATATTCTACTGAGCATATAAACGCTTCCTGATGAATTTTAGATCTAATATTGAACCAATAGTACAATAAACTGTCTTTCTTTCACAACTTCTCTGATGATATATTTACTTTTCAGTTCACTATTAATCTCTAACGCACATGTGTGTTTAGTATTACTAGAATGAAATGGTATTTGAAGTTATTTCCTCCTTGCAACTTTCTCATTTACCGGCTGGTTTTTCTTCTCTCTGTCTAATTTGTATCACTATCATTGGTTTCTGTTATTTTACCGTGCACCTACACACTAAGACAATTGGCATTTTAGTTTCAGCTTACTATTTTTTTAATGTTTTTCACTTAGTTTCAATTTACTACTTTTCTAGTTTTGAGCAAAGGACTTGGTAAGAGTTAGTTGCTAGTTCTGATGATAGTGGTCCTTTATAGCTGTTAGTGGCACATTTTTGTATTCAGTTTTTCATCCACTTTGTTAGTGGTCGCTTTCTGAATTAAAGACAAATGCAAAAATGGTTGAAGGGATAAGGTCCTCTTTGATTAGAGAACATTGACACTAGCTTTTGATGCAATTATTCTGCTGGAAGATAAGTTGATATGATATGCTAAAGTGAAATGCTCAATCCTTTAATGGACTAAATTTGTTGGCCATTTGGTAGTTTCCTGTTAGTGTCATCGTGTGATTATCTTTTAATTAGGTTGTTATTTAGACCAAGGAATAGTGAAAGAAATGTACAGAAATGAAACAAATTTACTATACTTACAGAAGACTTCTACATTCCTAAAAGATAAATAAGGTTTAGACTTCTTTTACATGATATGTGAAGCAGAGTTTATTATTACCATATCAGCTAATATCTGTTATTCATCATGTTATTTACACTTCTTTTTTGTTGTTGGTAATTAGGGTTAATTATATTTTGTCTCGTGTAGGAAAGAATTGAAGAAATTCGAAGACAAAGACCAGAAACTCTGGCAGAAATTTCACCGAATGATGCGCTTGGTATAGTCTTCGGTCCCTAGCACCCTGACCGTGTTCGAGGCTTAGGCATGAATGTAGTTCCAACTATGGTATTCAAGAAAACATCAGGTCGAGGTTGTGATGACCCAAAGTGTCATCTTTAAATTTAATAAATAATTCTGTGTTCTAAGACCTCGAAAAACACTATTTATCATTTTTCGACTTGCGTGCGCAATCCGTATAATTTTTCGAAAAGTTTTTATGTGAAAAATGGATTAAAATGTGAAATAGAGCCTTAAAACTCAACTGAGTTGACTTTGGTTAACATTTTGAGCAAACAGGCATGTATTAGTGTTTTGACAGTTTCGGTAGGTCCGTATCGTAATTTGGGATTTGGGCGTATGCCCAGAATTTAATTTGGAGGTCCCTATGACCATTTAACGGAAATTAGAAATTTAAAGGCTAAAGATTTTCAAGTTTGACCACGAAGTTGACCTTTTGATATCGGGGCCAGAATCCGATTATGGAAATTGGAATAGCTCCGTTATGTCATTTATGACTTGTGTGCCAAATTTAAAGTCATTCCAGATTCATTTAACATGTTTCGGCACGACATTTGCAAATTGAAAAGTTTAAAACTCAAAGTTCGAATCGAGGTGTGAATTGTAATTTATTTGTTGTTTGATGTGATTTGAGGTCTCGACTAAGTTTATATGATGTTTTAGAACTTGTTGGTATAATTGGTTGAGATCCCGGGGGGTTCGGGTAGATTCCGGATGGTTAACGGATCAAAATTTGTACTTAAGGAAAAATCTGAAATTTTGGCCTTATGGTGTAATCGCACCTGCGGTCAATTTTCCGCAGAAGCGGAAACCGCACCTGCAGTCAATTTTCCGCAGATGCGGTCAAATTTTCACAAAAGCGGAAATGCTGGATAGAACACATAAAATCGGGTTTTAATCATTTTTACTCATTTTTGAGTTTTGCGTCTCGGATTTTGGCGATTCCAAAGCGATTTATCACGACTTTGAATTGGGTAAGTGTTCTATAACCAAAAGTGATTATATTTCATAAATCTATGTCTATATTCATCATTTATTTCGGATTTAGATGGAAGAAATTGAAATTTTTGTAAAACTTTCCAAAAATAAAAATTTATAATTTGAAGATCCATTTGACATCGGAATTGGATAATTTTTGTATGGTTGGACTCGTATCGTAATGGGTATTTGGATTTCGTAAGTTTTTCCGGCATTCGAGACGTGGGTCCCACTGTCAATATTTAAAGTGAATTTCGGATTTTATCCGAAAAATTAGTAAATTCATATGGAATTAATTCCTATGATTCGTATTGAGTATATTGAATTATTTGTGAATAGATTTGAAGCTTTTGGAGACAAATTTAAAAGAAAAAGTTGTGGTCGAGTAATTGATTGAAATTGCAAAGCGAGGTAAGTGTCGTGGTTAACGTTGACTTGAGGGAATAGAACCCGTGAATTATTTGCTATGTGAATTTTATGTGCAACGATGTATAGGCAAGGTGATGAGTGCCTATACTTTGTCAATTTAATTGGTTGCTTAATTATTTAAACATCTTAAATTATTTTAAGACACGAATTAATTGTTATAATAATTGTTTCTCTCGTATTCTTTGCCAAATATTAATTCTTGAATTCTTGCAATAATTATTACATGTTTATTTGATTTATGTGTCTTAATTGCTACTTGACATTTATCATATTAAATATTAAACTGCCTATGTTTTCCTTGATTTTCATAATAAATTGCTATTTTTCGTTGTTTGTTTCATAATTAAATCATAATTATTGTATGTTTGTTGTCTTATAATTTCATATTAATTGTTGCATTTATTGGGGCAATTTCTTTTATAAGAATTGTAAAATGGATATATTGGAGGAGCGGGTTGCACGCCGCAACAGAATTGATTGAAATGAACATATTGAAGGATCGGGTTGCACGCCGCAACAGACTTATTAAAAGTTCATATTGGGGGATCGGATTGCACGCCGCAACAGACTTGTTTAAAAGTTCATATTGGGGATCGGGTTGCTCGCCGCAACAGACTTATTTAAAAGTCTATATATACTTGATTAAAATAAATATATAGAAGGATTGAAATGAATATGTTGTGAGAGCGGATTGCACGCTGCAACGAAAATTGATGGAAATAATAATTGGTTATGACTGCTGAATTGGCTTCAACTGTTAAAAATGAGTTACCTGATTTATTTCTATTATTGTTGTTATTACTATTATTGCGTACAGGTTATTGCAAGTGACCTGCCTTAGTCTCGTCACTACTTCATCGAGGTTAGGCTCGGCACTTACCAGTACATGGGGTCGGTTGTACTGATATTACACTATGCACTTCTTGTGCAGATTTCGGAGTTGGTCCCAGCGGCGTACCATAGATTTGCTCGGATTTCAGCTACCCACAGGAGACTTGAGATATAACTGCACGGCGTCTGCAGTTCTGAAGTCCCCATCTACTTTACTTTAGCTGTGTGTTTGTTTTCAGACAGCTTTATTTTATTCACACCTTTATTTGTATTATTTTAGAAGCTCGTGCACTCGTGACACCAATTCTGGGAGGGTATTTAGACACCGTTATTTTTATGGATTATTCGTTATATTTCAGACCTTACTTCCGCATTTATTTTCTTGTTATTAATAAATTTAAAAATTGTTTTAAAATGGATAATATTATTCTAACGTTGGCTTGCCTGTGTTAGGCGTCATCACGATCCCGAAGGTGGAAAATTTCGGGTCGTGACAGAGGTGGTTGTTCTTACACGGGCTCAGCTAGCGCTAGTGCTCCACCTCCACAATGGGTGCAAGAGATGGCAAATATGAGATTACAATTAAATGCGCTAACAAGCTTATTTCAAATGAAAATAGGAAATATCCCGAGAAGTTTGCTCACTTATTTTCGACTCCTTCACGGGTACAAGTACTTATTTTTTCTTTGTTTGCACATTCAATATTTGTATGTCCAAATAGCATAACCAAGTGAAACAACTCCCACACAATTGATCCCGCTATGCTTCACTTACCAGTGAGTTTTTCTATATTCTTGATGTTTAATTTGTTTCTATTTGCCACCTGTAATGCTAACACTGTTATCAGTTAGCAAAAAGCAGTTGTAGTCTGTACCAAAATTGTAACAAAAAGTAGTTGATGAGATTGAAATGTTGGGGGAACAATTGCAAAGTGATTGTTGATATTAAAGGACAGGACGTGCGATTTAATGGATTTTGTTCATATCAAATTCAATTGCAATTTAATGTTATGTATGGCTAAATTTCAGTCTGGTTTTTGAGTGTCCGGGGGTTGATAAGTTTTGAGTAATTGAAGCAAGTACAATTCACATAGGTTCTGGTGCTAAGGGTTGAAGGTCATTGAATTTTTAGAGCTAAAACTAGTTGAGGTTTCCCCTGGCTAATTAACTTGCCCTCAGCCCCAATATGCATTGTTAAAAATGGCTTGCCCTGCTGTGACTCTAGATGCATCAAATGTTGGAGGCACTGTCCTAAAAAAATTGAAGTTGAAAGCTCTACTAGACAGTATGGGAATCCTTCTTCTCAACCATTTGTTTCAAACTGAGATGGTAGGACGATGACATTATAAGCTTGCTGGTCTTAGGCTGAAATTATTCTCATATGTGTTGATTTGCTTACACCCTTCTATTTTCTCTCTTATTGCCTGATATTGCTTAACTAGATTATCCCAAGATTAAAAAAGACATTCTTTTTTTTTATTATTGATAACCGTGGTGTCCGGGCCAGCTTGCGCGCACCTCGACTAATTCCACGGGATACCTGTCACCTTCCACCAAGGCTTGGATAGATGGAACAAATTATCTAGTATTTGCCTCCGCTGGGATTTGAACCTGAGACCTCAAGGTTTTCACCCACTTCATTGACCACTAGGCCACACCCTTGGGTGCTTTTTTTTTTTTTTTTTTTAAAAAAAAAAAAAAGACATTCTTGAGAGACTGTAACTGGTTCTGTTTTGTGTTTTGGCTTCTGCCTATTGACCATACAAAAGTTTGCTAATTATTTGAATGAGGTTTCTCTAATCGATTAGGTTTTACTTTCAATCCAATGAAACAAAAAAGCACTACTCAACATACTTACCATATTTATTTTTGTTTGCTGATTTAACACCCATTGTTGCTCAGTAAAAGGCTGCTAGAATAGAGCAGTGATTGCAGTGTTTTAAAGTGAAGTTGTTTGAAACTACTAATTAGTTTTTTGGGGAATTAGATTTCTAAGACACTTCAAAACTTATATCACTTTTTCAGATAAAAATGTTAAGAATGGAGTAGAAAGGACACTTCTATGATTAGGGTTAATGACACTATTTTTAAAAAACCCTAAAGTTTTCTTATTTACAAAAAAAATCCTCTCCTCCTCCTCCCACTCCTCCCCTCCTCCTCCTCCTTCCACCACTTCTCCCCCTCCCCTTATTTCTCAATCTCGCAATGCTCCTCTCTATCCCGTGCCACTCCTAATCCTCAAACATTTAGGAAAGATGTTTCAAATATCTAGAGAAATATTTCAAATATGTATTGAAATATTTCAAACATCTGCACACATCTGTGGGGACGTTTGAAACATCTGTGAAAAAAAGATCAATGAGAACAACACTAGAAAAAAAAAGAAGCAGAAGAAATATCCCGATGGATGTTTCAAACAACTCGGGGATATTTCAAACAACCCAAGAATGTTTCAAACATCCCGGAAGATGTTTCAAACATCCCGAAAGATATCACCCCGTGAGATGTTTCAAACATCCCGGGAGATGTTTCAAACATCCTCGTGGATGTTTCAGCAGAATACTCATTTATGGGGGGATGTCTCAAAATATCTTGAGAATATTTTGCAAAATACTTACTTTGTAAAATTTTATATTTTTCTCTTTTTCTCGTATATTTTAAACCACTAGAAAAGAAAAGAAAAAAATAAAAAAAGAAGAAGAAAGATGAAAATGAGATGAAAAGGGAAAAAAACAAAATGAAGAAGAAGATGGCATGGACGAACCAGCAGCAGCAACAACAAAAATTGAAGAGAAAGAAGAAAGTAAGGAGAAGAATGAGAGAATGAGAAAGAAGAAAGGAGAAGAAGAAGTAAAGAGGAGAAAGAAGAGGGAAATGAAAATTGGAATGGGTATGATTTTTTAAAATTTTTGAAAATTTTAATATTTACCCACAATTTTTGTTTTTTTTAATCTGACCCCCGAACCCCTTTAATTACACATTTTTTTGTTAACCAAATAATGTGTCCTATATTTCTACACAAGACTTGAAAAGTCTTTTTTACCTCATTTTTCCTAGTTTTTTTATGCAAGCACCCAATTTAGGAGATGGCGTTCCGTCACCCACTGGGCCAAGAAGATCTTTTGACGAAAGTAACAATGAAAACGAAGCAAATGACAATTAGTAATCATTATTAGGATGAACTATATTTTTTTTTTGTTGTAACCGTTGAATAACTTTTGCAACTTAAACTTGAATCTTAGATAATATGGATTTTGGGCACTTCTATTTTAATATTATGAATATTTTGCTTATCTAACTCTCTATAATTTATGTTAATTATTATGATGGGTGCTTGATTACATATTATAATGGATTGTGTGCAGTAAAAAGGATCTAAATGTGATATTAAAAAATTAACATTAAAAATATTACAATTATGGCAGTATAAACTGGACAGCTTTTGGCTATAATTTGAAAGACAATAATTACGGCGGTTAACAACCGCCACAATCAGCAAAGTCAACAGTCATTTTTAACAACGCATATTGGGGCGGTTTACTCTGCATATTGTGGCGGTTAAAAGCAAACCGTCGTATTATACCTTTTGGCGGAAGCGATTATGGCGGTTTTGGAAACCTCTATTAACTACAATTACGGCGGTTCTGAACCGCCGCTATACACATATTAGTCCGCCGCAATTACCCCCTTTTATAGGGTAAAGATACTTGTATTCTTTACTTTCTGCAATTATTATTCCGCAACTGTAGTGTAAGGAACACGTAGAAGAACCATGTCCTTTTATAATTTGTGTACGCGAAAAATTAGATACCACACAAATCACATCCCCCTCGCCCTCTTGTGTGGTATTGAAGTATAAAATATCAACTATGATATACCAAGTTACTAAATAACTGCTCTTATTAAGTCACTATTTTCGATGCTGAAAGGTTCAATGTTGTATAGAAAAACCATGAAAAGTTCATCTACTTGAGAGAAGAAGAGGAGAGTTTTATAAAATAATAATGGGTACAAGGATTTTTGGAAGATAGATACGTTTAAGAGTCAGGTTTATTTCAGGTGAGTTTACCTTTAATGGATCAGGTTGGATTTATTTATTGTTTGGGTGATAATTATTTTATGTGACCAAAAATTTTAAAAGTTAATTTGGACTGCCAAGTCAGCTTTTTTTCACCGAAAATATTAAGAAATCCGGCTATCATCAGTCTGCAACAGTAATAGTTAAGTGACTTTGTTGTTACAATTGAAAGAAAAGTGACTTTGCTCCATGATTTCCAATAGTTCAGTGATCATCTGAGTAATGGACTCGACGATTTTACAAAAGTCTTAGCTCACGAGCTACTTTTTAGGTTGAATTAAATTAAACCTGTTAAACGGATCGGGCCAACCCACTTACAAACCGGTTCGATCCGGTTCAGCCCGGTCCGCTAGGGGGTGGGACAGATTGGGGAGGGTTAGGGGTGGAGTCAGACGGGCGCGAGCCTTTTTTGATAACCGGTGCCCCGGAACCTGGTTAGCCCGGTTATCCACTACCAGGTTTTTATCGGGCTACAGCCCGGTTACCGTTGGATAATTTTTTATTTTTTTTTTACCGTTGCCAACGGTCAATTCAAAAATCACCCTTTGGGCAATGGCCATTTTTGTATTTTTGGCCATTTCGGCCAATCCCATTAAGAAAATAGCCCCTCATCCCTAATAATTGATAAATTATAATTTTAAACCTCTAAAGATTATAAATAGCCCCCCATCTTCTTCATTTTTCTTACAATTTACTCTCTTACTACTCTAATTCTCTCTTAATTCTCTCTTGATAATATTGCTTATTGCTCTCAAGTTCTCAATTACTTATTGTTTCAAGTTTCGTCAAACATTTACTTTAGCCACTACAAAATTATAATTATCAAATATCAAGTATTCAAGTGAAGTGTGGTATCAATATCATCAAATATCAATTGAAGTGTGATATCAAATTTAGTGCGGCATCTGGACTCCCGGTACACTCGTTCCATCTCTTTCTCTTCTTTGGTGTATATTTTTATTTTATTATTTAGAATTATTAATTTAATTTCTTAATTTAATTTACATAATGGATATATTTAGAGCAGCCAAAAAAGCGTGTACTAGTAGGGGTGGTAGTAGTAAGAGTAAAACTTCTAAAAAATCAAGAGGTGGTGCTGGTTCTTCTAGTAGCTTTACACATATTTCTGAAAGTTCACCTGAAGATTTAAATGTAGATTATGAGCAACTTCAAGAAGATTATGGTATAGATGATAATATGATATTCAATCACCTGATAATCTTGAAACACTACTACCTACACCTGGTACTACTAGTCAAAATACTAGGGGTGGAGGTCGTGGTAATACAGGTAGGCCTCCCCTCCCTATTAAAAAGAATCGAAGATTAAGAAGTAAGTGTTTGAATTTTTTTTGAAAGACTAGAAGAAGATAGAAATTATGTAAGGTGTCAAATTTGTAAGGAAGTTTATAAACATGAAACCTGAGGTAAGTAAAGGGGAACGGGTCAACTTCATATGCACATGGTAGATAACCACCCTATTACATGTGGTGCTGGTGAGGAAGGTGGCTAACAAAAACTTAACTCGGGTACTGGCAGTTTGATAGGTAAATATGATATAGTGAAAGATCGGGAAGAATTAGCTAAAATGATTGTTTTAGGTTGTTTACCTTTTAGTGTTGCTGCTTCACTATATCTTGTTTGTCACGACCCAAAATCCATAAAAGTCGTGATGGCGCCAGACACCACTGTCCGGCAAGCCAACAATAATTACTTAATTTGGTTCTCGTTTTAATATTTTGAAATCATTTTTTTTCCTTTCATTAAACAGTAGAAGATGAAATTTATTGAGTAAATGATAATATTTTTAACAAATTTCAATACAAAATAATTCATAGTCACCCCGAAACCCGGTGTCACAAGTGCATGAGTATCAACTAGGAAAGTAAAATAAAATACAGCATCTGTCCGAAATACAAATTTGGATAGGAGAAATATAAATACTCTGAAAGAGACTCTGGCGGCTGCGGGTCGTAATGTGGAATTCAGCTCACGTAAGTCCCCGTATGCATACACGCCTCTGCTCTCACAAGGCCACTAGTCATATATGTATCTGCACAAAAATGTGCAGCAAGTGTAGCATAAGTATGTAAGCAACGTGTACCCAGTAAGTATTTAGCCTAACCCCAGAGAAGTAGTAACGAGGGGTTGACATCGACGCTTACTAGTGGTCCAATAAGGCAAATACAGTTAGAAGTAAAACAGATATGGGGCAGAATAAATACGCGAATTAAACAAATATAAATATGTGGTACAATCTTCCTCTCAACAATAAACCCAACTCCCGATTAGCAGTCACCTCCTCCCCCGGAGTATATATATATATATAATGGACCTCACCAGATGGGTCGCCGTAAATCAAATCAGGAAAACTCCCAAATACACTGGCCCTTTGTACAATTAATACGCACGATTCCCTAGAAGAATTTTTACAGAAATACCAAGGTGTATGGCCCGATCCCATCATAATATGGTATATAACCATAGATACGGCCCGAACCCATCATAATCTGGTATATAACCATAGATACATCTATTATATATATTGCCGAGGCGAACGGTCCGCTCCCATGAGAGTGTGGTACATAATCATGCCGAGGCGAACGACCCGATCCCATAAAGTGTGCGCACTGCCGAGGGTCGAACGATACGAACCATAGATGTATCTATCCTGCCGAGGCGAACGACACGAACCATAGATGTATCTATCCTACTGAGGCGAACAGCCCGATCCCATTAGAATAAGAAGGCTCTGACGGGTCCTTGACTCCACTCACGAAGGGACAGGTGAGTTTTAGCAAAGTTTTGGGGAAAGCCCTTCGATGAAAACACGTAACGTGGGGGAAGTTCGTAAGAGGAGTACAATTATTCCCCGCTCCCATTAGAATAAGAAAGCTTTGACGGGCCCTTGACTCCACTCACGAAGGGACATGTGAGTTTTAGCAAAGTTTTGGGGAAAGCCTTTCGATGAGAACACGTAACGCGGGGGAAGTTCGTAAGAGGAGTACAATTATTCCATAGCAAGTCCAAAAGTTCATCTGATCTCTACAATAACGAGTCTGCCGCTCTACACAAGTCTAGTCTTAAATTTTAACATGTAATAAGGAACTTAATAGGCAAGAGACAACTCAAATAGTACAGTTATAGCATGGCATGGACCTGAGTTTACCCAGACAATAACATGAATATAGCTACATACGGATTCTCGTCACCTCGTGCGTACGTAACCCCCGCAACCAGTAGCAAATATCAATTACAACACTTGGGGGAAAGTTTCCCCCTCATAGAGTTAGACAGGAGACTTACCTCGCTCCGAAATTCCATAACTGGCTCTAAAGCCTCTCTAACACCTCAAACCGGTGACCGCCGATCCAAAATTAGTCAAATAAGATGCAACCCAATCAAAATATACTTTAATACTCATAATTAGTCAATTTATAACAATTTCCAATTTCGCTCGAAAATCGATAAAGCAAACCCTCGGGCCCACGTGCCCGGATTTCGAACATTTTCAAAGATAAACACTACCCATAGCATTATGAACTCCAATATATAATTTATTCTCAATTTCATGCCCAGATTCATGATCAAATTCCAAGAATACCAATTTCTAGGTTTTTCTTCAAAATCTCAAATTTCTACAAATTTTCATGCTTGAATCCATGTAAAAACCATGTATTTAACTCACAATGTAAAGAAATCACTTACCCTATTATAGTTGATGAAGATGGCACTCCAAAAGTGCTCCAAAATCGGCTCCCATGGACCAAAATCGGCTCCCATGGACGAAATGAAGTGAAATGAGCCAAAACCCCATTTTATAAAACCTCACTGCCCAGCGATCCTCGCAAATGCGATACAATAGTCGCTTCTGTGGCTCCGCACCTGCGAAAATTCCATCGCAGGTGCGGTTCAAGCTCAGCCCAACACTCTTGCATCTACGCTTCATGAAGCACATCTGCGCGTCCGCTTCTGCGCTCCATGCGCTGCACCTGCGCCCATCGCCCGCTCCTGCGTTGCCCACTTCGCACCTGCGCCTTCGCAGGTGCGCCCAAATGTTCCGCACCTGCGATTGTTGACCAACCTCCTCTCATTCGCACCTGCGACTCGTGCCTCGCACCTGCGGCCCTTTTCAGGCAGGTGCGATTGCACCAGATATCAGCTGCCTCGGCATTTCATCCAAGTCCAAACTCGATCCGTTAACCATCCGGAATCCACCCAAGGTCCTCGGGACCTCAACCAAATATACCAACACGTCCCAAAACACATCACGAACTTAGTCGATCCTTTAAATCACACCAAACAATGCTAAAAACACGAATCACCCTCCAATTCAAACTTAGTGAATTTTGAAACTTTAACTTATACAATCGATGCCAAAACCTATCAAATCACGTCCGATTGACCTCAAATTTTGCGCACCAGTCATAATTGACATTACGGACCTACTCCAACTTTCGGAATTGGAATCCGACCAAAATATTAAAAAGTTCACTTCCGGTCAAACTTCTCAAAACCTTCAAAGTTCCAACTTTCGTCAAAAGACCCCGAAATGACCTACGGACCTCCGAATCCACATCCAGACGCGCTCCCAATACCAAAATCACCATACGGAGCTATTCTCAAACTCAGAAATCCCAAACCGACATCGATAGCATTGAAATACACTCCAACCAAAATTTATGAAATCCTTATTAAATGCCAACTCCCACAATATGTGCCAAAATGTTCCCGGGTCATCCAAAACCCGATCTGGACATATGTCCAAGTCCAAAATCATCATACGAACCTGTTGGAACCTTCAAATCCCGATTCTGAGGTCGTTTACTCAAAAATCACCCTTTAGTCAATTCCTCCAACTTAAAGCTTCCAAAATTAGAATTTTTTTTCCAAATCAACTCCGAACTTTTCGAAATTAAATCCCGACCACGCGTACAAGTCATAATACCTGAAGCGAAGTTGCTCAGGGTCTCAAACTGTTGAATGACGTGCTAGATCTCAAAACGACCGGTCGGGTCGTTACATTTTCTCCCACTTCAACATACGTTCGTTCGCGAACATGCTAAGAACTGCCCTACAGTTGTCTGAAATCGTTGTTGAACACCTTGTGCATCTACCCGTGCTACCACAACCCAGTTGAGCACATTTGCTCGAGCAAACCTGAAAATCCTCCGTTTTATCTAGTCAAAAAAGCCTTAGATCCAAATTCCAACATCTAAAATTCTCTACCAGGTCTGTTTCCAACATACGAACGCCGTATCCATCACTACATGATGTACCAACACATGATTGTATATCCTTACTGAATTCTTACCATGCACCGTATAATTTACATGACCATAATAACATCTCCTGATAACAACAGCTGAAAACCCATGAATCTGATGCTCACAACACACCTCATGACTCATATAAGTCTTGTTCCAACTCTTGCAATACTGCCACGACACAAAAGATGTGTAAAACTCATAACCACCTGCCGAATCACAATTTATGGAGTCTCTTCTCCCGACAAGAACCATTACCTCATTCTAGACTGAATAGTAATTTTTACTCTTTAATATGTTTTATATAAATCTGATCGCACTGATCCCATGTCCAATAATCTAATCTCATCTAGTACAAGCTACTCAGGCAATAAGCCACCTCAGACACTGCCAAAAGTCTCGTAGGATGCCATAATGTGCCAACAATCCACAAACTCGAATGTGGTACATAAGGAAAATGAACTCTGGAAAGAACTACTCAACCCACACAACTAATTTAAACAACCGATAAGATGTTATGAACCTTCCTCAGGAAATAGGAAGCAAAACACACAATAATAGATATGGGAAACTGTACTTAATAACACACTGTTGCGGCGTGCAACCCGATCCACACATGATACCGTTGCGACGTGCAACCCGATCCAACCATGGTACCCATGGTGGCGTGCCACCCGATCCAATCAACATATCCGTGGCAGCGTGCCACCCGATCCAACCATATACCCGTAGCGGCATGCCACCCAATCCACACATAATAATCTAAGGAAAACACACATCGAGCCGTAACGCTCATACACACGAAATGCCCGAATTTCAACCATAAGCACACCAAGTGCATAATAAAAATCCTGGGGAGATGGGTAGAGTCACGTTCTACAAAACTCAAGGACCACTAAGGTGCGATATATGACATGCATCTCGAGAGCTATCCTGCTCACATAATACCACAAACCTTACGGGATCTCAATACGAGTGCGAATAATTAAACCACCTCACAACCCAATTGGTATAATATATTACACGAAATAGATGACGACAGGAATAACATCCAAGGCCCGAAGACCCTTCCGAAAATAACGCTATGCTGAGATGAGCACATCCGACCTGATATAGAGCCCACATTCATATTTAGATCCATCCACGGACCTCAAATCGATTCTGATCATACCATGCTTGGCTAAATACCTCTCAAGGACCCATAATGACCTATTCACGACACATAAGAACAACCGTCAAATCTGAAACAAACTTCCACATTCCACAACCAAATGAACTGAGCGCCCTTCTGTTACACCTTGTGCGTCCCAATGTGACGTAATGAATATGAGACTTGTTAATCATGATTTAAATAATTTTAAAGTTATAATATGTCTATATATGATGTTTGGATAGAAAATATGAAATTTGAAAAAAATCAGATTTAAGTTGCGGAAAAAACCGACTAAGGATTTGCCTTGTAATATAGCTTTTTGAGAAATAAATTTTGTGTGCTATATGAGGTCTTTTTGGGACATATTATATACAAAAATTGAAGGTCTTGGAATGTAGTTTCCAACACTCTTAACCGTTCATTCATACGACATCCAGATAAAAAGATATAAGCGTCGAAAGATGGGCGAATGAGAGGGTGCCAAGCTAGCACATCTTTGACTTTTCAAAAGTAGATATATATGTCTTAACTCGTCTCTCTCTTCATTTTCACATAGAACCTGACCATAGAACACCATAGAACCTGTCTTTGAGCTCTCTAATAGTGTTTCAAAGAATATTATCATCCCGGGCACGGAATCAAGAAGCGATAACATTGAAACGATCCCTACGACGTAAGTATCGCTATATCGCCTTTCTTTTTCTTTGTAGTTTGAATTTTGGAAGGTACTTCATAGTTAATAAAACATGTACTTTCTGTATTTAAGTGTTTAAATATCAAGTAATGTTGATAAATTCATTTTCTAATAGTTAGAACTCACGGGACGGTGATCGGAAGTCGTGAGTTCGAGTTATTTGACTTGTAGTTGACTGTTTTGTGGGCTGTTTCGTGTTGCCTTTGGGCTGTATATTTTTTTACTATTTAATGAAGTTTTTGAGGATAAATAGTGTGGAGAAACACCACATAATGATGGAATGGTGAGCTGATCGTTCGTCATTAAATTTTTTAAGTTGTTTGACACTACTTTGGTTGTCGTTTTATGTATGAAGTAATTAGGGTGTGTAGGCTGTTTTGTGGTATATTGTGATGGAGATAAAGGTTGGAAAATGATGCTTACATGTTATTATTGTTGTGTTCTTGTTATTTTTGGTATATGGTATTGGAGGAGAGCCTAGTTACAGGGGAGATGCTGCACAAATTTACGTAAACGAGCTACTTGTTTAAGTTGTGGAGTTAGCCTTTACTTAGCACTGATTTTGAATCTCCTTATGATGTGGTAGATTGAATTGAGTTGTTTGAAGAATTTCTTGGAAGGTATTAAGGACTAAAGGGAGTTAAGGTATGTTAAGTCTATCCCTTCTTTCTTTTTGGCATTATCCAAATGATACAAACAAAACGAGCAAAATACGCAACTTGCATAAATGAAAATGTCACTCTTTCTTCTTACTCTAGATCGTGTGGTAGAGCTTACTTGTAAGAAATTCAAACTCCTAAATTCTATTTTATTCGTTATACAACGACATCTACATCTAGAAAGACAGTTGGTAAGAGATTGAATGTGGTTGTGAAAGAGTTGAGTCAGAGGAACTCGATTTTGCGTCATGCTTATGATGAGTAAATGTAAGGTCTTCAGTAGTTATGTGTGTACTACGACGTGTGAGCCTCTTGATAAGGAGCCCTAAGGCATGAATATCCATCTACCCCTATGGTAAAAAGCAACGAGAGAATCAGAAGATTGATACAAGTTTCAACAAGTACAAGAAGCTAGGTAAAGAAGGATACGAGGTACGCAGTTAGTGAAGATTATCTGTATTTACAATTCAGGCAGAGAAATATAAGCATTCTGAGTTACTTTCAACAATAATAAAGATATATATATTTGACAACACCCATTTCTGTAATGCCCTGTGGGAGCTAACAGATATAATTTAAGATAAGGATGGGATATCAGCATCCAGCTAAGGTTAGAGTAACCCAAAATTGTGGATGGATTGTTATAATTAGCTCACATTTTCGAGGGATATTGCAAACGTGGTAATTGTTCTCCTTGTGAGACACCCAGATGGTGCACTCTAGAATAGTACAATCAGCTATGAATACTAGAATGTTCAGAAATTTCAGAAGATTGGCATTGGAATCCTAGAAGGGATAAATATTTACCTTTGTATGGCTCTCGTCCCTAGTAAAGAGAGAGTGTTAGGCGACCCGAAGAGCCAGTGAGTTGAATCAAGGGGGCTAAAAGTGAAAGAATGTTTTGAAGAAGTTTTCATAATAAGGTGCTAGATAGAAATATTAGCAGGAGAATAAGAAGAAAGTAAATGAAGCATTATGAGTAAGATGTGATAAATGGATGATAACGGTAAATCAAAATATGACAGGACTACAGTAACTATAGTCAAGTGAAGGAAAAGACAAGAAGTTACATGCCTTGAGACAATAAAAGAGAATAAGCCATAAAGTTATGTCCCCATTTCGAGAAATGAGTTGGTGACTCATACGTGATTATCAGAAGGAAAAGTTAGACCCCCGGAGTAATAGAAATTAGTATGGGCTAGTGAATAACATAAACTGAACATGAATTCGGGACCGAAGGATTTGATAATAGTTGACATCGTGAGAATTACAGAGATCGCGTTTCGGGAGATAATTGAATGGACAATAGAAGAATAACTTTTAAAGGTCATTCAGGAAGACATTTCCCTAAAACAAGCGTTGTGAGCAAAGTTAAGCTTAAGGGACTAAGTGTGCTAGTTACACTAGGTGTCACCTTTGTGTGTAAGAAATTAAATTATCCCTGGTACATAAGGGTTACCGCAAGTCAAGTAAGATTCCGTGAAGATGTGAAAAGACGCCAAATATGAAGAGGTGAAACATTTATAGGTAAATCTTCATAACAATAAATGTTAGTACTCCCCTAATGAGGGGAAGATGGTGTGATATGGTATTAAGTCGGAGTTATGTAGCTAAGGTAATTATGGAATACTAAAGAAAGAAGGTGGTAGAAAGGCGAAAGGAATGAGATTGCATTTATTCAGATCCTATGGATATGATTCGACTCCAGAACATTATGTAAGTATGACGATGGGGAGAGGCAGTAAGGGTTCCATCACTAGATATTATTGATAAATAAGTGCAAATGAATACTGGATACGTAAGGAGCCAGTGTGCGGGGTAAGTTAAGACAAAGGATATAACCCAAGAGAGATTACGCAGAATATAGATATGAGAATGGACTAACGTGTAGTTAGTAGTTGATTCAGGAAGAGCCTAGCCATGGCTAAACAAGAGGGTACCGACAAATCAACAGGTTGTACAAGATAAACATAGCGAAGCCCAACATAGGAAATTCAGTCTCGCAAATATGATGACATCGTAATCCTTGAGAAATATCCAGATAGGAGTTGGGTTGTTAAAGGTAACGTATAAGTGTTACGAAAATTAAAAAAAAATGGTGCCACTGAGAAGACAGTCAAACATTTCAGTACAGAATCAACCTTACAAGCACAAGGGCGCGGAGGTAAGTAATTAAGGATAGTTATAGGCGAGTAAGAACGTCAAAAAATATTTCGGGTATACGATGTAATAAGCTCGCAACTTTACAGAAGTCAAAGGGTCTCTCTTAAGTACTACAAAGAAAGACTAGCTGAGAGAATAAGGAAGAAGGCTTCAACTTAAGCATAGTGACATAAGGAAGAAATGGTCTTGTAATAACAGTCTCACAACAACATTGTATGCACTCCATAAGAAGGTGGCACCTATCGTGGCTAATGAACGGGAAGAAAAAAAAATCAAAAGATGATATTTGAGATCATATGAGTTACAGGAAATTCCAGTATTTGTGGGCAATGAGATAAGCCATGTATTCATGCAAAAAGTGGCAGAACGACCATGAAAAGTAATTACTTATGTTTAAAGACAACTAAGAAAGCACGAGAAGAATTATCCGACCCACGATTTAGAGTTAGCCGCGGTGATTCATGCACTAAAGATGTGGAGGCACTATTTGTATGGCATTCATGTTGATATCTATACGGATCATAAGTGCCTTCAATATAGCTTCAATCAAAAGGAATTGAATTTACGCCAAAGGAGATGGTTGGAGCTACTGAAAGACTGTGACGTTGATATTTTATACCATCCGGGGAAGGCGAATGTAGTAGCCGACGCCCTCAGCCGTAGATCTATGGATAGCATGTCATATTTACAGCCAGAGAAGTGTGGGATAGCACATGAGATTCATCAGCTAGCTAGTCTTGTAGTTCGATTGCTGGACTCAGGTGATACCGGAGTTACTATTCATGACACGGCAACATCCTCTTTAGTAAATGAAGTGAAGGAACACCAGTATGAGGATCCTGTGCTAGCTCATTACAGAGATACATCCCCTCAAAAGGAGAATACACCATTTGAGATTACAGGAGATGGAGTCCTCAAATATCGAGGTCGATTATGTGTTCCTAATATGGCAGGGTTGAGCCAGCAGGTTATGGGAGAAGCTCGTTGTTCTCATTATTCTATTCATCCAGAAGTGACTAAGATGTATCATGATATCAGGGGAATATACTGGTGGGACGAAATGAAGAAGAATATAGCAGAGTTTGTTACTCAATGCCCTAATTGTCAGCAGGTTAAGATTGAGCATCAGAAACCCGGTGGATTATTATAGGATATAGAGATTCCGACTTGGAAATGGGAAATGATTAATATAGATTTCATAATAGGCTTACCTCGTACCCAGCGTAAGTTCGATTCTATATGGTTTATTGTCGCTAGACTTATAAAAGTAGCCATTTTCTATCTGTCAGGAATACTTACTCAGTAGAAGATTATGCAAGGCTTTACATTAGGGAGATAGTACGACTTCATGGTGTCCCTATATCTATTATCTCAGATAGAGGTGCTCAGTTTACAGCTAATTTCTGGAGGTCCTTCCAAAAAGGATTGGGGACTCAGGTAAGTCTTAGTACAACATTTCATCCCCAGACAGATGGTCAGGCTGAACGTACTATTCAGACATTGGAGGATATGCTATGGGCTTGTGTGATGGACTTCAGGAGTAGCTGGGATAATCATCTTCCACCTATTGAGTTTGCATATAATAATAGTTATATTCCAGCATTCATATGGCTCCATACGTAGCTCTTATGGACGAAAGTGTAGGTCTCCTATAGGATGGTTCAAGATTGGGGAAACTAAGTTAGTAGGACCAGAGTTGGTATAACAGGCAGTTGAGAAGATTAAGCTTATAAGGGAAAGGCTATTAGCAGCACAGAGTCATCAGAAGTCCTATGTAGATAATCGACGACGAGACTTGGAGTTTCAGGTAGATGACTGGGTATTCCTAAAGGTATCACCGATGAAAGGCATTATGAGATTCGGTAAGAAAGGAAAGCTTAGCCCTCGGTACATTGGACCTTATAAGATTATACGCAGAGTAGGCCAAGTAGCACATGAGTTAGACTTGCCTTCCAAATTGGAGTATATACATCTAGTATTTCATGTTTCTATGCTCCGTAGGTGTATTGGAGATCCCTCTAAAGTTATTCCAGTTGACGATGTTCAGTTTACAGAGCAACTATCATATCAGTAAGCTCCCATTGCTATACTAGATAGACAAGTTCAGAGATTAAGAACTAAGGATGTAGCTTCCGTTAAAGTACTTTGGATTAATAATAATGTGGAGGAGATGAATCGGACAGGTAAAGAAAAATGAAGACTAGGTATCCTCACTTGTTTCCACTTTCGGAGGAGGATCAGACTGATACATCACAGCCTTTAGGTACGTATATGGTACTTGATTCTTATGTTAGTTACTGTTATTGGTCGTGTAAGGCCATTGGTGTTATTGATGATTGTGGCCCTGTGTGGCTTTGTATTGTTGGGTTTTCTGTATGACAAGTTGGTAGTAGTACCGTTACAGAGGAGACTCTGCCAAAATTTCTATAAATTTCTGAGAGTTTAACATTCGAGGACGATTGTTTCTAAGGGGGAAGATTGTTATACCTTGTGCATCCCAAGGTGACGTAATGAATATGAGATTTGTTAATCATGATTAAAATGATTTTAAAATCATAATATGGCTATATATGATGTTTGGATAGAAAATATGAAGTTTGGGAAAATCAGATTTAAGTTGCGGAAAAACCGACTAAGGATTTGCCTTGTAATAGAGCTTTTTGAGATTTTCATGTACTATATGAGGTCTTTTTGGGACATATTATATATCAAATTTAAGGTCTTGGAATGTAATTTCCAACGCTCTTAACCATTCATTCATACGACATCCGGATAAAAAAATATAAGTGTTGGAAGATGGGCGAATGAGAGGGTGCCAAGCTAGCACCTCTTTGACTTTTCAAAAGTTGATATATATGTCTTAACTCGTCTCTCTCTTCATTTTCACATAGAACCTGACCATAGAACACCATATAACCTGTCTTTGAGCTTTCTAATAGTGTTTCAAAGAATATTATCATCTCGGGCGCGGAATCAAGAAGCGATAATATTGAAACAATCCCTACGACGTAAGTATCGCTATATCGCCTCTTTTTTTCTTTGTAATTTGAATTTTGTAAGGTACATCATAGTTAAGAAAATGTGTACTTTCTGTAATTAAGTGTTTAAATATCAAGGAATGTTGATAAATTTGTTTCCTAATATTTAGAACTCACGGGACGGCGATCGGAAGTCGTGAGTTCGAGTTATTTGACTTGTAGTGGACTGTTTTGTGGGTTGTTTCGTGTTGCCTTTGGGCTGTATATTTTTCTACTGTTTAATGGAGTTTTGGAGGATAAATTGTGTGGAGAAACATCACATAATTATGGAATGGTAAGCTGATCGTTCGTCGTTACATTTTTAAGTTGTTTGACACTATTTTGGTTGTCGTTTTATGTATGAAGTGATTAGGGTGTGTAGGCTGTTTTGTGGTATATTGTGATGGATATAAAGGTTGGAAAAATATGCTTACATATTGATATTGTTGTGTTCTTATTGTTGTTGGTATATGGTATTGGAAGGGAGCCTAGTTACAGGGGAGATGCTGCCCAAATTTACATAAACGAGCTACTAGTTTAAGTTGCGGACTTAGACTTTACTCAGTACTGATTTTGAATCTCCTTATGATGTGGTAGATTGAATTGAGTTGTTTGAAGAATTTCTTGGAAGGTATTAAGGACTCAACGGAGTTAAGGTATGTTAAGGCTATCCCTTCTTTCTTTTTGGCATGATCCAAATGATACAAACGAAACTAGCAAAATACGCAACTTTCATAAATGTCTTTATTCATAGAAATACTAGGGTTGTCTATATTCTTGATTCCCCATGTGTCTTATTATTCTATCATCTATTCATGGGTCTCAGAAAAATACGCAATGTACATGTATACATGAACGCCATAACCTTACATACTCGGTACTTTATTTGTACTGACTTCCCTTTGTCCTGGGGACGCTACGTTTCATGCCCGCAGGTCCCGATAGACAGGTTGAGAGTTCTTCTAATAGGCTATCAGCTCAGCAGAAGGTGTTTGTACACTCCACTTGCTCCGGAGTTGCCTATTTGGTCAGTATGATTTGAATATGTATTGTTTGGTATGGTGGGGCTCTCTCCCGACCTTTATGATATTTATGTACTCTTAGAGGCTTGTAGACAGATATCATGTATACAGATACTGGTATGGCCTCATAGGCCAGTACGTTATATGTATAAGTCGGTATATCAAGTTGGGTCACCCTACATTGAGTATTTCCTCATGTTTTATTCTACTTATCTCACGACAGTCTCTCCGGCTCATTTATCTATGATAGTATGATACGAAAGATACGTTACATTGGTACTCGATTGAATAAGGTATCGAGTACCCGTCGCGGCCCATCGGTTTGGGTCGTGACAAAAGTGAGGCATAAATTCTCACATTAGCGATAGTACCACAATCTCCATACTTGGTTTTAAATCTTTAACCAATCAAGTGACTACATGTCACACTTATACAATCTTCCCGTGGGATACACTCCCACGACCCTCCGCACCAGGTAATAAGTCTGCACATCCATACTACCGGTCACACTAATGTTGTAAAGAAAATCGAGAAGCTGCAAATCAGTACACAAAGCCTCTTACACAGGACACCGATCTCAGGTAACACTAAGGACAATACCAGCTTACTCTAAACATCTAAATTCTTCCCTGCTCATCCGAGCTCGTGACATTCTTGTCAACACCGAACCGCAACCTTGATCCTCAGCTTCCAATTTCCCATGCCACTCAATGCACCTAACATACCAATACGTGAGAGTACCAGAATTTCATAATAACCCCTGATCCACTAATAGGATAAACACTTCATCATATAGAAACCTTTTACTTAGCTCATTTCGGAAGAGCCAACGCAACACGCAACCTAATTCCCAAACCACAAAAAATACAACCTCGTGTCGTAATCTAAACTGCCATAACTCTTCCGAAAATCCCTTTACATAACAAAGCCATGCGAATCGAATACCTCCCAAATCAACCAAGTTGTGGTGGTGCTCAAGCCCAAGTGTACAACCACAAACTACATGTATAACTTCACGTTGGAGAAACTGACCGCTGCCATAACCGTGTTGATTCAACCATTACCAACCGAGCCACTTCTTTTACTTTACTCGGGACTTGCCCTAGAAATAATGATAGCTCCATTCAAAACATCATGAACCCAAATCCGCACTCATCCTGGGTGACCTTATTTCACGAGACCACGTTGTCTCCAAAACCCACGAACCATCTCATACCCTCCTTATGCGTATATTCGCATCTTCAACCGGTATACCCATTCTGATAATTCTTCCAAGAATACAAAGTTATTTTCTCCCGTTCCTACGATGTTGCACCGCAGACTGTAGACAACATAGAATATTCCAAGTCCCCTTTTCCATAATTCGCTGTGAAAACTCGATACGTAACCATACCACGGACTCGAAATCCTTAGGCGTCGTACTTTGAATTTTTGAACCCACTGGAACCATTGTTGAGAGTCACCCACTTGACTTGTTCCCAATTATGACCAAACTCTAAGGCTCTGCTAGCACATGAACACTTTCCCAAAAAAGCAACCGGCTGAATTCCTTTCCTTGTACATCACATCTACACGAAGCATAAACTCTGAGTCTTCCCAAAGCCTGAACACGAATCGACAAGGCCAAATATAGCACACATTCTCCCAAATCCTTTGCTCCAATTCACCACTGATGTTTTCTTCCCTTAGTCGTAATAACCCACCAATACACCGATAACCCGAAATCGCACAAGTTGACAACTACGCAATACAATCATCGGTGGTGGGGCTCTCCCATTTTGCTTGAAACTACAACTACATAAGCATGGGACCCGCCAAGGATCCTCCTTCCCCATAGACATCAGCTAAAAGTCCAACAATTCATTCCAAACTCGAAGTCATGTTGCATCCAAATAAAATCCATGGCCCTAGTCATTGCCCATCTCGATTCCCAAATTACTCTAAGCTTCCCTCAATGCGTGTGGTTATCCTACCATGGAACCCATATGCTACTTTGTCACTCTCCCACTTTGGTCAAACCCTCATCCTTTAAGAAATACTCGACTTATGTTTTCTTACACTTGGCCTTCTAGAGGTTTAACCACCGCAAGACACCTCCCATATGTCCTTCCTCATCCTTCGCTGCCCAGTTGTTGCCTTAACTAAAAATCCATCTCAGTAACGCTTGAGCTAATAAATTTCCACCAACCCCAAGCCTCCTAGAAGATCGTCCTTCTCGAGCCATCAA
Organism: Nicotiana tabacum; assembly: GCF_000715075.1. NCBI lineage: Eukaryota > Viridiplantae > Streptophyta > Magnoliopsida > Solanales > Solanaceae > Nicotiana > Nicotiana tabacum. The sequence continues at coordinate 14,751,404 of NC_134083.1, read as the reverse complement.
CATTATAAATACCCCTTCGATTCTGAAATCGCTACAATCTGTTATCTCTGACAACCGCATCTCATGCGCCATTTCACAACACCCTGCCCCGAAGGCAATTTGAAGAAGACCATAACACCAGCGATCTTAACATGTTCAACACGGACGACAACACCCCATCATAGATGGAAATTCCACCACGCTCGAAAATACCAAGTCTCGTCACTCCATCAACCCAAACCTGAACATTCTCAGTCCGATTGCCTTTCCTCCGTCGAAAATAAAATACCGAACCACTGAATCACGCATTTAGAAAAACCTCCTTTCGATTTATTCATTGCCTCGACGCATAGACAGGCATCCTACCATTACACAAACACGGTGCGATAACAACGCACGAATCGTCATAACAATTAATTCCAAATCTCAAAACCATAGAAAATACTGATGCTGAGATGAAACGACAGGACGACCTTCCGCAAGGCGACGGTAATAGCCCAATCAAACACGCAAGCAGAGACATCCTGTACCACCTCCGTATTACCATGACAATTCTTCAATTCCCAATCTATAACAAGTGTTTCACGTCGCGTAAGATTGAGTAGGAAAGAAATAAAGGTACAAGCCTCAAAAGAATCAATTCGCACGATGAGGAATCAAGAAGGGAAGTGCTCCTAACAGCCTTGTAGCCTCTTGAAGATAAGTACAGACGTCTCCGTACCGATCCACAAGACTCTACTAGACTCGCTCATGACTCGTGAGACCTAAGTGAACCTAGCGCTCTGATACAAAGCTGTCACGACCCAAAATCCATAATGGTCGTGATGGCGTCGGATACCACTGTCCGGCAAGCCAACAATAATTACTTAATTTGGTTCTCGTTTTAATATTTTGAAATCATATTTTTTTCCCTCTATTAAATAGTAGAAGATGAAATTTACTGAGTAAATGATAATATTTTTAACAAATTTCAATACAAAACAACTCATAGTCACCACAAAACCCGGTGTCATAAGTGCATGAGCATCAACTAGGAATGTAAAATAAAATACAGCATATGTCCGGAATATAAATTTGGACAGGAGAAATATAAATACTCTGAAGGAGACTCTGCCGGCTGCGGGTAATAATGTGAAATGCAGCTCACATATGTCCCTATATGCATACACGCCTCTGCTCTCACAAGGCCACTAGTCACATATGTACCTGCACAAAAATGTGCAGCAAGTGTAGCATTAGTACGTAAGCAACGTGTACCCAGTAAGTATCTAGCCTAACCCCAGAGAAGTAGTGATGAGGGGTCGACATCGACGCTTACTAGTGGTTCAATAAGGCAAATATAGTAAGAAGTAAAACAGATATGGGGCAGAATAAATACGCGAATTAAATAAATATAAATATGTGGTACAATCTTCCTCTCAACAATAAACTCAACTTTCGATTAGCAGTCACCTCCTCCCCCGGAGTATATATATAATGGACCTCACCAGATGGGTCGCCATAAATCAAATCAGAAAAACTCCCAGATACACTGGCCCTATGTACAATTAATACACACGATTCCCTAGAAATATTTTTACAGAAATGCCGAGGCATACGGCCCGATCCCATCAAAATTTGGTATATAACCATAGATACATCTATTATATATACTGCCGAGGCGAATGACCAGCCCCCATGAAAGTGTGGTACATAATCCTGCCGAGGCGAACGACCCGATCCCATAAAGTGTGGTACATAATCCTGCCAAGGCGAACGGCCCGATCCCATAAAGTGTGCGCACTGCCGAGGGTCGAACGACATGAACCATAGATGTATCTATCCTGTCGAGGCGAACGGCCTGCTCCCATTAGAATAAGAAAGCTTTGATGGGTCCTTGACTCCACTCACGAAGGGACAGGTGAGTTTTAGGAAAGTTTTGGGGAAAGCCCTTCGATGAGAACGCGTAACGCGAGGGAAGTTCGTAAGAGGAGTACAATTATTCCATGGCAAGTCATAAAGTTTATCCGTTCTCTACAAAAATACATCATGAACTTAGTCGAGCCTTTAAATTACATCAAACAATGCTAAAAATATGAATCACCCTCCAATTCAAACTTAGTGAACTTTGAAACTTCAACTTATACAATCGATGCCGAAACCTATCAAATCACGTCCGATTGACCTCAAATTTTGCGCACAAGTCATAATTGACATTACAGACCTACTCCAACTTTCGGAATCGAAATCCGACCCCGATATCAAAAAGTCCACTTCCCGGTCAAACTTCTCAAAAACCTTCAAAGTTTCAACTTTCGTCAAAAGACCCCGAAATGGCCTACGGACCTCTAAATCCACATCCAGATGCGCTCCCAATACCAGAATCACCATACAGAGCTATTCCCGGACTCAGAAATCCCAAATGGACATTGATAGCATTGAAATACACTCCAACCCAAATTTATAAAATCCTTCCAAAATGCCAACTTTCACAATATGCGCCGAAACGTTCCCGAGTTATCCAAAATCTGATCCGGACATACGTCCAAGTCCAAAATCATCATGAGAACCTGTTGGAACCTTCAAATCCTGATTATGAGGCCGTTTACTCAAAAATCCCCCTTTAGTCAATTCCTTCAACTTAAAGCTTCCAAAATTAGAATTTTTTTTCCAAATCAACTTCGAACTTTCCAAAATTAAATACCGACCACACGTACAAGTCATAATACCTGAAGTGAAGCTGCTAAGGTCCCAAACCGCTGAATGATGCGCTAGAGCTTAAAACGACCGGTCGGGTCATTACATTGTTACTTATATTCTAAGAATTTATAACCCTTTGTTTAAAGGTATTCCTAGAAGTACTTGTAGAGCTGATATCTTTAGGCTTTTTGGACAATATCAGACATATATTCGTTATTTGTTCGCTAGTCTTTCTTATAGAGTTTCTCTTACTTCTGATATTGGTCATGCTGTTAATAAAAATAATTATTTGATTGTTATATGCTACTGGATAGATGATAATTTTTGTATGCAAAACGTATTATTGCTTTTAAATATGATGAAGATCAAAGTCATACTGGTGCATTTTTAAGTAATACTATCCATGAAGTTGCTATATTTTACAATCTTTCAAAAAAAAATTTGTGTATGTCATTTGATAATGCGTCTAACAATAATTCTGCAATTACACTATTAAAATTACATCTACACCCACCACTTCCTGAAATATTTTATGTGAGGTATGCATGTCATATTTATAATTTAATTGTTAAGAGTGGCCTTGAATTATTTAGAAATGAGATCACTTTAGTTAAAAAAAGTTGTTGGTATAATTCAAGGAAATAATAAAAGTGCTAGATTAAATGCATTTAAGGATAAATATATACAATATGGACTAAAATCAAGACTCATGGTTGAAGAAATAGTTATTAGGTGGAATTATAATTATTTATTCTTAAGATGCTGTTATAAATATAAAATGCTTATAATTGAAGTTGTTAATTCTCATTGTACCGATCCTAACTGTTTGTTAACATCTAAAACTTGGGATGTCATTGAAGATGTTGTAAAAAATTTATAAATTTTTATGTAGCTACACTTGAGTTTTCTGGAGCTTATTATCATGCTATTGCAAATGGTTTAGTTTATATTGCTGAAATTTCTCTTTTACTCCATAATTTCAAGAAGAAAGAAGGATATAGTTCTATTGTTGAATCTATGCTAGATAAATTTAAGAAATATTTCTACCCAGTTTCCCCTATTTACCTAATTGGTGCTATTTTAAACCCTTCTATCAAAATGGCCACTTGTCGCCAATTAATCACCGCTTTATATGTTTATATGGATATTGGACCAACTGAAACCCCTGATGTTGAAACTTGTATTTCTAATCTACACAAACATTTACAAACTTCATATAATTATTATGCTAACATTGTTGATGCTTCTGCTGCTGTAGATGCAAATATTCCTTCAAGTTCAGTTTCAACATCTGCATCTGGTGCTTTGGAGGATAATAATGGTGTTGAAGATTATTTGATTTGGTCTACACTAGGAGAGCATCAAGAAACCAATAGCAGGAATATTGATGAACTCCAATTCTACTTGCAAAATCACCAGAGCCCCACATAAAGGAATTTCTACCGCTGGGTTAGTGGAGGAGCAACTCAAATCAATTTCCTATTCTTCGGCCATGGCTCGAGATGTGCTAAATGTGCTGATTTCAACAATCGCATTAGAGAGCGCATTTAGCCAAGCAAGGCAGTAGCTAGGAGATACCCGTCATTCATTGGGTAGCAATGCTTTGGAAGTTCTAGTGTGCTTCAGAGATTGGATAAGATCAGAACGGCGAAATCAAGGGCGTGAAGAGGTAGATGAAACGGAGGACCAAGAAATTGGAGATATAATGGTTTATGGTTCCGATTCAAGCAATGCCGGAAATCAAGAACCTCGTGTTGACATGGATGAACTTATAAAAATGATGCAAAGCATGTGATGTACTCTTTATTATTTTTTATAATTGTTGTAAACTTTTAATTTGCAAGTTCAAAAATAAAAAATAAAAATAGGACTTGCAAATTAATTTGAAGTATTATTTATTATTTAATGAAAATTTAAAATGAAAGCCTTCGGAGTTTGATCCTTACATATTGATCTTATTAAATAATTTTTTGTAGCCACTTACTTTCAATTTTAAAATTCAAATTTTAAATTTAAAACTAAATTTATGCCTTAAAATACTTATTTTCTTAATTAAAAGTTTGCAAACAGTTAAGTATCAATTACATTGAATAAGAAAAATATAATACACTTTAAAAAAAAACGGTCTGGTCCGGACCCGCTAAACCCGAATCCGGACGGGCCCTAATTAACCCGGAAAATCCCAACCCATTAGCAGCCCGGTTAGTCAGCCCACTATCCAGCCCGTACCACTAACTGGACAGACTATTTTTTTTCGTGTCCAGCCAGGACCGGCCCGTCCGGTAAACATGTACAAATTAAACTCAACTTTCAATTTTGTTAACAAAATACTACTATTATTAGTTAGAAAATTAAAAGGAGAACTACACACATGATATATTGTTTTTAAATATTAGACGAAGAAGTCATACATTTCAAAACGTGCAAATATTTTTGATTTTTAGGTGATGTGATCGTCACTTGTATACTAGCTCACTTTTATTTGATCAGTGAATTTAGTACCTGCTCAACTTTATTATAAAGATACAAAATTAATGTTTAAAACAAAGTAAAAGGTAGCAGAATAACGCAGCTGACTATTTTATTATTTTCTTTTCTTCTTTATCCTTTATTTCATCTTTTCTTTTATTTTATTATATACACACACAAAAGTTACAACGTCTCACAAGGAGGATTCCATAATGTTTAATACACGGCTCGCCCACATTTTCAACCATAATATATTGTGCAAACATTTACTTATTTAGTAAACTGATATAAATCAATTTAAGTCATGCCTGGAATAGTGGGACTGAATAAGACAATATTTCAGGAGACAGTAAAGAAAATTAATTAACCTTACCCTCTAGATAGCTAGTTGTAATAAATTAATTGCTCCAAACGAACAGTTAGATTTGAACACGGCACGATCTCATGCAACAATGAGACTGCAGAAAATAAATTGAGTGGTTGAATTAACTAAATTAAAAGAGACATAGATGTGATTAATTACTCGATAGGCACATGTATTCATCAATGCCACCAACGAAATAATCTCTTATATATGATCACTGACACTGCAAATTTGAAGTTAATACTTGATAGCAGTTATAGTTGAAGAAAGAAAAAAGAGGCTTGATATATCCTTCCTAATGACTGTTTTCCCTTTTTCAGTTTTAATATATATTATCCATTATTACCACTTCACCGAGGGGCGTATATTGGTATTAGAAATAGTCAAATAACAGTATTGGATACGTGGATTCACAACCAATATAATTTGCTTCTCTGCTATTGATGCTGAACTAAATAGCACTTCGGCTAGACTTGCACTTAGCTGAGGACTTTAGCCTCTGGCCACTTCAAATAGAAACTGATTCGCAGTTCACTGATATCGGAACTGGATCGCGTGGAGCTTAGATGTGTCTACCGAAAAGCTAATGCTATAGCAGATACCTTGGCTAAGCATGACATGAACCTCACACCTTCACATGGACGACAACTATGGCATCCCTTATATTACTTATCTCCCCCTCCCTTTGCTTTATTAGCTTTCAATAAAGATTGTTCTAAATATTTGAATGTTCGAAACAATATTAGCTTATAATAACTATAATTGTTACGTTACTTAATTTATAATGTAAGTCTCTGTTTGACCAAAAAGCGTAATTTCCGGTTAAACTATTTAATTTATATAATAAGGGGTTAAATCTAGTTAAGGATAATAACTCTAGATACTAATCTCTAAAATATGCAGTAGGTGGGGACAGATCCCGTAAATAGTTGATGACAACAAGTGCAGAATATTCTTAAAGCATGAACATTGATGGAGATATAACTAACAGTAAATGGCAATAAATGGCATTTAAGTAAATAAGGAGAATGATTCACCCAATAATGGATGAGTTGAATGAATGTTTCTCCTTACAATGATGAGTGACCGATAGGTCCAAGATTCGTATAAACAATCCTCGGATTTGATGGAAATGTGAGAAATAATATGAATAAGAATCTTTATCAAAAGGTAGTCTTTGTATTCTTGCAAGAGAGAGAGAGAGAATCTTCTTCTCAAAAATGTTCTTATCAAAATGAATATTACATGCCCATATCATTGTCTCTTCTTTCTATATATATGGGGCATTTTCCTATGAAACCCTAATAGTATAAATGAAAGAAATATCCACTAGAATATTCCCTCTTAATATTTTATCATGACAAATTAGCCGTTACAAGTCTTATCATTAATAGCCAATCTCGACCTCGACCCTTGTTGACATTTCGACTACGACTCCTATTGACATCTCGATTACGGCTCATGTCGGCACCTCGGCCAATGACTTTGTTGCATCTTGGGCGAGCTCGACCGATTCTTTCCTTAATGTCATATTACGCTAAATTTCCTAGGGACGGATTTTGGCCTATATAGTTAGTCCCTCCGCTTATTAAGGCCGACGTCAGAAGGACTTGATGAGCGGACCCTGTATAACGTGACCGAAGTGTTTAGATAAGATGGATGAGCCGTAGTGATTAGGGGCGAGTAAGCGATGTGTCCCATTGTAAACCCTAAGTTCTAGGGTCGCAAATCTCGCAAATCAAGGTGACGTCATGGCAGCTGACGTCATTATGGCGCAATTTCCCGAGACACTGCTTCGTTTCGCGCGCGCCTCCTGATAGAGCCTGCTGCTTCGGTTACAACTGTTGCTACCCAATATTTCCCTCATATTTTTTTAAAATATATACTTGCCTTCAAAATAGCATTTTATGCATCATTATTTAGTTTACAAATCTATACAAGTATTTTCTATAATTTTTCATATTTTTAGAGCTCTTAAATTAATTTTTTTGCATTTAAACTATATAAATATCTAGTAATTATTCCTTCAAATTATTTTGTGATGACTCAATTACCTAAATCCTCATTTTGTATCTATAATATTTGCTTCATGTATTTTATTCTATTTTTATATAATTACATTAGTATTTTCAGGCTATTTGCACAATCTCGCAATAATAGCATATATTTTACAATTGTATTGCATTTGTCGTTTTATTCAGGGTCAAAATAATATATTACATTTTCATAATCTTATACTATTGTTTTAAGGTATTAATTTGCATAAACAATATTTTTATAATTTATTTAACTATTTTATTAAAATATTTTTCCCTTAATTTCTTATTTTAAAGAGCTGGCCCAATTTTGAGTTATTTTCGGACCAGACAAACCCAAATCTCTGGCCTAACTCCCCAAAGCCCAATCCAAGCAACCCCTGAAATTTAACCTGGTCGCGACCCGCTTAATAACCCGCCCCGTTGCCCCGTTCAATCTTGGTCGTTGATCTTAAATGATAAACAACCCGTAATTAACCTACCCTTTCCTTATATCCCCAATACCCCAAACCCTAGAGACAAAAATCCCCACCCCACCGCCTCAGTATCCTCACATGCTCTCATCTCTCAAACCTAAACCCTAGCCATCCTCACTCAAATCTCGGTCCCAATTCGACATTACATGGAAACCATCCATGATTCCTTTCCTTCCTTGCATACGCGGAGTTACTTACCATCTTTTGAATGCTACAAATACTGCTTACTTAATTATTTATGGAAGCTAAGTCGTTGTGTTCGTTTGATTCCGATTCCGTATCATCTTCATGTTTCTGACTTGATACATTAACTATCAGACTCCTTGGCTTCAATTCAGCGAGATTTTGGCCATTTTTGTTCCTCGTCTAAACTAGGGTTTACTCGTTTTCTCTCCTAAATTGATCTGAATCGATTTTGCATGCTTTCTTTCCTTATTTTGGTTTTTTTATTTACTTTGTTTCCTTGTTTATTCGTCTAATTTTGCTACTATATAAACCCATCCCCATCCCCCTTTGAAGCAGAATGGAATCGAGATACTTTCACTAAAAATTGAAGCTTTGTTCTGTGATTCCCTCATTCTCTTATTTTGTACTTCATTTTGGCCGGCTGAAAGCCAAGGCCACTGAGATTCTGTTATTCGAACTTTCTCTTAGTGCGAGCATTGCCCGAAGTTCTTCTAAAGCTCTTGGGAACTTTGACGCATTGAGATTCTAGGTTCTTGTGGAATTTTTGTTCTTTGTTATTGTCCGTTTAACTGGTAAGTCGCTTGATCTTTTGCAATTTGATTTTTTATGTGTCTCTGATTTGCATGTCCTCTCGCTTCTGAACTCTATGGCTTAATGTGTTTCTGGTCTACTCTTATGCACAACTCTGTTAGCTTTACACTCATTTTAAATCTCTCTATCATTTAACTCCTATTACTGCCGCTAGTTCTGAAATTGTCTGTCTAACTTGGATAATTTGAACCCTCCTAAGCTCGTTTAGCTAGTGTATTGGTGTTTGAATGTTCATCAATATGCTTACCTGTTTTGTCCTGAATCTTTGTAATGAATGCCTCACATATGTAATAACTTATGTTAAGACCTTCACTGTTAACTATGACTTGTTTCTCTGTTATTGTGTCACTCAGCATGCTCACTTGATCTCATACCCCTTTAATGATGGCTTTAAATTATAGAACAGTTATCTAAACTTGTTTTCCTTACCATGTTTGAACTGTTTCGATATTAAGATGAATCTCTGGCATAACTTAGATCTTCCCTAGTTAATTCGTCTACTGGTCAATACTTGAATGCCTACGTTTGCCATTTGACATGAGTTTATTTTCACTCCGTTCTGAATCTCTGCAATGATTATCTTGAATATGTAACGTATTCTAATCTGTGTTAAGATTTCTTCTATCAACTATGACCTTGCTTCCCTGCCAATATGTTCCCCAGCATGTCTTTGGCTCACTTAATTCCTTGTTCCTTCAGTGATTACTTGAGTTGTCACAATGTGTGTTTCCCTATCATGTCTAAATGTTGTCCTGTTCCCTGATGAAAATTAGCATAATTGTTTCATAACATCAAGACCTATACTTAGCACAATCTGGACCTTCTTTAGGTAAATAGTCTACTGTGTCGATGCTAGAATACCTACATGTGCTATTTAACATGAGCTTACTCTTCACTCTGTATTGAATCTCTATGATGCTTGTCTTGCATACGTAATGTGTTTTAATGTTATAAGACCTTTTCCCTCAGCTGTGATCTTGCTTTCCTACTAATATGCCCCCAGTATGTCTTAATCCCCTATTCCTCAGTGATTGCTTGGACTGTCATAATGTGTGCTCCCTATCATGTTTCAATGCAATCTTGCCTCCTGGTGAGAATTAACATGTTTTGTCTTATGATACTAAGATGCATGCTTAGCTTAACCCGAACCTCTTAGGTCCCAATTGGTTTAATGTCATGAGTGATAATGTATATCTTGCAAACCTATTTCTTCCCCAATTTCTTTCAATATGAGGCTATTTATGTTGTGCTTTGTTGTCCTACTGAACCTACTGGCCTATTTGATTAATTACTCTATATGCTCAATTTGGCTATGTCTACTTTAGGATATGAATGTATCTCCTAACTTCTGTCCATTTTTCTCACTGGCAACTTATATTCTATTATTGGCCTCCCTAGTGTGAGCACTGCTCGGGGTCCAATTGAGGCCCTTGTGAACTCTGACACACTAGGGCTTGGTCACAGTCATTCTCTCAACCTCCAAAATTGTTCCTAATACTCTATTTCCCTGTCATGTACTGCATATCTATATTGGTTATTCTAAATAGTGCAACACTTGGTGCCATGGTTGATTAAACTGGTTCTGGACCCCTCTGTGGATCCCTAAGTCATGTATTAAATGTGGCTCTTTGTTGAAGGCCTGAGTATGTTGTGTAAGAGATATTGAAGGCCCAGGCAATGCTGGGTGTTTATTTGTTTTATTTGGGCCTATTGTGGGCTTGTTCACTGTTATGTAACACTGTTACTTTTACTCATTATTGGGCCTCTAATAACCTTTGTATAAATAATTAGGGTGTTAGTGAAGAGAGAATGTGGGTAGATTTTAATATTTACATGCGATGGGTAGATGACATGCCTATAGGACTTGATAATGTGTTCGCTATATGTGTTGTTCAATTACATGAGCACTGTAGAGATCATGACATTAGGAGAAGCACACATGCACTGCATGTGTTACCGTTAAACATGAGTTCAAATGCTATGTTTACTGCTACGTATTTATAGAAAGCATGCCTATAGGAAGTGAGCACTCTTTCAATTTGCATGACTGCTTTCAACCGCATTAGAAACCTGCCTATAGGAACAAAATGAATTTTCCTTCAATTCACTTCGGTTATTCACGAGAAATCATGCCTACAGGATTTATCATTTTATTTGCTATTGTATCACATTGTCCACTAGAAATCTTGTTCATAGGACTAAGTATAATAAAACAATCTCTAAAGTACTATGCGTTAGAGATCCCGCCTATAGGGAATAATTGCTCGCTATAATTGGTTAATGCTAGACCATTCAAACACTGCTTCACGCGCGTCGTATGAATAACTTTGGGACTCTTTCCCTAGCAGATTCTGTTGTACCCAACTGCGTAAATCACTTAGGCATCGCACATATAGGATTGGTAACTTAAAACCCTCAACAATTAGCTTATGATACCAGCATGATTTCGTCTATAAGCTATATCCTGCATATGAAATCACTTGCATACTTTGATCTCCTAGAAAGCCTGTCTATAGGATTCTGCAGATTCATGTTTGGCATATGTGTTTGTGTGCATTTATTGCTTAAGTGCGAAGGCAAACTTGAGCCCCTTTATTGCCATATTTGAAGTCCAATGTGTTTTGCATGTCGCTTAGTTTTTATCATTTTGAGCAGCCTAAGTTTAAGTCTAGAACCACCCTAAATAGAGGTCCAATGCCCTCCTGGACCATAGGTATGGGACGGGTAATGCACGTATAGAGTACGACCTATAATTGAATTAGAACGCTTTTAGGTAACAATTTTAACATAGTAATCAGGTAGCAGGAGATAATAGTATGTGCCCGCTGAATAATATGAGTAACACCACATCTTGAGGGAGTTACGAAATATTATTTATGTTGCACGGGGTGATCCTTTAGGTTAAAAAACTTAGGACCCCCTCCTCTTTATATGTTGTTATTAGATCTAAATAGTTGTATCCCTATATTCGCACTAAGATCTGTATTAATCATGTTGTAATAAAGTTCTGTGACTTCTGAACTCCTTTATTTATTTGATCACTTAGCTTAATCATAATCCACATAATCTTAAGTTCAGCCGGGACCCACAATTGTAGACCTCGAGGAGTGCCTAACACCTTCTCTTTGAGGTAACTTGAGCCCTTACCCGATCTTTGGTGGCGTTGACTAGTCAAACAAAGTCATTTGCATAATAGGTGCCCTAACGCACCTTAAATCGTTAGGTGGTGACTCTCCTCTTTTAATACCTCCTTTAAAAGAGTTGTCACATGTCGAAACGTGATTTCGCGAGAAAACAGGGGCACGACAGCATGGCGACTCTGCTAGGGAATTACACTTAGGTTCTTACCATAATGAACTTGGCTTATGTGGATTAGTTTTCTTTGTTGTAAACGCACATTTCTTTTCCATCTTTATTTGTTAGATTTGCTATAACATGCACATCCTTTTCCCTATTCGCCCTTAGTTGTTCTAATTGCTGTTTATTAGCTATATCATGTCTCTCCCACCCCTACTCCTCTACTTACTTTATCATATTCCCTATGTTCCACGAACTAACTTCTTCTTTTGTCTTTCTTTTTATGTCCTTTATGTCTTATCTTAATATCGCGTTTATTGCTTTCATATATCTATCATGCAAATACTTGGCAATGTGTTATTATCTTTGCATAAAGCATGCTCCACATCATATTCCCCCCATGCCCGATTAATAACATAGCGGCACTTGATGAGTGTCTGCGCTCTTCCAAAATTACCCTGTTAAATTGGAAAGGCTTATTTGCGGTAAACTAGTCGATCAGCGGTACAGTCGACGGTTCCGTGCCTTTTCCTCTCAAGTTGTCCACTTGAGAGTACCAGCCTAGACCCTTATAGAAACCTCGCTCCAATATCAATTGTGCATGCATCATGTCAAACCTAGTATGGGTTAGAACGTTGTCCACATGATAATCCACTAAGATAAGCCTTGTCCAAAGCCTGACGGGATTTCCATAATCCCAATGGACACCATCACGTTATGTGCATTACTTGGAGAAAACATGCCGATATGTTGATCATTAATGTGTAAATAGTCAGACCAGGAGGGAGAAAGGGCTAACTCTATTTGTTTTGCAGAAAATGAGGCACAAAGTTCCCAGGTTCGGCATGGTTCAAATATCCCACCTTTGTTGCTTGATTGGTGGAAGAACCTCTCACCTAGTGACCAGAATCATGTGAAAAGGGTCCTTGGAAATTTTCCTTCCTTATTGGACATTCGGCGAAATAACGCATTGATTGAGGCCGCCACTATGTTTTGGGATGAGAAAAGAGTTGTCTTTCGCTTTGGTAATGTAGATATGACCCCTCTCTTAGAGGAAATAAGAGACTTCGCTAGGCTGCCATGGGATAGTCCGGGTTTGTTAGTACCAGAAAATCGCACTCCCTGTGGTTTTTTGAAAATGATGGGTTTCAAGAAAAATGATGAATTACTCTGTCTGGAGGAGTCCTACATACCATTTGAATTCCTTTATGAACGTTATGGGCATAGCAAGTCATATCGCCTTTACCGTGATGAACTTGCCATTACTTCTTTGGGTTGGACACACCACAGAGTCTTTGTGTTCATTGTCTGTTTCTTAGGGTTGCTGATATTTCCGATGAAAGGGGGAGGATCCACACTCGCTTAGCCATGATCGCTAGGACTCTAATGGAAGGAATTAAGGGACAAACTTAGACTATCGTACCCATGATCTTGGCAGAAATGTATCGCGCTCTAGATCGATGCAAGCAGGGGTATGGTCACTTCGAGGGATGTAATCTGTTACTGCAGGTTTGGTTATTAGAACATTTCCAGAGAGGTGAATATCGTCAAGAGCTTCTGCGACGACCATTAAATGACTACATAGCCTACCATCATCCAAAAATAATGACATTTATCCCAGATAGATTCACGCAACCTGGAAATGCTGTAAGTTGGGTGCGTTTCTTCAGTAATCTGACTGACGAAAAGGTACATTGGATGTTTGAATGGTTCCTTAGCAGCGAGTTCATCATCAGGTCAAGAGAAACCACTCATTTAGTGATGACCGGGTTAAGAGGAATCTATCTTTATGCTCCTATAAGAGTAATGAGGCAAGCGGGAAGAAAGCAGGTGATACCTCGGGTTTCCAACATGGTCCAGTATAAAGCAGACTTTAAAGGGAACATCATTCCATTCAAGTTCGAGGCACAGCATATGTGGAATCAAAAGGTCGTTATAGAGAAAGACATTATCGAGCCAGACAGGTACCATGTCGGCCATGTATACTTCTACCCATCATGGTTGGTAGATGATATAGCGGGAGATGTCAAGCCATGGATTAATCTGAAAAATAGGGTTATAGATGACGTTGTTGAAGCAGAAGTCAAGTATAGGATGCTGCGCAAGAGGGTTTTTGAGTCTGAAGCTAGACATTTGGAACATCACAAAGTGGATATGGAAGCCATCGGCGAATGGAAAGAAATTGCTACTAAATCAACAGAAAGATTGGAATATCTGGAGCAAGGGTTAATGGAACTTGAGGGGAAGATGAGGAAGAGGCTCTCGGATTGTCAGAATACGGAAGGTAATGAGGGAGGGCACATAGCAAGGGCTTACCTACTATTGGACATGCACGACTTGGGGAACTTGATTGATGGATCCAAGAAAGCCAAGCATGGAGAAGGTCCATCTGGGGCCAAATAGATTAGGAAATGATGTTCTTTACTACTTTTAACTTAGTTTTTAGATTTCGATTGTAATAAGGCATATGCCATTAGTAACTTTCTTAATTTTGTCGTTTTAGTAAGGATTTGATTCATTTTCGCATTAATGAAATGACACAATTATTGGCATCAATTTTCTCCAAGTCTATGTGTCGCTTAGGCCTACCTCGGGCATAACGAGGTCCCCCAAATTAGGACGCGATTCTGTTACATTATTTTGCAGAGCATGTTCAATATTGTAGACATTCTTTCAATATCCCTTACTGATTTGGTTACCTTTTTTATTTTTTTTTCTTTTGTTTATTCCCATCCGCATATCATACTAGATCCAAAAGTCCTTCACCTCTTCCTTCACCAAGTGATCCTAAAGGCAAAAGCAAAGGGAAAGGAAAAATGGACGATTTAAGTGGTATCAGAAATGACAATGCAGAGAACGTTGAAACCTCGGATGGTCGGAATACTCCAGCACATAATGAATTGGTCCTACGTCTGGAACAGAAAATATTGGAGCTACAAGGGGAACTTGAGCAGGTCCAGAACTTGGCAAACCTTTCCCTCACCCTAAATGTCCCTGATATCAACCAACAAAACACAAACGCCCAAAACCCGACACCTCCCCAAAACACACAAAATCCACAAAATCCCCCCACACCACATCAATACGCCACACCTCCTCGGAACCACAACCCTCCACTGATACCTACTCCTCAACAAAACCATCACCACCCAACTCAATACCCACTAACAACCACATACCACACCCCTCAGAATGCACCACAGCCTACCCCTGACCCGCAAAACTTAACCAATGACCTCCTTTACGCCTAGATTCCCGGAGTCCACCAAAGCAATCCCATATATGTGGAAACTTTACCCTATATACCACAACAGTCCCTATACATACCCGAATTCGCCGAGAAGGACCTGCTCATCAAGAACATGGCGGAAGAACTCAAGAAACTTACTGGCAGAGTTCAAAGTGTCGAATAGGCAAAGGCATTGAGGTTTGAATTATGAAGATTTATGTATTCAGCCAGATGTAGAACTGCCAGAGGGTTACAAATCTCCTAAGTTCGAAATGTTCGACAGAACTGATGATCTGAAGGTGCACTTGAGAACATATTGTGACAAGCTTGTAGGAGTTGGCAGGGATGAAAGAATCCGCATGAAGCTGTTCATGAGGAGCCTCACTGGAGACGCCCTATCCTGGTACATTAGTCAGAACCCAAATAAATGGGTTAATTGGGTGAGCATGGCATCAGATTTCATGGATCGGTTCAGGTTTAACACAGAAAACGCACCAGACATTTTCTACATTCAGAATCTCAAGAAGAGGCCAATGGAAACTTTTCGCGAGTATGCCACTCGGTGAGGTCCGAAGCTGCAAAATTAAGGCCAGCACTAGAAGAAGAACAGATGAATAAGTTCTTCGTCAGAGCTCAGGATCCGCAATACTACGAAAGACTGGTGGTTATTGAAAACCATAAATTTTCTGACATCATCAAATTGGGAGAAAGAATAGAAGAAGGGATCAAAAGCGGAATGGTGACAAATTTTGAAGCACTCCAAGCTACAAATAAAGCCTTACATTCAGGAGGTATTGGTAGCCCAAGGTCCAAAGCCTCCTCTTACATACCAAACACCTCCACCCACATATCAGCCTTCACCTCCCAGATACTAACAACCTACCGCCACTTACCATACCTATAACACCCAACCAACATACTACCACTCACCACCAGCCCGCCAAAACTACCAAAAACCTATACCAAGTTTAAACCGCAGACCACCCAGACAATACACCCCAATTGTTGAACCTATAGACCAGCTGTACGAGAGACAGAAGGTTGCCAGTTATATCACTCCCATTCCCGCTATTGCTATGGAAAACTCTTCCCAGTGGATTAACCCAAATAAAACATGTGTCTATCACTCAGGCATGAAAGATCATACTATTGATGAGTATCGTGCTTTGAAGGATAAGATTCAGACATTAATTGACACCAAAGTCATACAGGCAAAGGAGGCCGCACCCAATATCCGTAACAATCCTCTCCCAGATCACAGGGGTGGAGGAGTAAACATGATAGAGACCGATGAAGAATGGGACTCATAAGGGTCAATTGGACTCATTCGAGAAGGGGATAATTCTGAAAAATCTCCAGTCACTCTCACACCTATCATGGTACAGACTCAGGCACCAATTGAAGTTGAGGTAGCTGCACCAACTCCGTTTGAGGTTGAAGTAACAATGCCTTTCACCATGATGGTAGCACCTACACCGTCTTATAAGTCTAATGTTATACCATGGGATTATATTGCGGAAGCAAGAAGAAAAGGAAAAGCAAAAATGGAAAAAACAGGTGCAGCGCAAGGCATGACCAGAACTGGTAGGATTTATACACCCGAGTATTATGGAGGAACAAGCAAAGAAGTCGCCTCTAAACCGCCTGTCATTGAGACTGGCCCAGATGATCTTTGGAGAAAGGTGCAGACAAGAGAGTATTCTGTGGTTGATCATCTGAACAAAATTCGTGCTCAAATATCCATTTTATCACTGATGCAAAACTCTGAGGCACATAGGAATGCCCTGATGAATGTGTTGAATGAAGCCTATGTACCCAACATCACCAGTGGAGAGATGGCCAACATGGTAGGGCAAGTGTTGGAAAGCCACAAGATCACTTTTCATGAAGACGAGCCGTCACCAGAAGGACTAAGTCACAACAGGGCACTGCATATCACAGTGCAGTTTAAGGACAAGTTCATTGCCAGAGTCCTGATAGATGGGGGTTTGAGTCTCAACATATGTCCACTAACTACTCTGAAAAGATTGGGTAAAGGCATGCACGAGATACAAGCAGGAAGTATGAATGTGAAAGCATTTGATGGGTCTCAAAGGGCCATAATTGGGGAAACCAACCTCACCCTACAGATGGGCCCAACCTGGTTTGATGTTGAGTTTCAAGTGTTGGACATATCTGCTACCTACAACCTATTGTTGGGACGACCTTGGATACATGTCGCTGGGGTCGTAGCTTCTGCTCTACATCAGGTCGTGAAGTTTGAGTGGAACCATCAGGAAGTGATCATCCATGGGGACAGAAGTAATCCCATTTACACCAGTCAAATTGTTCCGGTCATCAAGAATAGAAGGAAGTTGGGTGGAGAAACATACCATCGCATCGAACAAGTCAACGCAATTGAAAAGGACAAATAGTGGAGCAGTAAGATAGAAGGCATATTAGCATGGACATGATATAAGCCTGGCAAGGGTATCGGTAAGAATCTCCAGGGGATCACCAAACCGATATAGCTAAAGCGTCACAGCACAACTTTTGGGCTTGGGTATGAATACACCTGGCACGAGTATCAGAATCGGTTGCCACCATGGCGTGGTCCTTATTACCCTCTAGAGCAACCAGTACCATATTTGATCCAGTTATTTCATCAAGCTGACATGATGTGGGAGTTCGAAGAAGATGAAGTTCTAGCTTGCATAAGGAATCTATTTCTGGATGATGAAGGCATGGATTGCGGTACGATGGTTGAGGAGTAGGAGGAGGAAGGCCTCATTATTCAGACCATGGAGAAGGGAGCTATTCTCAAGAATTGGACTGCTGGACCATCAAGGGCCCGTCGAGTTCCTGGGTAGCCTGGCAATTAACATCATTTATTTTGAAAGCAATTTTATGAGCATTTAAGACATTTTCAATATTTTGTTCTTAACGTATTTTGTTTTGAAATAATTGCTCGAGTCATCGAGTCGTACTTGTTTGACGTTTTCAAGATTTATCTAATGCATTGTTATTTTTAGTATTTATTATTATTCTTTATATTTTTTCTCTACAGCATTATTATTACCTATCCCGATGAACCTACGACTGTGACATGTAATGAGACAACGCAACATAAGGATAATGATTCAGAGGATCTGGAAGAGGATATAATACCAGAGAAAATTATCAGAGAAGTGGAAAACTTTGAAAACAAGCCTAAGTCTGATTTGGATGAGACCCAAATAGTTAATTTGGGAGACTTCGAAACAGTCAAGGAAACGCGTGTAAGCATTCACCTATCACTGTCAGAGAAGGAAGAGAACGTCCGGTTCCTGAAGAAGTATGATGATATTTTTGCATGGTCGTATAATGATATGACCGGTTTGAGCACGTCCATAGTGGCTCATAAACTACCTACCAACCCTATGTGTCTGCCTGTAAAGCAGAAGCTTAGAAAATTTGAGTCGGATATGAGTCTGAAAATAAAAGAGGAAGTCAACAAGCAGATCAAAGCCAAGGTTCTTAGAGTGGTTGAATATCCGACATGGTTGGCTAACATTGTGCCAGTTCAAAAGAAAGATGGGAAAGTCAGAGTGTGTGTCGACTATCGGGACTTAAACAGAGCAAGTCCCACAGATGATTTCTCGTTGCCCAATATACACATACTGATCGACAACTCTACCAAGCATGAACTCCAATCTTTTATGGATTGCTTCGCGGGATATCATCAGATCTTGATGGATGAAAAGGATGCCGAAAAGACAGCTTTTATTACACTGTGAAGAGTATATTGTTACAAAATTATGTCGTTTGGCCTAAAGAATGTTGGAGCTACCTATATGAGGGCCATGACAACTAGTTTCCACGACATAATACACAAGGAGATAGAGGTGAACGTGGATAACGTCATCATCAAATCCAAGAGAAGAACAGATCATATGGCAGGTTTGAGGAAATTCTTTGATCGACTTCGAAGATACAACCTGAAACTAAATCCCGTAAAATGTGCTTTCGGAGTCCCTGCTGGAAAGTTGTTAGGGTTCATCGTCAGCCGCCGGGGAATTGAGCTAGAACCGTCAAAGGTCAAGGCTATCTAAGATTTGCCACCTCCAAATAACAAGAAAGATGTGATGAGTTTCTTGGGGCATCTCAATTACATCAGCCATTTCATAGCACATCAACTGTGATTTGTGAACCGATTTTCAAAATGTTAAAGAAAGATGCTGCAACAAGTTGGACTGAAGAATTCCAGAAAGCCTTTGACAAGATCAAGGAATATTTATCCAAACCACATGTTCTGGTCCCACCAGACCCTAGGAGACCTCTGCTACTCTATTTATCTGTACTGGATGGGGCTTCCGGCTGTGTCTTGGGACAACACGACGAGACGGGAAGAAAGGAACATGACATATACTATCTAAGTAAAAAGTTCACGCCCTACAAAGTTGAGGCATTACTTCTGTGCCTACACCACATATCTCATATCAAGAATAGATCCGTTAAAATATATCTTTCATAAACCCATGCCTATGGAAAAGTTGGAAAAATGACAGATACTACTGAGTGAGTTCGACATCATCTATGTAACTCAGAAGGCGATCAAGGGGCAAGCATTGGCAGATCACTTGACAGAAAATCATGTGGGTGGAGAATACAAACCACTGAAAACGTATTTTCCCGATGAAGAGGTATCATTCGTAGGAGAAGATATCACTGAAACCTATGACGGTTGGAGAATGTTCTTCGATTGAGCTGCAAACTTCATAGGAGTAGGTATTGGAGCAGTTTTATTGTCATAAACAGGTCAACACTATCCAGTATCCGCAAAGCTCAGGTTTTCATGTACCAACAATATGGCAGAATATAAGGCTTGCATCTTGGGGCTCAAGTTGGCCATGGACATGAACGTTCAGGAATTGCTGGTAATTGGAGATTCAGACCTTTTGGTACATCAGGTTCTAGGGCTATAAAGAATACCAAAATATTGCCATATTCGTACTAAGTACAAGAGTTGATGAAGAGATTCACAAAAATAGAGTTCAAATATGTTCCGAGAATCCAGAATGAGTTCGCAGATGCGTTGGCCACTCTATCTTCCATGATACAACACCCAGACAAGAATTTCATCGATCCTATTCCAGTAGGGATCTATAATCAGCCATCTTATTGTGCTCATGTTAAATAAGAAACTGATGGGAATCCGTGGTTTCATGACATCAAAGAATACTTGGCAAAAGGAGAGTACCCTGAGCACACAAATCATACTCAGAAACGCACACTCCGAAAATTGTCCAACCATTTCTTCCAAAGTGGAGGAATTCTGTACAGAAGGACTCCAGATCTAGGATTATTACGGTATGTCGACGCCAAGGAAGCATCCAAATTTCTCGAAGAGATACATGTCGGAACTTGCAGACCACACATGAATGGCTTTGTTTTAGCTAAGAAGATATTAAGAGTGGGATATTTCTGGATGACAATGGAAACGGACTGCATCAGGTATGTCCAAAGCTGTGAGTTCAAATACTATGTTTACTGCTACGTGTTTATAGACAACATGCCTATAGGAAGTGAGCACTCTTTCAATTTGCATGACTGCTTTCAACCGCATTAGAAACCTGCCTATAGGAACAAAATGAATTTTCCTTCAACTCACTTCAGTTATTCACTAGAAATCA
Source organism: Nicotiana tabacum (assembly GCF_000715075.1). Classification (NCBI taxonomy): domain Eukaryota; kingdom Viridiplantae; phylum Streptophyta; class Magnoliopsida; order Solanales; family Solanaceae; genus Nicotiana; species Nicotiana tabacum. Next base: position 14,730,447 of record NC_134083.1, on the reverse strand, counting down.
TGCCTACATTATTTTGATCATTTCATTTGCTATTGTATCACATTGTCCACTAGAAATCTTGTTCATATGACTAAATATAATAAAAAAAAGCTCTAAAGTACTATGCGTTAGATATCTTGCCTATAGGAAATAATTACTCGCTATAATTGGTTAATGCTAGACCATTCAACCACTGCTTCATGCTCATCATATGAATAATTCTGGGACTCTTTCCCTAGCAGATTCTGTTGTACCCAACTGCGTAAATCACTTAGGCATCGTACATATAGGATTGGTAACTTAAAACTCTCAACAATTAGCTTATGATACCAGCATGATTCCGTCTATAAGCTATATCCTGCATCTGAAATCACTTGCATACTTTGATCGCCTAGAAAGCCTGTCTATAGGATTCTGCAGATTCATGTTTGGCATATGTGTTTGCGTGCATTTATTGCTTAAGTGATGAGGCAAACCTGAACCCCTTTATTGCCATATTTGAAGTCCAATGTGTTTTGCATGTCGCCTAGTTTTTACCATTTTGAGCAGCCTAAGTTTAAGTCTAGAACCACCCTAAATAGAGGTCCAATGCCCTCCTGGACCATAGGTATGGGACGGATAATGCACGCATAGAGTACGACATATAATTGAATTAGAACGCCTTTAGGTAACAATTTTAACATAGTAATCAGGTAGCAGGAGATGATAGTATGTGCCCGCTGAATAATATGAGTAACACCCCATCTTGAGGGAGTTACGAAGTATTATTTATGTTGCACAGGGTGATCCTTTAGGCTAAAAAACTTAGGACCCCCCTCCTCTTTATATGTTGTTATTAGATCTAATTAGTTGTATTCCTATATTCGCACTAAGATCTGTATTAATCATGTTGTAATAAAGTTCTGTGACTTCTGAACTCCTTTATTTATTTGATCACTTAGCTTAATCATAATCCACATAATCTTAAGTTCAGCCGGGACCCGCAATTGTTGACCTCGAGGATTGCCTAACGCCTTCTCTTTGAGGTAACTTAAGCCCTTACCCGATCTTTGATGGCGTTGACTAGTCAAACAGAGTCATTTGTATAATCGGTGCCTTAACGCACCTTAAACCGTTAGGTGGCGACTCTCCTCTTTTAATACCTCCTTTAAAAGAGTTGTCACATGTCGAAACCCGATTTCGCAAAAAAACGGGGGCGCGACAACAGTATCACGCAATGATGGTTAATTTCTTGGTTTGATGCCTACATCTTTATAAATAGGGGTGTGTGAGTAACGTCTTAACATTTACAAAATTTCTTGTACCCAACAAACTATGCATCTTCTTTTTCCTCCATTGTTTGAAACTCCTTAGTGGTTTTAGTGATTCTCACTGCTTTCAGCCCTTCTGTGCTTAAAACACCTTTTTCTCAAAAATATGGTTAACGTACCTTCTGGTTCCAGTATGGCGGCTGACCCTACCCCCTTAGCGGTATGTATGCCTCCTCACGGCGACGGTGTTTCTGTCGCCCTTGAAGATGAGAGGTTTCCTACGGTGGAGTAAATAATTCCTCGCAGTGAAAAGACTAGATCTGACTTTTTGAAGTTGCCTGTAGACGATCCTGAGGCCTCGGAGTCGATGATGAATGAGGTCGGCCTCGCTGAGTTTAGGGCAAATTTCAAAATTTTGGCCCACATCAATCTGATTTCGGCGGGACGCGATGTGGTACAGATACATCGCCCAGGATATTGCGCGTTCTATGCGTATCCGTTCTATGTAGGCTATTCCTTTCCTCTTCTCCCATTGGCGGAGGAATTTTGCCGCCACTACGGCGTCTGCCCGGCCCAACTCTCCCCTTACATCTACAAGCTTATCAGTATGTTGACAAAATATTAGGAGTTGGCTGGCTGTGGGGTCTCACTTTGCCACCTGATGTATCTCTTCGCCCATAGTTTCTATAGGGGATGATGCTGCACCTTCGCCACCGAGGAAGTAAACGTTTTGTAGTAAAGATGGACAATAAGGCAAATCGTCAGTTCTGGCTCAACTACTTCTTCGTCAAGACCGAGAACGTGGTAGCCAACGCGAGCAAATTCCCTGAGGCTTGGAATTACGCCCGTAAGTATCTTTTTGCCACGCATTTGTTTTGCCTGTTTTAGTCATAGTATAACATTCCGTTCCTTCTTTGCGCAGTTGAGACTTCGCCCCCTCCTTTGTTCGGAGAAATTCATGACTGGACAGCCAGGTCTTGCCTCACACAGTGGGGATTTGTGAATGGCCGATTTTTAATAAGAAATTCGGGCCCGCGCCTTCAGTGACTGGTGAGTTCGTCTATATGTATTTATCTATACATTTATTATCTTTTATCCATACCATTTTGACCTCATGGTCGCCTGCTCGTTACGATTTCTTTTTACAAGAAGTGACACGACTTCCCCTATGTATCATCTATGAGGCGAGGATGATAAGGGGGAATCATCGTCGAATGGTGATAACTTGTTTTCCCGTAGGAGGCGATCTGTAGGCATTGGTGAAAGAGTTGTCCGTGCGGGGAGTTAGGTGATGGAAGATTTTGTCATCCGAGAAACGGCGACCATAGAACTTGGAGATGATGCCGAGTTACCGCCCATTATTTCGCCATAGTCGGGAGCCGAGGAGGGTACATCTCTCCCTGAGGTCGTGATGGATTTTGAAGGGCAAACGACGAGAGTCCCTGACATCTTACGGCAAGATGAGCCATCGGCCTCACTAACAGTCGAGGATCCTTTTTCCAAGGTCGACACAAAAGGAAAAAGTGTAGCCGAAGAAGTTTACGAGACGGGCTCCGATATGGATGCCGAGGAAGTGAGGATGATGGGGGAAGGACTTACCCAACTTTAGGTGAGATTGGAGGGGACCACGCGGACTATTGCGATCCCCTTGGACCAGGATTTGCTGGTAGATATGGAGGACGTGGTCCCTTCTCTTGGTTCCCTCTGTTCCGATATGGAGGGTAAAACCCTTGAGAAGCTAAAGGACTCCACTTTATCGAGGAGTATAGCCGACCTCGCTCTTAGGGTAAGCCTTTTGATCTCTCTACATTTTTTACGTTGAGCTCAAAGTTTCATTCTTACTCCTCATTCTCTGTCTTTCTTTCAGATCGTGATTTTGGAGATCGAGAGCGCCCGATGAGAGGAGAGGTGTAAGGCCATTTTTCAGAAGATAGAGCAGAAATATCGTGAATACTGTGATAAACACCGCGAGATTTGCAGGCGGTTCGGTGGGAGCGACAATTTACGGGCTCTCCAATACGAACTGAAGGAGAAGGATGACGAGTTGGTGAGGGTCATCAGAAAATGCAGCGTCCTCAAGGGGGCATTGAGGACAAAGAAGAAGAACTTGAGGTGAGCAAGGGGGTTAAGGCCTAATGCGCCAATCTTCAAGCCCAGGTGGTTTTGTTGCGTGCCGAACTCGAGAAGTGTCAAATCAAAGTGAATGCTCTGAGTAGCGAGGTTGCTGATAAGGCGGCGGGCTTAGAGAAGGCAAAATTGGCTCAGTTGTCGGCTGCGAGGAGAGCAAAAGCTTTTACAATCATGATCCACGTTCTTCGTTCTGTGCAGGAGAATGCTTTGGAGACATCCAAGCTTAGAGACGAGCGACTTGATGAGCGGATAGGGGAGCTGGAGAAAGAGGCTTCGAGCCTTATTGATCGAGTGGCTGTTCTCGAGGTCGAGAAGGCGCAGTTGTTGGCTCAGCCATCCTCTTCCCGCACTTCTGCTTTTCCTGATGTTCCGCGAGATTTGTATGAGGAATGGATTCACGTCGAGGCCCAACTGGATATATTCAGGGATCTAATGGGGCGGGGGTTGTTTTAGAATCCGACTTCGAGGATGCTCGTGCTAAAACATGTAAAGCTCGATTTGCTTGCGGCTATGATCCCGCCACACCGGAAGTCGGCGACGATGAGGAGGGTGCGTGCGTGGATCAGATTGAACAAGATGCCTGGTATGAGGATGAATATCCCGCTGGCGATGGCAATGAGGTAGGTGGAGATGATCTGGACTATCAAGCTAGTGGTGGTGCTGGGCCAGGCGGTGATTAGTTATTCTTTTTTTTGTTTAGCCGCAGGCTTGTATGTACTTTTTGTAGGCGTGCATTCGAGTCTTTGTAAAAAATATTCTAAGTATGAAGTGTTAGTTTTGTTATTCGTACCTGATTCCTTTTCTTTGTTCAGATTTGTGCGATTTTTTGATTTTGTTGCTTGGTTGCCTTTATCATAATAAATTTGTTTGAGTAGGTTAAACGAGGTTGAAATGAAGCCTACGTTTGATTGTGGCCGACGGCCAGTAGGTGTTGGTTCGAGGTCAAACACGTCGCATATTTAGTTAAGGTCGTGGGCTGATTAGGTATTAATTCGAACGAGATCGAATGTAACCTTTATTTAGTTAAGGTCGTGGGCCGAGTAGGTGTCAATTAGAATAAGGTTAAATGTAACCTTTAATTAGTTGAGGTTGTGGGCCGAGTAGATGTTAATTTGAACAAGGTCGAATGTAACCTTTAATTAGTTGAGGTCATGGGCCGAGAAGGTGTTAATTCGAAAACCTTTAATTAGTTGAGGTTGTGGGCCGAGTAGGTGTTAATTCGAACGAGGTCGAGTGTAACCTTTAATTAGTTGAGGTCGTGGGCCGAGTAGGTGTTAATTCGAATGAGGTCGAATATAACCTTTAATTGGTCGAGGCCGTGGACCGAGTAGGTGTTAATTCGAACGAGGTCGAATGTAACCTTTAATTAGTTGAGGTCGTGGGCTTTGTTCATAATCTTGGAGAAATAAACTTCATGTACTTGTGCTTTGTTCATATTCTTGAAGAGATTTACATATTTTTCGGGTGTTGGCTCGTAGTTCAGTCCCGGTCTATCTAGTCCCTTCATTGATCGAACTGGAAAAATAGTGAGAGATTGAGCAATGAACTAGTCGTCCAGCATCTTCGTCTGTGCGCACTTCAATCCTGAAGTATCCTCGTCATCTCCTCATTAAAAACCTCCTTGAAAAAACCCAATTGGGACAAAACTCGAGTGAGGGAAAAAGAGTGCGACTTTGGGGACCTCGTCATTTAAAAGTTGAAGTACTTGAGGTGTGTAATGTTCCAATTGGATCTTTGCTTGCTTGTGTTTTGGCTTTAAGCACGTAGTCCCTGACTTTAAGTGGCATGATCTTTGCTCTTTTGTTATACTAGCATTCTGCTTGTTGCTTTTGGGCGACCATTCTCACATAGGCCATATCTCTTCGTTTCCCGACTTCGTCGAGTTCCTGCCTTCTACTGTCATCATTCTGTGATCCGCTTTCACGGAAGTATCTTAGGCTGGGCTCCCCGACCTCGACTGGTATTACTGCATCAGTCCCATAGACTAACAAGCATGGCATTTCCCCTGTGCTCATTTTTGGCGTTGTTCGGTAGGCCCAGAGCACTTCTGGTAATATTTCCGGCCACAACCCCTTGGCGTCTTCGAGCTTCTTCTTCATGATGTTCAGTATTGACTTGTTGGAGGACTCTGCTGGCCCGTTGCCCACGGGGTGGTAAGGCGTTGACAGTATTCTTTTGATGTGCCATTTATCAAAAAAGTCGGCAACCTTCTTTCCTGGAAATTGAGGTTCGTTGTCGCAGCTGATTTCTTTGGGGAGACCGAAACGGCATATGATGTTTTTCCATATGAAGGCGATCACTTCCTCTTCACGTATTTGGGCGAATGCTCCTACTTCCACCCATTTAGAGAAGTAGTCAGTTAAAACTAAGAGAAATAGTATGTTACCTCGTCCTGCCGGGAGGGGGCCCACGATGTCCATTCCCCATTTGATGAACAGTCAAGGAAAAGTTACTGAGTGTAGGTGTTCTCCTGCTTGGTGGATCATTGGGGCGTACTTCTGGCATTGTTCACATTTTTTCACGAAATTTGCGACCTCTTTTTTCATGGTGGGCCAGTAATACCCACATCGTATGAGGTACCAGACCCAAGCTCAATTTCCAGAGTGAGCTCCACAGTGGCCTTCGTGTACTTCTTCAAGGACGCGCCGCGTCTGATTTGGGCCTAAGCATTTTGCTAGAGGTCCGCCATATGTTCTTTTGTATAAGTCGTTGTGAACGATGTTGGATCTGGCCACTTGCATTCGCAGCTTCTTAGCCTCTTTATTATCGTTGGGAGTACGTCGTTCTGCAAATATGTAATAATACGGTTGCACCAGTCCCAAGTTAGGTTTATGGTTCTTACCTCGATTTGGTCTATTGACGAGTCAATGAGGTGGACCACATTTTGGTCTTCGGTTATAATGTTTTTGGTGGCTGTTGCTAATTTGGCGAGGTTGTCCACCTCGATATTCTGTGCTCGGGGAATCTGGTCGAGTTGACATTCGTCGGACTCGGGTAGTAGTTAGCAGATTTCGGTATGGTATTTTTGTAACCTCTGCTCCTTAATTTGGAAAGTCCTTGTGACTTGGTTGACCACGAGCTGAAAATCGCAGCGCAACCTTAACTACTTCGCCCCATATTTGACTGCTAGTCTTAACCCTGCAATTGCGGCCTCATACTCGGCCTCATTGTTAGTCATGTCCGGGCACCTTATAGACTGGCGAATCACTTTGCTTGTTAGAACTTCAAGTACGAGTCCCAGCCCGGACCTCGATGCGTTAGATGCACCGTCGGTGTACAGGACCCAGAGGTCTTGTGTTTGGGAAGAAGCGTGGACGGCTTCCTTTTCGACTTCGGGCATTATTTGTGCACTGAAGTCAGCGAGGACCTGTGACTTTATCGCCGTTCGTGGTCGATAGGTAATATCGTGCTCGCTTAGTTCGATGGCCCATTTGGCCAATCTTCCCGATAGTTCGGGTTTGTGTAAAATGCTTCTTAAGGGGAAAGTCATGACGACCGAGATGGGATGGTATTGGAAATACGGTCTAAGCTTTCGTGAAACTACGGCTAAGGCCAGAGCCAGTTTTTCAAGATGGGGGTACCTGGTCTCGCCGTCGACTAGTGCCTGACTAATGTATTAGGTGGGAGATTGCGTACCTTTATTTTCTTGGACTAAGACTGCGCTCACAGCTACTTCAGACACGACGAGGTAGACGAGGAGGGAGTGTCCTAGTTCCAGTTTTTAGAGCAACGGTGGCGAGGACAAGTACACATTTAACTCATTTAGGGCTTGGACGCACTCAGGGGTCCATTGGAGGCTATTTTCCTTTTTGAGTATGCCGAAGAACTTGTGGCATCTATCGGAGGATCGTGAGATGAACCTCGAAAGGGCGGCGAAATAGCCAGTCAGCTTCTGGACCTGCTTTTTGGTGGTCAAGTGTTCTGGTATCCCGTCGATGGCCTTGATTTGGTTAGGATTAACCTCGATACCCCGCTGCGACACTGGGAAACCCAAGAATTTTCCTGAGGCCATGCCGAATGCACATTTTTTGGGGTTCAGTTTCATATTGTATTGCCTGAGTATGCCGAAGGCTTCTCTTAAGTGGTCGACGTGATCTTCTTTCCTTCTGGATTTGACCAGCATGTCATCGACGTATACCTCCATCATTTTTTCTAGTTGTTCTTTGAACATCTTCGTCACCAGCCTTTGGTAAGTTGCCCCCGTATTTTTCAATCCGAAAGGCATGGCCCTGTAACAGTACGTCCCCTGGTGGGTGATGAAGGTGGTCTTTTCCTGGTCCTCTTCCTCCATAAGGATCTGATTGTAGCCCGAGTAGGCATCCAAGAAACTTAGCAGCTCGTGCCCGGCTGTCGCGTCGATGAGCTGGTCGATATGAGGTAATGGGAAGGAATCCTTGGGGCAAACTTTGTTCAGGTCGGTGAAATCTACACACATCCGCCACTTGCCGTTCTTTTTTTTCACCATGACCATGTTGGCGACCCATTGGGGGTACTTCGACTTCCTGACAGAATCGTTTTCCAATAATTTTTCCACTTCTTCGCGCACTGCATCATTGATTCGGAGTTGAACTTTCGTCGAGCCTACCTCACTGGGGGTAGAGTGGATCGACGTTTAATTTGTGTGTGGCGATCTCTTTTGGGATACCTGGCATATCTATATGGCTAAAAGCAAACAAGTTCTCGTTAGCAGTTAAAAATTCATGAAACTTACCCAATTCTTGAAGTTTGCAGCCGATGTAAGCTTTCTTGTTATGGTCGTTGCCGTCTAATTGGATGGGGTCAAGGTCCTCTACGGTCGATCCCGCAGCCTCGATCGAGTCGGGGTCTTTGATGACATCTTCACTGTCATCGCTTACAGACCTCGACCTATTGATTGATATGCCTCTTTCTCTCTATTTCTCATTTGTTGGGTGGCCGTGCAGTTTAGGGCGATGTGGTAGAACTCTTGGGATGTGCGCTGCTCCCCGTGTATGCTGAATATGCCCCATGGAGTTGGGAATTTGATGACTTGGTACAAGCTGGAGGGTATAGCTCTCATGGTGTGTATCCATGGTCGCCCTATTATGGCGTTGTATGTCGTGTCCTGGTCCATGATGTGGAATGTGGTCTCCAGAGTGGCGCCACCCGCTAGGACGAAAAGTGTGATCTCACCGGATGTTCGTTCAACTGCATTGTTAAAGCCAGTTAGTGTGATACAACATGGTATTATCTTGTCCTCGAGTTTAATTTGTGTGAGTACTCGAGAATGGACAATACACGTGTCGCTCCCATCATCTACCATAATTCATCTCACGTCGGTATCTAATATTCGTAAAGTAATAACGAGAGCGTCATAGTGAGGGAATGCCAAACTGTTGGTATCTGACTTATCAAAGATGATACTTTCTTCGAGTTCATCATACCATTCGTGGGTGATCGACCGTTTGAGCTTGTGGGTTGTGGTGAACTTCACGTTGTTGATGGAAGCATCGTCCCCTCCACCGATGATCATGTGGATGGTGCGGGGTGGCGAGGGCGGCTTCGGAGGCCCTTGATGTTGTTCGCATCCCCTGGCAAAGCTGGTCCTTTCCCGATCGCTCAACAATTCTTTGAGGTGTCCCTATCGCAACATGTTTACGACCTCTTGTCTTAGGGCGATGCAATATTTGGTTTTATGTCCTCGCTCTTGGTGGAACTCGCAGAGGGCATCTGATTTTCTGGTATTTGGGTCCGACCTCATCTTTTGTGGCCACTTTACCTTTGGTCCGAGCTTCTCCAAGGCGTAGACGATCTCTGTAGGTGACACGCAAAAATTATGAGCGGATAGTAAAGGAGGCATACCTCTCTTATTCCAGTGAGTCCTTGTTCTTGATCGAGGTGGTCCTTCTTCATGGCGAGATGAGGATACATCGGTAGTTCTGACATATGGGAGATGTCGTTCCAAATTTGGCCGTGAGGCCGCTGGATCTCTTCTGATATCACTTCTCTGATCCTTTCTGGATTCCGCTTGTACTGAGGTCAGTCGATGAGTCGGCCCATTGAGGTCGTCTTCGTCTGCTCGAACTCCGGCACAGTAAGATTTCGGCACAGTACGCATTATGTATTTCGTCCCAGGTCGTTGGGGGATATTTCATAAGTCGGCTTAATAATTTTCTTGTTGCCCTTGAACCATTTATGTTCAGCCCATTTTGAAAAGCAGATACCGCTATTCCTTCTGATACATTGGGTAAGGTCATTCTTACTCAGTTGAAACGGGCGAGGAATTCCCTCAGTCCTTCTCTCGGGGACTGTTTGATAGCAAATATGTCATTCACTCTTGCCTCGGACTTTTTGGCCACGGCATGGGTTGTCACAAACTTATCGGCCATTTCCTCAAAGGTTTCGGTGGAACGTGCTGGCAGTTGCGAGTACCAGGTTAATGCACCTCCCGTGAAGGTTTCACCGAATATGTTTAGCAGAATGGAGGATACTTGTTCTTTGGTGAGGTAATGGGTCACATGATCCTCGGGGTCAGCCGTGCCATCGTATATTTTCAGATAAGGCAGCATTTTAAAGGTCTTTGGTATGGCATGTGGGGCAGCGCTATCACTGTACGGCTGCTCGACGAATCGACTGGCATCTCTCTTCGGTAATAACTTAGGAGCGCCCGGTATTTTATCGACCCTTTCTCTATGCTCTCTCATTTGATCCCGAAGTGTCTTGTTCTCATTTTCCATTTCCTCCATCCTTTACAAAATGGTTGTGAGAGCATCGTCGCCTGCATTGTTAACAACATTATGAGTAATACACGTCGTCGTGGGTGGAGGGGGCTGATCATGTTGCTCGTCCACTGGCGATGCAGCACAGGTTCTTGCCTTTGCTGCGGTCGCATCCTGAACGGGCTTATGGAGGACGCTGATCAGTATATCAGTTGGCCAAGCCTCAAGGAGCTTCTTTATCGTTGGTGGTGTCTCCTCTCCCACGAATGTGGAGGCTGTCTTGCCAAGGGATTTTGTGATGTTGCAGTGGGGAAGGGGTGATCCACCTCGCATAGGAGAGGCATTGAGCGTTGTGTCCTCGTCCACTACTTCAGAGCTTTCGTGGATGATGTCTATGAGGTTGGTTGGGAGGTCACTCATTATTCTCATTATTTCTTCTCTGTTACCTGCCATGTTAGATCTATGCATGTAGAGAGAAGAAGGCTCTTTATTTTGTTTTGTTTTTTGTCAGTAACCAGTATCGGTTATAGATTTAGAAGAAACTAAAAGAGTTAGCTAGAAAATCCCCACAAACGGAGCCAAATTATTTGACCAAAAAGCGTAATTTCCGGTTAAACTATTTAATTTATATAATAAGGGGTTAAATCAAGTTAATGATAATAACTCTAGATACTAATCTCTAAAATATGCAGTAGGTGGGAACAAATCCCGTAAATAGTTGATGACAACAAGTGCGGAATATTCTTAAAACATGAACATTGATGGAGATATAACTAACAGTAAATGACAATAAATAACATTTAAGTAAATAAGGAGAATGATTCACCCAATAATGGATGAGTTGAATGAATGTTTCTCCTTACAATGATGAGTGACCGATAGGTCCAAGATTCGTATGAACAATCCTCGGATCTGGTGGAAAGGTGGGGAATAATATGAATAAAAATCTTTATCAAAAGGTAGTCTTTGTATTCTTGCAAGAAAGAGAGAGAATCTTCTTCTCAAAAATATTCTTATCAAAATGAATATTACATGCCCATATCATTGTCTCTTCTTTCTATATATATATGGGCATTTTCCTAGGAAACCCTAATAGTACAAACGAAGGGAATATCCACTAGAATATTTCCTCTTAATATCCTATCATGACAAATTAGCTGTTACAAGTCTTATCATTAATAGTTAATTTCGACCTCGACCCTTATTGATATTTCGATTACGACTCCTGTCGACATCTCGATTACGGCTCATGTCGGCACCTCGGCCAATGACTTTGCTGCATCTTCGGTGAGCTCGACCGATTCTTTCCTTAATGCCATATTACGCTAAATTTCCTAGGGACGGATTTTGGCATATAAGGTCTCCTTATTATTAGCCAAAAAAAAAACATTGAGTTACTTCATTATTTTGTTGCCTTAATATTATGAGTTAAATCTTGATTCTGTTAAGGATTCGAACTGACACATCACTCATCGGTAGGTAAAAAAAACAATCAGTATGTAAAAGGTATATAAAGGAACTAATAAAATAATTGGTAAAATCGTGAATTTAATATTAAGTCCACGCGTAATCCTCAAAAATATATTATATATGCAAAAAAGTATTAGAGCGAGCTATCTCAAATTCATTCACGATATGAACTTGATGTTGCCCATATGAATTTCTAGCTTGTCAGTTTAAAGTTGCTCCCCTTACACAGTAATGTAGTTTCACGATTGTCAATTTTAAACTTTCTGCTAAAAATACACCTACTACTCTTTTTATTTTACCTTTATATCAATTATCCTTGTAAAACTAAGTGGAGTATGCGATGTGTGTTTGTGTGTGTGATTAGTAAAAAAAAATGGAAATTTTTTAAAAAGATGATGTAAAATCTGACAAAATGTAGAAACTATTATGAAAATAATTATAGTGTGGATGTCTATTTATTACTCCGCTATAGATAATCTTCCTGAAGAAGATTATCCGTTCGGTACTCTATTGAAGTTTATCTACAAGCAGCTGATGCATGCAGGTTGCAAGAAATTCAATGAAATGATTTGCAACAACTTCTTATTAAACAGGCAGTTGCAAGCAGCTCATGCAGACAGCTTACAAGCAGCTCAAGAAAAGCATCGCAGCTGCTTCCTTTATTCTATAAATAGAGGAGTTTTCAGTTCATTATGTACATAAGTTTGAAAGTTGAATAATATATCAGGTTTTCTCTATACTTGTCTTTACTTTACAGTCTTTATTTTATAACAATATTCAAAGTTACTTTTAAGCACATTTTCATTCCCTGGAGTAAATGAAGAAATACCACAACTCACCTCCTGAATTGGTAGAATCATAGAGGATATAAATATTATTTTTGTAGCATAAACATCATTGCCACACGTACCTGTTGTACGTAAAACATCTTGGATAATTTTATTAAGTATCATTCTAAGGTAAAAGCATTCTTGTAGAATGCTTTCTACTACAACCACATTGATATATTATGATTAGTTATTATTAACTACCCCGAAGAAAATAACAACTCATGTATATTTTCCTGAAGGATGTAATGACTATGTGGTGTCGCTTTGATATAAAATATTCATATGTTAATGGCGTTTCTCCTTGAAGGAGATATTTGTCACAAAGTTGGTGGTAAAAATATTAAAATTCTTGATTTCTGACATTTATAAATTTAGAATTGTATTTATATTGTTTATTTGATTATAATTTTCTCTCATGATACCAGAAATGTCTGAGCAATATTTGATAGTACAAAATGTATCAATAACTCCTGGAGAGCTAGATGTTTGTCTAGAAGACACATGACACCAGTAGTGTCCGATAAATATTAGATTGTGGATAATAAACGAAGGCTCTCATAGAGCTTATATACAAATATGCCATTCATATTATATGATTATGGTCAAAACTATGTTGTAGTAAACCTAAAGTTTACTAATATAAATGGCAATTATATTGAGACTACAAATGATTGGAAGATTGAAAATCTTCATGTTTCCATAATTATAGGGATAAAATAATATGTATGTGAGAAGTGAACCACCTTATTCTTCAATTTGTACTATATCATGTATCACAGTAAACCAGAAGTTTATTAATGCAAAAGCAGTCACAATAAATCAGAAGTTTTACTGAAGCAAAAGTAGCTACAGTAAATCAGAAATTCACTGATATAAAAGTAGCCATAGTAAATCAAAAGTTTGCTAATGCAAAAGTTTATACCATAGTAAACCAGAAGCTTACTAAGAGATAGCACATGCCATGATAAACTTGAAGTTTACATTTGCCATTTTTAAATGAGCTATTTAAGAATTCAGATAAGCATATACTGAAAAACTAGAAGATTCTTCAAGAATTCTCTTGTGTTGCTTGTTCTCATAATAAATTGATTATACTAGCTAAAGTTGGGACTAAGACCCCTGAATTCTGGAATATATAAAAGGTGAATGTGGGCCCATTTACCTATCATGTGAATCACTTATAGATGCATATATGAGATGGTTACATGTGTGTTTATTGTCAACCTGCAGTTTGGCATTTGAAATGGCTTTTCTCAATTAAGAGCATACTTTTCAGATTATGAAATCAAGATAGTTTATTTTGATGATGCTGGTTTATATCCAAGCTAGTTTAGCATCGAATACCTCCTATTAGTGGCTAAACTATTGCTTATGAGAACAAAGCCTTATGTGTTGGTCTAAGATTTTCTAAATTGCATGCAGCAACACTTGTATGCATCAGACCAACAAAATATGATAAGTCCTCCCCTCACAATTGGTTTAGGATCAGAAACCAAATATTTTTACTATCTAATAACTTTTGATGTGTGGTATATGATTAATTTCTCTACCACAATGCACAAAGATAGATTTTTCAAAGAAGATTGGGGATATGTGTTAGTTTTTTTAACATTTGGGGGATGGAATAAACAGCTAAAAAATATGCTATATGGATCGAATTATCATTAATATGATCCTCACTTAGAAGATAATTCAAGTCAAATGCCAGAAGCATTTGCTGATCTAAAATTAAATATGATATTTCAGCTGTAAATGCTCATATTAAAATTTAGGTCCCTGAAGGATAAGGTTTACTACACGCATGAAGCGTAGTAAACCGATCGGTTCCAAAGGTAACAATCCTTGAAAAATGACAGGAGCAAATGATCAAAATGATCATAATGAGGAGAAAATAAACTATAGAAGAGTCCATGACATAATATTTCATGAAACTCGAGAAGAAGTTCAGGTACCTGAAAATAAAGAAAGTGACGAGATCTCAACAAGTTATGTCGTTTAGGAACCGATACAAAATAATCGTCAGCGATATATTTGATACAATATAGTACACAATATTATAAATAATTGTGAGGATCAGACCTGTAGTCCACACACCTGAAGACGCCATGCCATCTAAATGCAAGTCATAACCTATATGAATTATTTGATTAAGTCAATATGAAGATCCCCGAAGGATTTAAAATGCATGAAGCATATAGTTCAAAGTATCGTGAAATGTACTAAATCATATTACAAAGATTTTTGTACGGTTTAAATCAATCTGGGTGCATGTGATATAATCGCCTCAATGTATATTTGCTGAAAGAAGGTTACATAAATGATGTTATTTGTCTATGTATTTTATAAAGAAAATGGCATCAAAATTTGTTATACTTGTTGTTTATGTTGATGACATAAATCTTGTTAGAACTCCAGAAGAGCTCCAAAAGACAATTGAATATCTTAAGAAAGAATTTGAGATGCAAGATCTTGGAAAGACAAAACTTTGTCTTGGACTGCAAATTGAACATTTAGCAGACAAGATCTTTATACATCAATCTACTTATATAGAAAGGGTCTTAAAACGCTTCTACACATACAAAGTGCACTCATTGAGTACACTAATAGTTGTTCGATCACTTGAAGTGAATAAGGACCCGTTCCAACCTCCAGAAGAGGATGAGGAACTCTTTGGTCCTGAAATACCCTATCTCAGTACAATTGGTGCACTTATGTATCTTGCTAATACTACAAGGCCTGGCATAATATTTTCTGTTAATTTACTAGAAAGGTATAGATCTTCTCCTACACGGAGACATTGGAATGAGATTAAGCATATTTTGTGATATTTAAAGGGAACTCTTGATATGGGTTTGTTTTATGCTAACAAGGGTAGTGCATATCTTGTTGGTTATGCAAATACAGGTTATTTATCTGATCCCGATAAAGCTCGACCTCAAATCGGGTACATATTTACATGTGGAGGTACTATCATATATGGCGCTCCACAAAGCATCAATTGTTGCTACTTCTTCAAATCATGCTGAGATAATAGTTATTCACGAAGCAAGTAGGGAATGCGTATGGTTGAGATCAGTGATTCATTTTATTCAAGAAAAATATGGTTTGGAATGTGATAAAAGATCCACGATTTTATACGAAGACAATGATGCATGCATAGCCCAATTAAAAGGAGGACTTATAAAAGGAAATAGAACGAAGCACATTTCACCAAAATTATTATACACATATGATTTTCAGAAAAATGGTGACATCAATGTGCAACAAATCCGTTCAAGTGACAATCTAGCAGATTTGTTCACTAAATCTTTGTCAACTTCAACTTTTGAGAAAATAGTATACAAGATTGGAATGCAGAGACTCAAATATTTGGAACAAGGGAGGGGGAGTGAAATACGCGTTGTACTCTTTTTTCCTTACTAAGTTTTTTTTTCCATGGGGTTTTTCTTGTAAGTTTTTTAATGAGGCAGCTAGAATTGCATGTTACTAAACATGTGTACTCTTTTTCCTTCACTAGGATTTTAACGAGGCACAATATCTTTTAATGAACATCCAAGGGGGAGTGTTATGAAAATAATTATAATGTGGACGTCCATTTATTACTCCGCTATAGATAATCTTCCTAAAGAAGATTATCCGTTTGATACTCTATTGAAGTTTATCTACAAGCAGCTGATGCAGACAGATTGCAAGCAACTCAATGAAATGATTTGCAGCAGTTTCTTATTAAACATGCAGTTACAAGAAGCTCATGCAGACAGCTTACAAGCAGCTCAAGAAAAGCCTCGCATCTGCTTCCTTTCTTCTATAAATAGATGAATTTTCAGTTCATTAGGTACATAAGTTTGAAAGTTGAATAATATATCAATTTTTCTATATACTTGTCTTTATTTTATAGTCTTTATTTTATAACAGAAATCGAAAAAATTAACTTAGTTTGATACGATATGATTTGTAAATTTAACAAAAGGAAGCAATTAAATTATTTTTTCAATAAAAAAATTGGCTCAAGTCGATCCAACGGTACATGATGAGGCCACCATATGAGATGATTCTCGGGCAAAATACCGCTAATCAATGGGTTGAAATTAATTATATTCGCTCGTCCGAAAATATTTAAATATATATTTTTATATTAATACATATATAAAAAATATATTTTATCAATTATTATTTTTTAAAAACAGCTAAAAGTATATATGGAGTATTTCTCATTATTCTTTCCTAAACCCTAAAACAACTTTAATGCTCGGGGACAACGAAATACAGGTGGAAAAGCAATAGCACCAAATTCACTTTTCTCATTCCATAATGGCGGAGAGACATTTTAATGGTATTTATAATGTATATTTTCTGCCGTACTCCATTAACTACTCCCAGACACTGTTCATAGTCAAACAAACGTCAAAATTACAAACCCAAAAAAATATAAGTAAAGAAGAAAAAAAGTACGAACCCTACAACTGCTAGAGCTAGACTGTTTAACAAGACGAGAGGGAGCTGTAAATTTGTAGGTTACTTTGGGTGACAAGAGCATGTGATATTTCAAAATGTGTGAAGAGAATCTAATCAATCCAAAGGACTACATAGATATGGGTGCAAGGCAATAGTAATCACAAAAAAACTTTAATTTGCCCCACACTACCCAATGCTTTCACTCTCTTACCAAACAAAAGAAAAACAAAATATTAGCACTACCCTTACTTGCCATATCTCATTTCCTACACCCATTATATATACTCCCCTCTCCTTTCAACAATCCTCACTTCTCTCTTCATTCGCTGTTTCATCTTAGTAGCAGTTTTGAGTTGTTTCTAAATTGCTCTTCTTGTTTTTTGTTTTTTTTTTCATTTTTCATTTTCTACCTAGGGTTATCTTTTTCAGTCTTTTTTTTTCTTTCCTTTACCACACATCTGTATATATATGTAGATCGATTCAAGAAGCCTTGTGGTTTTCTGGGTTTTGATCTTTTTCTTTTGTTGTTATGAGAGGTTTGTGTCTAAGGTTTTTTTGAGATGGAAGTTGAGGACAGTCTTTGGGCAGTTTCTTAGGACAGGATTTAGGTTGACTTTTGTTGTCTTTATATGTGATATAAGAATGTTTTAGGGTTTTGAGAGTGGAGCTCCTTGAAGTCCAACAGAGGATCTAACAGGTAAGATTGAGCTGCTGACCTATGGATTCCTCAGCCCTATCTATTATTTGATTGGATAGGTTTGTGGGTTGCATATGTCAGGAGCTTCATTGCCCTAAGTTGGATCCCTTTTTGGATTGAAGGGAGCTCTACATTCATTTGACCAGATTTGTATTCTTGTTGTCTTTAATTTCTTTTATGTTTTGTAGAGATCTAGCATCTGATTTTATTATCCAGGTCTCTAGATCTTTTTTCCTATAAATAGGATCTGAAGAAAAAATTTAGAATACATCTGTATAACTTCATTCTTTGTTTGATTATTTGCCAAATTTGCTGGAATTTGTTTTTTAATATTTGACTTTTTAAGTTTCAGGTCTGTAGATCTTAATTCCTATTTCTGGGTTCTGAAGAAATCGAAGTTTATCAGCTTGTTGGATTTGCAAAATCTATCAGCGCAGGTTTATCAGATAAAGCAAGCCCCAGCAGCTTTTTCCTTTGTCCAGATTTGAGATGCAGAAAACATTTTTACATCTGTTTTTTTGCAGTAGTGTACAATTAAGGAAATAGTTTTAACTTCATCTTCTTTGTAACAAAACATGTATATATATTACATTATTTCTGTAAATCGATAACGCATCGTTAAGTGAATGTCTAGTGTTTTCTATAAATAACAGTTTTGGGTTAATTCTGTACTAGTTTTCTTTAACGAAAAAATAAACTTAGAAATATCAGCCAGTAGTCTTACTTTAATAACCAGTTAGATAAATATTATTTTTGTAATTTTAGGGTTTATAGGCTAGGACTTTGCTCGCTGTCTGATACTTGTCCTTTTCGTTCTAGATTTTCGTGCAAATAGAAGCATTATAAACTGGTAACTCCATTATTTAACATTTCTTCAAAGGACATTTTAATATATTTCACTAAACTATATCTTGCGGCGGTAGTAACATCACCTAACCTAATAACTATGGCTTGAAAGGAATGTAGTGGAGTGCTAATTTTAACAAAGGGTCGTTTGGAGTAAGATAAGTCATAATTCTGATATTTAATTTGAAATTGTATTTTTTTTTACTGTTTGGTCATTAGTGGTAGTTAATATGTATATAATTTTGTGTAGATACTAACTACCACTAATGAGCAAAATATAATTATGTGATTTTGAGTTAATTTTGTTTTGAACCATACGAGCCCTAATTATATCTTCTTGCCTAACTTGTATAGGTTGCACGTATAATGTTGCAACATTTTGCAAGTTCCTTTAAGGAATTAGTTCGAACTAAAGTTCGAAAGGGTTCAGAATATGTACATAGGCTGCTGTTAATGTCACTGCAACTTTGCTAAGTGACTCGAAGGTCTAAAGGATTCAAAATATGTACATAGGTTGCTGTTAATGTTGCCTACTCTTTGCAAGTGACTATGGTTAATGAATTAGTGCCATTGAAAGCTCGAAAGGATTGCAAAGATGTGTAGGTTGTTGTACGTATAATGTCGCTACAATTGCAAGTGACTCCGGTTAAGGAAGTAGAGCCAATCAAAGCTCAAAAGGATTCAAATGCTTCCGTTGCCTCGTATATTTACTTATGATCAAGATACGATTATGTATCTATAAGCAACATATAAAAGGGAAATATGGGGTGCATTGATCGTATAAAATAATACTTACATAAGTAGATAGGTTTATTAAAAAGTATTGTTTCAACATAACAGCTTTAAAGCTTTGAGTTTTTTCTATTGAAGCTTTTAATCTAAGTTAGAGCAAACCAATGGTCATTAACTACCTTCATATGTTGAAGTGAACAACAAATCATTTGAAGGTAAAAAAAAATTATTTATCAAATCTAAAATCCTAATTTTGAACCAATTACTCATACTCTAATATAGATTTCAATTTCAGCAAATAATAAACTGTTACAATGATTTGTCATTTGATCGTTTTTGAAATATGGACATCGCTTCTTTAAACTTACGCAATTGCTGGTAAGTTTCACAAAATTCAAGAGCACGAGAACCATATGTTCTCAATTTCAAGCTTGAAGATCTACTTTAAATAAAATAAATATACCTTCGAAGACGAGTAAAAAACGAGTCCTGAACCAAAAGTTTTAGTTCTTTTGTACTCAAAAGACACAAATAGGTAATAACAAAACGGTGTATCATTTTATATATAGCGCAATTATTCATCGCGCTATACATTAACATCACGTTTGTCCGTTAAGGTATAGTGCGGTGAATAACCGCATTATATTTGAATTCAAATGGCGGGAGGTATATCGCACATAGGATGCTCTATAGTAAAAAAAAGTGTCTTCCCCGACCAGAAAACTAGTAACCCTCTTTCCCCATTCCAGCAGTCCCCACCATTTTTAAAGCGAAAAAACCTCATTGGAGCCCACCCGTCCCACAAAAAGTGTAGTTTCTCGGTATTGTAGCAAACTAACACCGGATCTAAGTGGTTATCGCTTAGTGGATTGCTCGTTTCGGCCCTCAAATCATCAAATCTTCACTTTTCAAAAAAATTTTAAATCGAGGTATTCCGCATTACTTTTTGTTAAAACTCATGTATAAAAATGTGTATTAGTTGTTTTATATTGTGGCTTATATTTTTTCGTGATTGTTTTGTGATTTAATTAATTTATTATTTTTTATCCGGATTAGATTATTTATGTGCTAAAAAGTTAGTAAAATAGATAAATTATTATTTTATGAATAATTAATGTTATTAATTGTTATAAAAAATATTTATTAGTTATTTTTTACTGTGGTCTATATTTTTTCGTGATTGTTTTGTGATTTATTTAATTTATTATTTTTTATCCGGATTAGATTATTTATGTGCTTAAAAATTAGTAAAATAGATAAATAATTATTTTATGAATAATTAATGTTATTTGTATTTTATTGTTGTACGTATATTAATATGTGAATTTATTGTTGTTTAGTGCCCTTTTGTGTTATGTTGTGCCCGTAATTGTAATGTATTGCTATTTAGCGTAGCAAAACTGATAATAAATTTTAGCTAATAGTAGTTGACTTTGTTCATGGCCATTTTGAGTAGTGTTACTTTAGTGGAAAAATGTTGAAAACTAACATATGAAATATTAATATCTGTTATATCAATAATTATCTTTGTAGTTATTAAAATTAATCATTTAATTACCTGTTAACCACAAAAATATCTGAATAAAAGATGATAGTTCAAACACAAATTCTCCCGAATTTTAGTCAATAAATATAAGAAAATAACATAAAAAATAACAATATTTGTGAAACTAAGTATTTTTATATGAATACTTATTAATTATATCGTGTATAGGTATAAAAATTAATTATTTAATTCTATTATACCCAAAAATAGCTGAGTAAGAAATAAATATATAAAATAATAAACTAACATATAAAATAATAAACTAATATATAAAATAATAAACAAACATATAAAATAAGAAACAAAAATAGCTGAGTAAGAAACAAACATATAACATAATAAACTAACATATAAAATAATGTAATAAACTAACATATAAAATAATAATATAGAAAATATATCAACCTAAGTAATAATATTGAAAAAATATCGATTAAATTTTAATATAAAAGATATTGCAATATGTTTAAAGATGTTAAGCAATCAAAAAGAAAAATACTTTAATTAATATTGTTCAATTTATAGACATCGTCATGGAGGTTTCCCCTGTGCATCCCGAACCTGCATCTCGAGAGCTACTGTTGCTACAGGGTAACCATAAGTCTTCATACATCTGGGATGGGCAGTGTCTATAGGGGAGTGCATTACCTGCATATGTTGTAGCAGCTCACCGGTTTTCAGCCAGCGGAGCCGACTGCATTGAGTGGGGCTAGTCAATTGCAGCTGACGCTCGTCCGGCAACATCTGGTGGCAATGGATGCGGAGATTACAGATGATTCACCACCGGAGGATATCGACCGGCACACGAGATTGTTGTTGCTGCTGATATTTGGTGGTGTTATGTTCCCGAACACTTCGGAAAACCTAGTCAGCTTGAGATTTCTACATCATCTGGAGCGGCTAAATGATTTACCTAATTATAGCTGGGGTGTAGCTGTTCTAGGTTACCTGTATAGACAGATGTGTCGGGCGTACATGGGCACCCAGAGAGATGTTGCCAGATTTTTACCACTGCTGTAGGTAAAAATATAGTCAATTATTTTCATGATTATAACATACATAGAAAAAAAAAATACCTTAAATTTTACGTCCACAATCTATATTAGATTTGGGCCCGGGAGCGGTTCCTGCAATTCTAGCCACCTCTACCACCGATCGCTCCGGATGCACCACCTCCAACATTTCTCCCTTTAGCTTGGAGATGGGTTGATACGCGAGGCTACAGACGCGAGGTCGAGGCTCGACATCATCCCCCTTATTACAGGGATTTGTTGGATTTGCTTGAAGGCGCGCAAGTACATATATACTTAAGTGGCCTGGATTTATATGTGTTGCGTTTACTCACGATTCTTGTGTTTAATAAATAGTTCGTATGGAGGCCATACATCGACACACTCATAGTTGGTTTGCCCGATTATTACTATCGCGGCCGAGCTATGTGCAGCTCTTCCGTCCCACTGATATGTCTCGATATAGTCGAACAACATGCCACCGAATGAGTCATTCGCCAGTTTGGTCGACCGCAGCTTGTACCTATTCCGCCCACTTGGGTTAGGACACATTACCAGCGGGATGATTGTTGCAGGGTTGGCGAGACATACTTGGCCTGGCAAGAGGCCCAAATTGAGATTTGGGACCAGAGGTATGACCTGATTCCGCCACACCCTCCACATGAGCGTACGAATGGCGAGCATGAGTATATGGGTTGGTATCGCAGCGTTACCGGACTTCTCGCTGAGAATTCCGTTCATCGCGCTGGTGGTCGGTACATTCCATACGCCGGGAGGCATGAGACACTCGTATGTTATTTGTTATACTTACTTATAAGGTTACATTATCCTTTCGTAATTAATATTTTACATGTTATGCAAGCTATTGTCTTACATCACTTCTACCAATTGGGACTGCAAATGCTGCAGCATATCGGCGAGGGAGCGACAGCTTTGCACGTGTTTGGCCGTCGGGTTACTGATCTTGCTGCCGAGACATTGAGACGTGCCCGAGATGATGAGCGCTTAGGATACGAGGCTGCTTATGTGCCGCTAGAGGAGTACCATCATGGGCCACCAGTGGAACCTGGATGTGGTAGACGTGACAGGCGTGGCCATAGAGGAAGGAGTGTCCCACGAGGTCGTGGTGGTCGGCAAGGACGCGGTCCCCAGCAAGGGGGCGTTGAGGCACCCGTGGAGGATATTATAGATGATTAGCCAGGTGAACACCCTGAGCCACACGATGCTCCTCATGATATGCCGTCATTCAGCCTTCAGCTGTCGCCAGGAACTTCGCAGGTGACCCCGTCAACACCATTGTTGATCGCGGGCACGACCATTACACGACATGAGTGGGATCAGTATTTTCCTGATCCCCCAGAGCCATCGACGGTTACTGATGATCGTCCGACAAGAGAGGTGCATAGTAGACGACAACTGAGTTATGGCTCATCACCGAGGGATGCTGAGGATCTTTCACATACTTCATCTACTCCAGTGCACCTCGATGTTCCGACAGAGCCTTGCGGCGCTACTCAGGCACATGTTTGTTTGTATTACTATTATTTCTATTTGTTTTTATCTCATTGATTAGTCAGTAATATCTAAAGCGTTCTTAGTTTTTTTAAAGACATCATCATCGCCCGTCACGGAGGTCACATTGTGCGATATTGACATGCCGGAGACAGATGATCTTATTTAGGAGCCCGCTGAGACCATGGTATGAGCATTAATATTTTTTTGCTTAAACGTACATTAGTAATTTATATTTCATATAGTAAAATATCTTATTATTCTGTAGGTTACTTCTGGCCCGATGACCGCTTCTACCGAGTCTGCCAGCCTTACCGACGATCATGCTGCAACGCATCCTCCGATAAAGAGGCGACGTGAAGAGGATGATCCTGATAGCGTAGCCGGGCGGGATGGGATGCGCCTCAGGCTAGCCAATGTTTTAAAGCATACATGCCGTGGGATACATTGACATTTATTATTATTTGTATATATGACATTAGATATATAATAGCAACATTATTTATGTTTTACATAATTTGCGCATGTGTTTTTATTTCTCGGGTTATTTATTAGTTTAACACTAGAACACAAAAAAAATAACAGCTTAACATAAAATTTAAATTTGTTACCAATTAAAGATAATACATGGCACGTACAACATAAAAATAAAATACTATACTCAACGCATCAATGTGTTTGTTTCGTTACTATCGCCCATTATTCTGTGCTTCAACAACTTAAATTTCTCTTCCAACCTATTATTTTTTTCTTCTTCCTCTTTTAGTTTCTCCTGCAATGCCGCAAGTTGTTCTTGTAGTTTCACGATCTGGAGTTCGTATTCACCGTTCAGATTTCAAATGTTTAGCAAATATGATTTGTAGTATTCCTGATTAATGAGTTCATCATACCATTCTTCAAAACCACATTGATTTTTGTCCTACCAATGGGAGAATAACACAAGACTATTATTTAACATGTTATATAAAAAGTATTAATAAATATTTCTTCCAAGAATAATAACTTACAAGTTGTATACACATCCAACGTCTGCGCCCCAGATTGCAATTTGACCAACATGGCTTCAAAATCACACGTTTGCCACAGTAACACCTTGGTACGTAATTGCGTCCAAACATGTCGTAATGCTCGAAAATGAAAAATTAATGGAAAGTTTTTCTATTCGTTTCGTTACGACGCAAATAATAACTAAAATGCGCGAGGTTTTTATAGGTAGCTAAGAGTGATTTTAGGTTACATAACGCATATTGGTGAGGCGCTATGTTTTGCATGATAATGATTCTTTCGGGTACAAGTGGGTCGAGCTTTTCAGGTTAACAAATTTTTTAGGCCGACATCTTTTTTAGGTCGACATGACAATACATATATTGCATATTGGCGAGGCGCTATGTTTCGCGTGATAATAATTCTTTCGGGTACAAGTGGGTCCAGCATTTCCAGTCAAAAGCTTTTTCAGGCCGATAACTTTTTCAAGTCGACATGACAATACACATAGTGCATATTGGTGAGGCGCTATGTTTCACGTGATAATGATTCTTTCGGGTACAAATGGGTCCAACATTTTAGGTCAATAACATTTTTAGGCCGATAACTTTTTCAGGTCGACATGACAATACACTTAACGCATATTGGTGATGCGCTACGTTTAATATACAAGTTCATGCAACTTAGTTCTTTTTAAGTTGAACGAAGAGATCAGTATTCAAATACCATTTGAAGAACCATTACAACATCCAATTCAAAAATTCCACTAACATTTAATAAGTGGTTTACGAAGAGGCAAAAAGGTGAAGGTAGTTCAAAAGATCCACATGGAACACGTCATAATACAATCGATCCCTACCTTGAAAAAAATATGCTAGATTGCTATACTGATTTGGTTAATGCCAAGTGGTATGGTGTTCTGCGTCCTTTGGAAAATAAGCCTATCAATATACACACTGATCTCAAAGTTGTAGGGCACAATATTGAGGGCGAAGCGCATTCTACAAAGCCTGAAGGTATGCGAATTTGGGGCGAAAAAATACAATGGGTTCCCCTTTACTCAAAACGATGTGAATATGAAGTACTATGTCGCTGACATGGGCTTATTGTACCACAAGCACTGCCTGCAACCTTCCAAACAAACATACACAAAGATGAACCAGAAGTGATTCAGCATTTGATGAAGGAGATTCTAGAGATGGAAAAGGCACTAGCTGTTCATCATGCAATGGATGATCTTAACTACCTAGAAGGAACAGAGGATCAGTACTAGGATTTATTAGAAAATAAAAAATTGCATAGAGACAATGATTATACTGTTTATCCAACAGTTGTCGAGTGGGGGGGACTACATAAGTTTCTACCACAGACGTTGGACGTAGGAGTCCCATATTATTGTATAAATCAAGCAAGTGGTCTTATTGATGTTAGCAATGAAATACGAGAAATATGTGTCAACTGGGCCTAGATTACGATGCCCTTAGTCCCGAAGGGTGCACACAAGATGTTGACGAAGAAGATGAAGACGGTGAAAATGAAATAGTGCCAGACAACGACGATAATGGCAAATGACAATTATTTTTTTATTTCTTGGGGTGTATGTTAAATTGTTGTATTGAATCTTTAATGCTAAATATCAATTAGATTTAACCCCCATTGGAAACATAATTTTATTTCATACATTTTGCAACCTGAACATTTACATATATTTAGTACAACAAAATTACTCCAATAAAACACTACGTTTATCCTTGATAATTTGGCACATTGGATGAACTGCCACCTGGAGCTTAATTACCATCGCTTCCCAAACCAGCTGAAGGACATTTATGGCGGCCATGTCCTGTTTGGGAACATATGCCATACTTACGCGCATAAACGGTATTACCAACATCCATTTGGTTCCGTATTCACGTTCTTTTTTGCACTTACCGTTGGCGCACATAATCCTTGTTATACACTATTTTAAATGGTTCCAGTGGCCAATAATGCTCAGCACCCACTGGCTGCAACTGTCCACTATAAGTTTTTTAAGTATGCAGCAATATTATATTCTTTATCAACATACCTCGTTGCCGCGAAACCTGTATGTTGAAAACACTTTATGGCATGTGAGCATGGCAAGTGATAGATTGACCGTTTTTCACATGAGCATAATCTTCTAGCTTCATTGACGATGTGTGTATTATTCCCGCAGTTGTGATGCAGACCAGTGTGAGCTTCAAAAATATTCCGCTCGTTGCAATACTGCAAAAATGAATGCCACTGTGCTCGCTTCCTATATTTCTCAAATCGTTTCATTGGTTGTGACATAAATTCAACACCCCTTTCCATCAATGACGATGCACCTCTAGATCTTTCAACAAACCTCTCCGCCATCTGCTTGAATAACATCCGCAGCATGGCAGTGACAGGCAATCCACGTGTAGACTTCAATAACCTATTGAAAGACTCTGATACATTTGTAGTCAGAATTCCTCATCTTCTACCACCATCCGCTTGCAAAGTCCACTTGTCAAGCTCATATCGCATGAACCAACGATAGGCTTCGGGTCTTCCTGCCTAATCAATTTCATTTGCCTCCTGAATTTACACTTTTGGTGATCTGTTACAGCCATCCACATTAAATCATGCAAGTTCTTATTCGGATAAGACCTCTGGAAGTTGGCCTTCAAGTGCCTAACACAGTAATGGTGGTAGGTATACGGTTCTTGCCATGCACGCAAATTCTGTACAGAACATAAAATACCGCCATACCGATCAGATATTAGACAAATACCTGAACGTTGTTTGACAACGTGCTCCTTCAAGTGGTTCAAAAATAATGTCCACGTCTTTTGGCCTTCATTGGCACAAATAGCAAATGCTAGGGGAAATATACTTTCATTAGCATCTACTGCAACATCGATCAACAACTTAGTATCATACTTTCCATAGACATGAGTGTCGTCTATGGATATTACCGGTCGACAATGCACAAAACCATCAATGGATGGTTTAAATGCCCAGAACACATATCTAAATATGTATTTTGGTATTCCCGGACACCGCTCAAGCTTCCATTCAACAATAGTCCAGGGGTTAAAGTGTTCCAATGCATCCATGCACCTGGGTAGAGCGGCAGATGACTTATCTCAATTACCATAAATAATTTCAAACGCACGTTTATGCCTGAGAAATGCCTTTCTTTTGGTAGTGGTACATCCATATACCTGATGGACAGATGTTATACACTCTTTGATCTTGTACCTTATGGACGCTTCAATGTGTGGAATCAAGACAATAGAAATCAAGTCAACATTCAAGTTAAAATGATTCCCACTGAATGTGTCCATTTCACAATTATGGGTGCCAATGCATTTTCCCACAATCCACATATATGTTTTCAACTTTCTCGCACGCAGTATCCAATTACAACCTTGAAACCATCTACAACAAATAACCTTGTATACTTTCGGAGATGACTCATGAACCACGATCTCACGATAGTCTTTTATGCTGTACATTCGCACCGCCCTACTTAGGCGCACTTTCAGCAAAAAAAACATGCCCTTTGACAGCACCGTTGCTCTAGATTCATCCCACATTGCTATCCGAATTTCGTCAAGATCCCTTGTGAGGGAATCGACATTCGACATACTTGGTAATTGATCAAGGTAGGGAATCTCCCTTGAATGAAACGGCACATGTGACTCGTACACTCTTGGTCTAACGGGAGGTGGAGCATTCTCCCTCATCAAATCATGTTCATCATTCTCGTCCTCATCATCGTCACCCTCATTAGGAAAGAGTGTGTCATCTCTAGACTCGTCAGCATTGTTATCATAATTACTATCATCTTCCTGACTCTGTGCATCTGCCAGATCCCGATTAAATATGTCATCTTCGGGCAATTAAGTAAGGACAGGACCTTCAAGTAGCTTGTTTTCACTGCAAAACCAATAAAATAATGAGTTTCTCAAATTCATCCACACATTACATATAAACTTTATCACTTCACTTACAAATCATAATGTGTTGATATCCCATGATGCACATTATCCTGTTGGTGATGACTCCCGGATGGACCACCATGATCCAACACACCAAAACTAGGCATATTCCAACTGTCCGTTGGGTCATAACTTGTAAAATTCATATCTGGCCGGTACCCCCTATGGAAAATTAACATCGTAACACAAAGAAAAATTAAAGTTTATCACTCGGCTTGTGGATTATGTAAACTTGGGGAGAAATTATATCCTCGCTCCGCATTCGCCCGTGGAGATAAGTTTAGATCTGGCCAAACTCTTTCACCCGGAACCTGTTCGGATAAAACTGCTCCAAAAAAATTACCCGATAATTGAGGGATATCCCTATTTTGCGGAACCTCATTATTGCGAACGCCTTCAGCCTTGACGTACATTTCCAACATTTTTATCACAAGAAGTTTCCGGTGTTCATGCGGAGTCCTCAAAAAATCTGTCGGAGTTTCATCGTCTTCGATGTTAAACTCAGCATAACAAGCAACCCCTTGCGGAGTAACAAAATACGGATATCTTCCGATTACTATAATATTCACCGAACGTTTGCTCGTACTCATTTTTTTTACATAACAACGATACCAATCTATCGTACTCCATTGTAAGTGGCAACTTAACATAACACTGTGGAGAACAACTATAGCGTACTGAGTTATTCTCCACCACAACCTCCCCCTCCCCCCCCCCCAATATAATGAAATCATAATTTTTCGTTCTTCGGACATTATGACAAAATGCAAAATAACTTAACGAGGAAATATTTTGGAAGACCCGAAGGATCCAGAATGAATTTTTACCTAATTCTGGGACTCCTTAAATAAGAAAAAAACCAGTCCGGTGGTACAATAATTGAAGTATAACGCATGCATAGTAGGCGCTATATATTTAGCGTATACATGATAGGCGCTATACCCATATGAATTATTGGTGGTCAGTTAAGTGCAGAAGAATTATTGGTGGGGCAGGACATTTTATATATAGTGTGGTTATTCACCGCACTATACCTTAACGAACGTTTGTCCGTTAAGGTATAGTGCGGTGAATAACCGCGCTATATATAAAATGGTACATAGTTTTTTTTTATTACTATTTGTCTTTTGAGTCCAAAAGAGCCCCACTTTGGTTCCGGACTCAGGAAATTTCTTGTCGTATATACTCACTAATTTTATTCTCAAAATTGAAAATCAATAATGTTATAGTATTCAGTTATTTTTTTTTAATTCCAACTAAATCATGTTCAAACGGCTCCTTAGAAGCCTAAACCTCACTATAATTAACCCAAAATAATCATGCTCTAAACTTTTTTAATGAAGTCCAAGTTCCTTTTGATTTCATTTTTTGTTTCTTCGGATATCAAGCGAAATAAGATGATATTTACAGAAAGTTACCATCTCAACGTCGTACTTTTTTTCAGCTAAAAAAGCTAAAAGATTGTCTCTTAATTTCATATGCTACTATATTAACTAACAATTGCAAAATATGACAGACGTTCTTAAACACAAGAATTGAGTAGATGGTTGACGTCCAACATTAAAACTGCAGATTAACCTGAAAGTGATTTAGGTTGTAATCATTGGCAGTGAAACTTCCTTCTTTTGTTGCACTATTAGTTCGTAAGCTTTACTTGCTGTGACAACCTAACAAGTCGCTTATCATGTTTTTGAGGTCACGGATCCATACTCACTGTAGAAAGTAGGGATTTTTACATGGTGGGTAACTTATTTAAGATTATTTACCAAAATAATATTATTTTTAGATTGACTATTAAATGATCTGACAGTGTACTAGTAACAAAGAAATTTTTTACACTATCAAAGAAATGAATAAACTCATCTCAGATTATCTTCACCTAGACACCTATAAAGAAATAATAATTGAATGTTAAAGTCTTTCGTTGACTTGTTAAGAATCTATTAAAGTCATTATGCAAGTTTCTTTCCACTTACGAATTAAGCTGGCGATTGTCAATTTGAAGGGAATCTTACCAAGCGTCATGTGAATTCGATTTAACATGAACGAACCAAGCCAGCTATGTTCTTGAATCTTTGTTTCTCATAAATTGTGGCTTAGATAGAGTTATGTGGCGGAGAAGCTGCTGGTACTGGGGATTTCCAATCCATCATAAAATATAGGTCCAAAAAATAATATAACATCATTATATAGTTGGAAGGGAACATTGGCAATTCTTTTGCTCTATCAATGGAAAAGTTGAAAGACTTTTATTTGGTTACATCAACTCGTAATGATGTATGTTTAGTTTAATTAACAAAGTCGATGTGTTTAACAATTCTATTCAATTGGTACCAAAATTCATTTGCTGTATCAAGGGAAAAGTCACTTGCTTCTATGTGACAAATAGTTCCTAGTATTCAAATGTTTACTGCTCCATTTCCACTTCGAAGAGTTCGCTAATCCTTCCTATTTCACTCTCAGGATTATAATGTTCTTCCATTACTGTTCCTGGGTTTATCATCCTTCAATAAAAGGATTTGGGTCCGTTTATGACAGAATGGGGATAAAAGCAAGGTGATGCGAACATAAAATAAAACATAATGCTTCATCCTTGATGGATAACCTTCGCTTACACATATCAGGTCCGATAGTGAAATCATTTCGCTTTCAGCAATAATACTCTCAAAGCATCTGTACAGTATTTGCGTACTTGCCTAAAAGAGACTTCAATAACCATAGCTTATTATAATCTGGGTGTGGTGTGGTTAGATATATACCCGAAGTGCTCCTAGCAGGAGTCTATATAGCAGGTGTAAGAAAGATTCAAGTAACACAGACGGCCTCTGCTTGCCTTTTTCTTTCAAAAGAAAGAATCCCGGGGGGGGGGGGGAGGGGAGGGGAATAATAAGACCAAAGCTATTAAAATCACCGATTTGACTGGTAAAAATTAGCTATTCATAAAAGAGTTGTTACCGTGATAAGGAAATGAACAGGTATACCGAGAACTGGGAGATACAGAGGTTGGTAGTGACCTTTTTCACTTTGGACGCATTCCTCAGTAACATTAATAAGTAATGGCTAACAGGGATTGTCATACCGACCTAAAGCAAGGACTTTAAATCTTTGTCCAACTTCTCCATCTAAATCCAGTATACGCAAATCTTCATGATTGCTCGACCTACACCTGCATATTCCCTTAAAACAATATCAGTTCTGACGTTTCTCTCTCACCCCTTCGAAATCGACAAGAGAAAGCAGAAAAACAGTGCCTCCTGCCTTTATGATTCAACATATTAAACCCCAGCCAAACCCGATCTAATAAAATTGTCTTCCTCCACAAGATTTTTATAAGGCCCAGCATGCAACCCGAATTTTGCCAACGGAAACATAATTCCACGAACTATGCTACATGTTCGGAAATGGAAGAAAAATGAAGGAGAATGGAAAAATTAGTCATTTTTGAGAAATTGTAGAAGGTCAGACAACTGCAGAAAATTGAAGTTCATACACTTTATCTTTTTGACAAGTGAAAATTGGAGATCATAGTACACACTCTTCTCACCTTTTCTTTCACTTCAGCCAACTAGTATCTTAAAGCTTAGGCCTTACAGAGTTGAACATCCATTTATCTTCTTCACTCGTCTTCTTATCTTTCCTTTCATCTCACACAATTGGTTCTTCAAGCTTACAGAGCTGTACTTTTTATTTATATTCTGCACTGTTCCTGTATTGTCTTTTCCACTCATTTCAATCCTCTAATCCATTTTCCAATTCCTTCAACCTAGCTCACTCTTGTACCTCCCAAATTTTTGTCTTTTTATGTTGTTATCTGATTTTTCTTCTAGACATGTTAATATCATTGACAACTAATGAACTAATCCCATCAATGGATAGAAACTAAGCATACAACAACAATAAACCCAGTGTAATCCCACAAGTGGGATCTAAGGAGGATAGTGTGTGCGCAGACCTTACCCCTACCTTGTATAGATAGAGAGGTTGTTTCTGATAATTTATCGGCTCAAGACAGGCATAATCACAGGAGTAATGAGGATAGAAACTAAGCATAATAGTAACAAATTCAATACCTCATCATTCTGCATACAGCATTTTGCCATTCTCAACATTAGCCTCCAAATTCCAGTCCCTGCCATAAAAGAGGTTAACATCTTATAAACTAGCATATCAAAACCAGAAAAGTCATAGAAGGTATGCAATACAAAACAGACCTCTCTTGAGCCTCCTTCTTCAGTTGTTCTATGTGGTCTTCCAGTTCCCCACAAGCAGATTGGATTTCCATATTTTTCAGACAGAGTTCTTTCCATTGCATGGACAACGCACTGAGCTCATATGCAGTAGTTTGCTGATATGCAATGAAGAACACATCAATTAGAACAATGCAAGACACTATAGAAATAGATCAGCAGTAACAGAAGATGATAATACTCATACCTGATGATATTTCCTTTCCCTGTTCACAGTTTCAATCATTTCATTCAGTTCAACAGCTTGTGATTGCATTCTGCAGCAAATTAGTTTGATATTCAGCCCTAGAAGGAATGCAGCAATACCAGAGAAAAAAAATGTCGAGCTAGAATCATGCTCTTTTTACAATAGAGATATAATACTGTATAGAACTGGTTCCAGATGTGTAAATATAGCGATAAATACTCCTCCTAGCTCCTCCTTACTGATATAGAGTATTAAAAGTCCCACAGCTTCTCCCTTTTTGGAGGGCGATTGAGACGAGATAATGCCTCTTTTTACTAATACAGTCCTGAGTTGGTAAATACAGTTAAAAGCCTTACAACTTCTTCCATCATCATCAAAAACTAAAAATGAACATATTAAACAAGTGCAGGATATGCTAGGACCAACACCTCCAATCATAAGGTTGAGTTCAAATCACAATTGGACTAGAAGTGGAGAAGGGCCATTCTTGGACCATATCACATTTTTTAATTAAAAAACGAACATGTCCGTACTTATTACGATGCAAAACTATTTACTCTAGAAACCAAGTTCAAAATAGTTACTATATTCTTCAAGTTTCTTTTCTGATGTTCAGTCTAATATCTATTACTCCTTTTGTTCCATTTTCATATAGCATTCTTTCCTTTTTAGTCTGTTCCAAAACGAATGACATCTATTCATAGTTGAAAATTCTTTAACTTTAAATTTACCATTTTATCTTGAATGACATGTTCTTATAGCCATAGAATGTCATGACATGTTAGATAACAAGTTCTAAGGGCAGTTTTAGTATGTGCCAAAAGTTCTCTTTCTTTCTTTAGCCCCGTGTCCAATCAAACATCGCCATACAAAATGGAATAGAGGGACATGTAAAAATCCATCAAGACAGAAGTTGCAGCGAATTGTTAAGTAAGGACGAGATGGCAGAGAAGAACATAAAATTAGTAAAAGAAAAGGAACCTGGCTAAAAATGCTTCCAGTCGTTGATTGTGCAGCTTCCACACATCAGGACCATGCTTTGACATTAGGTCCAGATTTTCTAGCCTACAGAATACCAAGGTTAACTTTTGATTGCACGAGAACAAGCATTATGTACACAAAAAAAGGGAAAAAATAAACCAAAATAAATGAAAGGTATGATTATTTCAGTATCAAAGTACTTGATGCCTCCACAACAGGTAGGAAATATTGATGTAAAGGGAATTTCCTGATAAATAACAGCAGCAAAAATTAAAAACTTTGGTAATAAAGTGACACAAAAGTCATATTTCTTCTGTTAGGATATGACCTACTGATTGTATACAAACTTTCCAGCATCTTAGTTTGTTGAAAGAGATACAAACACATTCCCTGACACCGGACAAATACAATGTTTCCACACAGTGCACAGACCATCAGAATTGATATAGAAGAAAAAACAAACAGAAATCATTTTATTCAGGAGTTAACTTGGAAAATGCACTATCAACCACAGCATTTTAGCTATTCCTTTGGCAGAAGCACTTTTCTCATTCTTCACTGCAACATCTATTCTACTAAACTTAGTATCTTAAAGACTATTTCTTTTGATGTAAGGATAGATTGATGAAGTGGGTGCTATAAGTGACAAAGAGTGCCCATTGTGTTTAACTCAGAATGAGAGCATAAATCACCCGCTCTTCCAATGTGATATGTCAACTCAAGTGTGGTGTAAACTACTACAATGGCAGGGGATTCACAGAGCAGCTATGCCTTGGTTAGAGGAGCTGAAATGGACAGAAGACTATGCTAGAGGAAGAAGCTCAACTGCAGATATTTATCGAATGACACTGGCAGCATGTGTGTATCACTTGTGGATAGAGAGGAATCAAAGAGTATTTCAGGCTAAGCAAACAGATCCGAAAACTATTGTCAGGAGGATTACCCAGGGGATTCTTTATAGAGAATCCATGAGGAGTAGACTAAAAGTAACACTTACAAAGCTCAATTTTTATCTGGTTAGAAGGAGCTTGGTAGTTTCAGGCAGGGGAGGACCTAGAGCATTGAATACGGGTTCCCGGGAACCCAATAACTCTTGCGTAGACCCTGTATTTATATTAAAAAATTCACTAAATATTGGTAAATATCTAACAGTGAACCCAGTTATTATTGCATATTAATTTGAAATTACGGTAGGAACCCATAAGCCTCAAATTCTGAATCCGCCTCTGGTTTCAGGTGGTTAGTAGAACTTGATGTCATAGTTGGTTAGTTGCTTAGCTGCGGTTTGGAGATGTCAAACTGCAGTAGTTTAGTTCTGCCTGTACAGCTTGCAAATGGAAATAAAAAAATTTATTTACCAAAAAAAAAAATTTCGAGGAACTGAATAGTCGCCCAAGTTGAACTGGACACCAGGGTAACTACATTTTGCAGACATATAAGCTAATAATTGGAAAAACAATTTCTTTTTAAATAATCCATACAATCACTGGTTACAAGTAGGTTACCTGATTACTTGATGCTGCAGTAAACGCTGAGCTTTTTGAAGCGATTGTTTCCATGCAGTTTCATCATTGCGTTTGTTCAGAGGCGGCACTTCAAGCCCATATCGTGAAGTATCTATCTGTACTGGCGGCTTTCCAGCTCTAACCCTCTCATATTCCCTCGCAAGCATCGGGTGATTCTGAACACCAATTCATTCATTAGACATGAAAAAAACCACAGGCTCAAGGAATCATATCAATTAACAATTGTTTTAAATGGAACCCTAGAAATTCACATGAATAAGAGTTGAAGAGCAGAAGAAATTGGCGAAGTATATAGCGAACCTCAAAGTTGAATTTAGGAAGAGGAGGGAGGTCCTTGAGGAAATCGGAAGGTTTTTTGGAGCTGCGGCGCATCTCCTCTTCGACCAAACGGTCCACCTCTTCTTTCACTTTGGGGTCACCGTAGTCGTCATCAATGTACGGCAAAGCATCGATCACTTCAGCACTACTACACACCGCCGGCCGGGACTCCGGCGGTCCCTCTAGCATTAAAACGTCGCCGTTCGTTGTCGCCATTATTTGCTCGGACCTTCAATCGGAGTGTAATAAACCAGCAGTGGTTACGAGCCCCGACGGAGGACTGAGGTGATGTTCATTGCTTTTTCACTTTAAAGGTCTTTATTCTTTTCCCATTTTACCCTCGTAAATATCCTCACTAAGTGGATGGACTATATTATTTTGTACAAATGATTTAATTGTTATTAAATAAAAACATTAAAGTAAATACAAGTATTGATAGAAAGTGATATATTATTCAAACTTCAAACTCTTGAACTGAATTCTCCTCTATTTATAGAAGAAAGGAAGTTATTATGTAAGTTGCTACTGCAAGCTGCTGTGTAAGCTGCTACTCTAAGTTGTTGTGCCAGATATAAATAATCTTCTACCATGGGTAATATTTATCTATAACGGAGTACCGAAAGGATAAGCTTCTTCATGAGGTTTATTTCCAATAGAGTACTAAATAGATAAACATATTTACGGCGGAGTCTCATATGGATAAGCTTCTTCGGAAAGCTTATTTACAATGGGGTGTGAGCACGTGATTTTTGTCTCACATGAATTACTCCAAAAGAATTTTCAAAATTAGGTCATTTTCTTTAATTATGTGTTATTCTAGGAATTACTGTGCAATTTTTCCTAGTGAAGGAAAAAGAGTACACATATTTAGTAATACGCATTGCTAGCTGCCTCATTAAAAACCTTATAAGGAAAACCCTGTGGTAAAAAATCTTAGTAAGGTAAAAAGAGTACATCGCGTATTTTACTCCCCCTGATGAAAATCTTGTTTCAAATATTTAAGTCTCCGCATTCCAATCTTGTATACCATCTTCTCAAAAGTTGAAGTTGGTAAAGATTTAGTGAATAAATCTGTCGGATTGTCACTTGAACGGATTTCTTGCACATCAATGTCACCATTTTTCTGAAGATCGTGTGTGTAGAATAATTTTGGTGAAATGTGTTTCGTTCTATCTCCTTTTATAAATCCTCCCTTCATTTGGGCTATGCATGTAGCATTTTCTTCGTATAAAATTGTGGGTCTTTTCTCACATTCCAAACCACATTTTTCTCGAATAAAATAAATTATTGATCTCAACTATACGCATTCCCTACTTGCTTCATGAATAGCTATTATTTCAGCATGATTTGAAGAAGTAGCAATAATAGATTGCTTTGCGGAGCGCCATGACATGATAGTACCTCCACATGTAAAAACGTACCTGGTTTGAGATCTAGCTTTATGGGGATCAGATAAATAACATGCATCTACATAACCAACAAGACTTGTACTATCTTTGTTAGCATAAAACAAACCCATATCAAGAGTTTCCTTTAAATATCACAATATATGCTTAATCCCGTTCCAATGTCTCCGTGTAGGAGAAGAACTATATCTTGCTAGTAAATTAACAGAAAATGCTATGTCAGGTCTTGTAGCATTAACAAGATACATAAGTGCACCAATTACACTGAGATATGGTGTTTCAGGACCAAGGAGTTCCTCTTCCTCTTCTGGAGGTCGGAACGGGTCCTTATTTACTTCAAGTGATCGAACAACCATTGGTGTACTCAATGGGTGCGCTTCGTCCATGTAAAAGCATTTTAAAACCCTTTCTGTATAGGCAGATTGATGGATAAAGATCCCGTCTACTAAATGTTCAATTTGCAGACCAAGACAAAATTTTATCTTTCCAAGATCTTTCATCTCAAATTATTTCTTAAGATATTCAATTGCCTTTTGGAGCTCTTCTGGAGTTCCAACAAAATTTATGCCATCAATATAAACAGCAAGTATAACAAATTCGGATGTCATTTTCTTTATAAAAATACATGGACAAATAATATCATTTATGTAACCTTCTTTCAGCAAATATTCACTAAAGCGATTATACTACATGCGCCCAGATTGCTTTAAACCGTATAAAGATCTTTGTAATCTGATTGAGTACATTTCCCGAGATTTTGAATATGCTTCAGGTATTTTAAATCCTTCAGGGATTTTCATATAAATCTCATTATCAAGTGACCCGTACAGATAAGCTGTAACCACATCCATTAGATGTATTTCAAGCCTTTCACGTAAGGCTAAATTGATGAGATATCGAAATGTTATGGCATCCATAACTGGTGAATATGTTTCTTCATAATCGACTCCAGGTCATTGTGAGAATCCTTGTGTGACAAGGCGAGCCTTGTACCTTTCAACTTCATTTTTGTCATTCCTTTTTCGCACAAAAACCCATTTATGACCAACTAGTTTTATACCAGCAGGTGTTTGGACTATTGGTCCAAAGACCTCTCTTTTAGCAAGTGCGTTCAATTCTGATTGAATTGCCCATTGCCATTTTGATCAATCAGATCTTTGTCGACATTCTTCGATAGATCGGGGTTCAAAATCCTCACTATCTTGCATAATGTTAAGTGCAACATTATAAGCAAAAATATTATCCACCGCTATTTCAGATCAATTTAAATTAATCCCATCACCGTAGAACTTATTAAAATTTCCTTGCTCACTTGAGTCTCGGGTTCAGTGATTTCTTCAGGAATCTCAAAACTAATCAGATCTTGGGTCTCTTCAGGAGATCCCTTCATAATATCATTTTGATCATTTGTCGATTTTCTTTTTCTAGGATTTCGATCCTTAGAACCCAAAGGTCTACCATGCTTCAGGTGTGCTTTAGGTTCACTAGCTCTCATGCTAGTAGATGGTCCTGCTGGGACATCAATTCGGATAGGCACATTCTCTGCAGGATATGCGACTTAGTTATCCTTTTCAAATTAGTAAATGTGTCTGGCATTTGATTTGCTATATTCTGTAAATGGATGATCTTCTGGACCTCCTGATTACATATAGGGGAACGTGGATCAAAGTGAGATAATGATGAAACTTTTCACACAATTTCTCTTTTGATTTCCTTTTTCTCTCCCCTTAATTGTGGAAAATTTATTTCATCAAATCGACAATCTGCAAATCGAGTAGTAAATAAATCTCCCGTCAATGGTTCAAGATAGCGAATAATAGAGGGTGATTCAAACCCAATATATATTCCTAACCTTCTCTGGGGGCCCATCTTACTGCGTTGTGGTGGTGCTACTGGCACATATATAGCACATCCAAAAATTCGTAGATGGGCAATATTTGGTTCATGACCAAAAACTAATTGTGACGGAGAATATTTATTATAATGTGTCGGTCTGAAACAAATAAGTGATGCTGCATGCAAGATAGCATGGCCCCAAACAGTAGTGGGCAATTGTATTTTCATAAGTAGTGGTCTTGCTATCAATTGCAGGCGTTTAATAAATGACTCTGCAAGGCCATTTTGAGTATGAACATGCGCTACAGGATGTTCAACTTATCCCAACTGATAGACATTAATCATCAAAAGCTTGAGATGAGAATTCTCCGGCATTATCAAGGCGAATAGCCTTTATAGGATAATCTGGAAATTGTGCTCTTAATCGAATTATTTGGGCTAATAGCTTTGCAAACGCCAGGTTGCGAGATGATAGTAGGCACACATGAGACCATCTTGAAGATTCATCTATTAGAACCATAAAATATCTAAATAACCCACTTGGTGGGTGAATAGGTCCATATATATCCACATGTATACGTTCTAAAAAGGTAGGGGACTCAATGCCAACCTTCATTGGTGATGGTCTAGTGATCATTTTGCCTTGATAGCAAGCATCACAAGATAATTCATCATTTGTAAGAATCTTCAGGTTCTTTAATGGATGCCCACTCGAATTTTCAGTAATTCGTCTCATCATTATTGATCCAGAATGGCCCAAATGGCCATGCCAAAGCACAAAAGTATTTGAATCAGTATACTTCTGATTTACGATAGAGTGTGCTTCAACTGTACTAATCTTTGAATAGTATAAGCCAGAAGATAAAGTTGGTAACTTTTCTACAATATATTTCTAGCCAGAAATATTCTTTGTAATACAAAGATATTCCACGTTCATTTCATCTATCGTTTCAACATGATACCTATTTCGGCAGATATCCATAAAACTCAACAAGTTTCTTCGGGACTTAGAGGAGAACAATGCATTGTCGATAATAAGTTTCATTCCCTTAGACAGAAATACAGCAGCTCTTCCAGAGCCTTCAATCAAACTTATATTACCAGAAATTGTTGAAACATTTGCTTTTTCCTTATGCAAATAAGAAAAGCATTTCTGATCTTTGAATATGGCATGAGTTGTTCCACTATCAATTACACAAATATCTTCATGATTGGTCTTTGATCCAAACATAATTTGAAGATTATCCATATTCTTTAAAATGACATAAACAAAATAAATATGATAGTAAACATCATTTTCAAAGAATAACTTTTATTTATGTACAACAATTGCATAACCATACTATCTACTATAAACAACAAAAATTAAAATATTTATATTTCTACAGATTCACTACCGATCACATGACTTGTTTCTCCTTCTGAGAGTGCAAAATAATCAGCTACATCCAAATGCATGAAGTCTAAATTATCTTCAGAAATAAAATTTGCTTCAGCATTTTTCTCTGTCTTCTTCAGGGAGGCTTGATACAGCTCAACCAGGTGCTTTGGTGTATGACATGTACGTGACCAGTGTTCTTTTCCTCCACATCTATAGCATGTATTTTCTGGCTTTGTTGTTTGCACCACTTCATGCTTTTGTTCCTTCCTTTTCCACTGCTAGTGGTGAGGAGGGTTCTTTGGTGTATTGTTATTACCACGATTAGAGTTTCCTCCCCGACCACGTCCATGACCACGACTGGGGCCACGTCCTCTTCCACGCTTAGCTTGGTGGAAGTTCGTCTCATTCACTTTAGGGAATGGACAAGAACCAGTAGGTCGGCTTTGGTTTTCATTAATAGCACATTATGTTGCTCGGCTACAAGAAGATGTGAGATAAGTTCAGAATACTTTTTGAATCCCATCTCTCGATATTGCTACTGCAGGAGCATATTCGAGGCATGAAAAGTGGTGAAAGTTTTCTCCAACATATCATGATCAGTAATATTGTCACCACATAGTTTCAATTGGGAAATAATTCTGAACATAGCAGAATTATACTCACTGATAGATTTAAAATCTTGTAGCTTTAGATGAGTCCAATCATAACGTGCCTATGTAAGAATGACCATCTTCAGGTGGTCATATCTATCTTTCAAATTATTTCACAGTATGACTGGATCTTTAACAGTAAGATATTCCATTTTCAGGCCCTCATCAAGGTGATGACGTAGGAATATCATTGCTTTGGCACAGTCTTGGTTTGATGCCTAATTTTTATCTTTGATTGTATCTGCCAGACCCATCGCATCAAGATGAATTTCGGCATCAAGCACCCAAGACATGTAGCTTTTGCCCGATATATCCAGGGCTACAAACTCAAGTTTAGAAAGATTTGACATTATTTATAAAAAGAAAGTTCGTACCTCTGATACTTTCAAAGTATTTTCTCGAGATGGCAGAGTCTCGTGCTGATAACGTATTATAAAATAAAGACAGTAAAGTAAAGATAAGTAGAGAGAGAAACTGATATATTATTCAAACTTCAAACTTATGTACATAATGAACTGAATTCTCCTCTATTTATAGAAGAAAGGAAGCTGATGTGTAAGCTGCTACTGCAAGCTGCTGTGTAAGCTGCTACTGCAAGCTGCTGTGTAAGCTGCTACTGCAAGCTGCTGTGTAAGCTGCTACTCTAAGCTGTTGTGCCAGATATAGATAATCTTCTATCATGGGTAATATTTATCCATAACGGAGTACCGAAAGGATAAGCTTCTTCGGGAGGCTTATTTTCAATAGAGTACTAAATAGATAAACATATTTACGGCGGAGTCTCATATAGATAAGCTTCTTCAGGAAGCTTATTTACAACGGAGTACTAAATGAACATCCATAATATAATATATTTATAACATTAATTTCTTTATAGTTTTCTACTACTAGTATAATTTGTTTGTAGTTTTGTAGCAATGTAAGAAATTTAAAATGGTGTGTCGTTATCCTTAAAAAGTAAAATAAATCGTGCATTGACAATTTAATATCATAGATTTTGTTGATGGAAAAGTTACTTATAAAGAAAATGAAAAAATGACATTGTATAGATACTCTCAAAATAATAGCAGAAAATATATATATTTAGTGTATATATACATTCTGTATATTATATATAAAAATTATACAAATTTAATATACTTTTTTAACTATCAAATGTAAATAGTTTGTGGCACGGGTTAAAAGCGATAATACCTCAAAAATTAATGGCGTATATGTAAGTTGTGAAGATACCTATTCTAGAAATATTGGGTGGAAAACACTACTTTATTACACTCTTATGGTCTTTTCAATTACATCTATGAGATCTCTCTTCACTTCCTTCAATTAAAAAGTACTTATATTCTTAAGAATATTAAGAAATTAAATTCAAAGTAATAATATAAAATAAGAAAATAGACAAGAGATGTAAAGAGAAAAGAGAGAACTTTCTTATTATCAAGTGTTTTTCAAGTGTGTACAATGTGATGCCCAAACCCTCTATTTATAAAATGATATTGAGGTAATACAAACTACAAAGGGATGTCATGAACATGGTATTAACTATTAAGATCATGGGAAAAGATCATGTATGGGAGTTACAACCATAATGATAAGAAGTAATGGGAGTAGACATCCACTATATAATATAATACTTCATAACACTCTCCTTGGATGTTTATAGATAATGTGCCTCGTTAAAATTTTACTAAGAAAAACCCCGTCGAAAAAATCTTAGTGAAGGAAAAAGAGCACACATATCTTGTAATACGCACTATTTGTTGCCTCGTTAAAAACCTTGCTAGAAAAACCCAGTGAGATAAAACTTCAGCTAAGGAAAAAAAAAGTGCAGCACATATTTTACTCCCCCTGATAAAAATATCACTTTACTTTTCGGAAATGATGCATTCCAATCCCGTATACCAGCTTCTCAAATGCCGGGGTTGGTAATAATTCATTGAACAGATCCATCAAATTATCAATCAAATAAATTTGTTGAGCATCTATATCACCAATCTGTCGAATATCATGTTTGAAAAGAACTTTGATGAAATCTGCTTTATTTTGTTGCCTTTAATATATCCTTCTTCCAATTGAGACAAGCAAGCAACATTGTCTTCAAATATCTCTTGTGTGTTGAGTCACTTGCTTTATAAGTTGCTAATATCTTGGCATGACTTGAATCAATAATTGACAGCCTTTGTAGAATATCATAATATGATAATACCCTCACATGCAAATAAACTGCTTAATGAACGAACTTCAGCCCTGCATTTGCTTAATCAATAAAACCTTGGCAATATTTGTTAGAATAAACAAATCTATATCAAGGATTCTTTTTGCAATATAATTCTAATCGTATTCCAATATCTCCATATAGGAATAAAACTATACCTCGTTAGCATATTATTATACTCACGACTCAGAATTTTTGACCTTCAGGATCGTGATGGCACCTAACATTTTAATTGCTAGGCAAGCCAACGTTAGAGAAATTCTTAAGCCAGTTTTAATCAACTCAAATAATTAAACCAATTAAACTGAAATGAAAATAAAACAAAGTGCGAAGTTGCATAATCCCAAAATATCTAAGTACAACCCGGATCCGGAGTCACAAGTGCACGAGCTTCTAAAAGTGCTATAAATAAAGCCTGAAATAAGTATAACTATCTCGAATGAAATGAACAGTAAATAAGGAAGGAGGAAGGGGACTTCAAGGTCTGCGAACACCAGCAGATCTACCTCGAGTCTCCAAATATGCCAATCTGAGCTGATGCACCTCACGTACAGCTGGGACTAGTACCAAAATTTGCACAAGAAGTGCAGAGTGTAGTATGAGTACAACCGACCCAATATACTCCGTAAGTGTCGAGCCTAACCTCGACGAGGTAGTGACGAGACTATGACAGGACCCTCGCATAATTAAGCCTGTGCAAACGAAAATATACGAACAACATAACAACAATAAAGATTAAACATGTGCCATTGGGAGGGGGCATGCGAAAGAGAACAAGATACGATAGCTATAACATAAATGACAACATAAATCGTCAAGTAAATCACCAACAAATGGAAACAGATAACATAATGAATAAAGACTGCACGTCATCACCCATCGTGCTTTTACTCTCAACCTCACCATGGAACAACAACAATGGCATGACGTCACCCTTCGTGCTTTTACTCTCAATCTCTCCATAAAATAATAAATACGGCACGACATCACCCTTCGTGCTTTTACTCTTAATTTCATCATAAAACGATAAATATGGCACGACATCACCCTTCGTGCTTTAGCTCTCTTCCTTACTATGTATTAATCAATAATGAAACAATAATCGAATGGGCATCACCCTTCGTGCTTCAACAGTCTCCCTTACCAAGAAGCAGCGAATATATATATGATTAGGGAGATAGAATAAAAAAGAATAAACCTTACGTCAACAACGGTTCCACAATACCAAACCTTAACTTCCAAAAATACTCAATTATCATAAATAATTCATAAATGGGTAAAGAACGATCAATTTAGTAATAGACTAGTCTAAGCATGGATATTGTAATCAAAGAAGGATATAAATTACAAGAAATAAGTCATACCCGCATGCTTTAACCCAACAACAACGTATAAGTACTCGTCACCTCACATTTACGTTGTACCCAAACATTTAAACACGTAGCAAGTAGGCAAACAAGTCCT
Organism: Nicotiana tabacum; assembly: GCF_000715075.1. Classification (NCBI taxonomy): domain Eukaryota; kingdom Viridiplantae; phylum Streptophyta; class Magnoliopsida; order Solanales; family Solanaceae; genus Nicotiana; species Nicotiana tabacum. The sequence goes on along the minus strand of NC_134083.1, from coordinate 14,686,126 downwards.
AATGCCTCAAGTTAAGATTAACCATAACACTTACCTCGCTCTAAAATTGACTCAAAGCTCAAGTACGGCCTTGCCTTTCGAACAAGCCTTCGAACCAACCAAATCTAGCAATTTATTAACCAAACGATTCAAAATAAGCCTCAGGAAATACCCACGAATGAAAGAGGTTCAATTTAGGTTATCATGGAAGAAGTCGACAAAAGTCAACTCCCGGGTCCGCTTGGTCCAAACCCGAAATTCGGACAAAAATCTATTTACCCATTCACCTCGAGCACGGTTATATAATTTGTTTTTAAATCCGACCTCAATTTGAGGTCTAAATTCCAATTTCACAAAAATTCCTAATTCTACCCAAATTCTCAATTTCTACCATGAAAATCCTAGATTTAAGGTTGAAATCTTATGAAATGTAATGGGTAATTGAAAGATAGTAGGTTAGAGTCACTTACCAATGAATTGGGGAAGAAGAGTTCTTGGAAAAATTGCCCCTAAGGTCTTTAGGGTTGAGAATTTGTAAGAATGAGCTAAATCCCGTTTTTTCCATCTTAAGTCCAGGTGCAGATGTCGATTGCGAACCCCGCAAATGCGAGAAATCCTTCGCAATTGCGAAGGTCCCCCATCTCTGCTGCCTTCGCAAATGCGAACAATATGTTCGCAAATGCGAACCTGAGGAGATTGTAACTGCGACCCCAGATCTCGCAAATGCGAAAACCAAACCCCCAGCCCCTGCTCGCAAATGCTAAGCCTTTGTCGCAAATGCGAGATCTGCAGATAACACCTGAACACCCACTTGCACCAGCTATGATTCTAAGTCCAAATTCACTCTGTAGCCTATCCGAAACTCACCTGAGCCCTCTGGGCTCCAAACCAAACATGCACACAAGTCCAAAAACCTCATACGAACTCGCTCGCACGATCAAAACATCAAAATAACACCTAGAACTACGAATCAGGAACCAAATCAAATGGAAATTTTAATGAAACTTAAGAATTTCTATTTTAACAACCGCACGTCTGAATCACGTCAAACCAACTCCGTTTTGCACCAAACTTTGCAGACAAGTCATAAATATAGTAATGAACCTATACCAAGCTCCGGAACCAAAATTCAAACCCGGTAGCAATAAAGTCAAACTTTGGTGAAATCTTTAAATTCTTTAAACCTTTAAGCTTCAAATTTTTGACAAAATACGATAACTCGAGCTAGGGACCTCCGAATCGATTTCGAGCATACGCCCAAGTCCCAAATCACGATACGGACCCACCAGAACTGTCAAAATACGAATCCGAATTTGTTTGCTCAAAATGTTGATCGAAGTCAACTCAAATAGATTTTTAAGGCACAAATTCACATTTTAATTAGTATTTCACATAAAAGCCTTCTGAAAAAAGACACGGACTATGCAAGCAAATCGATGAAGGCTCAAAGGAGCTATTTGAGGTTTCGAAACACAGAATTAAGAATTAAAACTCTAGATGACCTATCGGGTCATCACATTCTCCCCATCTAAAACAATTGTTCGTCCTCGAACGGACATAGAAAAGTACCTGGACTGGTGAAAAGGTATGGATATCTACTCCACATGCCCGACTGAGACTCCCGAGTGGCTGCCTCGACCGGCTGACCTTTCCACTGCATTCAAACTGAAGGATAACTCTTTTACCTCAACTGTCGAACCTGCCGGGCTAGAATAGCCACTGGCTCCTCCTCATAAGTCAAATCCTTGTCCAACTGGACTGAGCTAAAATTTAACACATGGGACGGATCACCGTGATACTTTCTGAGCATAGACACATGGAATACCGGATGGACTGCTGATAAACTAGGTGGCAATGCGAGCCTGTAAGCCACCTCACCCACTCTCTCAAGAATTTTGAAGGGTCCGATGTACCTAGGGATCAAACTTTTCCTTCTTCCCAAACCTCATCACACCCTTCATGGGTGAAACCCAGAGCAATACCCTCTCTCCAACCATGAATGCAATATCACGAAATCAACAGTTAGCATAACTCTTCTGCCTAGACTGAGCTGTGCGAAGTCGATCCTGAATAATCTTGACTTTATCCAAGGCATCCTATACCAAATCTGTACCCAACAACCGAGCCTCCCCCGACTTAAACCATCTAACTGGCGAACGATACCGCCTCCCGTATAATGCCTCATAGGGAGCCATCTGAATGTTCGACTGGTAGCTGTTGTTGTAGGCAAACTTCGCAAGTGGCAAGAATTGATCCCAAGAACCCCTGGAATCCATAACACAAGCACGAAGCATGTCCTCCAATATCTGAATAATGCGCTCGGACTGTCCGTCCGTCTGGGGATGAAATAATATGCTCAACTCAACCTGCGTGCCCAACTCACGATGTACTGCCCTCCGGAAGTGCGAGGTGAACTGTGTACCTCGATCAGAAAAGATAGACACGGGCACACCGTGAAGGCGGACGATCTCGCAGATGTAAATCTCTGCCAACCGCTCTAAAGAATAGGTAACTGCCACAAGAATGAAATGCGCTAACTTGGTCAACCTGTCCACAATGACCCATACTGCATCGAACTTCCTATGAGTCCGTGGGAGTCCAACAACAAAATCCATAGTGATACGCTCCTACTTTCACTTAGGAATTTGTAACTTCTGAAACAAACCACCAGGTCTATGATGCTCGTATTTAACTTGCTGATAATTTAGACACCGAGCTACATATGCAACTATATCCTTCTTCATTCTCCTCCACCAATAATGTTGTTGTAAGTCCTGATACAACTTGGCGGCACTCGGATGAATAGAATGCCGGGAACTGTGCGCCTCCTCAAGAATCAACTCTCGAAGCCCGTCTACATTAGGCACACAAATACGACCCTGCATCCTCAAAACCCCATCATCTCCCACAGTAACCTACTTGGTACCATCGTGTTGCACCGTGTCCCTAAGGACAAACAAGTGAGGGTCATCATACTGCCACTCTCTAATGCGCTCATACAAGGAAGACTGAGCGACTGTACAAGCTAGAACACGACTGGGCTCTGAAACATCCAACCTCACGAACTGATTGGCCAAATCCTGAATATCTGCAGCAAACGACCTCTCACTAACTAGAATATACGCAAGGCTGCCCATACTCACTGACTTTCTACTCAAGGCATCAACCACCATATTGGAATTCCCTAGATAATACAAGATGATGATATCATAGTCTTTCAACAGCTCCAACCACCTCATCTTTCTTAGATTGAGATCCTTTTGGCACGACCCAAACCGTAGGGCCGCGACGGGCACCCGGTGCCTAACTCAACCGAGTACCAACATAACATATCCTTCTTATCATACTATCATAGGTAAATGAACTGAAAAGGACGTTATGAGATAACTAGAATTAAACATAAGAGAATACTCGACATGGGATGACTCAACATAATATAGAAACTTATGCATGTGACATACGGGCCTATAAGCCCGACATGATCATTTGTATACTCAAAATATAGGCTGACAAGGCCATACAAGTATCCATATACATTACATCTGTTTAAAAGCATCTACAAGTACATAAATGTCATAAAGTTCGAGACAGGGCCCCGCCATACCAATCAATACATGTCCAAATCATACTGACCAAATAGGCATCTACGGAGCAAGTGGAATGCACCAACACCTTCCGCTGAGCTGATAGCCTACTAGGAGGACTCTCAACCTATCTATCAGGACCTACGGGCATGAAACACAGTATTCCCAGGCAAAAGGGACGTCAGTACAAATAAAGTACCGAGTATGTAAGGCATGATAGTAGTATATAAGAGACATGAAAGAAACATGGAGTAAAGACCTCAACCTGTAATTCTGAATAACTTTGTGAATCATGAAAAATTTATAATGTCATGCATGTGCGTATAAATGCCATACCATACATAGGTCTATGCGTACATAACATCATCAAGCCTTTGAGGGCATCCCATCACATCATCTCAGCCACTGTGGGTGAAATCATCAACGTATACCAGCTGATCAGGTGGAGGTGCATATATAACGCCATAACATTTTCTCATATCCCATATACATATAATATACGTGTATCTAACGTCATCTGGTCATGGGTCAATTTACATGTATAAATGAATACAATGCATAATGTAGGGGTGAGCGTCGGTCGGTTCGGTCGGTTATTATGAAAGTACGGTTCGATTTATCAGTTTTCGGTTTTGTAATATTAATAACCAAATCAAACCAAAGTATTTACGGTTCGGTGCAATTTTTTCAAGGTTCGGTTCGGTTATTTTCGATTTAGTTTTTCGGTTATTAACGGTTCAAGATTTTTTTATATCTTGAATTTACTTCCAGTGGTCATAAACTTCCAGTCGAGTGGTTATTCTTTCACTGTTTTGGTCATAAACTTCTAGTTCTTTCATTGTTGTTCCGTGTAAACTACCAGTTCTGGTGCCAGAACAACTACAAGTTCTCTTTTCAATTACAAGTGATAATAACTAGATAAGTACAAAAAGGGTCTGACTCATAAGATTGAGTTCTGCTATATATACAGTGGAAAAGGCTCCAACACAAAAACTTAGCGTTATTGTGACTCATGAACTTTACCATCAAAGCAAATCTAAGACCTATACATAGTTCAAATGAGAAGTCTGCAGAGACTGTTAACAAATAATGTCCACCCTGGCCTTAGCAATCTCCAATTGTCCATGTCAAAAAATAGCTCTGGTCAAAACAAAACTAGATCATCTACTGATCTAAAATGATGAAAATGAAGTAAGCAAGTAATCTCAAGAAGAAAAAAAATTGATACCTTTGTTTTCAATTATGGAATTCATGGATGCCTAAAAAGTGAACATTGGATATGGAAATACAGAACTCAGAAGAAGGAGATAACCACTAACCTGGGGAAGAAAAATGAGCGACGAGCTGAGGAAGAAGGCGTCACAGCAGTCAGCAGTCGCGCATCGGCAGCAGCAATCGCACAGAGATAAGAGGACTAGAGGAGGAACCCTAATTTTTGATTTATAAGGAAGGGAATAACTTAAGTCACTAAGTGAGTAAGTCTTAGTTAGGATTCAGATGGGTTTGGGTAAATTGGGTGGGCTTCAGATGGGTATTGGACTATTGTGCTTCAGATGAGTAATAAGTTTTGGACTCTCAAAAGAACCCATATGTTCAAACCTATTTTTCTCAACTAATACCCAAAATTTCGGTTTTTCGGTTTAATCGAAAATTGAAATTCTAAAACCGTAAACCGCACCGAAAAATCAAAATTTAATAATTTAAAAATTGTGCACCGACCGAATAACCGATTAAACCGAAACCGAAAAATCAAAATTCACGGTTCGGTCGGTTTTTTCGGTTCGGCCGGTATTATGCCCACCCCTAGCATAATGAAGTAAGTCAATAAGATCTCTCGGATAAACTTTATCAACTTACGTATTTTTTTAAGACCCATGAACAGAAGATATAATAATAAGACATAAGGGGAATCAACAATATAGGCACCCCTATGCTTCTATGAATAGAGGCATTTATGAAAGTTGTGCGTTTGCTCATTTTGTTTGTATCGTATGAATCATGCCAAAAGGAATGAAGGGATAGCCTTAACATACCTTAACTCCATTGAGTCCTTAATACCTTCTAAGCAATTCTTCAAACAACTCAACTCAATCTACCATAGCATAAGAAGATTCAAAATAAGTGTTGAGTAAATGCTAAGTCCGCAACTTAAACTAGTAGCTCATTTATGTAAATTTGGACAGCATCTCCCCTTTAACAAGAGCCTCCTCCAATACCATATACTAACAATAATGACCAGATAAATCCAGCAATACATAATTATCAATAACAAGACACCATATAATAACAACAAGTCACAACTACTTCACGACGAGCTACAAGCCCAATTGGAATCCGTATACCCCATATCACCCCTTATAGACTTCTTACTTTAACTTACAAGTATTATTAACATGATAATGAAGTCATTCATCAATGATTCCAGCCTTATACCATATATTTATAACAAAGAAAATAATCCACAACTCCAATTATCCTCAATTAGCAACTTTATTCACTAGTTCATGTCTAATCCATCCATTTAACTTAATCAATATCAATATAACCTTAAGCACATGCAAGAACACAATATACATACCTACTACAATAGTTTCAAGTCAAAATCCAAGTTATATTTAGCTTACAACAGCTCTCAATTTCAATACAACACCATAGAAGTGACTTAAGCTAATCTTCCCTTCCAATCTCAAGTTTCGTATGCTTCTTTCACCAATTCACTTGATAAACATATAGACATGCATAACAACAGAAACCATATCATAATCAAGTTGTTTTACCTATTTTCCAGCCATTTATAGTTCATGGAAACAACCTTTCCAAAATAGTCCATTAAAACCCATAACATCTCAATCTATTTCAAGTCTCCTCTTGTAGTATTTTCCTCAAATAATGCAGCCAACACACAAACAACTTCAAGTAAATATAGTAGGATTTTATACTCACCTTAAACAGTAGAAACAATATGAAATTTCAGCCAAGCACAGCCCACAACTATCCTCAATAACACCGCAACACTATAGGTGTTGTATTCTCTTCTTGAATCAACTTTTGGTGTTCAAGTTGGTGTGTAAACGCTTGTTGTTTGCCTTAAAAATCTAATATATATGAAGTAGGGACTGATTATTACTTTAATAAATAAGAAAAACATGAAATCTGAGGTTACTTACCTTTGAAGAACCCTCCAAAACAGCCACAAGACGAAGAACTACGATCTAGAAAGCACACGGGATTTCTAGCGTTGGATTCATGTTTTCATCTTAGGTTCTCACCCTAGAATCATGGAGGAACCATTGGAGAGCATTTAGTAGGATTTAGGAACTGTTTTGGACCAGAAAAATGAGTTAAAATGACAGAGAATTGACTTAAATACAAGCTGGAATTTTTCCCCGACTTTGTGGGTCCTATGGGTACTGCTTGCGCAGTCTCGCGAAAACGTGAATATCTCTCTACTCCTATATTGTATTGATGAACGGTTAAATGCGTTAGAAACTAGACTCAAAGAACTTAAATTTGGTATATAATATGTCCCAAAACGATATAACAAAACTTACGAAATGTATTACTCAAAAAGCTTCATTACAAGGCAAATCCTTAGTCGGTTTTTCCGCAACTTAAATCCGATTTTTTCCAAACTTTATATTTCATATCCAAACATCATATATAGTCATATAATGAATTTAAACTCATTTAAATCATGATTAACAAGTCTCATATTCATCTTAACTTACTTAAGACTTCGGTAAACCTTTCTTATCCTTGTAGAAGGATTTCGTCATTTTTTAGCTTACATTAGATAATCCTATAATGACAGTGACGTCTGAAGTATGGACTGTAACAACATGTTCACTTAGAAACATTTCCCCCCGAATGATAACTCTTAAAGGCTTGCGAAAATGGGACATAACATCATTAAATCACTTTACATACTTTCAAATAGGATCTCATTTTCAAGCTTACATCAATTGACCTACGACGTACTTTCATGTACAAAAATATGGGGTGTAACATATTTTGCTTGAACAAATACTGTAGACTCCGATGATCTGTGAATACCTCGCACGACATGCCGTAAAGATAATGCCTTCAAATCTTCAGCGCGTGAACAATGGCTGCCAACTCTAAGTCATGAATATGGTAATTCTTCTCATGAACCTTCAACTGCCGTGATGCATATGCGATCACCCTGCCATCCTGCATCAATACTGCATCGAGCCCAACACTAGATGTATCACAATACACCGTGTAAAATCCCGAACCTGGGGGCAATACCAACACTGGCGTCGTAGTCAAAGCAGTCTTGAGCTTCCGAAAGTTCAACTCACACTCGTCTGACCATCTGAACGGGGCACCCTTATGGGTCAATCTGGTCAATGGGGCTACTATAGATGAAAACCCCTCTACGAACCGACAGTAATAACCCGCCAAACCTAGGAAACTTCAGATCTCCGTAGCTGAAGTGGGTCTAGGCCAGTTTTGAACTGCCTCAATCTTCTTAGGATCCACATGTATGCCCTCTGCCGATACGATGAGCCCCCAAAAGGCGACTGAGTCTAACCAAAACTCGCATTTTGAAAACTTGGCATATAATTGGTTGTCTCTCAAAGTCTAAAATACAATCTGAAGATGCTACTCGTGCTCCTCTCGACTGCGGGAGTAGATCAAAATATCATCAATAAATACAATCACAAAGGAATCCAAGTAGGGCTTGAACACCCGGTTCTTCAAATCCATAAATGTTGTTGGGGTATTAGTTAGCCCAAATGACATCACTAGAAACTCATAATGCCCATACCGAGTCCGAAAAGTTATCTTAGGGACATCGAATGCCCTAATCTTCAACCGATGGTAACCAGACCTCAAATTAATATTCGAAAACACCTTGGCACCCTGAAGCTAATCAAATAAGTCATCAATTCTCGGCAATGGATACTTGTTCTTGATGGTGACGTTGTTGAACTACTGATAGTCTATGCACATCATCGATCCATTATTCTTGCAGTTACTCCTTTAATTCTTTTAACTCTGGTAGGGCCATACGATACATCGGAATAGAAATGGGCTGAGTGCCCAGATCCAAATCAATACAGAAATCAATATCTTTGTCGGGTGGCATCCCCGGCAGATCCACAGAAAATACCTCTGGAAACTTACGAACAACTGGTACTGAATCCATGGAAGGAACCTCCGCACTAAAATCGCGGACATAAGCCAAATAAGCTAGACACTCCTTCTCGACCATATGTCGAGCCTTCATATAAGAGAAAACCCTACTGGTAGAATGGCCAGGAATCCCCTTCTACTCTAATCGAGGCAACCCCAGTAAGGCTAAGGTCACCGTCTTGGCATGACAATTCAATATAGTATGATAAGGTGACAACCAATCCATGCCCAAATGACATCAAAATCTACCATATCAAGAAGTAGAAGATCCACTCTAGTCTCGAGACTCCCAATAGTAACCACACAAAAATGATAGACACGATCTACTACGATAGAATCTCCCACGTGTATGGACACATACACAGAAGCACTCAAAGAATCCCGAGGCACAACCAGATATGAAGCAAAATAGGATGACACGTAGGAATAAGTAGATCCCGGATCAAATAGAACTGAAGCATCTCTATGGCAAACTGGGACAATGCCTGTTATAACAGCGTCAGATGACTCAAACTCAGGCCTCGTTGGAAAAGCATAAAATTGGGACTGGGCCCCACCACTTTGAACCACGTCTCTAGGACGGCCTCTAACTAGTTGACCTTCACCTCTAACGGCCTGACCTCCACCTCTAGCATCCTGACCTTCACCTCTTGCTGCCTGAACACTACCTCTAGCTGGCTGAGCAAGCGGTGAAGCAACCTGTGCCGGAACCATGGCATGAGAACCCTGATGCTGTGAGATGCCCGATGCCCGAGGGCAAAATTTAGCAATGTGCCTCGGATCACCATAAGTATAACAGGACCTCGGCTGCTCTAACTGCTGACCCTGAAACTGACCTTGTCGACCTGAGTAACCACCCTGAAAACTCTGAAGCAGAGGTGCACTAATAGGAGCTGGTGTTGCACTATAAGCTAGCTGATCGGGATGAGACATATGAGGGTCGCGACCACCTAAAGCACTGTGAGATGCCTAGAGCGTTGAATGAAATGGCCTGGGAGGATGGCCTCTACCAAAAGTACCCCTGCCTCCAGACGAGGCACCGTTGAACCCACTTAAATGACGAGGTCACTTATCAGACCCCTGCCCTCTCTTATGTGCAAGAACCATCTCGATCCGCCTAGCAACATTAGCAGCCGTCTGAAAGGAAATCTCACCCTCGGTCTCCTTGGCTATCTTTAGCCTGATAGGGTGAGTGATTCCATCAATAAACCTCTTCACCCTCTCCCTCTCAGTAGGAAGCAAGAGAAGAGCATGACGAGCTAGATCTACAAAATGAGTCTCGTACTAAGTAACAGTCATACTGCCCTACTGGAGATGGTCAAACTGCCTGCGGTAATCCTCTCTCAGTGTGATAGGGAGAAACTTCTCTAGAAATAGCTGTGAGAACTGCTCCCAAGTAAGTGTAGGCGACCCAGCTGGTCTGGTCAACATGTAATCTCTCAACCACCTCTTGGCGAAATCCGTCATCTGAAACACAGCAAAATCTCATTAGTCTCAACTATACCCATGTTCCGTAGCACCTCATGACAGCAGTCAAGATAATCCTGTGGGTCCTTAGAAGGTGCACCACTGAAGTGAACTAGAAAGAGCTTAATAAACTTGTCCAACCTTAATAAGCCCTCAGAAGACATGGCGGGCCTATCACCGGCCTGTGCCGCAATAATTGGTTGAACTACCCCAACTGGCGGGGCTACTGGAGTCTGATACTGGGGATCCATCTGCTCCAGATTATGAGTAGTGGGAGTTTGTGATCCTCCCCCAGCCTGAGAGATGGCTGGTGCCACCGGAAATGTATCGTCCTGGGCCACACTTTCCATAAGGCCCACCAAACGGACTAGAGCGTCCTGAAGAACTGGAGTGGCGATGAACCCCTCCGGGACCTGAACCGGTTCAATAGGTACAGTCTGAGCTAGAACCTTCTCATCAAAATCTACCTGAGGCTCCACTATTGGTGTTGCTGCTCTAGCTCTAGGCTGAGCTCTATATCAAGGATTCTTTTTGCAATATAATTCTAATCATATTTCAATATCTCCATATAGGAATAAAACTATACCTCGTTAGTATATTATTATACTCACGACCCAGAATTTCCGACCTTCAGGATCGTGATGGCACCTAACATTTTACTTGCTAGGCAAGCCAACGTTAGAGAAATTCTTAAGCCAGTCTTAATCAACTCAAATAATTAAACCAATTAAACTGAAATGAAAATAAAACGAAGTGCGAAGTTTCATAATCCCAAAATATCTAAGTACAACCCGGATCCGGAGTCACAAGTGCACGAGTTTCTAAAAGTGCTATAAATAAAGTCTGAAATAAGTACAACTATATCGAATGAAATGAACAGTAAATGAAGAAGGAGGAAGGGGACTTCAAGGTCTGCGGACGCCAACAGATCTACCTCGAGTCTCCAAATATGCCAATCCGAGTTGATGCACCTCACGTACAGCTGAGACCAGTACCAAAATTTGCACAAGAAGTGCAGAGTGTAGTATGAGTACAAGTGACCCAATGTACTCCATAAGTGTCGAGCCTAATCTCGACGAGGTAGTGACGAGACTATGACAGGACCCTCGCATAATTAAACATGTGCAAACGAAAATATACGAACAACATAACAACAATAAAGATTAAACATGTGCTATTGGGAGGGGGCATGCGAAGGGGAACAAAATATGATAACTATAACAGAAATAACATAAAACCATCAAGTAAATCACCAACAAATGGAAATGGATAACATAATGAATAAAGACTGTACGACATCACCCATCGTGCTTTTACTCTCAACCTCACCATGAAACAACAATAATGTCACGGCATCACCCTTCATACTTTTACTCTCAAACTCTCCATAAAATAATAAATACAGTACGGCATCACCCTTCGTGCTTTTACTCTCAATTTCATCATAAAACGATAAATACGGCACGGCATCACCCTTCGTGCTTTAACTATCTTCCTCACTATATATTAATCAATAATGAAATAATAATCGGCACGATATCATCCTTCATGCTTCAACACTCTCCTTACCAGGTAGCAGTGAATATATATATATGATTAGGGAGATAGAATTAAAAAGAAGAAACCTTACGTCAACAACGGTTCCACAATACCAAACCTTAACTTCCAAAAATACTCAATTATCATAAATAGTTCATAAATGCATAAAGAACGATCAATTTAGCAATAGACTAGTCTAAGCATGGATATTGTAATCAAAGAAGGATATAAATTACAAGAAATAAGTCACACCTGCATGATTTAACCCAACAACAACGCATAAGTACTCGTCACCTCACATATACGTTGTACCCAAACATTTAAACATGTAGCAAGTAGATAAACAAGTCATAATCTCTCAAGTTAAGGTTAACCACAATACTTACTTCGCTCCAAAATTGACTCAAAGTTCAACTACAGTCTTGCCTTCTGAACAAGCCTCCGAACCAACCAAATCTAGCAATTTATTAACCAAACAATTCAAAATAAGCCTTGGGAACTACCCACGAATGAAAGAGGTTCAATTTAGGTCATTATGGAAGAAGCCAACAAAAGTCAACTCCCAGGCCGCTTGGTCCAAACCCGAAATTCGAACCAAAACCTAATTACCCATTCACCCCCAAGCCCGGCTATGTAATTTATTTCGAAACCCGACCTCAATTTGAGGTCTAAATTCCAATTTCACAAAAATCCCTAATTCTACCCAAATTCCCAATTCTAGCATGAAAATCCTAGATTTAATAATTGGAGGCATACAATTTCTGCTAAACCAACTTGGATTTAAATCATCATTATCAAGATAAATCATCATAATTTACATTATGGAACTGTGTTCTAATAATTTGAGCAAGCAACCTTGCAAAAGTCAAACTGCAAGTTGATAACAAATGCACATGTGACCATACAATAAATACATCTATTAAAATCATATAATAGTAAACGGTCCACATGGCAGTGACTGGGCCCATATATTTATCACCTTTTATTCGTTCCAGAAATCAAAAAAATTAATCTCAACCTTAACTGGTATATCATGAGAATAAGCACCACAAGAGAATTCTTGAAGAATCTTCTATTTTTTTAATATATGCCAATGTGAATTCTCAATTAATTTTTCGCATCGTAATTGAACCGGGATGGCCAACTGGTCATGCCAATTGATATTTATTTCAGTAAACATCTAGTTTACTCGTGGCATGTGACTCCATCATCATGCTTATACTTGTGTAGTACAAATAGAAAAAAAAAGTCGGGTAACCTCTCATATTTACCCGGTATGATTATAGTAATATTAAGATATTCAATCTTCCTTTCATTTATAGTCTCAATATGCCAACCACTTTGGCTAATACATTTGAAATTCAAAAAAATTCTTTTGAGACTTACTACATATCAAAGTCATGAACAATTTTATTCATTCGGGTAGTAACAAAATTAGTTCTTCCGGAACTTTTAATTGATTTTCTACTACAAGATCTTTTATCACATTATCCATATGGTGATTTTTTCCTCTACAGAGAAAATTATATTATCAGTGTCACAATCAAAATCATTATAGGCAAGACTCGTTTCTTGTTTTACTTTTACCTTTAATAATATTTGATAAGGCCTTGCAAAATATATCTGCCATACCATAAGTACGCGACCAATGACATATTCATGTAATCACATAGTAAAATTTATTATCTTTTTCAAACCTCCCTTAGAGGTGAGTTGTGGTATTTATCTAACCATGCATGAGCACGTCCTTATTCATAATATTTTTTAATCAGATATTGCCACATTCACCTTCAGGAATGAGTCTACATTATTAATGCTTATTACAAGTCACACCCTCTTCAAAGAATGGAGTATAATCACCGCGACGTGATTTATTAATTTTTCATACCAATTTGATGGTAAATATTGCCTTTACATTTTGAAGGACTATTTTGAGAACCCTTATTGTTTTTCTTTTTATAATTACCATAATGATGTCTATTATTATTTTGGTCTTTAGCATGCCCATGTTCATTGGCCAATCACTTGTCTTCATTTAGACTTATTATGCACCGCTACCATATTCACTTCAAGAATGGAGTACATCAAGTGGGACAAGCTTCATGCTTTTTCATGAAAACTACATTATTTTTATTTAGTCATCATTATATCATCAATATGGTGCATTGGGACTCAAACCCAATGCCTTATCCATATAAATGCATGTTAGGACATAATAAGTTGGGACTCTAACCCAACTCTTATAATCACGGTACACCAAGGCTCACACCCGACGTCTTACCCTCATGGTGCAGTGAACTTGAATCTACGACTTTGAGAACTATTCTACACAAGACTATTTGACGTGCATTTATTTTAATGTCATACCTTATGTGATGTCATACCTTATGTGATGGCAGTAACATATTTGTGGATACATAAATCTATAAAGTACAAATTGCATAAACCAAAATTGCACAAACCATATCTTCTTGGAAAGGCAGTGAAATATAGCATAAAGGTTGGTGTGTTACCATAAGCTGTAAACTATGCCAATGTTACCTTTAAGCTATACCAATAAATATTGTGATATCAAATATACTGTTTGAGTTCCCATCCCATTGCATCTTTAATTTATGATGATACCGTCTCTTCCATTTTCCATACATAAATTCTTGAAGAAGAAAGAGATCAAATTCAATTTGTCAGAGACTCGTACTGATAATGTCTTAAGAAACTAAGCTCAAAGTAATAATATAAAATAAGAAAATAGACAAGAGATGTAGAGAGGAAAGAGGAAACTTTTTTATTTCATCAAGTATTTTCCAAGTGTGTATAATGTGATGCTCAAACCCTCTATTTATAGAATGATATTGAGGTAATACAAAGGGATGTCTCGAACATGGTATTAACTATTGAGATCATGGGGAAAGATCACAGAGAAGGTTATGGAAGTGTATGAGCTACAACCATAATAATAAGAAATAGTGGGAGATTAATGGAGAAAAGTAGTGGGAGTAATTTTTTTAGGAATTATAGACATCCACTATATAATATAATATAATATTTCATAACAAAGAAGTAGTTATACAAAGCTTGTTTAATTAATTATGTTTGTCCTTTAACTTGTTCGACTGTGTAACTCAAAAATATCATGCCATCAGTTTGTCTAAGCAGTGGCGAAGCTAGAAAATATTTCAAGGGTGTTCAAACTTGAACAAGAAAAATAAATATTGTGGAGAGTGAAGCTCGAACCCGCGCCCATGAGGCCCTCTTGACCACCCTTTGTCACTGAGCTATGACTCTTCATTGTTGCAAGGGTGTTCAATATCTATTACATGCATGTAAATCCAAAATTTTACCTATATACACCGTGTTAATTTTTCGACATTTTCCGACGAAGGGTGGTCAGTTGACCACCCTTGCTACACTGTAGCTTCGCCCCTGTGTCTAAGGGTCATTTGATATGGTGTATAAGAATAGTGCTGAATAAGGTATATTAGTAATGCAAAGATTAGTAATGTATGGGTTAGTAATGCAAACATTATGCAGAGATTATTTCTTATACACTGCTTGGTATTGTGTATTAAAAATTAAAATATATTATGTAATTTTTAAGAAAATATTGACAAAAGTGCCCTCCATATTGCTAATACCATAGTTTACTATATAATAATTATACATAGGATAATATCAAATAGATTGTATAACTATATTTGCATTAGTAATACATAAATTAAAAAAATATACCAAATAAAAAATTAGTAATATCAAAAGGTAATGCATACATTAATTTCTCACTAAGAGATTAGAATCGAAGAATTAAACTAAACTTATTTTTTCCCAGTACGATAAATGCAAAAAAGCGAATCAATTGGGATATCCAATCATCATTAAAGGGTCGCTTTGAAATAAGGCTGCTAGGTGTCTATGTTGTAGGCAAAGCATTAAAGATGCGAGATATCATTAATTTCGCCGTCACTGGCTTTGAAAAGATAAGGTGACATAATTTCGCCGTTAGTAGAGACTTTATGTTTTCCTCAAATCATGCAAGATTTATGAAACAAGTGAAAGCATTGCTTTGTTGGTATTCTTATAAGTTAACTTTTACTTGTCCAGTATTCTAAAAATAGATTTTCACTTTTACTTATCACTTTTAGCATATATAAAGAGAAGACAATTTCTTTTTTCCTGTTATACTCATAGTATTAATTACTCAAATTATTTTCTCAAATTCATTAAAAATATGCATCAATTAATATAAATATCATGATAAATTATCACTTTATTTATTATTTGTTAAGGGTGTGCAGTGAACGGAGGGAGTATATATAAGGCTCCTCTCACTATTTCACAAAGTGTAGAGCAGCAAGCAGAGGACAGAAGGAAACTGTTCTTTCCAACAGAAGGTGGTTTTTGGGACTGATCTTTGCTGCTGAATCATTGTTGCATGAGCATGTCAAAGCAGATGAATAAGACCTTCGGACTTGTTCTTGCTCCAATGATGCAGGAGCTGAGCTCGGTTTTCGCCTCCTTTTCTTGGACTGAAAGGTTTCCTTATTATTCCTCTGCCACTCCGTAACCATCATTATCAACTTATGTTGCTCGGACTCTAAAAATATTGGTGTCATATTCGTGTTGGATCCTCCAAAATGCACTGATTTTGGAGGATCCGACACGTACGAGTTGATGGTCATGCAAGATGTAACCATGTTCAATCATTCATCCGATGAATGATTGATCAAATCCCAAAGGGCTTGTACAATGCAGGAAACAATGTTAACCAGTAAAAGAGCCCTTTGATTGATAATTGATATCAATATGCTTATTATAACGTTGATGATGTCACTCTCATTCCTATAGATCAAACATTTCACTTTCTTGTTGCCTGTTACGTTCTATTTCTATTTCACATTTATGCAATACTATGTAATCTCTCTGCTATTCAATCTTCTTTTAGACATCTATGTTTTCTTATGTTGAAGTTTTCATAAATGCACTCCGTTGCTTTAGCATTTTCATGTTATCAATAAGTTGATAGCTCTTACAATCCAAAAGTTTTCATTTTCGCAGTTGTTCCTGTATCCTAGTTACTATTCGATAATTCAAAAGGTAGTATTTGAACTTGCAAATTTTGTTCCAATTAACCTGTGACCGTGCTTCGCTTTTTATGCTTTTCTTCAGTATTGTTATATTCTTTCATGGCAGCTTATATGTTAAATGTAATCTTTATCCTATATGCAACAATCTATATGTTATAAAAAA
Source organism: Nicotiana tabacum (assembly GCF_000715075.1). Taxonomy (NCBI): domain Eukaryota; kingdom Viridiplantae; phylum Streptophyta; class Magnoliopsida; order Solanales; family Solanaceae; genus Nicotiana; species Nicotiana tabacum. The sequence goes on along the minus strand of NC_134083.1, from coordinate 14,669,153 downwards.
GGACAGTACACAAACGGTCCAGAAAAGGATTAGCAACCCTAGAGGTGTGATATAGACAACCTATACTAATGCTTTACTAAAATCGCACAATGTTTTTCTTTCCAAGTTTGTAGAGACCGGTCTCTATTAACATCACAGTAGTGGGGTTCTTTTTTGTTCGTTGGCGGATTTTTCCTTGGACAAAAATCAAGTCAAAAAATATTAAAGACGTATCCGTACATAAATACACAAGTAAATCCCAACTAATCATTAAGTAACCCTTTAACGGCACACAAGCATGATAAGAAAAGCTCAAGTCAATACACACAAGAGAAAAAAGGACAACTAAGCTAGAGGGGGAAGCTGCTCTAAATCATTAATTCACCTGATGAAATAATCAGGTTGCATAGGAAATTAATACTAAGCAGCATACTGTGGGCACTTGGAAAGAATGAAACTTCACTAGAAAATCTTCAGCTTCCTTATTTTTTTCTATCCAAATTTTAACCCTTACAAAACCTAACAAAGAGCTAATGTAATCTATTACATCCATGCCTGGGCTGAAGTTAAACATAAAAGTATAACAATGCTCCTACACTATGACGCCGGTGTGCTTGCATATAACAAGGTGAAGAACATTTCTACTTCTGGCATGTCTTGGACAACTTGGATATACCTGTTCCGATTGGATTCTTCAAGCAGGATACGACTCATATGAGCGAGTCGTGGTAGAAGTTTAGCTAATGGAATGCCTAATTTTAAATTGGTTTCCCCGCACAGGACAGTCACGTCTTCCATCATCACATCCACTGCCGTTTTAAGTGACAAGTCCAGAATATTCTCAAATTCAGAGCTGCCCAACAAAAGGATAAGTAATCAACTAACAAATTTGCCAAAGTGAATTAATATGAGAAACAAATACTTGAATTTGAGAATATTTTGAACTGGCAGGCATAATGAAGACATTTTGCTTGATCTGATGCATTAAATTCTAAACTTTATCCTTAGAAGGAACACAGCAGATAGCTCCATTTTTCCTCTTTATTTTTTTCCTTTTTGGGTTGTTGGCGGGGAATTCAGTACCTTTCCTTGTGCTCAAAGCAGCATAAAAAGGTGCAAATGTTACAAGCAGACCTATCCATTTGTGTGACATCGACCAAATTTTGACTAATGTGGAAGTATTTCCGCTATGTGCTCAACAAAAGATGTCAAAAATTAGCTTTTCTGCATAATATCGAGAAAATCTCAATGTTCATATAATTGTTTTCTTCACATTCTGGATAAATATTCCCCTAGTGCCTTAACCATTCAGTGATGAACTTGGTATACCAAGCTGAATCTTGTCTTGCAACACAATGGGAAAAATAAACAAAAGTACCTTGACAAAACGGCCTGTGCCTCCAGCATAAGTTGTTCGAATTTGGATGAAGGAGAAGGTTCTGTATTACTACTACTAGAGGTTGCTGCAGAGTTATATAGTTTAAAGTGCTCTGGCATCAAAAAACCCAGCCAGTGATGAGGGCTTCCCATGCTCATGAAGGTGTCCAATATCCGCAGAACAGTATCATGCAGTAAAGTTGTGTTGAAGAAATCCTTCAACTGTTTTCTGCAAGCCAGAAGTTCAGAAATTTTTAAAAGACCCATTTTGGCAAGGCATAGCTATTTCAAATACAAAGGAAGCATATTACACACAACTACACAATCCCATTGTTTGAGAAGGGTCAATCGTCTGCCTTTCATCCACCAAAATGTTTAACTCCAGGAGGACAATGTTCCAACACAGCATGCCTTCTAAATAGCATGTATGTTTGTACTACGACCATCGATTTAGAGACATTGTCTTAGTGAACCCCCACTGGTCCTATATTGTCCTTCATTATATCCATTCTATCACCTACAATTGCATGGGTATGGCTTTTTTGTCCCTGGGTCTTTATATACGGAATAAAGGTTTGTTTAACCCCGTAGACAGACAGGATGATGCGGCCTTTTCATTGGCCATTGGATTAGGAGGTCGGAAGAGGATAATCACAATTTGATAACTCAAATGACTCCATACTCAATGGCTAGTGCTCTTACATTTATTGGTTTCCAACTAAACATCCTTTATAGGCAACTACTTTAAAAAGAAGAAAAAAAGTGGTGCATCTAACTTCTAAAAGAATATGGTAAAAAATAGAATAGAAAACATAAAACAGAAGAATAACACACAAGTAATCTCATCTACTGCTTGCACATAGATATACAGGAGAGAGTGAAACGTGGCACTTATCAGATGCTGACTGTTGATATTTTATTCAGTATGTGGTTCGCACATCATAAAATTTAGGTACTTTGGATCTCTCTCTCTCTCTCTGTGTGTGCGCGCGCGCACGCATGTTATGTGCACATTCATTTAAATTCCAAAAGAACTGGGTTGTGGTTTGACGGAAAGTCTATGCATTTAAACATATGGGCGTGATTCTTCAAGCTCTCATAAGCATTGTTCAGGAGTTGAGCTTCTTCAATTCCAACTCTTTCGCTTCCCTTTTTTCCACAAACCCCAATACCATTCCTCTCCCTTGCCATGTCTGTTTTTTATTTTCTCCCTTATCTTATCATCATTGCCAGACTACAATAGTTACCAATTAATACCGCAGAAATCCAATCGATATCTCCACCTTGATGCCCTCCACGTTATCTCCCTCCAGGAGCTATTTACAGATGTGCATCACCGCAATATATAGAGCTTCTATTTTTTCCAACCTCTGCATCATGGCCATCTTGATTTTATTCTCATTAGAAACCAATTATCATAATAATATCTAGTGTCAATTGAATTATCCGCAACAGATGAACCTTAAAGTATGGTTACACAGTGATGGGAAAAGAAAAAAGGTAAGCTTGAAATACAATGACAGTGGCGTAGGTCTTGAACACCTTGATACTTTGCGTAAACTTCACAATATAGGTTAACACTGATAAGCATTTCTTTGCAACTGAAGACAGAAAATTCTGTCTTTTGATATAAGAGGGAAAAACAGACAAAAAGAATTACGGAATCTAACCATCAATTCATGAGTCCATCAGTCAGTTCGAAGGACCGAATGCCAAAAATTAGTTAGTTACCGACTGAAAATAAAATGGAAGAACTGAGCAACTCACTAACTCTAGATGCATATTTGAACATCCGAGTGGTGAAGAACAAAGTAAGGAGCCTACCCTTTTAGAACTTCAGATGCTGCAGTTTCAAAACTTGAAATCAAGGCAGGAAGGCCAACATTAATAAGATAGTCTGCACTGGCTAGAAACTGCTGCTCGTCATCTCTGTCAATTAGATCAGCTTCATCCTAGAATAACAAAAAGAAAATGCTCTTCCAATAAGTAAAAGAACTACCGGGAATACTATCAGTTGCACCTCAACAAGCGAAAAAACTGAGAGCTAAAAGATTACCGTTAATTGGATCAGCATTAACATAGAGTAAAAAGAAAATGCACTTGAAACAAGCAACTACAAAGTAGGGTATACCATAAAACAAGCCACTCTTATTATCCCTTTTCAATTACAATAAAGGGTTGAAGTTTCATTTTGATTTTCTACTTCTTATAGAATCCAATTCTTATATTTTCTTTGAATACCCTACACCAAAACAGAGGGACAATGGTTGTGGGAATTAGCCAATTTTTCTGATCGGTAAACTAGACAATTTTAGATGCTGAAATTTTTTCATATACTTCCTTTATCTGAATAAATGATAAGCAGAGTAATGATGTTATCTAGAGAAACATGATTTGTCAAGAGCACCCAGAAAAAGCAACCCAGACTACACACGTCGGGTACCAGAAACAAAAAACTCAATATGATACAAGAAGACTTGATAAGTTCCAACCATACCAACTACACAATAAAGACTAAAATTCCGTCTCATTACAGACACTCCGCAAGTTCCTTCCCATGTATAGACTCACAATATTCCTGCTCTGTCATTTGTTGTGAAAATCAACTCCAAATTTTAGTCTCCTTAGTTCCTGTTCCTGTTTCGTATTTGCTTCAGTTTGTTCCAATATCATTGTTTTCTTGCCAGATGTTCCAGTTCTCCTCAATTTGTTCATATACAGGTGCATGATACAAAGCCCTAGTGAGTAGCTCAGGCTCAAATTTTCTCAAGTTCAAATCAGCTGCAAAGAATACTTTAGCTGAGCTCAATCTTTTAGATGTTGAGCAAGGCAGGCTTACGAGCCTAGCCAAGCTTACAAATATTTCTTCAATTAACGTTCAGTCATGACTTAACTTATTGGGTTCAAAAATTAAAAGAGACCTTTGAGTCTTCTTTTTGAGAGAGAGAAAGAGACTCAAGTTTTCATTAATAGGTAGAAGGGACTTTTTTTTGCATTACTGTTAATGACACATATTTTAAAAGACCCAAAATTTTCTTATTTACACAAAGCCCCCTACTTCTCCTCCTCCAAACAACTAATGGATATCTAAACATCTATGTCTCAAACATTCTGGAAATCGGGATGTTCTTAACAATCTCAGTTCCTGTTCCTGTTTAAACATCTTTCCAAGAGTCTGATGCAGTCATTATAGCAGCTCCAAATTTTCAATTTATAAAATATGGGCAATTATTTCATCTTATCAAACTGCTGACCTATTCATTGCCCCACAGATGCAGTATGCAATCAACAACCACATAGCTGTGGAAAATCATAACCATCCGAAGGCAAGACTTTTTAAGACATTGTAGATACAACAATCAATATAAACATAATTGCAAGATAAAATAGTAGTCATGGACAAGGAAAAAGAAGCAGTTCTTACAAGTTGACAAGAGGTTCCAAGGCCATGTGCAGTATCGATATAAAGATGTCTCCCTAATATGTTGACTTGAACTCTAATATACAAGCTTAGCACTGTGGTTGCCCAAAGAGACAACACAATTCTGGTAAACGCTGGAAGAGTACAAAATACAACATTATAAGCCAACTATTGTACATAAAATTCAACACAAACTATATGTGTGCACATGTCCATACTTAAAATTTTGAGTCTCTCCCACAGCTCGAGCTTCTCGGCAGCTGTTAGAGTATTTGGCTGGTATTTTCCTTTCATCAACCTCTCCGTCAAGAGAGCAAGGTCCAATTCTTCTTCTATTCGACTTCTTAAATTCCGCATTACATGAGGCAATGTTGTTGAATTAGCTATTCCTTGAATGTTCTCAAAATGTGCCTTAACCCTATGGAGGAGACAAATAACTCTGAGCATAATATAGCTCTAAGACTACATAGTACACCAAACAAAATGAAAAGGAGACAGTGTACCTTCCTTTTCAGGAAAAATAAAATAAAAGATTAAAAAGAGAAAATCTTAACTGGGATCTAATGAGTTCCTCATTTCTTCTTTCATCCGCGAGTTCCCTCTCAAGATCAGAGAGACGTCGCCTGTGTCCGTCATACAGCTTGTACAAAAGGTACCCACTTCCAACAACTCCAAGTGTAACATATACCTTCCTCTTATGCCTTCTCCAAAACTCCCTATTCCAATCAAATCAGTGTCAAAAATAAAATATTGATACACCAATACAATAGTTTTTTCTCTTCTAATCAACTGCCTAACCCTTCAGATTCTCAGTTACTTCTACACCTCTCTGTGAAAACCCAATTTGCAATTACAACATATATATTTCTTAAAAAGCATCAGTTAAATGATGCAAAAAGAAAAGAAAAAAGGAATCTTGAACAGCCACAAAGCAAAAGATAAAACATAAACTTGAGTATCACTGCACGGATAATAACATACCCAACTTTTTTTAAATTATCATAAATTATATTCATATGAAATTACAGAAAGGGAAGGATAGAATTAACGAACCACATCCAATCGAAGTACTAGTAGCCAAGGTTAATCCTGTTTTTTGTTTCACCGGCCTTGATTGTGGGCCGGAATTTTAATCTACTGTTCCTGCTGCTACTTTGTGGGAGGTTAAGAGTCCAAGAATGGCGTTGGAGAAGTGAAGCCTACTTCCCACTTCGATACCTCGTTTGGCTCAATATAACCAAAAAGTAGATGTGTTTGTTTATTTTAACAATTTAATTTAACCCATCTTTTTTAAATCAGAACAATATACCCTCTAGTATCGAAAATTATTTAAACTTACCAAATATTTTGCTATTTGATCATTTTAGACCCAACCGTTATACTATGGAATATGTATCAAATTTATTTTTATTTTTAATAGAGTCACGTGGCAACTCCTTATTAAAAGACTCAATGCAAATTTGATCTACCCGGTTCAAAACTCACCTACCCATAATCCGACCCATTACCTGAAGGCCCGAAGGCAAAAAGAGAGAGAATGCAAAAATCTGAAAAACAACCAATTATTATAAAATATAACTCAAAGTAACAATATGGAACAAGGAAAAACAAGTTAAAAGATATATAGAGAAAGAGATAAGAGATTCTTATTTCTTCTTCAATTGTGTGTATTTTCCTATCTATTACAAGGCATATAGGCATGAAAAGTGAAGAAATATGTCATTAAATATGTCATTAAGCATTTGAGATGAAGATCATGGAGGAAGAGTAGGCATCCACTATAATTTGATATTTCTTATAACACTCCCCCTTGGATGTCCATAGATAATGTCCCTCGTTAAAACCTTATTAGGAAAAAATCCTATTAAAAAAATAGTGAAGGAAAAAGAGTACACATATTTAAAAATACGCCTTTTGGTTGCCTCATTAAAAACCTTGCAAGGAAAACCCAGTGGGATAAAATCTTATAAGGAAAAAAGAGTATAACGCGTATTAACTCTCCCTGATGAGAGCATCAGTTCACATCCTTGAGCCTTTGCATCCCAATTTTGTATACTAGTTTCTTGAAGGTTGACGTCGGTAGAGATTTGGTGAACAAATCAGTCCATATTATCACTTGAACGAATCTGTTGCACATTGATATCACCATTCTTTTGAATATCATGTGTAAAAAATAACTTTGGTGAAATGTAATTTGTCCTATCTCATTTTATGAATCCTTCCTTCAATTGGGGTATGCATGTTGCACTGTCTTCATATAAAAATGTGGGTAGTTTGTCACACTTCAAAACACATTTGTCTCAAATAAGATGTATTATAGACCTCAATCAAACACATTCTCGATTTGCTTCATGAATAAAAATTATCTCAGCATGATTAGAAGAAGTAGCCACGATTGATTGCTTAGTCGATCGTCAAGTTATGACAGTGCCTCCACATGTAAACACATAAGCTGTTTGAGATCGAGTCTTGTGCGGGCCAGATAAATATCCAGCATCGGTATAACCAACAAGATCGTTATTGCAATCATTGTCATAAAATAAGGCCATATCGGTAGTCCCTTTTAGATACCGCAATATGTGTTTGATTCCATTTCAATGTCTCCTTGTAGGAGCAGAGCTATATCTTGTTAAGACATTAACTGAAAAAGTTATGTCAGACCTTCTAGTGTTAGCAAGATACATTAGTGCACCAATTGCACTAAGATATGGTACTTCAGGACCAAGAAGCTCTTTATTATTTTCTTGAGGTCAGAACGGGTCCTTATTTATATCAAGTGATCGAACAACCATCGTAGTACTTAATGGATGTGCTCCATCCATGTAAAATCGTTTCAATACCTTTTTTATATAGGCAGATTGATGAACAAAAATTCTGTCCGCC